>NW_026067904.1:9298999-9893535 GCF_014885135.2 Alexandromys fortis
CCCCCCACTCCATTCCCCCTCCCTCTCAAGAATGATGAGCAGTCCAGGTTCCCTGCCCTGAGGGAAGTCCAAGGTCCTCCCACTTCTATCCAGGACCAGGAAGGTGAGCATCCAAACAGGCTAGGCTCCCACACAGCCAGTTCATGTATTAGGATTGAAACCTAATGCCATTGTCCTTGGCTTCTCATCAGAATGAAAGTAGATCCATATCTATCGCCATGCACAAAACTTAAGTCCAAATGGATTAAAGACCTCAATATCAGGCTAAACACACTGAACCTGATAGAAGAGAAAGCAAGAAGTACTCTACAACATATGGGCACAGGAGATCACTTCCTACATATATCCCCAGCAGCACAGACTTTAAGGACAACATTGAAAAAAATGGGACCTCCTGAAACTGAGAAGCTTTTGTAAAGCAAAGGACACTGTCACTAAGACAAAAAGGCAACCCACTGACTGGGAGAAGATCTTCACCAACCCTACAACAGACAAAGGCCTGATCTCCAAAATATATAAAGAACTCAAGAAACTAGACTTTAAAAAGCTAATTAACCCAATTAAATTAAAAATTCTTATGTTGAAGCCATTATGGTCCCAAGGATTTGGACATGAAATTATAGAAAAGAAAATGTAGATAGAATTACTCTTACTATCTTTAGTTTCTGTAAAAATAAGGCAATGGAATGTATAACAATAACCACTATACTACAATGAATTAGTAGTAGAGGGACCATTATTGGTAGCACCATTAAACCTATGCCTCCTGCCCTAGTGTGCACATCCAGATGTGAGCTGTAAAGCTAAGATGATCAAATATGGTTCACACATTGTTCACATCTTGTCTTCCTTGCCACTTATCTTAGCTTGCTTTCTATTGCTGTGTTAGATGCCATACCCAAAAGCAACTTGCAAAGAAAGGGTTTATTTAGCTTATAAGCTATAGTGTGTCCTCCAAGGAAGGTGAAGCTGGAACTCAAGGCAGGAACCTAGAGACAGAAGCTAAAGCAGTAACCCTGGAAAAACCATACTGCTGGCTTGCTCCAAGATTCACATTCAGTCCCCAAGACTACCTGCCCAGAAATGGCACCGCTGACAGTAAGTTGGGTGCTCTCCCATTAATTAGATATCAAGAAAATGCCCTGCAGACACGCCTATAGGCCAATCCAATGGGGGCAACTCTTCAACTGGGGTTCACACATTCCAGAGTGTCAAGTTGACAACCAAGACTATGTCGTGGCATTGCTTTTCCATCTCAGGAATAACTGCAACTTTTCATACTTCAAGAAAAGAATGACTATCTTGGACATTAAACTTGGACTTGACCTTGTTTTTGGCCACAGACTTTCTGAGATGTTATAGCCATAATGAACAAACCTTCCCATGATGTCCCCAGTTCAGAATTCCATATAAAGAAGACAGTATTTCATAGATTATAGGGCTAAGTATGAGGCAGCATCTTTCTTCAAGTGTCCTGTGACCATCTGGATAGGAAAGGTCTCCAATCCAGTTACGTGAACCCCACCACAAAACCAATAAATGATTGATAGCTAGCAATACAGCATTAGATTTGTTTGGCTTCTCTTTTATCTTGGACACACTCATCAGTATATAACTTCCTGTAGCATAGTTGAGACCCTCAGATGAGGATTGTATCTTTCTATAAAAGTAGCTATGAAGTCTTGGTCCTTGACCCTTCACACTCATTAAAATCACCTGGAGGAGACTTTTGTAAACCCCAGTAACTGGAACAGATCCTAGACCAAGTAATTTCAGATCTCCAATCTTAAGACCCAGGATTTTTTTTCTAAACTACTGGATACACCCATTGTAATCAACACCAGGAACCACTGCTTTCTATGACCCAGGAAGGAAGAACATGACTGCATGGGTTGCCAGATTCTACCATGTGATCCTGCCTGGGTGATGACAGAGACGAGGGACTTTGGGCTAATACTACAAAGAGAAGAATCTCCTCCTAGAGTCCCCTGCCTAGCTGTCCTGGAACAAGGACCTATAGGACAAATCAGCTCCACATCTAGAGGAGAGAGGACAGCCCTGAAGTCAGAGCTCCCACACACACACACATGGACACATAGTCAGCTTGAGAGCTTTGAAAGGTAAATCTGTCAGGTAAAATCCAAGGCACTCCGTGAAACTTGAATTCCAGATAAACAGTAAATAATTGTTTTAGTTTAAATACCAAACATTATGTGGGATATACCTGTGCTAAAATTCAGTCTTTGTCTGAAATTCAAATTTATCTACAGATTCTATTTTGATTTACCAAATTTGTTTGTACTCAGCATAGGTGCTCACCGCAACTGCCTTCTGCTTGTGTCCCGAAAGTTGATACAAAAAGGAAAGAATCATATTATACCAAACAATATTCATCCCACTTTCTGAAAAGAACGTGTACTTTGCTTTAACAAATGCTTTTAAAAAAAATTCAAGCTTTCAAGTTTTTTTTTTCCTTCTTTTCTTCCAGAGATGTGGTCCTGTGTATCATGCTGGCACTTCTACTTCCTGTCAAAGGCCTTTCCAATCTGTAATGCAGGAAATTCCAGATGCTTTCTTTTTCTGTCTGCATGGCATGAAAATAGGATTGAGGGTTCTCTGGCAGAAACCCCCTCAGCTGCCTCCCACCTGTCTGCTGTTCTCCCTGCTATTCCCAGAAGGATCCCAGCCTTTGGGTGGTTGTCTTCCTCCAGTCCCAGGAGCTTCACTCTGGGAAAGAAGGGCAGAAGGAACGGGACCACAGCACAGACGGTGCTAATTGGAGCAAAAGATTTGCCCACTGGAAATAGTAACTATGGGCAAGCTTAGCTCCCTGAAACCCTGGGACACTCCAGGGGCTCGACTGCAGGATGGTTTCCAAGGAAGGGGAAGCAAGATTGAATCCCTACAAGGAAATGCGGAAAAGACTCAAAATAAATCAACCAACAGCAATAATAAGAAAATTAATGTCTGTGCTTTTAAATTCTGCCCATGTGAATGTTACAAGCTTGTTCTGACAGGAAAAATGTGTACTTCCCAGTCTCGGGACCTGCTGATCAGGTCGGTCCAGGCTTTGCTCCTACCACCTGTTTGCTCTGTCCTGGCTCCTGAATTGAGAAAGTCAGATTGCTCTGTGGAGCCAGCATTTTCTAAACACCAACCTTTCCCATTTCAGAAGCCTCCCATCTGAGGCAGCAGCTCACCTGTGAATACAGCAGCTTAATGATGTATCTTCTCCTATAAATTGTCACCTTGTGTGTATCAGCCCTCCCAGGCACATGGTGGGGGACAGGGACCATCCTTTAAGCAGTGAAGTGATTTTCTCTGAGATGGTGAGAGATGGAGTAGTGAAATACGAACTGGGAGGGACAGCCGTCTCCCTTCAACTATAACCGTTGGACTCTCCCTTAACTTCAAACTGGCTCTCAAGGCCAGGAAGACAGCAACTACTAAGTTCATCTTGTATAATAGTGTGCTGTTTGAATGATAATGGCGTGAATGCTTAGTTCCCAGTTAGTGGAACCTGTTTCGGAAAGATTAGGGGTGGCTTTGTTGAAATGGGTGTAGCATTATTGGAGATTTGTCACTGTGGATGGGCTGCCTACCTGCCACCAGCTTCTGCCATGGTGACCATGGACTAGCCCTCTAAAACTGAAAGTACCCAATAAAATGCCTTCTTTGATAAGAGTTACCTTGGCCATGGAGTCTCTTCATAGCAATAAAACAGACTAAAACAGCTGGAAAACGGGATTCAGGAAAAAGGGCATCCCTAAGTAAGTTTTAACTCATCTGTGAGACCTTCCTGCCTGTCTTGGTCCCTTTGCTAGCACATCAGCCAAATGCCGAGGGAAAGACAGTGGAACCAAATTTGAAAGCTGTCACCAATGATATAAGGATGAGATAGAGTCACCTCTTCAATAATAAATAAATATCAAATAGTAACGGTCATATTGAATTAGTAGGACAAGGACAAGAGTTTCAAGTATGCCACCTGGGTAAATGCACAGACTGAATGCTGGCCAGATTAAAAAATAATAAAAATGAGTCTAGAACATATTTCCAAAAAGGAAAATCAAAGTATTTCAGGTCCTTTTGGCTCTCTTATTTATTTAGCCATTAAATAAAGACCCTGTACTATGTTTCATTGCCTGTGACTGGGATGACAAGTTGGCGATATCCTCTTAGAGCCTCCATGCTAGTAAACTAGAGGTGGGGTTAAAGCTCAGTTGGTAGGGCTCTTTTCTCACAAGCACAAATCCCAAGGTACACTCTTCAACACCACTCATAAAATCAGACAAGACCATCCCGGGATGCATGAGAACCTATCTCAAACAAATACACAATCAAATGAATAAATGAGCAAACAAATAAAGAATACCTTAGGCTGTGCTGAGTGATTTGAAGAAAATAAAACTAAATGATGAAATACAGGGTAGTTGAGGCACTCCATTAAACTGTGTGTGGAGAAAGGTCTGTTGAAGGAGGTGGCATTAAACCTGAGAATTGCCCAAGAGAAGAAGCTGGTGCTTGGGAAACATGAAAACAGAAATTAGCATGTAGGAGTATGTGGGGCCTTGTTGGAGTAGGTGTGGCCTTGTTGGAGGAAGTGTCACTGGGGTGGGCTGTATGTAGGCACAGGAATTAGAGTGTGTCTAGGAAGTTGAATGTGCAGCTGGGAAAAGAAAAAGGTTATTTAGGCTAACAGGCTGAGGATATTGTTCACCATACTGGAACAGTTGTGGCGCACAGAATGTGAGGCATCCGGCCACTGTTCAACCGCAGTCAAGAGCAACAAGAGATGAGTGCCGGTGCTCAGTTGGCTTTCTTTTTTTTACTCAACTGAATACCCCTCCTCCTAGGATGACACAACCTACAATTAGCAAGGATATTTCCCAAAAATGGCTAGACCACAGGAAGGCTGACTATAGGATGGCTTGGTAGACCTGGATCGGGACAATGTATCCTACCCTCAATGTGACAGGCTAAGGGGGGGGGGGGAGTGTCTCTGGGAAGAGGAGTAAATGGCTTTACTTCTCACAGTCCCTTGTGGCTTTGTGAACAATTGATTTAGGTAACAGGTGGAGGCAAGAAGGTAAGTTAGAAGGCTTAAAATTATTTCCAGTTGCGAAGATTATAAACCGTCATGGGTGAACAGAGAACAATTTAGAAGGATGCCGGCTATGTTTCTTAAGCAAAGTCAGTGGGATTTTCCAATAAAAGATACACAAGGAACTTTAAAATGAGATAATTTAGGATTAGGCTTCAGCTCGGCTAGAGAAATTAAGTATTCCATGAGGCTATTTATTGAGACAGGGGAAAGAGAGATCAAAAGAAGAAATCAGGATGTGAGAACTCTGAGATCCTGGCACATACCCAAAGGAAGTGCAGGAAGAGGATTGGATGTAGAAATCTCGGAGTCATGGGGAAGGCTGGTCCTGCACCTCTCAGTTTGGGTGTCATCGTTGCAGAATTAGTGATTATAAACACAGGATGGAAGAATTTACCTCAAAAGAGTAAAGGTAGCTAAAAGAGAAAGGAGGGTTGGGATGGTGCTTCAATTAATCTAACATGGCAGGGGAGAGGAGCTAGTGAAGGTAGATTGTATACAAGCGGCTAAAGAATGCACTTAACCCAAAACCTTGGGAATTAGATGGGAATTGGAGCTGTATACAGATTCAGGGCCCAAATGGATGCAGGTGTATGGGCAAAGCCTTGGAATAGGGCAATGACAGTGAGAGCCCAGGAACCAGAAAGAGGGAGGGGTAATGGCAGCAATAATATGACTGCCCATGTTTGGGGACCATGAAGAAAAGTCAAAGACAAAGGTTGTGTGAAAGCAAAGGGGAATCCAAGGCTGTTTCCTGTCTTCCATGGCTCACTGTCTACCCTAGGCCCCAGACCCTTCAGATACCCAAGGGTCAGCAGCAGCATCCGGCACTAGTGCTTCCTCCCTCCTCGGACAAATCAGCAGTCACTAAGAGAGCCATCCTGGGCCTGGGTCTGTCTTCCCACTGTGCAGCCCGACCATCAGCTGCCCTGCATCCAGCCCCCTCTTCACCGCCATCTGTTTCAAGGGCGGAATGCCTCTGGGAGTCTTTAACTCCAGAACTCAGGAAATGAGCTCCACTTTCAGTTCTTCAGCCAGTTCTCTGCAAACCCCCGTCTGCCCCACATTATGGTGTTCCTAATTAAGGTCCTCTCCTAGTCCCACTGTACACGAGGTGCCTGCTTTCCCAGCTTCTCTCCTCACCTGCTTCTAAGAGTCTGGTGAGCAGTTTGGTTTTCTCTACACTCTGCTTGTTTTTTTTTTTTTTTTTTTTTTTTTTTTTTTTTTTTTTTTTTTTTTTCCGGGAAGCTTTCATTTTTGCCAAGATGAAGAATCTGGATTTTAACGTAGACAAGTCCATCCCTCATCTGAAACGTCTCTTGACAACCTGTTAAATGGTAAAAAAAAAAAAGAAGATAAATAAAATAATACAAAACTCTTTTTATCCTGAGGCAAAGAGCAAGAAAAAGTATTAAGCTGAGCCCAAAAGCAATGTCTTGCAGTGATCAGAAATCTGGGTCCCCAGAAAAGAACCTGCTCCCAAAAGGGAAACAATAAAGCGACAGTCATGAGCAGACTTATAATGGTTCAGAGAAAACTTTCTGGAATCAGAAGGAGGAGGGATTGATCATTGGCATGTGAGTATCTTCAACCTAGTTCCATTATAAATGATGCTCCCTCGAGTATGGAGAAAAAGAAAGAGAGAGAGAGAGAGAGATGTGGAGAGAGGGAGAGAGAGGGGGGGAGATTGGAGAGAGAGAGAGAGAGGTGGAGAGAGAGAGAAGACAGAAAAGATTCCATCTGCCATCATCTTTTCAAATCAGAAGACTATATATATCAAACATCCAGTTGATGCTATTAGAGGACTCTCAGGTGCATCCCCATTCCCATACATATGTTTCCTACACTTTCAATTAAAGAAAACACTGGTGTGCATGGTGTAGGGGTGGGAGAAATGGCTCAGCAGTTAGGAGCACATAACGTTCCTTCAGGAGATCCAGGTTTAGTTCTTAGCATCCACATAGCAGCTAACAGCCGTCTATAACTTCAGTTCCAGAGGATCTGATGTCCTTTTCTTTTCTCCATGCATGGAGGAATGTGGAAACAGATATACATGCAGAAGAACACCCATAAACATAAAATATAAATAAACAAACTTATTTTAAAGAAAGAATTGCTCTTTCTCACACCTCCCTTATCCCCAAGTCTGCTTACCCGCGTTGCCCCCTGATTTGGCTGTGGCCTGATGAGCTGACTCCATGTGTCAGGGCCATGCTGCTCAGGGTTTGCCTTTTTGTCCTGTCCCCTGGCTCGAGCTATTCAGCTGTAACCATTTGCACATGTTAATGCCTTATTTGTGTCTGTTCTTGGGCCTTTTAAATATGTATGTGTGTCCTAAATCCTGGCCCTTGGCAGAAACCACATCTCTCAAATTAGGCCAGGAGGTCTGGGGCTCCCTAGGGAACAGCCTGTTTGTCTTCCCACTGACTTGAGACACCTGGTGAGGGTGTGCTTGTCAACCCACTTATGCCAGAGTCTGCTAGAAGGCCAAAGCCTCAGCTTTTATTTCACTGGGACCCTCTAATTCATATTAGGACTCCGCACAAGCATGAGACTGCCCAGGGTTGGGATTACAACCTCCTGTCCAGGCACTGAGGTTGTTGTTGTTTTTAATGACCCCCATGGGCTTCTAGAGTTAAATGCTCAGGGAGTGAGGCTATTTGAGAGGATTAGAAACATTACAAGATGTGGCCTTGAAGCAGCTATGACCTTGGAGGAAGTGTGCCACTGAGGGTGCACTTTGAAGTTTCCAAAGCCCATTCCAGGTTCTCTCTCTCTCTCTCTCTCTCTCTCTCTCTCTCTCTCTCTCTCTCTCTGCCTGTGGAACAGGATGTAGCTCTAAGCTACTGCTCCAGTGCCATATTGCCACCATATTCTCCTCCAAAATGATAATGGACTAAATCTCTGAAACTATAAGCAAGCCCCCAATTAAATACTTTCTTTAAGGGATGCCTTGGTCATGGTGTCTCTTCACAGGCACAGATAAGTGACTAGAACAGAGATGCTGATCAGTCCTCTCTTTAGCCTATGCACCCAGTAAGGTAGTTGTCACAAAAATCCAGCCCTGGCTTGTGCTCTGTAACTAGGGCACAAGGCACAGAGATAATTAATGACTTCACTATTAGTGTCAGAAGCGTCAGGAAAACCCCTTACATGAACCTAGACCTTGGCCGTCTGCTAGTTAATGTGTGCATCCTCATCTATAAGACAAGACACAGAGGGAAAATCTCCTCTGGAAAATGACAGTTGACTGTCCTTGGCTACATAGTTTATAAAATATCAAAGTCTGATTCTGCAGTCTCTTTAAAGGAGGGGTTGCACTTTAGACAATATAATCTCAGTAAAGATGGATGTGAAATGGTCTAAAGGATTGAAGATTATGGAACACCCAGGAGATCAAAACTAGACTTAAACTGTATTATTCGGAGACTTCTGAAGAAAGGGAACTCATAGAGGTAGGTGGGTGGATGCTGATAGGCAGATAGAAATGGGGGGGGAGAAAGGAGGGAGGGAGGGAATATATACATACCTATGTACAAAAATATGTTGATTGAGCATGAGAAATGGCTGGCACAATTCTGGAAGCCAAGAAATCCCACAATCCGTCACCAGCAAAATAAAGAAGCTGGGTGGCCAGCACTGTTGCTTCCAGTCTGAGATTGAAGAAATGAGAAGACCGTAGAAAAACTGGTAAAAATCACACAATCCAAAGACACAAGAGCCTGAGTTCTTGCTATCTGGAGGCAATATATCTTACAGAGATTAGAGAGATTTATCTGTGCCTTTCTATTTCCCCTCTTTGGCCCTCTGTGCCTTGGATAGTGCCCATCCAAGTGAGAGAAAGTCCTGCTTATGTATTTATGTGACCCCCTGACTCAAGTGCCAATCTCTTCCAGGATCATCCTCACATATTACCATAAAATAATCTTTTATCACTCATCTGTAACACCCTTGGTACCATCAAGTGGACATTTACAATCAACCACCATCATTTCCTAACTAACCCGGCCCCTCCACTTTTATATTTATTATTTCTCTTTTAGTCATCTTTCACTCAAAGTTCAATAAAGAAAATATCTGCGAGATTGTGGGGTGAGAAGGAAACTTGCTATTATGAGACAGCAATATCCTTGCCTAATAAATAATATAGAACATGGTGGTCTTGGATAAGTTCTTTATCTGGAGCATCAGTACCCATCCTTCTGCATGGAGTTTCCACACCACTCTCATCACTCAGCTCAGACAGGATATTTGAGTAGATTGTTGGCCAGCAGTTTGTTCAAGGAAGAGAGTTATTCCCCTTCCTGCTCCAGATACTTAATATACAGATTCCAGCATGGTGAGCAGTCAATATGTACTAGAGAAAGAATGACAAACATGGGAAGAACTGTCCTAGATTGTGCTACACAGAAATCAGTCTCTAGATGGAAATCATTGAAGGTTTATTAGGGAACAATGTTGAAAGGGTCTCCTGTGAGGGAGTGAGGAAAGTAGAACTGGGCAGAAGAGTTGGGGTTCAAAAGGCCCTTGAGTATTACTCATCTTTTAAATCATCATTTGCTAGGGTATTCATGGGCCTCTTCAGTGCACCAACACACCCTCTAGCTCAGGGAAAGAGACTTCAGAGCTTGGTGGGAAATTTTGGATGCCTCACACCCACGGCTAAAGTCATGAAAGGATGAGGGGATGGAAAAACACATCCTAGCTAGAAGAGCCAGAGACCCAAATCAGGTGCCTTGTGCTTTAGATAACATTTGTTGTTTTTGTTTTTGATTTTATTTTTGTTTTTTTTTTAATCTTGAACAATTCATCAGTCTTCTCTAGCCAACAATTTCTTTATTTATAGACTCTGAATATGGATTAAACCAGTATTTATGACTCCTGACCTCACATTAAAATTACCTAAGACATTCTTTAATTACAAAAGTCTGGCTCTATCTTCACAGCAATTGAATCTCAGTGACTGAAGAACCAGGCATCAGTGTTTTCAAAAACCTCTCTGGTAGTTGAAATGGGCATATGACTTTGAAAAGCAATGGAGGATGAATGCATGGTCCATTGAGACTTTGCTAAATTGATTTTTAATGTCAATGCTATGTAGGCAAGAATAAGCCCCCTTTGTACAGAAAGAACAAGGCTATTTCTGATTGCAGAAACCTTTCAAAATTTCTTTCCTTGTTTGTTCTGAATTGTGTCTCTTCCCAAATCCACATAGTGAAGTCCTGACCCACTTACCTGAAAATGTGACTGTTTGAAGCTAGGACTTTGAAAGAAGTAAGTTGAGGTCATTAGAGTGGGTTGTGCCACAGTTCTTCTCATAAGAAGAGTTTAAGATGTAGATATTTACAGAAGAAAGAGTCTCTGTGAAGCCACAGCTGCCTAAAACCTATGTAGAGAGGCTTCCAAAGAAACTGACCCTGACATCACCTTCATCTTGAACTTCTAGCACCCCAAATCATGAGAGTATGAATGTCTGTTATGACTGCCCTAGTGAAGACACATACTTCTCAACCCCGTTTCTTCCCTCAGTCTCTCCTCCACATTTGTTCCTCTGTTTTCTACATAGCCAGGAGCTTCTGAATACTCCCTAAAGCAGAGTCTCCTTACAGGCTCAAATGCTATGAAACAGAGCTCTGCTGTACAGGACTCTCTCAACATCCTTGGATTTTTTTCTCTCCTTCCTATCAGTGCATGAACTGATCTAAGTTCTCCCAAAACAGCCAGCCCCTACAGTCCATCCTTAGTAAAATGATAGAAGCTTCATAAAAGAAATAGGGCAATTAGGGGTTGTTGTAGTGGTGGTCTACCGGGAGGTGTGAGGAGTCAGTTGTCCTCAAACTGCCCATCCTATCCAGCCATGGGCAGTGCAAACATCTAAGACGTTCTTACAACTAAAGTCAAAGCCTCTGTGAAATGTCAAATCAAATCCATCAATCCAGCACATGCTGTTTCTACATGTGGTCACTTCGTCCTCTGAGCTGCTTTGGTTAAGGGTTGGTAGGAGATCATTAGCACTTTAGCCTCTGGAGTGAGCTGTGGGAGACGATGGACTTGCAGAATCCTTGCTCTGCTCAAAGACTGCTTAGCAGCACTAGTTTCTGACTCTTTCTTGTGTCATAAAAAAAATCCACCCCCCCCAAAAGAAAAACCTAAACAGGGAAAAATTACTTCCTCTCCTGGGCATATTAGTTATTTTTCATGACTGTGACACAATGTTTGGAAAGATCCCTTAAGAAAGGAAGGGTTTCATCCCATGCTTATTCAGTCCCAGTCCAGCTGGCCTTGGTGAGCTCCCAATAGATCAGTTCCACTGTCACAGTGTGTGGGTGCACCCCTCATAGTCCTGACTTCCTTGCTCATGTTTTCCCTCCTTCTGCTTTTCATTTGGACCTTAAGAGCTCAGTCCGGTGCTCCAATTTGGGTCTCTGTCTCTATCTTGATCCATTGCCAGATGAAGGTTCTAAGGTGATATGCAAGATATTCATCAGTATGGCTAGAAACCGGACTCTCTGAACATGGCGGACAATGAAGGCTGATGAGAAGCCAAGGACAATGGCACTAGGTTTCGATCCTACTGCATGAACTGGCTTTGTGGGAGCCTAGCCTGTTTGGATGCTCACCTTTCTGGTCCTGGATAGAAGTGGGAGGACCTTGGACTTCCTGCAGGNGTGTGGGAGGAGTGGGGGAAAATGGGAAATGAGGAGGAGGCGGAAATTTTTTCAACAACTAAAAACAAAAACAAAAAAAGAAAAAAGAAAGGAAGGGTTTATTTTGGCTCACAGTTTGAAAGCACTGTCTGTCGTGGGAAAATGGGGTGAGCATGCCTCTAGCCATGGTGTAGGGATTGTGAGGCAGCTGGTCTCACTGTGTCCGCAGTCAAAGGGAGCATAGAGATGAAGGCTGCTGCTAAGCTCATTTTCTTCTCCCTGACACCTACACACACCCAGGCAAAGCGATGGTTCACCCACATCAGAGTCAGCCTTCCACATTCAGTTAAACCTGTCTTGAGAACACCTCTACGGACAATCCCAGACCTGTGTTTCCCAAGTAAGTCCAAATCCAGTCAAGCTGACAATAAAGATCATTGCTCCAGGTTTGTGTGAAGAAGGATTTCTAAGCTTTTCTAGTACACTTAGAGGGATTCTTAGTCTTGTCCATGATCTGATACTATAACAGATAACTACAGTCTGAGTAACTGATTCAAAAATAATAATAATCTGTCTCCTGTGGTTCTAGAGGCTTGGAAGTCCATTGTCTGTGAAAATCTTTCTGCATCATAACACGGCAGAAGACAAATGCGCACACATAAGAGACAGACAAAGATCTAGCAGGGCAGTGGTGGCACATGCCTTTAATCCCAGCACTCGAGAAGCAGAGGCAGGTGAATTTCTGTGAGTTCGAGGCCAGCCTGGTTTACAAGAGCTAGTTCCAGAACAGGCTCCAAAATTACAAAGAATCCCTTGCTCGAAAAAGCAAGAGAGAGAGAGAGAGAGAGAGAGAGAGAGAGAGAGAGAGAGAGGGAGAGAGAGAGAGAGAGAAATCCAAACTAATTATTTTATGAAAAGCCCATTTTGAGGTGATTAACTTATTCTTTTACTTTTTGAGGGTTTTTTTTTTTTTTTGCTTGTTTGTTTTTTAGTATTATTCAAAACCAGGTTTCTCATAGCTTTGGAGCCTGTCCTGGAACTAGCTCTTATAGACCAAGCTGGTCCCAAACTCACAGAGATCCGCCTGCCTCTGCCTCCCGAGTGCTGGGATTAAAGGTGTGCGCCACCACCACCTGGCTTAATTTATTCTTGAAGCAACAAACTTAATGTGTTACTGAGGGTGCTTCCTTGATGATCTATTTGACTACAACGATGGCTACCTCTTAATACTGCCATGATGGCAACTGAGCTTTGATCGGAGTTCTAGAGGGGACAGTCAAACCATAGTGAAGACCAACTGACTTACCCAAACTAAATATCAAAAGTCCAAAGTACTTAAAAAGCAAAGATTAAGCCAGTGTAGAGGGCTCTGCCTGCAGTCTCAGCACTTAGGATGCTGTGGTAGGAGGGTTGCTGTGATGTAGAATTAAACTAAGCAATAATAATAAATAATCATAATAATAATAACAATAAAGTAGAAGCTAAAAAGAAGGTTCAGTAGTTAAGAGTGCATACTCATATTGCAAGGAAGCTGAGCTTAGTCCCTAATGCCTATGTCAGGCTGCTCACAATCAGCTCCAGCAATCTCTTCCGGCCTCTGCAGGCAATACATTCACAGGCCCAAACACACGGGGACACACACACACATGGAATTAAACATAAAAGTAAAAGCATTGTCTTCAAAGCATCAAAATGCAAAAGTAATAAAAATAAGGTCAATAGATAGCAAAGAGTAGGAGTGGCTTCTGGCCAACTCTCTATTGTAAGAAATCCCTATGACCAAAAGAATCCTGAGGTGTAGCCTGGTGCTTCCTGGGAAGACTTCTTCCCAGCGCAGCCTCGTAGCCTTTGATTTGCACAAGCAGGCATGAGGTGTGGAAAACAGAAATGCTCCAAATAAAAGATACAATTATTTTCTGTTTCCTCCTAAAGGGAAAGAAAACCTCATCCTGAGATAATTTTCTGTTTACTTCACTTCCTCGTTCTCCTCTCCCCTTCCACCCACAGTTCCACCCACAGTGTAATGAGCCCTGGAATTTCTCCCCAGAGAATGTTCCCCAGCATATTACATAGCTTCGGAAAGAAACACTAGCTCCAGTTGTGTGGCCTGAGAAGATATTGTGGTCCTAAAGGAAACAAATCCACTATAAGTGGATACAGTGAGTCTGCACCAGGTACGACTGGGCGGCTTCTGCTTTTGTTTTATCCCCTTATTCAGGCATTTCTCACCTTAAGAAAACATTCTAAACTGTCGCCCAGAATTACCTAGAACTTGGATGATGTGGGAGTGATTTCTTACTAATAAAGAAACTGCCTAGGCCCATTTGATAGGCCAACCCTTAGGTAGGCGGAGAAAGCAGAACAGGATGCTGGGAGAAAGAAGCTGAGTGAGGAGTCGCCATGATTCTCCCGCTCCAGACAGACGCAGGTTAAGATCCTCCCTGGTAAACCAGCTTGTGGGCTACACAGAATATTAGAAATGGGTTAGAACAATATGTAAGAGCTAGCCAATAAGAAGCTGGAACTAGCCGGGCCAGGCAGTGTTTGAAAGAATACAGTTTCCGTGTAGTTATTTCGGGGCATAAGCTAGCCATGCGTGCGGCCGGGTGCCTGGGACGCAGCCCCGCCGCTCCTAATTCAACACCTGGACAAGTGAGAAGCAGTTCCAACTTTGGGTGGTTGAGAACCGTTAACTTTAGTTAGTGTGAACCAGCCCTTGACCCAGGGAACTTCTTGGCTGGGTATGGCCACTGTCTTCTGTTTCTGCATGTACATCCCTTGCTCCATCACCAACTTAGTGCCCAGTGTCTCTAGGATCTGGTTCGCCTGATTCAAAGCATATCACCAGCCACGGAGAGAGCCCTGCTGCTGAACAATGCCTGCTGGCTGAGCTTACCTGGACCAGCTGGCTTCCAGGTTGCTCAGCTTCAGGCTGCGCTCCCCACAGGGCCCCACTTTGCAGGAAAGCAGGAAAAAAGTAAGGAGCATGAAATCTTGGAGCTGGCATGATGGCTTAAGAGATAAAGGTACTTGCTGCCAAGACTGGCGACTTAAGCTGCATCCCCAGAAGCTGCGTGGCTGAAGGAGAAAACCAACTTTTGTCAATTGACTTCTGACTTCTACCCATCTGAC
The DNA here is from genome assembly GCF_014885135.2 of Alexandromys fortis. NCBI lineage: Eukaryota > Metazoa > Chordata > Mammalia > Rodentia > Cricetidae > Alexandromys > Alexandromys fortis. The sequence continues at coordinate 9,313,883 of NW_026067904.1, forward strand.
CCATGAGTGCCATGGTACATGTACACCCACACAATGCACACAAAAATAAGTAAATAAGTAAATGCTTTTTTTTTTTTTCTCAAGAAAAGAGTTGTCATGAAATCTCAAGTCAGGAAGGTGGAGTTCTGTTACCGTCGTCACCAGCAAGGGTTACTTAGGAAGGGGTGGAGACCTGGCACCCTCACCCATTAAGGTTACCAGGATAGGGTGGAGTCCTGGTACCATCACCCATCTGGGTCACTTTGGATGGGGTAGAACACTGGTCCCACCACCCATAAAGGTTACTTAGGATGGGGTGGAGTCCTGGTACTGTCACTTAGGATTGCTGTGTCCTTATTCTGACTCCTTTCCTCATCTATAATGGGAAGACAAACATCATCTGACTCAAGAGTTGGCTAGAAGAAAGAAAAGCTACCATACAGAGGCTGCAAAGAACAGTGTGGCCCACAGCTGTGCTAGGTAGCTATTTGTTTCTTCATAGACTATTCTTTTTATTTATTTATTTATTTATTTATCTATTTATTTATTTATTTATTTATTAAAGATTTCTGTCTCCTTTCTGCCACCTCCTCCCATTTCCCTCCCCCTCCCCCAATCACCTCCCTCTCTCTTGGTCAGCCAGAGAGCAGTCAGGGTTCCCTGCCCTGAGGGGAGTCCAAAGACCTCCCACTTCCTTCCAAGTCTAGTAAGGTGAGCATCCAAACAGCCTAGGCTCCCACAAAGCCAGCAGGTGTAGTAGGATCAAAACCCAGTGCCATTGTTCTTGACTTCTCAGCAGTCCTCATTGTCCGCTATGTTCAACGAGTCCGGTTTTATCCCATGCTTTTTCAGACCCAGTCCAGCTGGCCTTGGAGAGTTCCTGATAGAACATCCCCATTGTCTCAGTGTGTGGGTTCACCCCTCGCAGTCCTGAGTTCCTTGCTCATGCTCTCTCTCCTTCTGCTCCTGAGAGGTGATGAAAGGAGACAGAGACAGAGTCCCACATTGGAGCACCAGACTGAAAACCCAAGGTCCAAATTATAGACTATTCTTCACTGGAGATTTTATGCCCATTCTTGTCATTGATCAACCAAACTCAATGAGAACGAGCTTTTCTGTCTCCTGTACCAAATCCCATCCCAGAATATCTGTCTCACGCAACTAGGCCAGTGTGATTCCAGGAGCTGTTCCCTCAATAAGACACAGCTTCACTAAGATAATGAAAATGGAACAGTATGGAAGGCAAGGCATCTCAGCCAGAAAGCAAACACTGAGCACTTACTGTGTGCCAAAGACTGTCCTGGGTGTTAGGGTATACTATAAGCAGTTTATACTCTCATCAAGAAGATGAAGGTCCAATAAATGTATAGAATATCTATGAAATTACACTGAAAATTAATCAGGATTTTTTTGTCCTCCAATATATAATCATTGTGCACAGTTAGATCCTGCACCATCTCCAGAAGTTTATGTCTCTTGTTTCTAGGATTAGATTCTCTTGGCCTGTTGAGACAGGATATACTGACTACTTGTATGCCAACTTAACACAAGCTAGGATTCTCTGACGAGATATCTCAATTGAGAATATGTCTCCAGAAGATCTGACTGTAAGTAGACAGGCCTGTAGGGCATTTTATTTTTAGTGATTGATGGAGGAGGGTCCAGACCATGGTGTGCGGGAACATTCATGGGTTGGTGGCCCAGGATTCTATAAGAAAGTAGCCTTAAGGAGCAAGCCAGTAAGTAGCACTCCTCCATGGCTTCTACATCAGCTCCTGCTTCCAGGTTCCTGCCCCGTTTGAGCTCCTGCCTTGACGCCCCTCAGTGGACTGTGACTTAGGATATGTAAGACAAATAAACTTTTTCCTCCCCAGGTTGCTTCTGGTCATGATGTTTTTATCGCAGTGATAGAAACCCTAACTAACACATGGGGTAGTTAGATTGCCTTTCCATGATCTTGTTAGCCAGCATTGTCAGGTTGAGGGGCAAAGGAGTGTCCAGGAAAGGGTCCTGAGGGTTAGGCTCTTTGGTAGTAAATGGTATGTGGCAGCTATCTGGGATGCTGAATCTGTTACAAATATAGAAACTATCCCATGCAGTGATCCCTAGTAGCTGGGGAGATGTCTCACTTGGTAAGAGCATTTCTATGCAAACATGAGGACCTGAGTTCAAACCTCCAGTTGTCATGTAATTTAGAAAGCCACTAAATTCCAGTCTGTCTCTGCACGATTCTGTAATCTCAGCAGTATCAGGGACAAAGACAAGAGAATTACCGGTGCCTTCTGGCTTCCCACCAAGTTCCAGTTTCATTGAGAGAACCTTTCTCAAAGGAGTAAGGTAGGGAATGACAGAGCAGGGCACTCAACACCTTTGGCATCTCCTTATGCATGAGCGTGCATACCACACACTCAATATTCAACCCCACACACACACATGCACACACACACACACACAGAGAAAGATAGTAATCCCTGTATCTTTTCCAGTTTATCCTATGATGCCTCAGTTCTTCTAATCTTCACCTGTCCAGTGTGTCCACATGTGTTCATGTTTGCTGCCATTCTTCCTATCAGGCATAAAAGGTATTGCCATGAACTTGGTCACTCCATGGAGATAGCTTAGAATAGCTTCCTGTTCTGACCGACATAAGCTGTCGACTCCTTGGGGTCCTGTTGTGTGCCATCCTACATACAGTAAAGTCACAGGCCACAGGCGGGTCGAGCATGTGTACTTGATGCTGTGAAGGGGAGTAATAACAAGAGAGAGGAAGAGCAGAGTCTGCCCCACCTCTGCCCGTAGATCTTAGAGGTCTGCCTGTTTGATACATTCATCATGCTTCCCATGAGGAGCCCTGACTACCCTGAGGCAGGGCAAGGGGAAGCTCTTGAGAACTTTGCGCATAAACACAAATGTATAAATTAAACTCAAAGAGGATCCCAAAGAGGGAGATGTTTAACCCAAATGATATAATGTTAAGCCAAGCAAGCAAAGAACCTCAGGCAGACTCGGAGGCAGCCAAGCTAGAATGATGAGGAGGGATGTGGAGCAGGGAGACTTTGCTGGTGGCCATAAGCCTTACCATGAAAAAGCTGCCCTCCAAAGATACTTCAGACAGCCCTGGGAACCAGTTATGTCACTAAATGAGAAATCAGAGCCCTGGATGCAGGAGCTTTATGAAACTGGATTCCCAGTTGCAGCCTCCAGTATTCCCTGTGGGTCACTGCAGAGATGCTTATGTGATCGGTAGGCCTAAGTCATCAGTGTACTCTCTTCCTCCTGTCTCCTCCTGGCTACTCTCACCCTCAGTCCCCGGAGTGGGGGTGTCGCCAGGTGGACCCTCACAGGGGGCTTATGTAGAGAAGATTGACCTTAAAAACTGAGGCTTTAAAGTTGCATCTCCTCCAGGCCCCTCTTTATCTGTTAACGTTGCTTTAAAATTTGTCTGTCCCAGGAAGCCTGTTTACGAAGCATCAACATCAAAAAGCCATTTTCCAGCATCCCTAATGGTTTTCCTGAGACACACAGTAACTCACAGGGGTGGGAACTGAAGCTCTTCCTGAGATCTTTACATACTTATGTATGTATCAGCATCAGCACACAAGAACTCACACCCAAATCCCCAGGCTGCCCCACCCCCACACACATACACATAGTAGGCTTTCCTGCTGGTCTCAGGCCCACCCTTCCCGCCCTTTGCACCGACAGAATCTAGAATCACATAGGAAACAACTCTCTGGATGTGTTGGAGAAGGAGTTTCTAGATTAGGTGATTGATGTTCGATGACCCCTTGTAAAATTGGACAATACTGTTACCTAGGCCGAGATTCAATCCAGCTGATGAAATAGAGAAAGCAACCTAAACACCAGCATTTCCCTCTCTGCTTCCTGACTGTAGGTGCAATGTGACCATCTGCTTCACACTCCCTGTGCTATGCCTTCCCCACCGGGGTGGTCTTCTAACTGTGAATCACAATAAACCTATCCTTCCATAAGCTGCTTTTGTCCAGCATTTTTGCCAGAGCAAAAATTAAAAAAAAAAAGGAACTAGTGCATCTTCCCTTCACTCCTTTTCTTTCTGGACATCCTTATTTGCCTATCATCTTCAGCACAGTATATCACAAGTATCCCTTTACATGGGAGGCTGCTCTGCTATTTTAAACCTGCAAACTATACACAGAGGCAGGAGTATAAACGCTTGGTAAGTATCCTTTGTTTCTTTCTTCCAATCTGACTTTTAAACCAGTAGCCCATGTGCCAATCACTTGACTGTCAATCTGGGGCACTATAGAGTGGTAAAAGAATCTTCAGAAAGTAGGTCTTCATTGGAGGAAGGTGGTTATTGTAATTGTGACCTTAAAAAGGGGTGTACTGGAATTCTTTCCTATCTTTCCCTACTTTCTCTCTTTACCACTCCCTTTCTCTCTACTTTTAGGAGGCCCTAAGGTAGCATATTTATCCATAAAGCCTACCTTGATGGCTTCTTCCAAGCCCACAACAAGGGGATGAAGTACATAAACAGATAGAAACCTCTGTAACCAGAAACAAATTTTTTTTTCCTTTGAGTTGCGCACATATCCTTCAGTAATGGAGAGCTAACACAAGTTGCCATGCTGTCTAACTCTGTAGAATAATATATCTCTAACACTTAGCAAAGATCCAGCAGTGCACAGTAAGAATGCAGTGTCGGTGGAATGAACGGGTGGATGGATGGATGGATGGATGGATGGATGGATGGATGGATGGATGGATGGATGGGCTTCCCATAGCAGGTCCCAAGTGAGTACAGGCACCATTTGCCTTGCCCTTGACCTGCCTCCAGCCAGCATTCCTTACACAATTCTGCACATAGATATACACTACACTTGTTAATTGGTAACACTTGAAAAATTATTTGAATACTTTTCTTTAAAGGATGTCTGAGGTTTTTTTGGCCCCATTTTATCAAATTTCATCAGTGAATGTCCTTGTCCACACCAGGTGCCACGTTTTCTCTCTCATTCTCTGTCATCCCATAGCACTGCCTGGAAGGTAAGCAGCTATACCCTTCTGCCACAATTATTAAAGCTCTGGGCTTTTGATAAAACTTCAGGTTGTTTCCCTTACACAGATGGAGCCCCCTGGGAAGAGAGAGTAACCAAGTCCTCATCTGACTCCCAGGGTGTACTGGGCTCATCATGAACTCTGAGAGTTCTAGTTGGTCTCTCTTGAATCACGCCTATAACTCACTTCACAGCTACCCTGTCAAGAGTGCCACTCTTGAAATTTGAAAGCTGTATCCTTGACTCATAACCATCACAGTCCCTCTGTCAGCAAAGGACTCATCACAAAGAAAGCTAACTGAAGAAGTCAGCTGGACTCTTCTCAGTCCCAGGATTCTTCTGACCAGAAGCCATCAATAAAGAAGACTTTCTAAATGAACCATCCTGTAAGGCCTTCAGTAGTACTCTCATCCCTGCAGTCAGGGATTCAAGTTCTTAGTCACAACTGGGGATTTGTGTGGCACTGGGGCATGATGGGTTCATTTCCCTACCTCCCATCTTTTGCTCATCCTTTGCCTTGATGCCTTCCAGGGACAAGCACACTCTGGAAGCAAATTCTGAATCAATCTTCCCAAATCCCAGAAGTCCTCCCTGATTCTATAAGCACAATTTGCCCTTTCCTTTCTTAATCCAAAACTACTTTGTAGAACACATTTTCTCATTTGGTAATTGATATGGGTTCAGAGGATGAAAGAAATCTAATTGAAAGTTGACTTCTGCCTTAAGTAATCCTATGGAGAACTAATATAGAAACCACCCTCTTCCTTCTGACATAAATCACATGGCCATGGGTAGCAAAGATGGGGATTCTCACCACAGTAAACAGGGGGAAACTATCACTTAGACATCAGCACCCACTGAGGCAGTTGGCTATCAACACACTCACTGTAAATATTTTGTTCAGCCCAACTTAGCCTAAGCAAATGGTACCCTACTTCTGTCCAAACTAGAACTTAACCCAACTTGGGATAACAGAAGAGAAGGTAATTAAGCAGAGAGGTCGTATATTGTGTGATCTGACCAATAGGGATGGTGAGTCCGTAGATGGGAGCCAGTAGAGCCCAGGGTTGAGGGTCACCTCTAACTCGGATACAGAGGTTAATGCAGCAAGTGTACTGAGATCCTTACATATTCCATGGGCAAGAGATCAAAATTCCTATTTCCTGCAAAGGAGCGACTTCTCCACATGAAATTTTTGTGTCCTGCAAAGGACATACGTGTATATCTTGTTCTGTGACTTCAAGGAACTTTCATGTATAACAACTAGCAATCCCAACAGTATTTAAGGCAATGGCACTATCATTGAGAGTGGTATAGTGGTGTGATATTAGAATCTTTTCTTAATTCAATAATTTCTGAAAATGGAAATATTACTTCTCTACCACTATTCTTCTAATAAATGGCCACTTGATATTGAATCTAGGAGGACAAACTTTATTATGTCAACCCATTTGGGAAAGGAAGCTGAAGGCTTGAATAGGGCCTTCCCACCTAAAGAGATGACACCTACAGAATCCATTAATAAGGCTGGTTAACTGAGTATATGATATGCTGACATCATATTGACCTCCTCCCAGCAGTGTTGTTATGGGTAAGAGGTCATCTGGAGGATGTCCTCGCTGATACTGATGGAACCTGGTATAAGAATGGAACATAGAAACAGCTGATCTGAACTACAGACCAGCTAGGGAACTATCCCTCACAACTAGAAAACTTTGAACCCAACAGTGGAGAGCTGTGAAAAACACATAGGAAGGGACAACTCTCTCTCCCTTTCTGCCTTTCAGCAGGATGAAATGAATATATCAAGACAACTTGATCACATGTCACTCAAACATGGAAGACTGAACATATCAGGCAGGAAGGAGTATGAGAACAATGATCCAAAGTGGGAACTATTACCTAGATTCTGGAGAAAGGGAAGAAATTAGCTAATTCAGAGGAATGTCAGAAGCTCTTTCCCAAGACTTGAGGACGCTGTCCCAGGAGCAGCTCCTCATTTGTGGCACACCAAGCCCCTATGTCCTCTGAAGAAAGCAAGGAATGCTTCCTCGGGGAAAATGCACAGGTAAGAGACTGCTTCTGTGTTGTTGTGGATAAAGAAATTCATTGTCCTGTCTTGGTGATATATAATAGATGCTTGGGGGATCATAAGCATGGCTCAGCATCTCCAAGTACATGGTTTATGGTGAGAATATGAGTGGGAGAGCCAAGATTACCACTCATATTGTGTATTGGGTGGTGGGCTAATAAGATGCACAGGATGAGACCAAAAAATGCTCTTCCTTCAGATTCCCTTCAACTTCTTCCTTTGGTCACCCCACTAAAGACCACAAAGCTCATTCTTAGCCTTCCTAGTCAAAATCATAGTGCAAGTAAGTAAGAAATGAGAGGTATACACAGGTTCCTGATGCCTTACTTTGTAAAGTAAAGGGGGAAAAAAAGGTTGGGCCTGTCTCCTTATAAGTGAGGAGTGAAACCTGACTGAGTTGAATACCCATCATCCCTTCCAACCCTCAAGTAAAGCAGCTACCTAAGTTGAATCCTGTGACCTAGTGGGATTATTGAGATTGTAGGATTCCTTGTCTTCTTCAAAAGTCATATGCCAACTGGAATATATGGCTTCCTGGTATTTAGAGATGTCTGGTATCTTCAGCTCCTATATGGTAGTGCCTCTTCTGCACATTGTCTAATTCCTCTTTGTAGTGTAATCAGTCAGTACTTAAATCCTGAGCTCAAGATTCATAAGATACAGTGCATGAAGACAAAGTATGACAGCGCTCATGGCATCAGGAACTGGTGACTGGGACTCCTCATATCTGGGCATACCAGAAAGCAGAGAATGACCTTCCTCTATTTCCCATTTTATTCAGTCTGTGACTCTAGCCTAGGAGGTGGTTCCACCCAGTCAAAATCAATCCTCTCTCCTTCGTTACACCTCTCTAGATATACCTCAGATCCACACAGATGTCTGTCTTCAAGGTGGTCCGAAGGCCAGCCAAGTTGACCATGAAGACCATGGTCTCCCAGTTCATTTCCCCACCAGAAGATGAGTGTTAGACTGCCCCAAATTCCAAATGAATTAAGTGACCAGTATCATGTATGTAAATTTCTTTGCTCAATAACTAACAAAAATATTAGATCTTATTTTGAATCATTTACCAAAATAAAGCTGAGATAAATGACAGGCTTTATGCATTTAAAAATAGAAAAAGAAAAAACTCCTGCAAAATGTATTTGTGCCGCAAGTAAGCAGAGTCTATTTATGGGTAGAATACAAAAACAAAAGTTATCAAAAAACAAGGTGATGTAATTCAAACAAACCGAATAAACGAAGCACATGTATATGACAAAAAGCAAGTGATGAATAGGGAGAGAGCCCTGACAGCAAACAGAATGCATAAAGGGACATTATCCAAATAGCATTATTTGAAACTCCAAAAAATAATTAGGAAAAAGAAACATGACTCAACAAAAGCAATAGGCAGTGAATACAGTTAATTCACCAAAGATGAAAGACTGATGAACATAGCTGTAGACAAAGACTTGGATTTACTAGGAGTGAGGAAAATTCAAATTAAAAAGCAATCAAATTTTACATTTTTATACTACTTTAGACAGTCAAAACTAAAGTTTTGTAATCTAAAAGAATGGTGTACTTGTGATGAGCATGATCTGCACACAGTTGAGAAAAGTACAAGATTGCACATTCATTTCATGACTAGATAACCCTCATGAAACTTTTAAGACATTTCCATACATGGAGGCAGCCACAGGGGCATTCCAGAAGCATACTTTGGGTCAGGGGAAATATAAACAATAATGTTAAAAATGATAATTTATGACTCCAAAGAATAATAGTATGGTGTCATAAAAATTGTGATACCAAGCATGAGTGATAACATCCCACGTGCTAGGGTCCAGGACTGAATAAAAACAAAAAGAAACCTGTTGGAAAGAGAAGGCTATACTTGTTTGTGAGTATAAGGACAAATGTTTAAAATGTAGTTAGCGATTATACTGATTTAGTAAGTTGGCAGTATGGTTCTCCTCCAAGATCCACGGTTTCACTAACTGTGGGTATTTGGCTAAGTTTCTCATGGGATGACTGTCCCCTTGTTGATCGGGTCTTAAGTCTAGATAGAAAGCTATTGGTTACTGAAAAGTATCCATGCCACTACTACACCCTTCTAGAAAACCATAACCAACAAAAATGAGGAATGTGATACCCAATTCCAAAAGATACATCAATAATACAACCCCTACACCTAAGATATAGAGGAAAAAATGCACAAGAGTAAGGGGAACTATTGTAAGAACCAGTGGATTGGGGAGTTTGCTGTGTCTCCTAGGAACATCAGGATTTACACTCATAAAGTCTCACCAACCTGACTGTCTAAACATGAGCTGAACAAGGACAACAGTAAGCATTCTAACATGATAAAGAAAAGCTCAAAGAGCCTCAACCCTACACAAAGAACTGCAGGCAACTAATGAAATCTGAGAGTGGGAGAAACAGTCCTTGCCAAGAAAGAGCACACCAATTAGTTATCCAATGCCTAATGATGAGTCTTAAAAACAAACATATAAAACACACAGTCTGAGAAGGTTCTTCGTGTGTGTGTGTGTCCTATTATTCACATATATTCCATATATGTGTAATTTCAAAGAGAGCAAGAAGGAATATATGAGAAGATTTAGAGGAAAGAAAGGAAAGGGGGACTGATGAAATTACGTTGTCTCAAAATATAAAAGAAATAATTTTAAAGGTAGAAACCAGAGCAAATGGAGCGCCAGCATTCATTTGTCTCTGCTTCCTAGCTGAGGATGCAGTGTGAACCTTTTGCTTCTGCTGTCACAGCTAAAGATCCTTTCGACTTGATGTCTTCCCTATGAGGTGGACTATATCCTCAAACTCGGAACCAGAACAAAGCCCTCCTTCACTAAGTTGCTCCTGTATTTTGTTTCAGCAAAGAGGAAAGTAACTAATACAGATAACTCAAATACTTCATAGGTAGATGTATAAGCAGAGATGTATTTTCCTATACTCTTATCTTCAACACGCACATATATGAACATACATCTACTGCTTAAAAATCTTTAGAAAAATGTGTGTAGCCAAAAAAAAAAAAAAACTGGTAAGCGCTCCAGAAAGTTTAGAAAGGTGAGTAGCCAAGACAGAATTTACTTTCGATTGTCACATTTTGATTTTTATAAGAATTCATGCATCAATTCCTTTTATAATTAAAATCAATTCTAATTGAACAAACAAAATGCAATAAAAACCTATGTCTCACCATAAACCTCAAATTCTGATCTAAGGGATTCATAATTGTTCATGTTAGTGGAGATGCTATGAAATGCCAGACAGGTCCTGCTCTACGTGGTTTCCATTTTTTTATATTAATGTGTTTCTGTATTTTCATCTTTATTTTCAGGATAGCACTATGAGGAAAAGCTGTTCTCATGCATTCCCTAAGTTGAAGATGCTAAAACAAAAGGAAGATGAGGTTGGGGTCTAAGCTCACCACCCCCAAGCGGCTAGAGAAGTGGAGATTGATCACAGGTGTTCATGGTCTTCACATCCTTCCAGCCTCTGAGCCAAGGTGTGGGAGGCCATTTCAGCTTTAATTCCACCTCTCTTCAAAAAAAACCATCAGCCTTCTCTCACCTTGGAACCCCACGCTGGGAGATTGGCATGGAGAGGGAACCACATAGGACAGTGGCAAGAAGAACCTCCATCCCCTGGACTCAAGAACTGGAGAAGCAGGCAAAGCAGGTTCTTCCAACCAGACTGCTTACGGAGATCAACTACGGATATGGAAATGAAGGCAACCCAAAAGACCTGAGTCAAGCCTCTACAACAGCACAGCAAGGTTAGGAATGGGAGGCCTCCCAATAGCCTCTACTTTCTCCAAATAGCCAAACACTATGCCATGTTTAGAGCTTCTAAATAGGACACAATTTATTCAAAGAAATTAAAACAGGTGATAAACAGCCTTTTGTACTGAAAACATAGCTCTTAGGGTCTCTAATACCCAGTGACTAAGGAGAGCCAAAATGAGGCACTTAGCACTAAGTAAAACACAAATCCAGTACTGCCTGGGGACCCAGCCCTGACTGTTGTCTATCTGCCAGCCTGAGATGATCCCAAATGAAGTTTACAATGTATGTCTCTTCCTGGAGGCAAACCCTTATAGCAATGAGCAGAAGCTGGAAACACATTTGTGACTGATGGGTTGGCACATTTGTGATTGATGCGTTGGCACAAGGCAACCTTAAATAGGTCCAGTACACTCAACACTTCTGCCATTAGAAACCCCCAGGTTGACTGCACAAGGTTGAGGCCATTGGTTTAAGAAAAACTGGAAGCCGGACAGTGGTGGCACATGCCTTTAATCCCAGTACTCAAGAGGCAGAGGCAGGCGGATCTCTGTGAGTTCAAGGCCAGCCTGGTCTACAAGAGCTAGTTCCAGGATAGACTCCAAAGCTATAGAGAAACCCTGTCTCGAAAAAAAAAAAAAAAAGGAACAAGAAGCACTATAAAAGAGTGCCCAATGCAGTATCAGAGAAATTGGCTGTCTAGAGCCAGAGCAACCCTTAGAGATGTCTGTGTCTCTGGAGTCAGGGTTCAAAGAACTCCTCTGTCAGAGTGCTGCTAAGGAACACTTCCTGAATGCCTGAATGTCTCAACTTGTTTAATCCTCATCACACTATAGAAAAAGCTCTGTCTGTTAGCCCCATCTCTCAGATGAAGACACTAAGGCTCAGAGAGGTTAGGAGACAGGTCTAAGCTTGTGCCATTACTTTGTAGAACCCAGAAGAGGGGAAACTTGCTGTTATGCCTGGCTGCCTCTAAGCTGCCCAGGGTACTATTAAAGCAGAAATTGTTAGGAATGGTTGGGGAATATGCATTGTGCTAAGTTCCTTGCGTGATTCTCATAGGCTCAGAGTAGGGGCTTGGGAATATAGTGTGTACATGAGAGAAGTAGGAGATTTCTTTAACAACAAGGCTGCTACCTAGCTCATCTCATTAAGTAGACTCTACATTTCTTGACCGAGCAGTAGTTTCCTGCTTGAACCCTTCCCCACCCCCTATGCCCACAACTATTCCAAGCATGAAAATCAGTCACTATGAGCCCAGTGAGAAGGCTATGGATCCAAAGTACAGAAGCCATTGTGCCTGGTTATCGTCAAAGTAGCACAGCTGGGTGGGTCTCTGCAGCAAATTTGGTCACCCTTGGCACTCTTATCTGTTTGATGGAGATAATGTCAAAGGAAGAATTTTAAAATAATAATGTCATTTAAATAAACTCTATTTCCTGAGGTTATTCTGTGATGAGTATTCTGCTGCGCCTGGACCACTGGCATACAGTGACTTGAGTCCTCAAGGCATCTTCTAGGTAGATATTGTCACAGATGAACAGATTTTCAGGGAGATAGGCTGCTTGGGCAGCGATAAGGAAAAGTCTTATAGCCTAGGCACCTTAGAGTCCTTGTCACTTGTTCTTTCCCACACACCTGCCCAATGTGATCACCCTTTGCTTTATTCTACGGATATAATGAGTCAAATGAAATCACAGATCTACCAGTAGGTGCAGGCTGGGTTAGGCTGTGATTAAACACAGCTCTAAAGATCAGTGCCTATAAACAGCAATCCTTTTTCCCTTGCTCTCTCCGCATATCCCTTAGGAGTCAGCTGCATGGTCCTGTGTAGAATGATCACCTAGGGGCCTGAACGGAGCATCCACTACCCTGAGTGACACAAGAGAAGCAGAGCCAAACTGTGCAGGTCCAGTGATAGCTTCTACTTGGTTACAAGTGATGTATGTCACATTGACTAATGTTCCAGGGACCAAGGCAAGCCTGGGCCAAGCTTAGAGGCCATGCGTGGGAAAGCATTCCAGAGCAGAGAGAAAGCACTAGTTGTGAACAAATAATTAATCTGCATAGGATTCATGGATTCAGAGAATGCTTTGGACAGTGCTCAACGGAAACAGCATGAAGAATGCTTCTCCCTGTGGAGACATGGTGGCAGCTCGTGCTCCAAGCTGAGCCTCCACATGCCGCAAATCCACCAGCATCTCCTCTGCTATCAGGAATCTAATTATTACTCTGCTCTCTGCTCAATTATTAAAGACAAGGCAGTGAAGAGCCACGGAAGAGGGGAAGTCTGTTTTGTAGCAGCGACAAACCGTATTTCATATGCATAAAAGACCGTTGCTTTTACTCTTATAATTGCAATTTCCTGCTCGTTTCCTTTTCAAATTAGTGGATGTAATTGTTTGGTAATAAAATATCAGCATAATATATTAGAGGCAGAGAACAGACGGGCTTAAGGGACAGTTGCCAAGAACTTAAGGGAGGGAGAGAAAAGACGGACTAGAATGAGAGCGCACAGACCTTGCAGGCTTTTTGCAGAGTGTGGGTTAGATTATTTCCTAGAACTCTCCCTGCTGTCCCTTCTAGACTCTTCTGGAACCAGTGGGTGATACACACAAATCAATATTCTCATGCTATCTTAAAATTCACATCTTTGCAAGTCAAACCTGAGAGAGGGAGAGAGAAAGAGAGAGAGAATATGAGCTTACAGGATGTCCGTAGGGCAGAACAGCTTTGCAATCACTACGAATTTAAAACCATATTCACACTAAATGGTCACAGCATCCTAGGAAGATCATGAACTCTTAGTCTTCAGTCATTCACTACAAAATAAGAATAAAAATTACTCTTGATGTAGTCAGTTTTCTTCAGGGATGTGACTCCCGGTAGGTTGTGCTTGTTCTAACAAATGGCCCTATACCCAGGCACATACCAGCAGAAGGAACTGGACTCAATGAGTTAATAAAAGAAAATATAAGGTGAGGAAAGGATGTGGTAGGGATCTAAAAGAAGTTGAAGGTACGTAGGATATAGTAGATGTGATCAAAATGCATTATACACATTCATGAATTTGTCAAAGAATAAATAAAATGTTTTTTAATTATTCCTGTGTCAAGAGGTGCTACTGCATAAATAGTAGCTGTCCTTGTTATTAGGATGATGATTTACAGCCCACAGAGGGGGACAGTGATGAGCCACTGGGATCACTCTTGGCAAAATGTCTAAAGTAGGAATGATTTTCTTTGTTGACTTCATATCTAACTTCATTTTCCCTTGGCCGTCTGCTGGAGTTCTACCCTAAATGTCCTACTTATTCAAAGCCTACCCCATATAGGCTCTCAAGCCCATGTGACATATTGTTTTGCACAGCAATAACAAGGAAGGTGCTTCTTGGTGAAATCCTGGAGGAGGCCTATGGGGAAGGGAAGGCTGCTGGGAACATACTGCTGCCTCCCACAATACATGGAAAAAGAAACCATGATCTTTAATGCCTGCCCTAATTGACTGGATGGACCCCATAGGTGAGCCCCAAATTGGGAACCATGGGAGGTTAGAAATTAAACAGCAGCTTTAGTCTGCAAACTCAGGAACCTTGCAGACTTGTGGGAGGACAAGAAGCCAAAACTGGTTCTGTGTTCTGATGCTCTCTGGTGTGGACACACTGGAATAGTCACCTGGTAGTGAAATTTCAGAGGCATGGGTTCCTCCACCCTAAGGGAGAGCCACTCTGCTGCTCAGGTACTCCCAATACTTCATATACTAAACCATTTACTTACACAGACAGTCGTGATGCTGATGTACTGGGGAAAGCATCTTCCATTTACACTGAAATTATGCCTACTTATTCCAAGGTATAGAAAGACCACGAGGCCCTGTGAAGTGGGTCAGAGTGAGGAGAAGCCCAGAAGAGTTCTGAAAAGGAGCCTGGTTTGACTCTGAAAGTGTTCCTTGGGGAGCGGAGCCTCGCCAGAAATTATCCATGTGAAACCGACCCAGGAACCAGAGAAAATGATTTCCAGTGCCAGAGAGAGAAACCACGTAGGCTCTTAAACCAGAACCTTCTGGCAATAAAATATAAGAGATATGAAAAGCTGAAAGTTCTCTCTTACTCTTTTCCCCCCAAGTATATGTCGCTCCTGATAACAGCTTCGTGGGAGTTTTTAAGCAAAGATTGTCATTTGCTTTGAGAAAGAGACAGAGAGTATGGCATAATCCCCATACCAAAGGAGAAAATTAAACCAATAACTGAAAAGGGAGGGGAAAAACTACCCAGAAGGCCAAGATCTTTGAGGGACATTTATGTCTTGTCAGGACACACCCTTCTGGTTTGGTATTGTCCTCCCTAACATGGCCTATTTGGCTCTATCCTAGTCAATTTTAAAGTTATAGGGGCATTGCTTGAAAATGACCCTCAAAACTGTCTTTCAATTTCTCATTCAACAAACCCACCAGTCGTTGAGAAAGAGCTGCTCTGTACCAGGAGAAATCCTAAGCTGAATATGAAAATTCTGAAAGCGCTAAACTGCCGAGTACTGGGAGTGGTCTGTCAGAAGCCACGTCAACATGTTGGGAAGTACAAGCCTAGGTGCAGCAGCTATGCATTTGGAGAGCCCCAGGATCTGGTTAGCACAACCAGGAAGTCAGCACTTGGTGAGACAATGAATTTCAGAAGGAGACTCAGCTCCATTTTCTCCTTCCAATAAAGCATCCTTGTACTAAAGGAGCAGAAAGGCATCTTTATTATGCTTACCTGGAAAGTATTCTCATTCCCCACATTCGAATATAGTGATTCACTGCCTCATGCAGTAAGTCCATGTCCTGGCTGTGTATTTCTCATCTCTAGAGCTACCTGAGAAATGTTACCATCTCTCACATCTCCTGGAACACAGTCTTGGATAATAATGCATGGTATGTGTATTTACATATTGAATACGTATATATATTAAAAAAAAGAGAGAGATCATCAATTGGATGCCTGAATGTACCTGCAAAGTGAATGCTGCTGATCCAAGCTTACCTCTTCTCCCATTAGTGAGTATCTCAGGAGTCTTCTAGAATTGGCCCAAAACACATGTTAGGCTAATGGGACAAGGTTCCCATGCATATGGTGCTTAGTGTAAGTGCTGTATTTTATCATCTCAGCTCCCCCATGGAGGAGCTGCCTGGACCCTGGATGCATTTTCTCAGCCAGTCATTTCCAGCCAGAAGAATCCTTGAAGCTTGGCTCATCACTTCAATGTTTGAATCTTGAATTTCAAGTAGAAAAGCAATAGGCTGAAGCTGAGTGCTGTGAGACCACGAGCTTAAGACTCCACCCCACTATCTAAAACCATCATCCCAAACCAACCCGCAGCATCATGATAACTGTCTATGCTATTGAAACTTGCTGACACTTGACTGCTAATATATCTTTTATTACTTTTTAACCTCTTTCTTATTAGATCTCATCACCCCTGTAAACTATGAGGTCCTTGTTAGTAAGAAGCATGAGCCACGAGGCACAGGGGGACACATTAGACCAGTTATCAGACCTGTCCTTTCAATAAGCCTTACAAAGGAAAGGAAATAGAATAGTTTTTGCAATTTTTAGATCTCTCCACTCAAGAAAATATTGGGGGAGAGTGTAAAAGAGTCATCTCTTCATACCCCTGACGAGGAATTCCCCCAATGGAAGCACTTGCAGAAATCTGAACTGTATTTCTGCACTTCAAAGACACAGAATGTTGCCATGTGGCTCACTCCTGGGGAGATAAAGGGCATTAGGACCCAGCATCTGAACCCCCGCTTAGAACTCCACAGAGACTCAAGGGATAAGCACTGATAGCTGCTCTACCAGGCCTAGGCTTTCTTCCTGAAATAGAACAGGGGTGTGTAAGCATTTCTCGGGGAATAGATGTGGATCAAGAGGAAAGAAGCAGCCAGTGCTGCCCTGAGTCCCAAGTGAAGGAACTATCAGCAAAAAGACGCTGGACCACAGCAGGCTCCCCAGAACTGCAGATGTGGCTATGAACACAGCTGTCCACTCAGTCTAGACTGGTGAACAGAGCACCTTCCTGGTCCACAAGAGTCACTGTGCTCAGACCCCAGAGAATCCTGAGTTGTCCTATCTGAATCTCAGTTTTGCATCCCTAGCGTCTTAGCTTGCTTGAAGATGAAAGGCTAAAGGAAGGAAGATACTTTCAGATAAACACTCCTACACTGACTAAAACTGTGTGTGTGTGGAGGGGGGGATCTTCAAAGACAAGACCAAACAGCCAACTTAAACAGGAACATGTCACACCTGTCTATCAACTGGTCTTCTGTGACAGGGATACTACCAACACCAACAAAGCAAATTGGTTTTAATTATTCTTGAGGGTTTTTTTTTAATCATTTCAACATTGAAGAGGACCCAAACTGAATTCATAATTAATAGAGTATACTCTTTCTTCTCTTAGAATCAGCTGGACTCTTAGAACCAGGGGTCTGGAGATAAAGGCTCAGTGAGTAAGAAAACTGGATGCTCTTCCAGAGGACTCACATTTGGCTCCCACCAGCATCCACGTCAGGAAGTGTGTAACCATAACTTCAGCTCCGTGAGACCTGATGCTCTCTTTTGGACTTTGCAGTTTCATCTACGCATGTACACACACACACACACACACACACACACACACACACACACACACACGCTGGAGCACATAGTAAATAATTAACTCAAAGGGACAGCCCCTTGTAATCCTTCCTCAGACACAAAATCTTTCTCACCACCCACTCAAGTTTCACAATGCACACAGGAAACCATGATTGACAAGTACAGGGGATTTGTGGAATAAGTCACTGCAGTTCAATGTCTTTCATACTTACGTGAGAGAAAAAAAGAAAATGGAAATGATGCAAAGAAGAAAACAAAAGACTACTAAAGCCAGTCACCCACAAGAGAAGTGAAGTAACTGGCTCAGAGGTTGAGGGAACCTGAGACTCGCTAACTGAATGCAGATAAACCTTCAGTAGAAAAACTGTAGGAAACAGCGAAGGGGTGGGGAGAGGAAGAAAAGCCGGGGTTTCTGTGGCACTTACCTGTATGGCATTGACTTCGAGTAGTCTCTAAGTAGAACTGACGGCATCGCAAACACAATAAGCAGCTCTAGACAAACTGGAATAGCAATCAGTCCGGGAGCCGAGAAGCATTCGCACTTTTGCTGTTGTCAACGCTTTCAGGGGCTTTAATTTTCAATGGTAAGCACAACTTCTATATAGTGTTGTCAAACTGCAATGAAGTTATGTCATTGAATATTAAAGGCCCAACCCGTGGAGTGCCAACACACAGATTTGAATTTCATGCTCGCTCCTAAACATCAAGACAAATATGTCTAATTTCATAAAAACCTGGCCAGCCCTGGGGAGGCTGACAATTATATCTATTGTTACCCAAGTATGCTGGAATAAAACCTGGCTCTGATCAATGTATAAGACCAAAAAAGAAGGAGGGAGGGGAAAGGGGGAAAATATAAGAGTCGTCATCAGAGGCAGTTCAAATTGGCTGACTGCTTTTGTGAGATGCTTGTCAAATATGCAAATTAATGGGGCATTTGATTCCAGCAGGATGGGGCCTTTATTTAATGAGCTATTTGACTAGGTTATGGAATAGATGTTGGGTAACTTGGAGGAGGTAGGACTACCTGGAAGGGATAAAGAAACAGACCTACAAGGGCCTCCTATTACATGCCAGGGCATTTGGGCTCCTTCCTGAAGGCAGTAGCAGCCCCAGCAGGATTCTAAGCACGAGTGAGGTCATACTTGTTTCTTAGAAAAATTACTTTGGCTTCAAAGTAAAAATTGGATCAAGGCAGTAAAGCTGGAAATACATAGAACAGTAAAGGATCAAATGTCTCATGAGTCCCTGAACTGGGGCAACTATTAAGAAAACAAAACATGCCCAGCTCTGAGAGGCAAGAGATCAGTAGGCCTGGCACTGGATTGAATGATGGGGTGAAGAAAAAGGAGCAGTAAGGGAAAACTATGAGATTTCTCAGCGTGCCAGTGGGATAGTCAGTAGTGACTCTGAAGCATTAATGTGTGCCATATTAATGCCAGGTTACATTCCCATGTATGGACACAATCAGGCATGTTAAGTCACCTAAGTGTGACATGGTGAATCCAAGATGCAGAAGCTCAGCCAGAGTCAACTGAGCAGAGAGTCCACTCATCTAATCAGTGTGTGATTGTGGGGATCAGAAGCCCTGAGTGTATGTGTAAGGAGCAAATGAAGTCCTGACTTAATGTGTAATTTTGACACAATGTCAAGGATCCCGATGCACCAGACCCAGGGAGACAGCAAAACCTTCCCCAAATGAGGCTCTGGGAAAACAGCAAAGGCTTCTCCTGGTCCAATGATGAATGCGGAGCATGTGTGCAGAAAACACCAACCACTAATAAATGTGCTGAGTTTCTGGGTTGGGTAGTCAGTGCCCTTCATTAGTGCATGCACAGCTCATAGGAGCCTACCTTCTCTGTATGTGTATCTGTCATTTCTGCAGTGTGTCATGTCCTCATTCCTAGGTCACCCAAGTCAAGTTTCCAGAGCCACGCTGTGCAGGACACAGCACATCATGCGGTGGGAGAGGTTTATAGAGAAAGATAATGTGTTCAAATTTAGGAATCAAATTAGGAGAGGAGCAGAGAGAAAACAGAAAGACGAGGAGGGTCGTTTGAGAGAAAGAAGAAGGCAGTAGAGGAAGTGTAACCCTGGGGATCACAGGGACAAAGATATCAAGCAGATCCTGAAGGAAAAAAGAAGTTGAGGTCACATGCTACAGGGAAAGACCTGAAAAAGTCCTGTTGATTCAGCCATCTGGGGGCTAGTAAAGACTGTGGCACCTGTATCCATGAACTAATACGAAGACTGCAATGGATTCAGTGAATGGAACGTGGTGAGGGGAATGACAACCCTTGGCATACACAACAATATGGAGAGAGAGAGAGAGAGAGAGAGAGAGAGAGAGAGAGAGAGAGAGAGAGAGAGAGAGAGAGGCACACGAAAGTACAGGGGCAACAGAGTGCTGAAGCAATCAGTTGGGGATGAATGGAGAAGGATATAAAGATAGCTGGGAAGTGTGAGGGAGATGAGTGAGTCAAAAGTAGGAAGTTTGTGGGCAGTAGATATCTAAAGAAGGGTGACCAGAGTCTAGTAGGACTACCTGTAGGGGCAAGAGCATCATGAACATAGAAAGAAGTGGGTAGTGATTTCTGAAAAGATGGTGGCTCCCCATCAACATGGGAGGATTACCCACCATCATAAAAATATGTTACTTATTGACACCTCATATGTGTCAGGCATAGAAGCACACAGTAATTGACTATAGGTATGTCCAACTATGATTGTCCCCTTACAGTGTTGGTATAGTGACCTTCATCTTATGCACAAGTAGCTTGAGTACAGGACTGAGTTGTGCCTGAGTCCACAGCCCAGGATTTAAAGAAAGATTTGGGTGTAGACATATGCTTAGAATGAATAAGCGAACACGGATGAGTGCAAGATCTAAGTAAAGGAATGGAGATGCGGGTGATAAGGTAGACAGAAGAGCTTTTGAGTGTGGCCCCCAAAGCAAGGAACAAGGAAAAGCAGAAGTGGGCAGCCCCCATTCTGATAGGGAGTCAAATGGGAGGTAATTCAGGTTTTAAAACCCTTTTTCAGTGCAGGCGGCTGTACCTTAGGAAAGCTAAACTGTAGAGCCACACCCAAAACCCTAACCCAGGGCAATCCTGTGGTTCTGGGAAGATGGACATGGCATGAGCAGCCTCTTCCTGAGGCTGAAGTAATTAGCTCTGGATTGAGCACTAGTATTTATGACCTCATTCCTCCTTTCCCCTTTCTCCACATTTTCTCATTTTCTCTTTCAAGATGCAAGCTAGATATTGCCTCCTTGATGAAACATGTATTATCCTACATTGCTTTTCCTAAATCTAACCTTCTATCACACAGAATTGAGTCATGTTCCATCTATGTTCTAAAGCACATGCATTACTTGTCTGGTTTTGTTTTTGTTGTTGTTGTTGTTGTTGTTCATGAGTCCATATGACATAGATCAAAAAACTGATCTGGTTTGGAGCCAAACAGGACCTTATTAGCACTGTCTGACATATCTTATTGCCAAGCTACTTGTATATAAGATGAAGGCCACTGTATGAACATTGTCAGGGACAATTGGAATTGGAGGTACCCATATACAGTTACTGTGTGCTCTAACATCTAACATATATGATATTCTCAATAAATAAGGATATACTTTTATGATCATCAGTAATTATTTTGTTTTCTTTAATTTTATTGTATTTATTTATTTACTTATTTCTGTGTCTCTATGTCTGTTTCTCTCTCTCCTCTTTCTCTGCCTTTCTCTCTCTGTTTCTCTGTGTGTGTGTGTGTGTGTGTATGTGTGAGTATGTATGTGTACACATATGTGCCGTGGACCACATATAGAAATCAGAGGACAGCTTGAAAGAGTCAGTTCTCCCCTTCTATCTGGTGGATCCTTCCATCAGATTCAGGTCTCCATCCCTAATGAAAAGCATCTTTACCTCATGAGCCATCTCACTAGCCCCATAAGCAGTATTTTGATGATATGATATCATATATCTACAGAGAGTCTGTGGACTACCTGAGGTAGTAAAGGGGCCTTTACATTTCAGCTCAGTACCTTTGTTTCAAACCCACTCACATTGGTGTGTCCTGATTGGCAGATAGTTTATGTCTATCCCTGTGTATGACTACAAAGTTCCTTAACCAGATTATAAGACTAGAAAAGGTGATCATGGAAATAGAAGCTACCAAAAGTGAGTTCTGAAAAAAATTTAGGGACAAAACTACTGCAGGTTTAAGTAAGCCAACAGGAAATATCAAAGTACCCAGAAGCTAGTTTAACACTGGGCATTGACACCCTAGAATGCCAGCAGCAAGCAGAGGTGGGAAATGATGTTGCCAGAACCAAGAGCTAGAACCCTGAAAGGGGACCATGCTGTCAAGGAGGGCTATTGTCCAAAGAAAGAGAGAGCAGGGAAGAAATACTGTGACCTCCCTCCCCCAACTTAGTATATTGCCTCTCATTGGCTGACCCCCAATATATAGATGGCTGCAAAAAACTTGGTGGATGTAGGAGATTCAACATACTGGGGCAGAAACATAGATCTCTGAGGGTAGAATAGGATAGGTATAAGCATAGCAGATGGAACGGTATGGTAGAATTACCAAACACAGCTACTGGGAGAATGTTCGCTACATGTTCATCCATCAAAGAGTTAACACTCTCCAGGTTGCACATCTAATTTTATTGCTGATTGTTTGAACAGTAGTTCTTTTTTTTTTTTTTGAGGGGAGGGGCTGGAAACCAAGAGGAGCCCATTTTGGCAGAGTGAGAACAATGCCAACAAGGTGTGATGGTCTCTTGACTCTTCTTTCAATAATACATTAAGGGACCATTGTGCATAGCTGTATTTAGTCTGATGGCTATCACTATCACAGGGCATTACCATGAATATCTAAACTGAGGTACAGCCTGGTGAAGGGATGTGACCCAAACTTTGACCGCCTGGGACAGGAAAAAAGTGGGTGCTAGCCAGCTAAAATGAGCTTTTCCAGAAGGATGTATGGAAAGTGCTCATCTACTCACACACATGCTGGTGGCATTAGAAAGAGACTCCATTTAACTCACACACCAGTGGTTATTTTCTTTCTGGAAGGGAAAGCAGCCTAGGAAGTAAGCAATGGTGCTCAGGGGATTAACAGTGCAGCCCCTGCCAGGAGCAGGTGGTGGCTCAGCGGGCTGAAGAGACTGGAGCCCTATATCCCTTCCCCAAAACAACTGTGAGTTTTATTAAGAGGCGCTTAGACTCAATGAGAGTGGGGATTACACAGAATGCCATCTCACCACCATTTGACTCTCTTGACTAAGTTGTTTTTTCTCCAAGACCTTATGATGTGAGTGCTGTAGGGAGGCTGGTAAGAGAGAACTGATTCCTATAAGCCAGTGGTTCTCAATTGTCACATCCTGGAAGAGTCAGGAAAAGGCATAATCAAACTCTTGTGCATGGGTCTATGATGTCCTGTGCTCCAGGCTGTAGATTCCAGAAAGAAGAAGCTCCCTTTAGTCTATATCCCTAAGTCCCTACATGTAGTCTAGTTACTTAGAAAATTACCTGGACCTACAACTGATACTATGCACACAAAAACTAAAGTTATATAATGTTGAACCACTGACATTTGGAAATAATTTGTTCCTACATCACCTAGTCATTTCTGATGAACATAAGAGGCCAGAGGACTATAAAACTAAAGAGCAATGGAAATATAGAAATGGTTTTATGATGTTGAATATAAAAAGTAGCCAGTAAGAGAAACAGACCATTGTAAAGTATTCTTTAAGGAGTGGAAGTTTGAGTGAAGAGATGGCTTAGCTTGTAAAGGTTAGGCTCACAACCAAAACAATAAGAAATGGAAGTGTTGGAGTGTAATAGGAGACTGCTATTCTGTTTCCTGGCTGCCCTGACCCAAATAATCACACAGAAATTATACTAATTACAACACTGTCTGGCCAGTGACACAGGCATATTCCTAGCTAGCTCTTGCATCTTAAATTAACACATTTCTATTCATCTGCACATCACCATGAGACTATGACCTACAGGTGAAGTTCCAGCTTCCTTTTCCTTTGGCAGGTGATTGGTATTTCCTTAACTATGCCTACTGTCTCTCTATCTCTGTTCAGATTTCCTACCTGGCTTTACTCTGCTAAGCCATTAGCTGAAACAGCTTGATTCATTATCCAATAAAAGCAGCACATGCACAGAAGGACATCCTACATCACTGGAGGACTATTTTGGTAGACTAAATGAAAGAACAAAGGGTATGATAGGGATGAGTTGGATTTAGACAATCGGGGGTGGGGGAAGAACCCCTCAGTCGGACCCATGGCTATAAAAAAATCATTATGATGATCATGATGATGGTGATGGTTACAGTTGTGCAGGTGGTGATGGTGATGATGATGATTGTAATGGTCACAGAGGTGATAATAGTGATGATGATCTTAATGATAGTGATAGGGCTGATGGTAGTGATGGAAGTGTTGATAATTCTGCGGACAATGACAATCATTGGAACACATCATGAGCAGGGCTCAGTCAGAACTGAAACCAGCTAAGATTATAGGAAAAGGCTGATTGAATCACCAATCAGAAAAGCCAGCTTACAGAAATATCAGTATTACATGATTCCTAAGCATGAAGTACAATTCATGAGAGCAAGTATTCTATTTGCCCTCTTTTTATTGATTTAGGGTGGCTGTTTAATTGGTTTTTAGCATTGTGTATGGTTTATGGCCATCATTTCAACAGAAGTTAAAAGTAAAAAAGTTTACTACTCTTGATTTGTAGACAAAATATCTAACTACTCCAGCACTCTCTGCTTCCTCCTTGCTTCCTCTGATTTAGCAGTGTCTCTGACCTGGTGGATTGCTTCTAAATCATATCACTGGCTTCCTTGAACTTGTGCTGTGCAGAACTTCTCCCAGAAGACAACCTCACTAAAGCTGAGAAAACACGTCTTCTCTCAGAGTCTCAAGTGACAGATTGCCTGATAACAAATGAAAGAGAAAAAGGAACATTTGTTTCCTGGAAATGACTTCATCCTCAATATTCAAAACCACACAAAAATGGAAGCTAAGAAGCTAATTTTTAGCTCCATCATGGTGTCCATGGTCAAGACTACAAGCTGAGTGTGAGCCAAACTACACTTAGGAAGGACAGCACTTCGTAAGCAGTAGGTCTCTAGTTCATAAACAATGTTGGTCAACAAGACTCTGTGCCGTCGGCACTTCCTCACAGCTCTGTCTAAACAGTTAATTCTCATGAAGAAGAAGCCAACGGTAGCCCAGCTGCACGTCCTCCTTTCCTTCTCCCACTAGTATCATACACTTGGCATCAGCTACATTGAAAAGGACAAACTCGGAGATTGCTTTCTGAGAGACTTCATAATGGAAACAACTAATGGAAAGCAAATATTACCTAAAGTTCTAAAAATGTGATGGGGCTGAAGTGGTTACAAACATGGCATATGAAGAAATGCTCTATTTTAAGGATGTTTCTATTTGTGGGAATTGCAATAGATTTGCAGAGGGTGTGTCCTTTGAAAAAGATTTTTTTCCTCAAAACCTACCAATGCTTCATTTCTAACTTCTCCTCCTGTACAAATGTGAAGTGTATACCATGCTAAGTCTGTGTCACACACACACACACACACACACACACACATGTACACACTACACACGTGCACACGTATACATACCAGAGGGGGAAGACAGGTACAGACATGCAGGCAGGCAGGTACACAGACACGCAAGCAGACAGAAAGGGAAGAGATAAATACAGACAAAGAGAAGAGAAGGGAGAAACAAAAATAGAAGAGACAGAAAGGAGAGAGAAAAACCTAGATAGAGACTAAGAAAGAGAGAAAGAGACAAGGAGGAAAGAGAAGAGAGAGAGAGAGAGAGAGAGAGAGAGAGAGAGAGAATNGGAGGAAAGAGAAGAGAGAGAGAGAGAGAGAGAGAGAGAGAGAGAGAGAATGAGAGAGAGAGGGAGAAGAACTTGAGGCTGAAGAAATAGCTCAGTGGTTAAGAGCACTGGGTAGAGGACTCCAGTTCATTTCCTAGCATCTGCATGGCAGCTCACAACTGTCCTGTGACTCCAATTCCAGGGCATCCATGGCACCAGACATGCATGTGGGACACATACATGTGCATGCAGGCAAAATACTTATACTCGTAAATTAAAATAAATCTTTTAAATAAGAGTTGAGAGTTTATTTGGGAGTACAGATACTGCAGATACTGCAGACTCAGCTTTATTATTTTGTAGATATGTGACTTGAACTACAAAATTACTCGACCTTCCTAGGATTCTATAAGTATCCACTGGGTGCTATATGTCATATAGAGCAGGATGTGATGTATTATTGATCTACAGTGTTCATTTTAATTCAGTGGGTAAATAGAGGAGTTGTTGGTATTCTAGGCCTATAAACTCTAAGGTAGCATTTTTTTTTCCATTTGTAAGATACTAAGTCTTGAGAATATTCTTCTTGGAAAATGTAGACATACACTTGGAACATATGGGGCTATGAGATAGGTCCTCAGTAGATGGATGCTGGGTCTATGCACAGCTCCCAACATCTATACTAAGGTCTTGCTTCTTCCTCTTCTGAATGTATTGGTCAAACACAAAAGCGAAGTGAATATATACCAGAGCCACACAAGGGCCTTGGAAGCATGATCTCAGCAAGTTTCACATTCTGACCACTTGGTCCTGCACACTGAGGCTTCCTCCAGTCACTGTGATCTCAGTGCAATAAACAGTGTTTTCCAAGAGGTTCTCTTGCTCTCTGAGCTATTTCAGAATGGTTTGAACTGTATGAGCCTCAGGTTTCCAAACTATAGGTGGTTGTCTTTAATGGAATAACAAAAACCTGCATAGTGGGTGCTTTTCCTCGCCCCTATGCAGGGCAGAAATGGAAAACATTGACAGTCATTTTGTCTAATGCCACTTATTAGAATAATAAAGAACTGCGGAAATATAATCACTCCTAATCATTTCAAGAACACAGTTCCATCTGTGCTTGTGTTTAAAATAATCCACATCCAGGGCAGGATGGGAATGGGGAGGAGGGAGCCATTCTCTTCCTTTAAAGAAAGGAGCCCAGTGTGTCTGCGAAATCCTGCACTGTCTCCTGATGGCCAGCTGAGTTTGGCAGAGGCTGGAGAAATGGTTCAGATTCATACACAGGATGGTCAGAAATTGAAAAGTTGATCAGATATGGATGCCAGCAAAGACAAAGATGCCAGGGCAGTGGATGATGGACCTGAAGAAGACATTTCAGCTACGAAATATATGTCACTATCTCATTGGATAGATTGGGCATATGATTCTTCATGCCCATAGGGAAGGGAGAAAAACAACTTGCTTAATTTTTAAAATTATTAAATATAATTTGGATCTAAAGGTAAATCTACTCTAGGTTCCAGGCATTTTCCCAGATTCCTTCACTGTGTCCTCTTTTCCCCATCTCCATTTCTCCTGCTTCCCCTCCCCTCAACCTCTTAATTCTTTTTATTTTTCTGTCCTCTTTCTTCTCCTGAGTGTTGGAGAAAAGCAGACAGGTCTAGAATGGGAGTCTAGAGGTTCAGCTATGCTTAATCCTGCCTTCGCTCTCTCTGAGGGGGAGGAGCCTTTGCACACATGCCATCTGCTTCCTGCCCTGGGACTGGAGTGTTTCTTAGGAAATCCATCTGCTGGGTCATTGCCGCACCAAGAACATGAAATCTGAATGCAAAAACAGAAAAAGGAGAGAAAGGAGCCCGGGGAAATGGCAGAACTGAGATTAAGAAGACCCCAATATGGGTGGGTTGCTTGAATTCGGGGATCTAAGTGCACACAGAGTTCTATGACATTAAATAAAAACAAATAGAAAAGAATGGAATCACTGAGGAGGGAAATGTCAGACTGCGTATGTAAATATCACCATCAGATAGTCATTCCGGGCCGCTC
Organism: Alexandromys fortis; assembly: GCF_014885135.2. Lineage (NCBI taxonomy): Eukaryota > Metazoa > Chordata > Mammalia > Rodentia > Cricetidae > Alexandromys > Alexandromys fortis. The sequence continues at coordinate 9,341,359 of NW_026067904.1, forward strand.
CATCCTGGCTGGCCCAGCAATGCTCATAGCACCAAGATTTGCAGATACACAGAAAGTCAGAATCTGGCTGTCCCCTCTTCCAGGGGTCTCTAGAACCTTATCAATTCAAGTATAGAAATCCTGTAGGAATCCTAGATGCCACTGTAAGAACTCTGACCTCTGAGACATGCGTATGTAGCCATCATAAATCCACACAAATCTGCACTTTCCAACGGGATTCTTGGCCAACAATCTCTCTTTTATTGTTTATTGGTTACAGTAAATTTTATTTCTTTATTATTTAGAGATTTTATTAGTTTTTAAATTAGCATGACAAGGTAATGGTTTTATTGTGTCATTTGTGTGTGTGCGCGTATACACGTGGCTACACTTTGTTCTTATACATGCCCTCCCTCCCCTACGGTTTTCCACAGCCCTCCCCCTCCTTCTTACTGTCCCATTTTCTCCAAATTGTATTTTGCCTTCATGCTGTTTTGGGTTATCCTGTATTGTTTTCTCTCTGCATGCCCTTTAGAACTCTCCATTCTTTTCCTCTCCCTCCCTGCCCCCTTTTTACCTTCATGTTCTATAAATCTGTGTATGTGTATTTGATGTGTATCGTGTATACATCCATGTGAATCTAAGCTGTGCTCTTCATGGGAGAAAGCATTCAGTGTTTGTCTGACTTTTGCCTGTTTGCTTAACATAATGATCTCCAGTTCTATCCATTTACCTGGAAATGTCATGATGTCATTCTTTACAGGATGTAGGACTACGTTGTAAATTTTCGCTCCTCCAAATGCTCACATGCAAAGACTCTGAAAATCTCATGACTAGGTAAACTGTGTTCGCTAGTTTTGTAGTCAACTTCACACAAGTTAGGGTCATCTAAGAAGAGGGAACCTCCATCAGGTTAGACTGTAGGCAAGTCTGTGGGGACATTTTCTGAATTAATGATTCACATGGGAGATACATTGTTACACCTGGGCAAGTAGTCTTCTATTTTTTGGGGGGTGGGGGATTTTCGAGACAGGGTTTCTCCGTAGCTTTTTGGTTCCTGTCCTGGAACTAGCTCTTGTAGACCAGGCTGGCCTCGAACTCACAGAGATCCGCCTGCTTCTGCCTTTCGAGTGCTGGGATTAAAGGCATGCGCCACCACCGCCCAGCTGGGCAAGTAGTCTTGGGTTGCATGAAAAGGCAGGATGAGCAAGCTATGGGAAACACAATCTCTGCTTCAGTTCCCGCCTCCAGGTTCCTGCCCTATCTGGGTTCCTGCCTTGGTTTCCCTCAAGGATGGACTGTGAAAAGGATGTATAAGCCAAATAAACCCTTTCCTCCCTGAGTTGTTTTGTTTTGTGTTTATCACAGCAACAGAAGAGAAAGCTAAGACATAGTGGCAGTTCCAGAAAAAGAGGCATTCAAGTCTCTATCCAGACCTTAGAATTGCAGATGCAGACTCACTGAACTCAGCAGAACGCCCACATCACACATGCATCCGTTCCTTCTAACGCCCAACAAAGAGTTCTGGAAAGTAATGAGAAGTTCTTTCCACAGGACAACCCTTCATTTGGGAGTGCTGGAGACACAGATGGGGATCGTGGCTCCCTAGATCTCACCACATGACATAGAGGTGAGTGTCTAGAGTCATCACAAGAGGACCACTTCCAGGCCAAATAGAACAGCATCAGACCGGGTGCATCCCTCCCCCATCTGCTTCTTTTGCACTTCAGATGCTGGTTCTCAGCATCCATGTCCCCCCATGGTAGATGCCCTTGAGCTTTCTGACTTGCCTGCTCCCTAACACTCTCAGCAGTCTCTAACTAACTCCAGCATCCTTTGGAGCCCCTTAAGGAACCATCATAGGCTTTGAGATAGTTTCAGTTTCATCCTTACAGAAACCAGTCACTCCTCTGTACTTCTAACTGACGTGGTTTCTTACCTTTCAACTGTCTAGAAACACCCTCATCTAGCTTTGAGAAATAATTCATATTTCTTCCTAACTCCTGCCCTAATCTCAAGCCAAGACCTCCTGGGCTTTCATTTGATTTGTTCTAAGTTTTGTTTTGTTTCCTACCCTCCAACCTAAACTGGAAGCTTTTCAGAGATTTACTTCTCTGTTTGGGGGAGAATTTTAGCACAGCACATAGAGGCAGAGAGTTTTCTCAGGACAGTGAAACTGGAGTCTCTCTGGAATAAGGATTGAGGTTTATCAAATTAAAAAGGAATCAGGACTAAAGCAGCAAAGGCACAGGTGGCAGAAATGGCTGTATTATGAGAAGGGACTAGGGGCCCTGGCCTTCCTCAAGCCAAAGGGTTTGGGAGGTCAGGAGTGAGGTCAGGGAACAAATATTCTTGAACCCACCAATTGAGTAACAACTATATAGACATAAACTCACCCTACAAATTCTACCTTGGGGGTCCCTGCTCCATCAAGGCACATTTCATGGGATGAACTCAATGGTTAAAGACTGGGAGTTGGACCCTGGCACCTGAACCTCATTAAACACTGTTTTGAGCCCTAACCAGTGTGACTGTAGCTCCTACACCTTTCTTCATGGGAAGCCATGTTTCTTCTTCTTTCCATGAGCCTAATTTCTCTGGGTCCAGAACTTTGAATCTCCCTTAGCTCTTTCCATTTGCCACTATCCTCTCCTCTAACACAGGGCTGAGTGACAGACAGATCATTGCCAGGAGGAAAAGCCACATCTGGATTCAGAAGACCAAGTCTTCAACTTCAGGCCTGTCTAATTATCTAATGACTTCGGAAATTTCATCTAGAATCTTTACACTTTGACTTTCACACTTATAAACCAGAGCTAATAGTGCATTGGGGCTATTTTGCTTTTTGAACAGAAAAAAAATCAGATTAAAAGTCTCCTAAACTCATTCATTTTTAATATTTCATGCTAGAGATCCTATCATTCACAGATTCTGTGGTTTTAGTCTTTGTTTGCAAGTGACTCCCAAATCCTATGATATGACAGCGAGTCACCATTTTGCTGGAATTTGATTTTCAATTCCATGTTGAAGAGAGAAGCCCGATGAGTGAGCTTAGCTGGCATCCCAGCACCCATCCACCCTCAGGGGCGAGATCCCAAATGAAGGCACTATGCGTCTTCCCAAGGGACCTGAAGATGTGATGTCCACTCCTACTTCTATCTCAAAGGCATCATAACACAGCATGAGGCCACCCATTATCTGTGACTGCCCTACCTACTCTTTCATCTTCCTCGGGCTGTTGCAGTATCCCATAACTAGTTAGGATACTTCATTTGCATGCCCCATGGACAGTCTTTAGGACCATACTGATAAGATCTCTGAAAAATCACAGGCGTAACCCATCATTCTTTCTTCTAGATTCTCCTATCTCTCCAGCAACCCCAGAAGACCCAGGACTCCCTGAAGACAGAGTCCTGTGTCCAGCCCATGGAGAGTATTACGTAAACATTTGTGGACTGAGTGAGTGATCGCTACACTGTGTTTACGGAGAGAGGGAATTACACATGACTGTGGCTTTTTCCCCATGGGTTGAGATTCGCAAAGGCCTTAGGATATAATCTCACAGATGTCAAAACTCTCCCACACTACAATAGTAAATAATCCATACATATTTAATTGTACATGGAAGAGAACTGAACAACACCTAAATCCACATTTCTAGACAATGCCCAGAATGTATGTGCAAATAAATTCGTGACTGTGTACTGAAGCATGAGGGTAGCACACATAAGCCCCAAGAGGGTCAGTGAGGAAGGAGGGTGAGACAGACAGGGAGCTCGCGTGGGCTGGCCAGGGAAGGGCACTTATTTCCACCCACGTGGGAGGGGAGCTGCACCCCACAACTGCCTGAGAGAGTATGTTAATTTCTGTGGGACTTCAGAGGCCCCATAACTCTTGGAGATTAATAAGAATCTGGGAAGTATCTGTCTTTGCCGGCTGCTTTCATTTGCGCAGTAATAAAGCTCGCCTTTCTTGTTTAATAAAAACAATGTGGAAACAAATGGTTCTGTGCACAGAGGAACTTTAGAGAAATGAATTCAGCAGCACGGAAGGAAGTGCTCCATCACACTGCCAGCTCCCAAACCTTCAAGGGAAGCCATGCTGCCTCTTCCTCCTGCCCCACGCTCACAAATGCCACCCCACATTTTAGCGGGGCATCTATTCTAGACTCTATCCTGGTGCGTGGAATAGAAAAGGGATGAACTAGTCCCCTGCCTCCTCTGGCTGGTACTTGTAATATAAAACAGAAAGTCGAAGCTAGGCTCCTGGGGCTCCTATAGCCAGGAAGTTGGTGGAGGTCCAGTTTCTGGCTAACCACGAATACACTATGGAGTTTTTCTAGAAAGTAAAATCTGCTGAGAGGAAAAGCAGGCTTTGAAGAGGGTTCCCAGGTACCACCAAGACATGGATCCCTATGTGCTCCAAAGAAAAACTGAAGCCCCAGCCCTCATTCACGTGTTCATTCATCCTCATAAAACAGAGTCCAGAGGATCAGGCATCCCCACCCTACCGCCTCAGTCCCTGAGCCCAAAGCACCCACTAAACAAGCTGCCATGGACTCAAACAGGTCTTCAAAGTCCCAACTCTTTATTTCTCAATTGAAGATACTGAGGTCCTACACACACACATCTACCACAGAAACAAGAGGCTCGTGAGAAAGTTTTATTTCCTCTTTGAGGTCCTATGTGATCACCTGAGGAATGGCACCAAGGCTAATGAAGACCTTCATGGCACTTAGAATGGGGAGAACGAGTACTTGAGCAACCCCCTCCGACTGTGGGGAAGCCCAGGAAATATAGGATTTATTAACTGCCTACTGTGTGCCCTGCCCTGTTGGCCACCATCCCCAGGGGGACACATGAATCACAGTAATGAATTAGAACCTCATTAAATTAGACAAGTCGGGGGTCTGGCCTATCTGCATTAATGAAGATCTGATTTATTAACTATCTTTAAAGAAATGCAGTTTTATTACTTTCAAGTATAAGCATTGATTCATATCAACTGCCAACAAGCATTGCCAAGTGGAGGTCCTGATGGCCCTGCCTTAACGAAAAGATAAGATTAATTTGTAATTAACAGCATCCATTTGCATGGAAACAATTAATGGGCTAAAGCCTCATAAAAACAGTGCAATCTATTAACTAGATTAATAATGCCCCCCTTAGAATCTAGGATAACTTATTAGTTTTTTCCAGAGAAGGCAAAGGTCAGCTTTCCAGAGCCTTGAACGCAGTGCTGAGCCCAGAGAAAATTATAAAGATGTCCGAGCTTGTTCCCAGGGTCCTTAGTTCCCCTATCTCTCCTTCCTTCTCAATTCTTCAGCTTGGGCTTATCAGGGAAATGACACATCTAAAGAGAGACTTATAGGGTGACCCTTGACCTCCAGGAGCTTCCAGGGAGGCTGGGAAGACAAGACATGCACACATTAAAGTGTCAGGGAACAATAACTGGAGGAAGGGCCACCTAGTTACGCTGGACTCTGCAGAATCTTCTCTCACTTATGTTAAAACATCAGCAGCCCCACAAAGCAGCAATTTTGAGTGTCCCACTCACAAACTAAAAGACTGAGACATTAAGTTCTTCTTGCTTTGTCTTCATGTACACAGCGGATAACTAAGCTTCAAAAATGGCCCTACAGTGAACCTGTTGCAGGCCCAATCCCAAGGCTCATTCTCCAGCACACACATGATCAACAAGGAGTGCTATGTGACTTACAGATGATCATAAGAAGCATCTGCTGAGATTTCTTAATATGCACACTCTTTGTGAAGTACACCGCTGTGAGAAGTGCAAGTGCATGGAGACCACAGGCCTGCTCCCATGGAAATATGTGAAGAAAGAAAGACGCCTGGACAGGTATCAGCAATTTTAGTGACCTTTTGAACACAGTGGGTATTTTCAAAGACTATGTGTGGGCATGAGCCCCATTGAGTCCAGTTTCAGTAGACTCTAACACTGGTCATTACATAACCATAAATGTAAGACAATCCCCCCCCCAAAAAAAAACAAGGATCTCAACCATCAGCTGATCCTAAACAAACCCATACCCCTGAGTTTCCTGTGGTTCTCTCCATAGACAGCTAGAACCATCTCATTGGGCTCTAATGCTGAACTCAAAAGCTGAGTCATCACATCCTGCCAGCAGCTGCTGTTAACAACCACTGTGATGAGATCAAGCAACATCACATGGTTTTCCTTCTCTAGGCTAGACAGCCCCTAACAGGCCTGTCCCTTCGTCCTGATTCTAGCCTCTGACAGGAGAATTCAGTCTGTAAGGAGCTTCCAATTCCTATGATCCTGTCCAGCATCAGTGAATCAGAATCCACAAGGCAGATACTAAGCCACTGGTGAAAGACAACAAAGAAAAAACTCAATGTCCTGAAGACCCACGTCCATGTTCTGCTTGTGGCTGTTGTGATGCTGAGTCCTGGGTGCCTTATTCAGATTTCTGTCTTTATGATGTGAGTCCTAGACGGCACTGCCTACTCTCCAAGCTCACATGGTGTCCTTTCTCTGGTCTCCTATTGCCCTCTGGATCCATGAAATTTGAACTGCTGAGCTATGCTGGTGCTAAGTTTTACTTGGTACTTAGGCAGGTGTCATGACCTCAGAGTCTGAAAGATCCTTAGGCCTTTGGTTGACACTGGTCAGCCTCCCAACAGTGAGTTCTGGGTTCAGAAAAATCACTGTTTGGAGACCTAGTCAAAATTTAGAGTCATCTGGTCCAGCCAGATTAGCAGCCAAAAAAAGCTGATGACATAAAGGTGGACCAAAAGTGACAAGTCTTCACAATGTCATACCTTTACAGCTGCCGCCAAGGGATTTGATTTTTGTCAAAATCTATCACTAATGAAATGAAGCATTTATTTAAAAATACTTGACTTTCTTGCACTGCAGAATAAATAAATTTATTTAGTGAGCTTCCTTTCAAAATCCCTGACCTCTCGATGAATTGCATGATCACTTTTCCCTCACACATACACACACACACACACACACACACACACACACACACACAGAAACACACATTGGAAATGCTGACATCCTTGAGAGTTTTTCTCTAACTTGGTAGCTCAGTTGGGGAAGAAGCTAAAAGAAAAAGAATCTTCCTTGCCCTCACTCTCAGCTGTCTATACTGAGGGCTCTAAAGAAGCTACAGATAAGAAAATTGCCTATTATAGACAGCAAGGTACAAACCAGTCCATATCCTACATGGAAGACATTGGTCTGGTCATAATCCTGAGTATGATGAAATAAATCACAGGACCAGTGGTCAGGATCCCAAGCCTGGATGAATACCCTGTGTGTAAGTTTGGATTTTCTTGTGTTACTTAGTGAGATAAAAAATGTTCTTTAACCCCTAAGGCTAAATTAGGGGCTAATAAGAACANTAGTAAACAATTTAGTCTTTCAGACCCAGATAAACAGTTGAGTTTATTAAAGGTGTATTTGCATTATGGTTGTCCAATAAAGTTTTGCATATATACATATATATAGTGTGTATATATATATATATATAGTGTGTGTATGTGCACCTGTGTCTATGTGTCTCTGTGTCAATGTCTGCATATGGAAGCATGTACACACCCACACAAGTGCAGGTGCCCATAGAGGCTAGAACAAGGTGTTGTATGTCTAGAGCTGGGATTGCTCATGATTGTGAACTATCTGATGTAGGTGCAGAATTCAGGTCATGTACAAGAGCAGCCAGCACTCTTAACTTCAGAGCCATCTCTACAGCCCCAATAACTTGTATTTTCATCCCAGACTGGCAAGTTTAGACTTGTAGGTTCAGAAATAGCAATACTTTGACCAATGTGCCAGAGACCTTGAAAAATGTTGGGTTTAAATTCTTTAATTGAACTTCAAATTGGAATCTAAGCCAATATCCCTATTCCATAAGATTGTTATGTAAAAATTTATCTGTCAATGCCCTGACACTTCTTTGGAGACCTTTCTTGGAAGAGATGTGAGATATGAAAAAGACAAGAGTACCCTGCCTTCATCTGAAAAAGAAGCTGTGACCAAGCAGGAGACATGAAGAAATAAGAGCATTTACATCTTTAATGAATAATAGCACCATGAGATTGTGTGCCTTTTAAAGATGTAAACAATGTACCATTTAAAAGAAGCAAAACGAAAAGAAAAATAACACTTGCGAGATGGACATGAGGGACATATTTCAGGATCCCCCCAAAAGAGCTTGGAACATTGGTTTTTGAAGAAATGTACCTACCTAGCCATTAAATGAATGGTTATGTAGATCTAGGCTACTAGAAAAAAAAAAAAAGCCCTCTCTGGATCCTACACACAGATATGAGCTGTTGTAGAGGAACTGGAAGGATGTGTTTGGCATCTTCCGCGCATTGGTGTCTGCCTGGTCTTTATTTTGGGAATCACTATCCCACTCTGCAGATGTATCCTACAGAAGCCAGAGGAACCTTCCACAGCTCCCTCAGGAGACTTGGATCACAGACATCGTTCCCTGTTTTTAATCTTCAGCACTAACCCAAGACTTTATATTGGGATTCCTTGAAGCCTCTGGATGGTGGAAGTGCAGATGGGTAGGAAAGAGACAGGAAGGAGATAAGAAAAGAAGCACAGGATCTCCCTCAGAGCTGAGGCGAAGGGAAATGCAGCCCTGCTGAATATCTCAGATCTCAAGGCTTCTCTTTGCAAAGCTCACATAAACATTCACCTAGAACGGAGGCCATCATCCACCAACGGTAAAATGCCTCAGAGCAAGTCTATCATGTTCATGTTTGAGACACACTGGGGCTTGGTCTAGTGTGTCTATTAAACACTCATGGAAAAAAAAATGGGGGTTAGTATGGAGAGTAGTTAGAAGAATTCTCAAATGATTAACCTCACCAAACTCTACAGGGATGTCCTTATGGACCAACAGTATCTCTCTAGTATAACACGGGCTTGTTAAAAAACAGAGAAAGAAGATAACACCCATCTATGGATAAGACTGGATCAAAAGCAGCCACCAAGTAAACCATTAAAGATCAGAAATGATACAAAGTTTATCCAAAGTGTGATGTAGCGTGCAGGGGCCACTCTGCTCCCAGGAAGATACGCACTGATGGTCTCTGTTCTCTCACATCCCAGGTTCAGACTACCACTCGCTTCCAGAATCTTGGCTTCTGCACTTTGGCCATAAAGGAAAACATCTGAAATTCCGGTCTAGCCCCACATCACACTCCGGGGTATTGAAAGCCAAATTAAGTGCAAAAAGGGCCCCTACCCACAGCTGCTCCCTTTCCTCCCTGTTGACACAATGCTTTGAAAGCTGTGGGAAGTAGGAAATTACTCACATCCTTTTAATCAAGGATACTCTTTAAGATGCTTAAACACAATGCTATTTAAAAATGGGCACTTTTATATAAAGGGAAGAAGAAAAAGTACAGCGAGAATGTACTGTATATCAGATTGAATTAGTTTTTCATGCCGCAACATGTAAACAAATCTGTTTAATTAGAACACCTTGTTTTTATTGCATTCGGAGCAATTTTTCAATGATAAGAAGAAAACAAGACAGTGGGGAAAGGATTCAAGCATTTTTCCAGGCACCTCCTGAGATCATTTCTACCTCCTCTGATGACCCCAGCGCCTAGGGTGTTCCCTTATTTTCTCTGTAAGTGCCCCTGGTGGCTCTGGGGATCCTTCTCTGATTTATCTTACCCCCTGCCTGCCTTCAAAGCAGTCTCCATTTGCAACCATTTCAGAATATCTTAAACACGGAGAGAAAATGAGATGTTACTTGGCACAACGAAAACCTAGGACTCCAAAACTGAATGAAAGGAACCCTGCAAAGCCCACAAGGACCCCAGTAGAACCCCTGGAGGGGGCCAGCCAGGACTCAGTACCACATCTGGCACTGAAAGTGAGTTGTCAACTCCATGCCCTGCTCAGCCCTCTGAGTCCTCATAAAACATATCTTTCATTTAAAAGTGATCATTTCCACAACAGGTGATGACAAACCCACAACAGATGTCCTGGCCTGTATTCTAAGCCACCACTATACCATACAGACTCAACTGCACACAAAAAAACCTACATCAAGAAGGATTTATAGAAAGTTTCAGATTTCCCAGAACCCTATTCAGAACACAAGGGATGCACTGGTCTCCCACACACTCCTACAGTGGCTCTCACCTCCCTGGAGTAAACATTCTAGGGTCCTTCTATCCACCCCCAGCATGGCACACATACCTACAGGAGTGTATGTGTTTGTATTTTTGGTTTCTGGTTGGTTTCCTAACAAGCAGAAGATTTAGCTTTTAATCCATCTGCTGGGTGCAAAGCATAATATATTCTGGGAGTGGATTAGGGGACTAAATTTGGGAAACGTGTTGTCAAAATGTGGGCTTGCAATGCAAGCTTGTTGATGAGAGTGTCATTTGGTGTCTGAAGGCCTTTTTGGAGTTGCTGTGTGAGGAGGTCTGAAGATTAGGAGCGCAACAGGTGTGGGGAACTCCTGCTCTTCAGGATAGTGACGACAAAAACATTTGTTTGAGAGATGCTCCAGTTGGGATCTCTCTCTCTCTCTCTCTCTCTCTCTCTCTCTCTCTCTCTCTCTTTCCCTGTCCTCTACAGTAGGATCTTCTACAGTGTAATATCACCCTCATGACATGACTTGTCTTTTTAGTCACATACAGAAGTGGCAGCTGCTACTAATATTCCTTGATATCTTTCTGCTGTGTGCATTTTTTTTAGAGATGAACAAAGTTTAAGGTCTCACGAGACAGAACTATGAGTGTCAACCAACAGATGGGAAGACAGGAGCCCTATTTCAATGACCCAGAAGTAAGCACTCACTGAATATCTCACTCATGCTTCCTGAAGATAAACATAATGACCAGGAATCAGGGGGACTCACCAGTGTCTGAGCACGGTTCCGGTTCTTTCTGACATAGTGAGGTGCATCCCTCTCTGGAATCCTGAGCCAAAATGAGACAGGGGAAGTGTGTCATCCTGGAGCCAGCTGCAGACTTGGGAGAGTAAAACAGCAGCAGAGAGATTACATAGTAAGAGATAGGGGTGCCAGGAGATAGGGGCTGACAAGGTAATAGGCACTATGGACCATCACCCATGCCTTGATATGGGCTGTCACAGCATGTAAAAGTAACAGGGACCTTAAAGAACATCAACGGTCATGAAGAGGTCTGGTCACAGCATCTCTTGACCAGGCCTGCAGCCTCACCACCTTCCAGAGAGCCCGACAGGTATGAACTGAGTGAGCACAGAGGACAGATGTCAGCAGATGAGGAAGGCCAGGCTGCCTCCTCCATGGGATGCACTTGATGTAGAGGGGCGGGGTGAATCATTCCATATGACGTCTCTGCTCTTCTCCTAATTGTCTTGAAGATGAGACTGAAAACTTAAACCTCTTCCAATTGCTTGTTTTTGCTCCTGGGTGACCCACATCAGGAAACTGTCAAGTACTAACCTACCTGCTGTTTTGCTATAGATCAGTGTCAGTACACTGAAGCATATGAGACTCACCATCCTTGGCTTCAGAAAGTTCAAAGCCATGCAGAACAGGGTCGATAAATGACCCAGGACAGAGTGCAGATCCTGATAGTGGGGAACAGTTGGAAGGCTGTAGATGGGACTCAGTACCAGTTCAAAAAGAAGAAAAAGAGCCTACAGCAGGAAGCTGAAGACAGTAGTGACACTAATCCCTCCCAACACACTCTCCAGGTACAACTTGCTTCTGAGATGACCCCTCTCCTCTGACCCACTTCTCACTAAAACCTGGATCATGATTCACTGTACTCAACCCCTTCTTCCATAGTCAATCCCAGTGTAACTCAATAGGACCACAAAACAGACCTTGCTTGCACCACCTCATAGACTAGCATCAGGGAGCCTAATTTTGCTTGTTGTGGTCTTCTCTGGGTAGCAAAGGAAAGCACAGGAAATGACTAAAGGTTTCGTGTTTATGAAATAAAAAAAAAAAATCTCCTGGTGCTATCAGTCCTGAGTAGAGGGATGATAGATGACAACAGAGCAAACGCTAATGCTAATGGTGGGGCTGAAATGACTGTGGGATGCAATACAATCACTTCACAGGAGAGAGCATGATAATGGAGCGAAAATCCCTATTAGGGAAAGGAATCTCAGGACTAAGAGCCGGAAAAAGAGCATTCCTGCTTCCTTTGCTGGCTGCCATATTACTTCCATATCATTCTCTTCTGCTCCCCTGCATCATCAGTTTTCACTCATGGGTTCTTCCATCAGTACATAACCATGATTTATGTCTTACAGCAAATGAAACTTTCTTGACATTGCTTCTGTTTCTTTTAACCTTTTCTCTGTGTTCACTTTTGCACAGACTGCCTCAAAGAGTTACCCTCGCACTATAGATTTGCCTTAGTTTCTGTCAGCCACTCTAACCCACCTTCCACACAGACTTTACAACTGTTCTCGAGTCCTGGTAAGCTGCCTATTATTGTACCCATCTGTCAATTCCTATTCTTCATCTTGACCTCGCAGAAGTATTTAACACTGGTCACCTTCCGTCTTCCCTCGTGCCCATCAAATAGCCTCTGTGCGTCTCTTCCTACCAAAGCTTATCTCCTTGGTGACATGACCAGAAAATACACTTTAAATATTGATGTGGGTCAGTGGATCCCAAATTCGTTCTTCTAGCCTGGATTGGATTTAACCTGTGAACTTGAAATAGGTACCCATGTGTGACAATCTTCACTTGAATGTCTAAGAGCCCTCTCATGCATGTGTCCAAAATTCAACAGCTGTTTGCTTCCTTCTCCAATCTGATTTCACCAAAAATGTTTTCCATCTTGGTCACTTGGACTAGAAAACTTGAAGCCATTCATGACGTATTTCATTCTGTCAGACACCTATATATAATCTTCCAGTAGATTCTACTGGCTCTACCACAAAGGTATACCCAAATTGTCTATGCTCCAGACATCTGCAATCAGCTCCCAAGTCCAACTGATATATGTTCCTTTCTGAACTTCATTCACAGCCTTCTTTGCCGCCTTGGAGGTATTCTTAACATGGGCAGCAGAGATGCTTTGAAACATCCTTCTTTTCCTTCAGTATAAAATCACATCATGTGCATGTTTGAAACTTTCCAGCAGCTTTCCCTTTCATTAAAATTAAACACAAATCCTTTGTTTTACTGTTCTATTTCTTTGATGAAACACCATGGCCAAAGCAACTTATAAAAGGAAGCATTTAATTGCTTACAATTTCAGAGGGTTGTTCTATTATCATCATGGCAAAGAGCATGACAACAGGCAGGCAGGCATTGTGTTGGAGTGGTAGCTGAGAGCTTACATCTGATCCACAGCTGCAGGCAGAGAAAGAGACTGGGCCTGCCATGAACTTCTTAAACCTCAAAGCCTAACCCCAATGACAAGATCATACCTATTTTAACAAGACCCTGTCACCTAATTCTTCCTAAACTTTCACCAGCTGGAGACAAAGCATTCAACTATAAAGGTCTAATGAGGTCATTGTCATCCAAATCATCATTATACTCTTCCAATGCCCTACATGAAAAGCTACCCATTGCATACCCTCTTTTATCTCAACTCATTGATAAGCTCCAGAACATTATTCTCATCCCTGCTCCTAAACTACACTCCATGAGACTTTATGAAGGTCTTCGTTCTGAGTTCTCCCTGGACTAGGATGTTCCTCTTACCCAGTGTCTGCTTGGTACATTCTGTTACTCCTTTCAAAATTACTCTTACTTCATGAAGGAGGCCACTGGCCACCTATTTAACCCTGCTACTCAGCTGCCCCACAATGTATCAATGCCCTCTACAAACTTAACAAGGAATACATCTTTACCTGTTTCAGATACTTTAATAAGGGATGTGTTAGGGTGCATAACTACAGCTGATTTTCTCCTCCATCTCTTCTGCAGCAGCTATATCTTTGAGGTGTCCCAAAGTGAGTAGGGGTGGCCTTATGGTAAATGAGGGTACTGCATGGTGAGTGAGGATACAGGACAGTGAGTGGGAGTAACTCCCAGTGAATGCAGGTACCTTATGGTGAGCAATGAGTATGAGCAGCCCATAGCAAGTGAGGCTTCCCTATGGTGAGTTAGACTGTATCTATGTTGAATGGAGGTAGTTTGTAAGGATGCCCCACAGTGAGTGAATGTCATGGTGAGTGAAAGCATCTTATGGTGAGAGAGGGTGCTCTTTGGTAAATGACAGCACTCCATGGTGAATGAGAGTATCCTGTGGTGAGCGACGGTGTTCCCAGTCAGAGTGTCCCCATCAAGAGTGAGGGTGCTCTGTGGTGAGTGAAAGTGTTCCGTGGTCAGTGGAAATGCCCCTTGGTGAGTGAAAGTGTTCCGTGGTCAGTGGAAATGCCCCTTGGTGAGTGAAAGTACTATTTCTCACCTCTTTCCTTTGAGTTGTGGTCAATGTTATATCAGTGGCATGCTAAGCACCAAGTTTCCACCTGTGTACTAGGAGGACCTGTGTATTTCTCTTTTTGGCTTAACCTTTGTCATCCTCATGAGAAGAATGTGTAAAGGCTTGTTGTAATAAGAGCGGCGGGGCTGCGTCCCCAGCACCCCAGCCGCCTGGCTAGCTTATGCCCCGAAATAACAACACACAAACTGTATTCATTTAAACACTGCTTGGCCCATTTCTATCTAGCCTCTTCTAGGCTAATTCTCACATATTAATTTAGCCCATTTCTAAACATCTGTTTAGCATCACTAAGTGTGCTTAATGGGAAGATTCTAGCCTATGTCCATCCTGGGTTGGAGCTTCATCGCGTGTGTCTCAGAGAGCAGAGCTGTCGAGTCTGAGCTCACTTCCTCTTCCTCCCAGCATTCTGTTCTGTTTACTCCACCCACCTATGTTCTAAGCTATGAGACCAAGCAGTTTGTTTATTATAATTAACCAATGACCTTCCTCCATCAAATGCTGACTCACTGGCCCTGGAGAAAGAAAACCACATGAGATATCAGCATCCATCCTAGATCAGACACATTCATGGACAGCCTCAAGGGCAGTCAAAATAGCAGGTGTTTTCTATGAATGAGTTTGTGACATAGCCATAACTAGGTGACAAAAGTGTGGTATCACCATGGCAACCACATCAAAGACTCAAGAACAGTCAATATGGTGGCCGTTTTCTGCCACTGGGTATTGAGATGGTTTGTTATATAGTCATGGGCAAGTGATGGAGATAGTATCATCATGGCTATCATTTTAAAGACAAAGAAAGATAAGGCTGAGCAAAGGTCACCCAGCATCTCACAGTTGGTGAGCAGTGAGACCAAGTGGTCTAGCTCAGGTTCCCAAGCTCAGATACATGTGCTAACTAAAGATCAGGCAATACCCTCAGCTGCCTTCTTTCCTTCCTTGGTCCCTCGTACATACTTGAGTGAATTTTAAATATCCCTCCAAAGTCACATGTTTTCTCATTCATTAATTTATTCATTTATATTTTAAGAATGACTTTATTTTTATTTTATATGTATGTGTGAATGCTTGTAAGCATGTATGTGCACCATTTACATATATCCATTTGTATTTTTTCAAAAAGTAAAAGACTGAGTATCATATTGTAATAATAACTTGTGAATTTCTGGGAAGGTTGAGATAGAATCTGAGCTGTTTCAGAAGGGGACTATTTTGGTACAAATGGTACCCGGGGTGGAGATGAGAGTGTGGGAGAAAGGGGGAAGCATTAACAAAAACAAGTTATCTTTGAAAATGTCTTATGCAACCTAATATTATATATGCTAATTACTTTTTAAGAAAACAATAGAAATGCAGCAGGAAGAAGAAAACATGGAGTTTACCTGGAGAAGAAGCTACACTCAAAAGAAATTGGGAACAATTATAAAATAGACAGAGCTGAGGGCAATTGCTGACAGGGCTCCTAGCGGACAACGCTGTTGTGACTTAAAACATCCACCTTTGGGGCAAGGTCCATGAGGTGACTGGCCAGTGTCTATCCTGGTTCTGCCAGGGCACCACCATCACCACTACAGATACTCCTCAACCCATGTGACCCGCAGAACATTTCTCTCTTCTGAGCAGAAAAGAACACCTGATATTATTAGTTACCATCGTTCGGTGATAAAAAATAGATAAGCCATTTTCAGCCTTCATCAAAACAATACCACCATGAGTCACTTATTTTTGTAGGATTGTGAATATTCAGAAAATATTAATACATTCTAAAGGCAGCCCAGCATTCTCTCACTGCAAGTGGAGCAAAATGATTCTTTTAAAGTATCTGGTTTGCCCTGTGTCCTATCGACAATAAATGGTATAGTCAAAACAAGATCCAGGGTATTGAAGAGTAAGTGCAGGTGTGAGTGGAGAAGAGAAATGGCTACTTCTTTGACTTTGGTGAGGTGGTTAACCTTTCTGAATCTCTGTTAATAAACCTGAAGTAAGAGATCCAATTTAGGATATTTTGAGTAAGTTAAAAAAAAATAGAGGTCCATCCAATACATTTGCCATCAATCCATGGGTAGGAATAAACTACAATACTGTCCATTCAATAAAATGATTACCCTTATTATAATTACCTTAGTTTTTGAGGCACAGTCTCACATCAGTGCAGGCTGACGACTCTGCCACTCAGTTTGGCCTCACCTTGCAGGATATCTTGCTAACTCAGCCTCCAGAATGCTGGGATAACAGGCATAAGCCACCATGCCAGGCTTCCATTTGGTAAACATTCTACAAATGTTTACCATGCACCAGGTTCTATGTCCAATTCCTATGGAAATGTAGAAGTCTGTGCACTAGGCAGGACCGTGCCCATCTCATGAAGCTCACAGTCTGAGAATGGAAACAGGCAAGTCAAGCTAGCATGTGGTCCATGGGTTGCATGTAGGAGGATGAGAAAAAAATTGCCACTTTGCAGCATTTCAGATTTGTAGTCTTCAAGCCTGAGACGCTTGTCAAACTCAGAGAGGGGGTTTCAGATGCTAGTGTAGAAGGCATATTCATCAGAATCCAGTCATCCTGTAACAAGACGGGAAAAACCCTTTCCAGGCACTCCCCTGGAATAGTAATGGAACAAATGAAGAGAATGAATGACTTCCAACCTGAAGGGAAATAGTCCTGCACTATTAAAACTCAGTGAGATATGCTGAACTTCACCCAGCCAGGACTTATAGCTGCCCTCATTCTGCATAAATCCCACTCATACACAGCCTCGTGGAAGCTTTCATATCTTCACTGGTAACTACTATTATCCGTCCCCCTTTCACAGGCTGATGAACAAGTACTTAGACAAATCCAGGAACTTCTCCAAGTTCACACAGCCTGGAGTTGGCAAGTAGGCATCCAGGGGGGCTTGGATTAAGACCCAGGAGCTCTCAAGCAATTAGGGTCTCTTCCTCTCTATGTGTCTGTCTGATAAAGCAGAGAGATACTTCACAGACATTTATCTGGGTGATCTTGATGGAACTCAGCCCACTTTTGATTGTTCAGTTACCAAGTACCATGGGTCCAAATCAGAGTTATAAATGTAAGGACTAGAGATGGTATGTAAGGCATGGGGTATTGGAGAAGACCATGAAATAGAGGTAGAATTTCAGTTCATGCCTGAGTGGAGAGTGAAAGCCTTATCCTCTAATTCTTTTGATAAAAATGCATGTTCTGTGTGGCGAGCTGGAGTTTATTTCTTGTCTGCTTTTGTTCTCTTTCTGAGAACATCTTAGATGCATGAAGAAGGAAAGCAACAGAGCTTGCTCTATTCCTGTAATCACAACTAGATAGGGTTTTGATTGAAGGGGAAACTGCCTCAGGGGATGAGGAAAGGCGGGCCAAATGGCAAAGAATTCAGATAGGCCTGGCATAGGGCAGGCTGTGAACTGCAACCAAAAGGTAAAGTTCTCCTGCTGGGATTCTTATCTATTGCTGCTAGAAAATCCAGTGTTGCCCTTACAAGCTGCTTATAAAGACTTCATGACTGTATCTCCTACCCCACCCTACCAGGGATCACCCTCTCTACCCTAAACTCCCCATAACTCATGCCTGGGCCTCCTTTCCATTCTGTTTATGTAGGTACATGTTGTTGCTTCATTCACCCTCAGTTTCTGTGAGGGAGGGGCTCTCTTTTGATGTGTCTTCAGGCCCCTCAGAGTTGGGACTTAATTCATATGTACCGATGAATCCACACATTTTCATCCCTCACAGAGAGGTCTTAATCATGATGGCTTCCTTCAAGGATCTAGAATATTGGTCCTATTCTCAATTTCTTTATTAGAATGCCTGGCCCTTGGGAAATTGGATTTTTCCAGGATCAGCTGGTACTGTCCTGATGAAGACCAAAAGTGAGGTCTGAGTGAACCAGCTGCTCTTTAGACCTAGACAGAAGACAAAGGCACATGAGATTCAATCGACTTCCCCTCTGCCACATGTGCCCCAAGTCTCTCCCATCAGCATCTCATGTCCTGTTTCCCAACCATCACTTCAGACCAAGCCTTCATCCCTTAGCCTCCCAGTTCTTGAGAAATGTCAGACCCCAATCTCTTCCTTTCCTTCTCACCTATTCAATGTTTCTAGATTAACTTACTAAAATTATTACTGTAATCATAGTAGGAGATGAATATGAATCATGGTTGAAAACAGAGCCCTGGAAATAGCCAGATTTGGACTCAATCCCAGCCCTACCACTTGCTCAGCCTCGGCCACCTCATCTATAAAATAAAAATGACTTTAGTATATCCCTCATAGGCAGTGATGAAAATTAAATGATCTATCAGGTCCTTCCCCAGGACTGCCTGGCTCCTAACGAGTCCTCTAGAGATACTAAAGAATAGAAAAGACAATTTTCCCACTGCCAGACATGAAAGTGTGCCTCCCTTCTCCTGGCCTTCAGGGCTCCCAGGCAACCAGAATGCCAGGGAGTCATCTTGGAGCTCTACCACCTCCAACCAACACAAGGAGCCCTCAGATTTCACCAAATTCCTCTCATGTTAGACATATGTACAGGTGACATTCAGCAGGACAAACCTGCCATCCACCAAACTAAATCCTCACCCACTATCAGGGCGATTACTTGGAAAACAGTCTTTATGAGATTTGCATTCCAGGTGTGCCTTAAGACCCAGGCCAGGTTTAATGCAAGAATCAAATACTTTATATTTATATACATGTGTGTGTGCATTATGTGTGTGGAAACAAAAAAATAATCACAAGGTAAAGTCATGCATTACCATTATGTCTGAGGCCTCTCAGGCACAAAAGAAAAACAAAATGCATAATTTAAAAATATTAATGCATTTGACTAATAAATTCAAAAAACTCCCTGCATCTATAAATATAACATAAACAAAGCAAAACACCCCAACAAACAAACAACCCCCCCAAATCAAATAGGGGGGATTTTGGAACCATATACACTAAACAAAATGTCAATAATTTGCTAAAAACTCTTATTAACTGGTAAGAGAAAGATATCGATAGAAGAAAATAAACAATGGGTTTAAAGTAATAAACCACGGGGGATAGGGAGATTCACAAATCTAAGAGAAATATTTAGGGAGAATCACTTTTCAAATTATTGTGTCAAACCAGAGCAAAGCCCTCCTTTGTTCTATCAAACAGGAACCCTTCTTTTGTGGAAACAATCAATACTGTCAATCAGACAAATAAACAAGAGTCCCTCACCCCAGCAAGAACCAATTAGCATACATGCTCTGGAAGCCTCTATGCCAAGATGCATAAAGAGCTCAGAAAACGTAGGCAGCAGCTAACTGACCATCTAACTTTACAAATTCATCTTAGGAGAATAGCCATTGATGAGAGTCATGATCTTTTCATCATGGTGTTTTTGCAACAGAAGAACCATGAACCACCACAAGCTCCCAACGATATGGTTGAAAATAAATGATAGTGTATTTACACAACATGGTGCTATGTGCAGTAACTCAACTGTATTGAAAGGAATAGTTCATCATTAAGAAAAATATTTCCATGATATGATAAATAAAAAAGAGAGATTCTGAATTTATAATTTCTGAGAAGAAGAAACCAGGGAGAGAATATATACTCTACACTGAAATGTTAAGTATAAGTTTTATTATTTTTTCTAGGGGTAGAGATTAATATAAGTTAAACATAACTGAATGGACCCTAGCCAGACTTCATAAATCAATTCAAGGTCCTAGTTCTTCCACAAAGTGTTCTTTGACTACTCCAGACCTCATTAAACAGCTCATTCTTCACACCCGTCTCCATTTATATCCCTGTTGTAGTCACCCATTTGCTCAGTGGCTTCCTTGTATTGCTACATAATTACCTCGGGTCTAGAAGCATTCATTCCTCAGGAAAATTTCATTCAAGGCCCAGTAATGGCTAGATTTGATTTACCTCACTTGTAGCGTATTATATTTCCCCAATGATTGCAACAAGTTACTGCATCCCACACCCTAACATTAGCATTTCTCCTATAAAAGGGCAAGACATATATTCTCTGGGCTTGAAACAGAAGAAATGATTCTATTATTAATATGGGACTTTGGCAGCTGGTACCTGAAAGCAGGTAGAATATTCCTCCAGCTCCCCTAGGATACTCTTTCTTGGACCCTAGCTGCCTTCGTGTAAGAAAGCCAGGCTATGTGAGCTGCCCATAGGTGGATGTTCTATCTAGGATTCTGTACTGAAATTCTTGTCAAGAGCAAGAAACTAACAAGCAATGTGTAAATAGCAAAGCCATGGAGAGTCAGGCATAGTGGGACACAGGTACAAACCCAGTAGTCAGGAAGCCATAGTCAGGAGGCTGAAATGGGGGAACTAACATGAGTTTGAGACAAACTGTGCTGCTTAGTGAGTTCCGGGATAAGTCATCCTTGGCTTTGTGCAAAATGAGATATAGGGGAGAAAGAATGGGAAGGATAGAACAAAGAAAGGGGGAAGGGAGAGGAGTAGAGAAAAGGAAAGGAAAACAGGAGGGGAGAAAAGAGAAGCAGAGGGGAGGGGAAGGGAAGAAAAAAAGGAAAAGGGAGGAGAGGGGAGAAAAAGGGAAAGGAGGGGAAAGGAGGAGAGATACTTTTGTGAGATATTGTGAGATACCTGAACAAGCACTACCTCAGTGAACCTAGTCTTTCAAATATTATAATAAATAATTGCTTAATTTTAAGACTTTAAGTTCTAAAGTGATTTAATACACAGCCATTGACAAATGAGAATTATCCTTCCATTTTTGTTTATCTCTCGTATAGCTTTCTTATTTGGAAAACTTTCAGTCCTCAATCTCATCTACAAAACTAATCCATGTACACTTGTTGTATAGATGACTAGACCAGTGGGGGGCATTAATCTTCCTTCAATTTCTTAGTTCAAACTTGTGCACACTGCTGAGCCTTTGTCAATAACTTCTTGATGAAGAGAATCAGCAAAGCAAATCCTTTTTATGCTTCTTCTGAATTTTGTGTTTTCTTCCCCACAATTCTTTTCAAATGCACCTCTTGTTTGAGAGCATGAAATTTTTATTCACTATAAAAAGAAAGCTGATAAATCAAGAGGACCTAGGCTGGCTGTATTTTTTTGTAAGAAGTAGCCACCACTTCTGTCTCCAGGCCCTCAATAAATGAGGATCAACAGAACTTTGACCTGCAAAAGCAAACAGCCTAGTTCAGATACAATTCTTGTAGCCCTAGCGTAGGTGACACCTATGTGGTGACTTGAAGAGAGAAGACCTGCTATATGTTAACCATCATTTCAGATGTCTTTGTGGACTGAACAGAGTCCCCTTGAGGCTCTTTCTTTACAAAGAAAATCCCCTGGAGAGGATGCATGGGCTTACTGTGGCAAAATCAATAGCAACATGGAACTATTTGCGGGGAGGCGGGGAGGTCCAAGGTCATGATCAAGAATCCTCTAGATTGCAAGGTCTCTTTAGCTTAGTCCTTTGACCTTCAGCTAGACTCAGTGGCCAGAGGAGGCAAGACTGGCTCCGGGAGAGAAGTAGGGTAGAAGGCAGACCTATGCTAGGCATTGCTTTTCTTGAATGTTCTCAGGGAAATAAGGGTGTCTCTGATCCTATAGAAGACATTGATGATTGCCTTTCCCATCCATCCTCTAAACACCACTCTAGTCAAAGATGATGATCAGCTCCTTTGCTTGTTCATCCATTGTTACAGGCCATCTACCTGTGGATCACATGAGAATATATGTTGGGATATCCTCACGCACTGGTTTGAGCTCCCATTATAACCCATCAAAAGTCAGAGACACCATGATTAGTATGGCTCATGCCAAGCATTTTGCTAGGCAAGCACTAACCACAGGCAAAAGTTTTGGGTTTTTTTTCCCCCTTTTTCTCATAGGTAAATTTGTTTCAATTTCTATTTCTGTTGATCTTTGCTAGATAAGACAATGAATCAGGCTTACTTAACTCCCTAGATCTCTAAAATCACAGCTGTCTGCCGCTGTCTTTACGATGAGCCTATATACCCCACCTTTCAGCACCTAATCAGATTGGCCTATTTCCTTTCACTGTCTCCATCACTGGTTATAATTAATCATCACCATTAACATCATCAGGATAATGGCCTTGGCAAGCCCCAACTGGGAGAGACTTGTTCCCATCACTGCAGGAATTTTCATATTAAGACTTTCAAGCTCCAAAGCTCTGGAATACACTAATGGGTAGGAACCATGCTGGAAAAGGCCCCTGGGAGAGGCAGAGGGGGAAATATGCCCTAGTCGCCTCTCAAAATATCCAGCAAGCAGCCATCAGGGAACATGTGCCCGTTGTTTGAACTCCGTCAAAGTACCTTTCTTCTGTTCTAAATCCAGAATCATCTTTGTACAGGGCTTGCTGTCTCTGGATGAATCTTTGGCCTTTGTTCAAGGTCTGGATTGTGTCAGGAAGTTCACAGACCCCAACAGGCAAGCACTGCTAAATGAGGCTTTTCAGGGGGACCTTTTTCCTGTGATACTTATCCTGAGTCCCTGCCCAGAGCCTCTGGGTTCATTTATGCTATGACTTGCGATGTCCCATTCCCTTCAGTTCCCATCTTCCTGGAGTATGTCGCCATACTGCCACAACCTAGTCTGGTAGGTTCTTCTCTGAACCACTCTATTTTCAGCTTCATATCATCTCACGGACTCTCCTTCCCTATGGAGCAAGCTGGCAAAACATTTTTTTCCTTGCCTAAGCATTTGCTTCATCTCTGACTCAAATCTCGAAGCTGGCAACCAGGGCCAGAACAAGCCAAGAAGGCTCAGGAAGCAAGTCTCTTGCTCAGCCAGCAGACTGCACGTCTGTCCCCTGACTTGCCATGTGGGGCTAAGTGGATAGTTCCTCTTTCTGAACCCCCACTTCCTTCCTGTCATTGGGGCAAGTACTTTGCAGCATCTGTTCCCCTGGGTGTGGCAGCAGACTAACACTCTCTTGCTGAGTGCATTTGCAAAATTAAACACTTTTTTCCTGGGAGATTTTTTTTTCTGGTTGTCAAATGAACCTTGATTGAAGATACTTTTGTTAGTCACTCTAATCCACTGGGCATGCCTTCATATCAGTTCGTATCCGCTATGATGCAACAGATATGGGGGTCACTAACATTGCATCCAAAGAGAGTTTTCTACATGAAAATTGTTGCTCCGTCTGTTAGACATTGTTGACTCAGAAAATGTAGTGCTTCCTCTGTGCCTGATGTTTAGCCTGGGTCTTTTTATCTCTGGCTAGCTTCTTTGCAAGATGTAGTGATTGCGCAGAGAGAAAAGGTTACAAGGTGATGTCAACACCAACCTGTGTTGGTGCAGACCTAGGGAGCCTAAGGCATTTGTGCTACCGTCTTTCCTGTGGTGCACCCCAGATATGAAACTGAATCTTATTGGGTTCAAATTGAGGTGGCATTGTAAATGTCACTGGTGTCAAACGATCATGAATTATGGGAAATCCAAAGAAAGCTACAGTATGACCTCCATCAAGCCGAAGCAGAAAATACCTCTGACATTTTCCTAGCGTGCACTGTGAAAAGCATCACATTCCCTCAGTTCACTGTCACCCCCACAGCATGGAAGACCTGAGATCACTCAGAATCAGACTCTCACTCCCAGTGCTGGGACAGGGGATGAAGGGGGGAGGCACTAGCAGATTAGCTCAGGAGGCATCTCTACTTTGCAAATGAGAAGAAAGAAGTTCTAGAAGGTGCCTCTAGAGTTAAGGACGTGGCAGGATGCAGTAGTCCATCTGATGCTCTCCTATCAGAACCTTTCCCTGCCTTCTGTGGGAAGGACATGACCTCTTCCCAGTGGTGGAGGTCCAGAGCTTCACTATGAGCCAGGAGAGCTGGCCCTTGGCCACGGACACAGGCAGAGTGACTGAACACGCAGCCAAGAAACCTTGGTGTCTAGAAGGAAAGTCTTGACGTCATTCATCTCTTCAACAACCAACTGCAGTGCCTAAGCTTCCTCCACTGGGTGCCTGGGAAGACGGACGTTGGTGAAGTCCAAATGTGCAGGTACCACACAGCATTGTTGATGTCCAGGGCAATTTTTAGTCATCAGTACCCTGATGTAACTTAACCAAATGGCTGCTGGCAGAGGGCAGAGCCCAGAAAAGACAAACTGCGAGGCAAATCTGTTTTGACAAGAAGAAAAGGGAAGAGGGTGACACCCTGCCTGCAACATGGAGGTCTGACTAACAAGAGCTTAGTCAAAGCACTGAGTCCTCCATCTGGAGGTCAGCCATGAGCACTCGGAATCTGGAGGAGGAGAAAGTGACAGAGACGTTCTAGCCTAAGTAGGAAAAGCCCGTGTAAAATGGCTGTCTCATAGCATTCTTGCTGTTATGACAGGACACCTGAGACCAGGTCATTATTTAGAAAAAAAATAGACATGAGAAGTCCATGGTGAGGGCCTCTTGCTGCATCATCCCATGAAGAAGGAAAAGAGCCAAATTCGCTCACTTGTTTGTATGTGATAGAGGGAAAGAGAGCAGAAGTCATCCCCTTACCAGGATCCCCTACCACCAGCTTCTGGAATAAACAATCCACTCCCCCAATAGCAGCTTTAAGCACCGCTTAAAGGTCCCACAAAAGAACTTTGTCACAAGAGGAATTACATTTCCTGCATGATAATTTCAGGAAACATACACAGACCATGTAGCACTGGCTTAAGTATTCAAAATATATAAATATCAATAAATGATAAAAATATATAAAACAGGGATATATTGACTTATGAAATCTAAACATGGAAAGGCATTCTGGCCCAGGCCCAGCAGGGTTCTTTCTCTGCCTGGCTCTGACTTCTTCAGGCTCCCTGCACACTTCTCAAGGACAGCACAGAATGCCCAGGCAGTATCAGGCTCCCAGGCCAGCAGCTAGGCTCATGCAGCATCGTAAAGACTCCTCCTGCACAAAGTAAATGTCTGATTGGCCATGCTGAGGTTCTGGGTTCCTTCTTAGCTCATCACTGAGCTCTTATTGGTCAGCTCCAAGCCCCTGTGCTCCCCAGAATGCCTGTCAGGTTTACTCAGGACAGTTCCAGGAGCCACACCTTCCAGCTGTTTAGGCTGATGCATAATGGGGTCCTTGGAGTCTTTAAAATCTTAAAGTCTCATACCACAGAAATTTCTAAAGGGGAATATAGGATCTTCCATTTCTGAGCAGAACTGCTCCTCCAGCAGAAACCTACTTTGGCTTGAGTCTGAAATGCTCCCCTACAGTTGCATATTCTGACTGTTCAGTCATCAGCATGTGACACTATTTTAAGGTCACGGAACCTATAAGTCAATGGAGCCCAGCTGGTGGAAATAGATCACTAGAAGCAGACCTTTGAAGACGATAGTTGCTTCTGGTCCCTACTTGTTCTTACTTCCTGCCCGCTAAGATGTGAACAAGCAGCTCTCTTACACTGCTGCAGCCACAGATCTGCCTTGCCTTCCCTGCTGTCACCTATTGTTTCTAAACTCTGAATCACAAGCAGAAATAAACCTCTTCTCTCAGTTGCTACTATCAGCTGTTTTGTCCACAGTTATGAGAGAAGAAACCTATACAGAAAAGCCATCAAAGCCAGATGTGGTAGCTCACACCTCTAATCCCAACACCTAGAAGGCTGACGCAGCGGGGATTGCCATGGGATCAAGGCCAGACCATGCTATGTAGTAAGTCTAAAGCAAGTCTGGGCCACAGAGTAAGGCCCTGTCTTGATAATGATGATGATGATGATGATGATGATGATGATGATGATGATGATGATGATGATGATAGAACAATTTCTGTGGTGATGTGAGGTTGTATCATCTGTTCATTATCACCCAACTCTTCTCTAGTGAAGCCATGAGCTCTGGGAAGATGGAGACTCTAAGTACTTCCTTGCCTACTGCTCTCTAGCTCCACACATAGGCTGTAGCTGATACAGAAGAAGTTCGTGTTTACAGCTGTGCATTTGAAGCCCAAGGTGCCCCTCAGGTTATCTTCTGCAGGTCCCCTCTGCCAGTTCTTGCATCGCCCCTATTCTTCCAGCTATAAGTCCTATATTACTTCTTCCTAGTGGGTCTACAAATACTTTGCTCAAGTTAAGCCTTGGATACATGTTCAAATTAGCTGTCCCTAACAGGATGGCGGCTGGAGCAACTGCAAGGGAGATAAGGAACTGGATGATCCATGTCAGAGGGCACTCAGTGAGGCAGCAGAGCCGTCACACCAGAAAGATGTGATTTCTAGATTCAAGGAAGTTATAACGGTAGGAGGAGGGACTGGGAGAAATAATGGGGAAAGGGCAAACCACCCAAGCATGGCTCTGCCTCCCTTGTCCAGAACTCCAGCTTCCTCTCCCCAGGAGGTGGGGAGGAGTGATGGGAGATGGCTGCTGTTGTCTTCCTTTCTGCACAGACACCTGTAATCACAGGCTCCATCAGACTCCCTTTCCCTGCATGGAAGCTGCTCACCACAGTGAGAACTTCAGTTCCAAACTGGAGTTGCCTAGCAACTCAGAGTCCTGAAAAGAAAGCAAGAAAGCCGAAGAGCCAGACAGAAAACAGCAGAGGGAGTAGGCCTGGCAGAGAAATAATCAGGGACAAAGAGTTTCAAAGAGAAGCTCAAAGCACTGGGCAGCATTTTGGGTCCTCAGGACTCCTCCACCCTGGGATCTTGTCCTGTTAGGTAACCTGATATCCCAACACTGGATATTCTTCCCCCTTCAACCCATTAACTTCAAATTCCAAATCCTTAGGCAGGACCTAACCTATTGGGCCATCCCACTGCAGAGCCTTTGAGGTCAGAGGAAAGAGGTAACAGGAGTGACTTCTAATCACGTGTTGTGTTATCCTGTGAGTTCCACTCCTGTCTGTATCAGTTCAGCTCATCCCATGCTTCCCCAATCAAATCTGCCCACTGACAGGACAGAGATGTCAATTTTGGAAGTTTCATAACCATTATGTATAGCAGCTAAAGACTGTTCATTTCCAGAGTCCTTAATCCTGTCTAGAATAATTGCCTAGTTATGAAAGTTAAGTAAAATAGTATACTAAAGATACATGAAATGATATGGGTCATGTTAAGATCACACTGTATATCTGACTTCCCTTCCTAAAAGTAGAAGTTATATGCCACAGTCACCAGGATGGTGAGGCCTGCCAGGTCCTTCCACTCTGATGCAAACTGAACAGATTCTGATGTGGGAGGTGAGATTCAGTTCCAAATCACAAAACACCTTGAAGCTAATCCTTCCCTGTTCTCAGAGAATTCATTGTCCAGTTCATAATACAGCATTCCAACTACCAGAGGGGGGGGGGGATACATGGAAACTGACACCGTGCGATGTTTCTGTATTCATCAAGTGCCTGTTCTATTGTCTCTTTCCCATCCTGGTTTCTCTTCTCTCTCTCTCTCTCTCTCTCTCTCTCTCTCTCTCTCTCTCTCTCTCTCTCATATGCATGTGTATGTATGAGTCTGTGTGTATGTGTGAGTCTGTGTGTATGTGTGAGTCTGTATGTGTGAATCTGTGTGTGTGTGTGTGTGTGTGTATGTGTGGAGAGAGAGAGAGAGAGAGAGAGAGAGAGAGAGAGAGAGAGAGAGAGAGACACTGTGGGGGAGGGATATATGTGTCCCTGTGTGAGTACACCTATAGAGAGGCTGGAGGACCGTTTCTAATGTTCCTAAAGTGTTAACCACCAAGTTTTTGTGACCAAGTCTTTCACTGGCCTGGAACTTGCCAAATAGGCTATGCTGGCTAGCCAGAGCACTCCGGAGATCTGCCTGTCTCTGTCTCTCCAGCATTAAGATTTTAAGCACACTTATATACCAGCTTTTATAACATGGCATCTAGGGACTGAACTCATGTCCTCATTCTCACAAGGTAAGCATAGCTCACCAGCTCAGCTATGTCCAAAGCCTCAGCCTGAGTGCTTTTAAAAAGTCTTTCAGCCAATCTGGAGTGTGCTGCCAAAGAAGTCTATCATCATGACAGTGGGAACCTAAGAGCTCATTCTATGACCAGTGTCAGAACTCTTGACAAATACCTCACAGTATTCCAAGTTTGGGTGCAAAATATCTCATGCAGGCTCATGTGTGTGAATATTTGGTTCCCAGGTAATGGCACTGTTTTTCCCCTAGGGGATGTTATGTAATCTTTAGCTGGAAGAAGTGAGTTCTTTGGTGGATGAGACAGGAAGATTACAGGTTGGCCTTGTTCCTAATGCAGTCCACCTTGCTTCTGATTCTGCTTGCACGAGAGGAGGTGAAGAGTCCCAATCTCTATCAGTGCTATGGAGCCACCTCCTGCTGTGTATTCCCCTCTGTGACAGGGTATGAGCCCTCCAGATGTCAGCCCTCATGATATCAGCCCTCCAGTCGTGAGCCCTCCAGATGTCAGCCCTCATGATATCAGCCCTCCAGTCGTGAGCCCTCCAGATGTCAGCCCTCAAGACAGGAGCCCTCCAGATGTGAGCCCTCCAGATGTCAGCCCTCCAGACGTCAGCCCTCCAGACGTGAGCCCTCCAGACGTGAGCCCTCCAGATGTCAGCCCTCATGATATCAGCCCTCCAGATGTAAGCCCTCCTGATGTCAGCCCTCCAGACGTGAGCCCTCCTGATGTCAGCCCTCAAGACAGGAGCCCTCCAGATGTTAGCCCTCCAGATGTCAGCCCTCAAGACAGGATCCCTCCAGATGTGATCCCTCCAGATGTGAGCCCTCCTGATGGGAGCCCTCCAAATGTCAGCCCTCCAAATGTCAGCCCTCCAGATGTGAGCTAAAACCAATTCCTCCTCCCTTAGGTTACTTTTGTAACAATAAGACAGTGGCTAACATACACAGAGATCAAAAACTGACTGGCAAATAGAATGAGTTTGTAAATTAACAATCCATTTACCTATCTGCCCTATACTTACTGAGTGGGGCCATTAATAATTTGTAGAAAGAGAGGAAAGTGGCTTCTGCCTGCATTTTCTCAGAAGAAGGATTTAAGGTAGTTCAGAGAGATCTTGGAGGTATGTGAGGGAAGAAGGCTCCCAGGGAAGAGGTGCATTTCAAATCCCCACCCAAATTAGTGAAAAACACTTAACTAACAACATTTTGCCTTTACCAAATTTCATATTCCTAGACTCATCTGAACCCTGAAAAAAAAATGCACATCCAAGGATAGAGAGAAAATGATAGGCAGGTAAGGACCCCAAAGTTTGACATATATTAGAGCTGACAGAAAATTGACAGGAGAGGAAGGAAGAGGGGACAAATAGACCCTGGGGTCATTTTTTCGGCTACCTGTTTAGGCATCTGGTTAGCAATTTCATGCATCACCTTGGCCTTGAATCTCCATTCATCCATTGCTTTCAAATGTTTATTTTTTTCTGTGTTGTGAAGGCATATGTGGTTTTGAATGGTCAAGTGTGTATGTATGTGTGTGTGTGAGTGTGTGTGTGTGAGAGTGTGTGTGTGTGTGTGTGGTGTGTGCTGGTAGGATTTCTGTGTGCTACTGGGAAGATCAGGGAACACCCACACTCATGCAGGTCGAGTCCTATGTGCTCGTGTGTGTGTGTGTGTGTGTGTGTGTGTTAGCAGAACATCTGAATGTGCTCCTGGGGGAACAAGAGAGTGCCCATCCCACTTGCAGGTGGAGCCCAATGAGTACATATGTAAGATTTATAGGTTCATATAGCAATCATGTTGATTTTAAAACAAAACAAGTTTAAAAGTCTGAAACTGCTTTGAAAATAATTTGGTAATTTTATTCCTCTCAGGTTCTCAATCCTTCTTTATTCGTAGGACAAAGCTCCACCATCGACAGATGACCTAAAGCCCTCTATTGTCCTGAGTTTCCCAGAGTTGTCATGTGATTGTCAAGCTTCCCCAGTCTCTCTGTGGTCCTTTTTCATACTTTCTACTTATTTTGAGTGAGCTGATCTCCTCTGTGGAGCATGACTCCATTTGGGGGTATTGGGAGTTTTGTCTGTGTCTGATAGGAAGGTACTGTCATGGAAAGGACCCAGAGGCAATTTCACCATACTCTTCTCTCTGTCCAACCTTAGAGGATCCCTAATACCACGGTGTTTGGCCTTCATTCCCAAGGACCACACACTCTGCTCTGCCTCCTCCTGAATTTCTAATATTCAGTGTAAACCATAAGTCCATCATCTCTCTGCTCTGAGGTTCTATAACTAGTCCCAGCCATAATTTGCTTTAAGTACGAATACAAATAGGGTTTCTAGAAAGTGGTATAAAACATCTTGCCAATAATGTTATAAGAGCCGGGCAGTGGTGGCGCACGCCTTTAATCCCAGCACTCAGGAGGCAGAGGCAGGCGGATCTCTGTGAGTTCGAGGCCAGCCTGGTCTACAAGAGCTAGTTCCAGGACAGGAACCAAAAAGCTACCGAGAGGCCCTGTCTTGAAAAATCCAAAAAATAATAATAATAATGTTATAAGAGTGGAATGTTAAGGTAGAACGTTTTAGATACATAGCATCACACTTAGAAGTTTAATAACATTAGCTTTACCTGGTTCTTTTCACATTTTTAATATTTTTACTAGGAAGCATTAGATTTCACTAAGCTCTTCCTTATACTCTGTATTATATATTTCTACTGATCATTGCTCATATGGACAGTGAGCCTCTCCTAGTACTGCAGGTGTCTGCATATAAGAAGTTGTAGGCTCAGGCGTTGCTTGGCATCCTGTTGTCTGCAGAAATAGAACTCAGAACTTAGTCACATTGGAAGAGTGCTGTTGTCTCCTCACAGGAACATCTCCAGCTGTCATTTTTCTGAACTATCCAGTGTTGATGGTCAAACCTAGCACAGAAACAGCTGGTGACCCAGCTAAGCTCAAAATGAACTCTTCCGATCATATTTAGACATGGGTTTCAGTCTTTTAAATACATCTGTCTTTCAGAACACCTTAGTATGGCTCCCAAAGAAGGACTCTGACTAGCCATCATACCCTTAAACTGCCCAAGTTGCCAAAGGTCCTGAGATATTGTCCTCTCTGGATTCTCCATTGTCTTCTGAGAGGTTACTGGCTCCAATTAACTGAAGGCATCAGAATTACAGACTGTTTAAATCAAGGTTAACATCATTTGTTTAAAGTAGGACCTACAGCATTGATTGGGCCCTTTCATTGAACAGAAATGCCATCTCCCTTAAACAGTATAATACAAACTTTTCAAGTTGTCACAAGGGAAAGAGAGTCTATAAAAGGCTACTTCTACCTAGAGTCTCAAGGATGGCTCGAAAATATATCTTTGCCAAGGTCTGGAGAGGTGAGTCACTTGGTACAGTGACTCACCTTTTTTTTAAGCATGATTTAAGCATGATGGCTTAAAGCCTGGTGGGATGGCATGGCCTTCAAATCACAGTGCTGGCAAAGTGGAGACGGCTGATTCCAATGTAGGGTTGTCCTACCCTGATAGTGAGATTTGGCCCAGGGAGGGATTCTTACTTAAAGTAGATGGCATCTGCAGAACAACACTGGGGGAGAATGACTGCTGGCCTACACACGTCGACACACATGGGCATGCATATGCAAGCATATGTACACACACACACACACATAGAAACACACATGAGCACACAGGAGTGGACACTCATTGTCACACATACATATATATACACACAGAGAGACATCTCTTCCTTAAAGGTCTAAACATCACTAGTTGTTGACTGCAATTGTAGTGATAATAGGAGCAGCGGGGCTGCGTCTCCAGCACCCCGGCTGCCTGCTAGCTTATGCCCGAAATAACAACATACAAACTGTATTCATTTAAACACTGCTTGGCCCATTTCTATCTAGCCTCTTCTCGGCTAACTCTCGCACCTGGACTAGCCCATTTCTAGTAATGTGTGTAAGCACCCCAAGGTGCACTTACCGGGAAGATTCTAGCCTCCGTCCATCCTGGGTCGGAGCTGCCTGGGAGAGCAGAGCCTGGCATCTCTGCTCCAGAGAGCACCTATGGAGTCTGTCTGAGGAGTCTTACCTCACTTCCTCTCCCTCCCAGCATCCTATTCTGTTTACTCCTCTCACCTATGTTTTAACCTATCAGGGCCAAGAAGTTCCTTTATTGCTTAACCAATGAAATCAACAGATTGATATATGACATTCCCACATCATGCAATAAACCATTACTTTCTCTTCAGTGCTTGGAGAGTATTTTGGAAAACTCAGAGTGAGTTTAGGGATGCAGAGAAAAGCCAGTGGTCTAGAATGGACCAAAGTAACCCAGCCACCTCCCTGTTCAGGCTCCATCATTCATGGGATGGCCCGTGTTGGTTTCCGTTCTTATGTCTTTTTTGTCTCTCAAATGGTGAGAAAGTCCCCAGAATTACAGCCTCCAAATTTTCCACATAAGCCAAAGGAAGCTACCCCCAGAGACCACTATTGGCTGAGTCCTAAGATATCCCCAGCTATTCTCTGGTAGAGCATACCTCCAGCCTCCTACAGCATGAACCTACCAGGCTAATAGAGTCTGGGGACCCCAGGCTGTCTTTCAGTCCAAGCAGGAGGTAAGAAGCCTATAACAATTACATTTCATGTGATTAAAAACATATTGCATAAATGGGGCCAAGAAAATAGAATAAAATATAAACTAAAAATAAATGGTTAAGTCAACTCATCTTTAATGCTTTTCTCTGTAACATTTATTTCGTGTAATGGAATACGACTTCCATACTCTGTCTGCAAATTTAACCTTGGTCACAAGTTATGATGTACATTACAATACACTTTTATTATGTTGCACAGTATTGTGGTGTTTTTTAATCTATTGCTAAGCCCCTAACAGTATGTCTGCGTCAGTGAAACCCATCTGTCACAACCACAGTGGAAGCATTATTATGTAAATAGTTCTGGGGCCTCCTTTTGGGGGAATTTAATATACTGTCCTAATATTCCAGCCAAGAAAAAAAATGTTTATGGGGGGGAAGAAACTTTTTTTTTGTTTAGTTTGTTTCATTTATAGAAAAGAACAGGTCTAGTTGCTAAGGGTTTTGCTTTGTTTTTTTTTTAATAGTCCAAATCTCTTTTCTTCATTCTTGCACAATGTCTTTAAAAGCTAATGTTATGGCTTCTAATAAAATAAAATAAAATACATGAGAGACTTCTTTTAAACACACCAGCTGAAGAATAGGGCATTAATATCTTGCAGCCCAGTACATTAGCCATCTTTTTCTATATTACAGTCATATTTCAATAAACTAAGTTTTCTTAGCAGGTGCCATCTTAGATTATTTCTTTATTAGATAGCGTTATAAAATATGCAGAACGGTATGCTGAATCTTTTGTTATTTATTGCTAGCTTTAAAGCTTTGCCAAAATCCACACATCTTCCATAAGGTTTCAGAGAAACACCTGGAAGGAAGGCTGTGACTGTGTTTGCAGAGCTTGGGGAGCTGTGGCGAAGGCCAGGATAGGATGTGTTTGCGAACAGAAGCCAGTTCTTCAGACTTCCTGCAGACTGTTAATGAACCAAAATGGAATTTAGGCTCACAACAGAAAGGGGTTGAACCCTGATGGGGGCTAGATAACTGCACCCCCAAAGCCACCGAGAAATCAAAAGTTTACTGGGCATAGGCCATTCAGAGAGTGATTTGGGAGAAACAAGAGATACTCATACAGTGAAGGGCATCCTGAGAGGAGGCAGAGGATTCCTGGGAGATTACGTGGTTCTATGATTCTCTGGATGGTTTGCACCAGAGACATTAGGCATTAAACTGTGCAGACTAAATTACCAAGGAACACGTCCTGAAGCAGTGAAGGATCCAATGGACCCTCAAAAGTGGAATAGGGCTTTTTGGTGGTTGCAGCAGTAAGAAAGTACACACTTTTCCCCTGCCCCAGGCAGAAAAAAAGTATTAGATTCAAGCCTGGAGACAAGGAGAACAGAAGGGACTGAGAGGCGAGAGGGCCAGTGTGGGGGCTTCTACACTTTAGCCACCTGGATTTAAGACAATTCTGGAAACCAAGTGGAATGAAAGTGGGATGGTCCAGTTGGACATCTGTCTCATGAGGATGGAGCAGATTCCCAAATAACCATCTGAAAATAGAGCCACTCATCCAGACTGGTCCAGAGTGAAGCAGAAGTCCATTTAAGATGACCACTCTGAGGCCAACAGGATAGTTGCCAGTACTATACCTCCCAGTCCAGCCGTAAATCAAGTCTAAGGCAAAACTGGACCCCAAAGAAGATCCTGCACAAAATTACCAGTGGCCAGCACAGCACAAACTCTTCTACTGCTGCCCCCACCCAAAGCAAGTCATGCACAGACTATGAGGCATTTCATGACACACTCCTTTTGATGTCTGTCATGCCCCTTCTAGTCCTAAAACTCACCCTGGGAGATGAAGACATATCCTGAATGGCACATTCAGAAAGACTTCATGCAGAATGAGGGACTGCAAGGAGTCTTGGGCAGGAGATATGAAATGGGACACAGTGGCTCAAAGACTAAGTAGCAAAAGAACCACAAGGTGCCCTACAACAGTGATGGCAGAGTCAAGTAGATAGGGCCACTAACCAGATAAAAGAAAATGCATGTGAAATACCACCTGAGGAGCTAAGCATTTTAGGATAAAATGCGTATGTCTGTCGCCAAGTGATTCTAGTGAATGTGACTCCAGGTTCCCTCCAGCACCATTATATGTAAACAGAGGTAAATTGGGGGGTAACCAGAAAGTTCTCTGGGACCCAGGTTAAGAATAAGGATGTTGGAGTAAGGTCAGGGACCTGACTTCTATCTTTGGTCATGTGAGCTACCACCAATACGCTGCACTCCTCTGTACTCTATAAGGACCTAGATTAGCCCTACTGGCAGAAATATGTCCCAGGGTTCACCACCCCCCTGCCAAAACCTTCCAACAAAGTTTAATCAAGTCAGAGTCATGCAAACAGAGAGCTCAGAAATGTCCACAAGACTTAGTCAAACTGATCACTCAGTGGCTGCTTCATCATGGACTGTGACAAGGGTGTCAGAAAGCAAAACCAATGATGTCCCCACCTGACTCACTCCCAAAAACCCAGCTTAGACAAAGGAAGGAATCCACATGGGAAAATTCTCTTACTTGGTTCTTTCCTTGCATGTTGTGGCAGCTCAAAACCAGTGCAAGAGGGGAGAAGGCCTGAGAGGTGGCACTCTTCTTAATGCTGGAGTCTGAATTGATGGCGGTGCTGCTACGGAGAGTAGAGAAGGAATTTTTACACTGGTGTCTTCCATTCAACAAGATCAGAACTACTCTTCAGGGCAGGTAGGATCTAAGTGTGTGTGTGTGTGTGTGTGTGTGTGACTTCTCTTTACCAAGTTGAAGTCTTAGCCCCACCATTTGTATTGGGTGATCTGAAGCCATTTTCATAATCTTTCTGATCCTGGTGTCCTTATTGGAGAAAGAAAGCCGTGTGACATACCTACCAAGGTTGTTCTGTGGGTAAATGATCAAATGGTATTTAGTAAGTTTTCAACAAAAGATAGTCCCATCCCTGCCTTCTAGGTCTGCTTATATAAATTTATATTGAATTACATTTTAACCCACACTGACTGGAATTTGGGGCCTTTGGGGAGAGAAGTGGAAACCTAGTGCAGTGGAAATTTCCTGTAGTCTGTGAGGGTGACCCTACCAAGGACTCCTAGTAATAAAGGATACAGAGTCTGAACCAGCTACCTTCTATAACCATGCAAGGTTTACAGTAGTGAAACTTGGCTACAAAACCTTCGACCTATCCTGCCTGTGAGATGCGCTGGAGCAAGGGTGGTTCAGAGCTTGTGGGAGTGGCCAACCAATCACTGCTCTAACTTGAGGTCCACACCAGAAGAAGAAGCCCACGCCCAATGCTGTCTGGATAGCCAGGAACCAGAAGCTAGATGGCCCAGATACCTAGGGAAGAGCTGTACATGACTGGTGGAAAAAAATGTCAAAAGTCAATGAAAGTATTCCTAATGACATTCTGCTATACTCACAGATCAGTGCCTAGCCCAATGACTGTCAGAAAGGCTTTATCCAGCAAATGATGCAGATGCAGAGATCCACAATCAAACATTGCGCCAAATTTAGGAATCCACCACCAAAGAAGGGGAGGAAGGAATGTGGGAGCCCTGGAAGTCGAGGACACCAGGAGAGCACTGTCCACAGCTAAGCAGGCCTCGTGGGGTCCCCCCAGAGACTGGCTCTGTGCTAGGTCCTCTGCATGTGCATTGTGATTGTTTAACTTAGGGCTTTTGTGGGACTCCTAACAGTGGGAGTGGGGTTTGTCTCTGACTCTTCTGCCTTCTATCGGGACCCTTTTCCTCCTCCAGGGTGTGTTCTCAGCTTTGATATGAGGGTTTGTGCCTAGTCTTACTGCATCATGTTACACTGTATTCTGTTGATATCCCTAGGAGCCCTGCTCTTTTCTGAATGGAAACAGAGGAGAAGTAGATCTGGGATAGAGGGAAATTTGGAGGTAGATTGGAAGGAGTGACAGGAGTCTGTGGCTGGGGTGTATTGTATGAGAGAAGAATAAATAAAAAAGGAAGTTAAATTGAATTATTTTTCACCCTGTCCTCTGGAGACAGTGAATCTCACTCTGACCTACGTTGGTGCCTTCTTACGTCATTTCCTCAAGGTTGACTCCCTATTCTCCCAGTATTCTCCTACCCCAATTTCCACTGCTCATCTAAGGGATACATAAGTGTTCTTGGCCAGTGGGGATCTTTTAGAAGAGCAACTCTGCAACTAAGTACTGATAAAGGCGATGAGCTATTTGAACCTAAACTTCTTGCCATCACATAATGGCCAACATTTGCAGGAAATCTTCATTGTTTGGCTTAGTCCATACGAAGACAAAAAAAGAAGTCTATTCCACCTCAACACTTGCCCTTCATTGAGGTTCTTGGTAGATCAGGAGAAGCAGGGAGCCTATGAGAGTTATATTTTAGGATTTCTACTGCTGTGATGAAACACCATGACCAAAAGCAACTTGGGGAAGAAAGGGTTTATTACATTTGCATTTCTCTATCACAGTTCATCATCAAAGGTAGTCAGGGTAAGGACTCAAACAGGGTAGGAACCTTGAGGTAGGAACTGATGCACAGGCCATGGAGGAGTGCTGCTTACTGGATTGTTCCTTATGCCTTGCTCAGCCTGCTTTCTTAAAGCACTCAGGACCACTAGCCCAGAGGTGGTACCACCCACACAGGCCTGGGTGCTCCATATTAATCAGTGGTTTAGAAAATGCCCTCATGCTTGCCTATAGCCAAATCTTTTGTTGTTATTATTTTTGTGGGGTTTTTTTTTGAGACTTTGTTTCTCTGTGTCTGGGTGACCTTGCCTATCCGGGAACTCTCTCTGTAGATGAGGCTGACATAGATAAAACTCAGAGAGATCTGCCTGCCTCTGTCTCCCAAGTGCTGGGATTAAAGGCGTGCACCTGGCTCCTATAGCCTAACTTTATGGAGACATTTTCTGAATCGAGGATCTCTCCTCTTAAATGATTCTAGCTTGTGTCACGTTGACATATAACTAGCCAGAACATTAGTATATCACCTTGCAGGACAGTACCTTCTGGAAAGGCTAGGTGGGGCTACGTGGTGTACCTGTGTTGTGTAGAACTCCAAAGCAAAGCATTCCATTCCTGAGGGTGGAAAGAGACTTATAAGACCCTGAAGTACATGAAATTTACAAAGCCCAATATGTTTCTGGGGGCTCTTCCCAAGGCTATATAAGTGGTGACAATTGCTGTGGGAAAAGGCTCTTCCTGCATCTGAGCTGGTTTATGCAGCGAGCTGCAGTGGTGCAGCTTATCCTGAGTTATCACCCATGCTGAGGAGGGTCTTTCAGTTGGTACAGCTGCCCACGAGTCACTCATGCTTCTGTAGATGACCCCTGTAAAACATCTGTATCACTAAGTTAGACCCACAAGGACTCATTTCTTTCACCTGCCATCGGTACCCTACCTGGAATGAATGAATATTTTATTTTTTCTCCACAGAAAAACATGCACCATCTAGCAGTCTGGATCTGGCAATCCGTAGAAAGGAAATTGCAGGAGCTCCTGCAGGGTTGGGCCCGACAACAGGCAGTGAGGTCTCGTCTAACAAAGTGAGTCTTCATTTCTGGCATACGCTCTCTGCCTCAGTCTCCAGTGCCTCCCTGAGTGCTTCTTTGTATTCATCTCCCATCTCCTCAGAGGGGAGGTGAGGCCATGTGAGGTGGTTGACCTTGACCCCTCTGCCAAGGACCTTCATCTCAACATCCTCCAGCATATTGGACAAATCGAAAGAGCAAAAGGGGTGATAAAAAGAACAGGTCATCAGCCATCTGCAGAAGGGACAGGGAGGCCTTTCCAGGCCAATGACTCAGAGACGAGCCGAACAAGAACCTTTCTCTATCTGACTGGCAGTTAGATTAGCAGAGGTTAATTGCACTCTACACTTGTTGAAAAGCCATGGGGTGTTGGCTGAGGGTGATACCCAAAGACAGTAAATTTTGGAGGGGGCAAGAGGACATCATGGAAGCTAGGCTGATTGGGACAGCAAGTGCTTCCTCTTTCTCCTGTTGGAAGTCACACCTAGAATCTCCGCTCCCACTCCAGAATAGACTTAAGGGTGAGAATATCTCCATGGCACAACTCAAGCCTAAAATGCTGGGAGATGATGATATTCATTTGAATTCTCTCTCCCTAAATCCAGAAG
Organism: Alexandromys fortis; assembly: GCF_014885135.2. Lineage (NCBI taxonomy): Eukaryota > Metazoa > Chordata > Mammalia > Rodentia > Cricetidae > Alexandromys > Alexandromys fortis. The sequence continues at coordinate 9,380,423 of NW_026067904.1, forward strand.
TCAAAAGAAATAAGAAAAATAAAATTCTTTTCTGCCCAAATTGCCAGTGAGAGACTCCTAGTCCCTATCACGCACATGATAGGATTGGGTGCAATTCAGTGACTGTCCCCCAAACTCTGACTCCTTCTTCCATGCTCTGTCCATTAATCCACAGTCACTCAAGTGAAGGTCACAAGAGCAAGGGGAAGGTGGTCATTTGCTCCTGCACCTGAGCTGGAATGCCCAGCACGAATGCTTTTTCTCCTGGCCGCTCCTGAGGTTGGCCGCATCCAGAGCTGATTCAGTTATCTGGGCACCAGCGGCTGGTGAGTAAGAGCAAGAGTAAGTGCAGTGGGAGGGTGTAGGTGGGCAGGCACCCTGTGGGTGGAGAGGTTCAAGGAAGAGGCATCCTCATTTGGAGACACCCCGCCAGGATGCAGATGCTGCAGCAGTCGGCCAGACAGCAGGTCTGGGAAGCTGCTCTGGCTTGGACCCCAAATTTTAGTTCCCCCCAGCTCTCTTACTGCCCTTTCACTCTGCTAGTCCCCGTCCCTTCAATGCCTGCTGCCTTCTCCTCCTGCCTCTGGAACCTGGCTTTCTTTCTTTGATGCATTTCCCAACCCCCTACCATCAAACTCTTGTTCTTTGCTCTTCCTGGCACCCTACATGCTCCCCTCCTCCTCTCTCCCCTTAGTCCTTGTTTTGTTTTTTTTTTTTTCTTCTCTTCTCTCCTCTCTTGATCTCTCTCCACTGTAGTATTGAGTAGCTCATCTGGAAAGAATAGCCAATCTGGCAGCCGGTGCCTTCATCTCTCTTGGCCAAAGCCAGGGAATGCAAACACAAGCAAAACCTGCTCAAGAGGAGAGGAGAAAGAGAAGCTTGTCTAAGGACATGTTCCATTTTCATATTCCCCTCTGACAATGGGAGAATGGAAAGCAGAGGAAGATAACTAACCCAATAAACAGATGGAATTCAAGTGACTCCCTTTTACTCCGACCCATTTCCAAAAAGACCCAGTCAAATTGCCTCTCCTCTGCTGAAGAACAGCCCGAGTATACCTCATTGCTACTTCGCCACTTCCGACTATTGAAAAGTACAAATGAGTTGCACTTTGTTTCCAGCATAGGGGCTCCCAAGTTCCTTTTTGGTGTCTGGTTCTGTGGAGAGTGTGCACATTTCTCCTGCAATGGAGCATTAGCTATGTCTGTGTGGGCTTGGGCACAGATCTCCTTCAGTGCCTACTCAAAAGCATGTATCAGATGAAAGGCCTGGGAGGACCTGCTATCATATCAGAAACCTAGTCCATTTGTGGATCAGCCATGATCACTCTGAACTTGAGATACAGACTCGAACTGTACTGAGACTCTTTGCTGAGTCTGGAAAAGAATGAAAATGGACAATTTGGGATGTGTCCATGTTCAATGCTAGAGTTAGTTTACCCAGTGTGTACACCAAAAAAAAATCAAGACTACCATTTGGATGTCTGGAAAAATAATAATATCTTTCTATTGTGCGTGTGCCTATTAGTGTACGTGTGTGTGCATGCACGCACGTGTGTGCGTGCATGTGTGTGTGAAGGTACACATGCATGCAGAAGCTGTAAAAGTCAGGTGCCTTCCTCAGTTAGTCTCCAACATATTTTGGGGACATGCTCTCTCACTGAACCGAGGGCTTGCCAGTTTCACTGAGCAGGATGGACCGTGAGCCCCAGGCATCCTCCTGTCATCATTTCCCCATCACTGAGATTACAGGTGCACATTGCCACACCCACATTGTTTCCCATGGGTTCTGGGGGCTCGAACTCAGACTCTCAGGCTTGTACAACAATGACTTTACCCACTGGGCCATCTCCTCAGCCCTCTTTGCTGTGGTGATTTTGTTTCCTAAAGTCACAAACCACATTTCAACCACATGAGCCATTTCCAGGAGACGAATCAAACCCCGCAATGTCATTCTCCTACTACATGTTGGGGGAATAGGAGAACAGAAAAGGAATTGCTTTTGCTCAAGGTCACACGAAGTCTGGAATCAAAACTTTCTTTGTCCCATAATTAGTCTACTGACCAAATTGCCTCTGAAGCACTTTCTCCCTCTCCTGGGCCATCTCTCAGGCTCTGCCAGACACAAGGACAAGGGATCTGAGACCTTGGGGGAAGCCTTTATTCTTTTCTCTTTCCAAAATGGTCAGACTCTGTGAGCCACCAAGAATCCTCAAGAGATGGGTGGAGCGTAATGGCAGGGGTCCTGAGCAGTGTCCACTCTTCTTGGGTTCTCCATAAAGACAAACGCTGAGAACCCCAGGATACTAAAAAAAAATTCAACAGTATATTGATATTTCCTGTAAAATCATGGAAAATGTCGTCATGCAAAGGCCATTTTGATGGATTCAATGTAAATGAGTGAGAAACAGATGGATTGAATTTCCCTTCAACTCACACGTGCTAGCAAGTTGCAGCTGAGAAAATGCTTAGACGCGTGCATTTCCAGGCCCTGGCCAACTCCAAGCAGAGTGGGGTGTTTTGCTGAGTCCCAAACACTGGCTTCTCCTGTCCCTAAAAATAACTGAGCTGTCCAGCTGTTGGGTGGAGATTTTTCTCTTTCATTTTTGTTTCATTTGATTTTTCTCACAAAGCACCAAGGTGATAAATGACTTCAAAACCTGCTAGATGTTCTAGGGGGATCGGCAGCCAGAAAAGTAAAAAGTTGGAAAAGAAACTGTCACAATATCCTATCATTGCCCTCACCAGCCTTTCTGTCCCTTGAACAATTCTTGTCATTACTTACTCATCCGTCAATGTCAACCCCAGGATCTATTTCCTCTGAGAACACTTTGGGATTATTTTGGTCCTCGTAGATATATAAATCAATCACAGAAACAATTTTTTGTGTACCTGTTATGAACCTGCAATGTTCTGAGCATCCAGTGAGTGTTTCAGACAAGGTCCGGGTCCACAGTGAGTTTATGTTCAAATTAAGAAGTGTCTACAAACTTGTGAAGCAATTAAGAGAAAATGGCAGAAGGTGCAGTAGGTCAAAATGAAGGATACATGAATTAGCCGGCTTTCAGGATTCCGAGAATTTGGAAGGCACTGCGTACATCAAAGAGGTCAGAATTCATAATCACCAGCATTGCTGAATTTTAAAGACTTTCTTTGGATCAACATGGACAGGACTGGTTTTTCAGATGAGAGATAGGGATTGGGGAAGATGAAGTGTCTTTGCTATTCAATATCCCATCCCTAACAAGTGGAGCAGCCATCCCAGACTAAGGCCTTCGATGCCAAGCTTATCTGCCTTAGGATACGCTGCTTCTAGGAAAGGCATGTTAAAGTCAAGTAGGTGGGAAACTATGCCTCCCAATGCAGACAGCTGAACCCCTAGGGCATCTCTAACCATATCAGAGGTTGTCTTTCACACTGTCTCAGCAGCCTCTTGCCAGTGAAGTACTTGTTTGGGATTTTCTCTTTTCCCCTGTTTTTAAAGATCTCGGCAAAAGTTTAGGTTTCCCAGCCTAACATGGTTTCTCTTTCTTTGAAAGACATGGAACTTACAATGTCTGTAACTGATCATGTACAACATATCTCTTTCAAAATTCTGCCTAAATAATGTCAGGTTATTGTTTAACACCTCAATACCTCAATATTTCATTCTCTGGAGAGATTAGCTATTCTCTGAAGAGAGATCTTATGCCCAATCCATGATCCCAACTGCTCTGAGAGTGTCCCAGTGTGTGTTAATAACTGTGTGTTGCATCCTGGGATAATGGGCCAGTTCTATGGTTAATAATTGTGTGTTGCATTCTGGGTAATGGGCCAGTGCTATGGTTAATAACTACATGTTGCATTCTGGGTAATGGGCCAGTGCTATGGTTAATAACTGTGTGTTGCTTCCTGGGATGATTCCCACATCTGCAGGACCAGCTCTTGCGCTGTTCAAGAATACCCCACCTGAATCCTTGAGGTCCTTGGGCTGAAAATGCTTCATCTTCTCCTGAAATCAGATTCTCCTCTAAGGGTCTCTTCTGCTGCCAGATGCAATATAGTTCTCCCAGTCTGGCTAAAGTTGACCATCAGTTTTGACATTGAATCCCTGGAGCCTTGGTGATGGTTTATTTATAGGTTATTTTAAGTAAAATATGCTTTATATTCTGGGAAATCTGGAAGGAAAAAAAGAGAAAGAAAATATTTCTCCAAGAGTCCCTTGTGGAATAAAGGACAGGACCCACTGGGAGACAGTTCAACAACAATGCAGTCTTCACCCTCACCCTGCACTTGCGTTGTCTGTTCACACTACCAACGCCACACTTCGATGTGTGATGTCTCATCAACGCAGGACACTGGGGTTGTCCTTTTCTGGCCATGGTGCTTGCTGTGGTGTGTCTAACCTGGGCACTGTGAGGAATTAACAGTACATGTCATGGTCCCCAGACTGCCAAGAAGGTCTCTCCATTCCCCCAGAGCCTGGCTCCAGGGGTGACTTAGGGTGTCCTCATAAGCAGGAACCTTGGGACAGACAGCCTTAGGGACAATAGAAAGGTCTGAGCTGCTGGGGTTCTATCCTTTGGGTTTAGGAACTAGGTTATCTTCATACCTCAAGGTGACTTTCAAAGACATAGGAAGAAGCCAAGCAGCAATTAAGTTCCTCACCCAAGGGAGGCATTGGGAACTGTGCTCAGAATCCCACCGCTCCTCTCTTCCCTCACTATGGCAACCATGAAACTACCGCCATTGCCATAGCAGGAGAGAGACTCGCAGGGAGCATAGATGGCTGCAGGCCCAACTCTTAAGGTTTCGCATCCATCCTGGTTCTCACACTGAGTCGACAGCTCCCACGCACTGCTCCTCGCCAGGGAGTGAGCATGGCAGGGACACAAGGCAGACGTGCTCCTGGGAAATAAACAACTCCTGTGCCAACAGAGTTTGAGTCAGTGACTTTCCGGGTGTTGTCAACCCTCCCTTGGGCTCATTTCGGACACTCTCACCCCACCATCCCACGGTCTCCTCAGACAGTCTGATGTGTGTCACTGCCGGATGATTTGTTAGCCCTTCCAGGTCCCTCTCGTTTGCTGTCACAGAAGTGATTCCCTCCTTCACCTTCTCTAGGCAGAAGGCAGGAGGAGAATGCCAATGAACTCAGATCTCAGAAGGGCCAGGCACTGAGCATGTTCCCAACAGGCTCCTCCCACAAGAGTCTTCCTTTAAAAAAAAAAAAAAAAAGGAGGGAGAGGGACAAATGCCATTAGTCTTTATGGGTTTGCTGGCATGGGTGGAGAACTCCAGTCCTCTGAGAGTTTTAGCTCCATGGCTAGAGATGCCTTCTTGGAATGAAGAATTACAAGATGCAAGCAGGTAGATAATAACGCCCACTCCAGGAAATCTGTGAGGCATGGGGCATGGGTATCATCATTAGCAAGCACATTCTTTAAACCACAACCCAAGTTTATTCACGGACTTTGGAGCTTCTTACCCAGTGTTCTACCCCCACAGCTGCCAAAACAAACAGAATATGTAATCTACTACAGAAAAGCCCTGGGGTAACTAACGATTCCAGTCAGTTCTTCCTCCGAACACCTGCCTCGCAGAATACTTTTCTGTGGAGATAAAAGGAGACGTTTAGAAAAGAAAAAGAAAGAAAGAAATCTTGTGGAAAGGTGTTTCTTTTGCTTTTACATAACCGAATTCTAGGAAATATTGATTTAGATGATACTTAGATTGAAAATAGAAGGGGAAAGAGTAGTAGCCAGGAAGGAGATTGCGGCAGAGGTGAGCTTCCTTGTCCCTGAACTTGGCTTCGCCTCTTTTGTGCTGCAAAATTGGGTCACATGGACCGAAAAGGGCTGGAAGTACAGTGTATACTTCAATACATATTACAACATGAGTCAGGCATGGTGGCACATTCCTGTAAGCCCAGCTATTACAGAACTAAGGCGGGAGGATTGAAAGCTAGAGGCCAGACTAGGCTACACCGTGAGACCCTGTGTCAAAAATCAAAACTAGAAAATTGAGATGCAGGTCAGTGGCACAGCACTTGGTTAGCGGCTAAAGCACTGGCTTTAATCCCAAGCAGCCCAGAAAATAGCAATGGTAATACTCATGAAATGAGCCCTTGTGTAACTAAACCCAGGTCAAGGCAAGCATTCCCCAGAACCCACAACCTCCAATAGCTCGTCCCTCCTAGCCTGCAGAGGAAACCACTGGCACAGTTTTAAGCAATGGTAACTGTGCTGGCTAGCTTTATGCCACCTTGACACAAGGTAGAGTCATTTGGGAAGAGGGAACCTCAACTGAGAAAATGTCCCCACCAGAATGACCTATAGGAGAATCTGTGGGACATTTTCTTGATGATTGATGTGGGAGGGCCCAGCTCAGTGTGGGCAACACTTCCCTTAAGCAAATAGATAGGAGGCCCTGGGTGGTTTAAGAAAGCAGGCTGAGCCAGCCATGAGGAGCAAGCCAGTAAGCAGCATAGCTCCATGGCCTCTGCTCCAGTTCCTGCTTCTAAATTTCTGCCCTGTCTTTCCTCCGTGGTGGACTCGTAAGTTATAAGGAGAAACTCCCCAAGAGACTTTGGCCATGTTGCTTGACGATAGCAGTTCTTTGTAGACGTGTCACCTAGTTTGCTTTTCTAAGCACTATAGCTTAACTCTGCCTGCTTCGGAACCTTCCATTAAGTGAATCACACATGGAGTCTTGTGCTTGCATCCATTTGCTTAACGTCAGGCTTTGAAGAGTTTTCTACACGCTGCATGGAGCAGACATGTGCGCATTCTCATTCCCATATCATATAGCTCCATGTGAACATAACCAATTTCACCTCAAACATTATGAAAATTCATTATTAACAGATTTCAAAATTACTGAATCTATCATTTTATAGTGTTATCTCATTATGGTTTTGATTTGCATTTTTCTCATAATTGTTCATTGCCAATAAAGATGGATGTGTCATCTTTGGGTAGAATTCCTATTCATCTTTTCTCCACTTTTCCCTTGGACTATCTTTTTTATTGATCTGAAGACGTTCATTATTCTGGAAGCTGGATTTTGTTACATATATTGCAAACACCTCTCACCATTTGGATTATATCTTTGCTCTCTTGATGGTTTGTGATAAAACCAGATATTCTATCAAATCGAGGACAGATAAAGTGCCAATCTTCCTCTTTGTGATTAGTGTTGTTTCTTGTCTAAAACTTTTCCCCTCTTCTGAGATTGGAACAGTACTATCTAGCTTATTTTCCATAAGGTTTGTTATTTTGATTGTTATCATTTTATTACATCTGTGATTGATTTTTTTAATGGAGTAAGATAGAGGTCAAGGTTGCTTTTTAAAACATATGGGAATCTATTTTGTCTTCCATGCATTTCCTAAATGCTTGCTCACCACAAGATAGCACCATGACTGTCCTAACTCAAGGCCTGTGTTTGTGTAGTTCTGTATCTCTTAGTCTATTACTATAACAATGCCATTCCATCATAACTGTTGTTGCTGTAGAAGGGAAATCATAATATTCAATGGAATATATCTTTTCATTGCTCCAAAAATGTCATAGCTATTCTTATCATAGTTCACATCATTCACATTTTTGATTTATTCATGGAATTTCATATTTTATTTTTGATGCTATAATAAGTGATACATTTTAAATTTTCATTTTCCAGTTGTATATGGTTGTACATGTTGTTCTAAAATCTGTTTAATGTGGAGCTTTGCACGAAACCTGCTAAACTCATTTATAAATGCTGATAAGTTGCAGATTTGTTTAGATATTTTTACATAAAAGCAGTATAAACTATGAATAAATACTATGATTTTATTTATTGATTTCCAACTCAAATAATAGATTCTTCCCTATTTCCCTTACTTAACTGTCTAGGGCATCTAGTACAACACTGAGTAGAAGACAGTAGTTAGTCACTTGACACTGGTAATGGTTCCAAAGAATCTGTTCACGTAAGTAACAGTAAAGGCACAATTTCCATAGATTGACTTTCCAGAAAGATGACCCTTTGAACAGGAAGCTTAGATTGATGCTTAGTTTGCTGGGGTTTTTTTTTTTTTTTTTTTGGTCATAAATTTCATCAAACACTTTTCCTGCATTTCTTAACACAAAGTTTTTCCAGTGCCTTCTACTAACTAACACGTTGAAATCCATTCACCGATTTTTTAACTATTAAAACATTCTGTGATTGCAGGGTAATCCCATGTCAGATTTCCAAACAGTATATAAGGTCCAATTTTCTCTGCAACCTCACTAACATGCTTCATTATTTTGCTTGAAGGAAGCCATTCTTACTTGGTCAAAAATCTGACCTCAGTGGAATTTTAATTTGCATTGCCATAATGACTAAAGGAATTGAATAATTTTTCATATGTTTATTGGACATTTGTTTTTATTCATTTGGGAACTATGTGTTTGGGTCATTTGTTGATTTACTGATGAACTGTTTGTTTATTATTGTTTAATTTTTATGTATTTTATATGTGACTATTAATACTTAAAATGCATAATTAGGAAGTATTTTCTCCAGTTTTAAAATTTTTTTTTCCTTTTTACTCTAGTAATTGTATCTTTGACTATTCAGAATTAGTTGATATAATCCATTTGTCAATCTTGCTATTTCCTGACCAATAGAATTTTATCAGAAAGTCCTTGACTATTCAAATATCTTTAAGTATTTCTCAAAACTCAGATGTAAACACTGAGTCCCCAGCCAGTCAAAACAATCTTGGGGGTGGGGAGAAAATGCAATACAGGATGTATCATAATGTCTGATCTTATGTTATACTATACATCAGCAGTAACAAAACCATTATACACTGGCATGTAACAATAGAGTAGACTATATGCATGAAATGAATACATACATTTATGGCTATGAATTTCAGTAAAGATTCCAAAGGGGAACAGGTAGTATTTTTACTAAGTAGTGCTGGGAAAACTGAAGATTCGATGTGAGAGAATGAACAATGACCCCAAAGTTTTAGTCAGTATAAAAATCAACTCAGGGGCTGGCAAGATGACTTAGTATGTAAAGGTACTTTCCATGGAAGCCTGAAGATCTGAGTTCAGTCCCCAAGTGGAGAGAAAAAATCATTCCACAAAGTTCTTTTCTGCCTCCATAGGCATGTGTTCTCTCCTCTACTTGCCAAACACACACACACACACACACACACACACACACAAAACTATTAATAACAATAATAACATTTCACACACTACTATTAATAATAATAATAACAATATCATTTCAAATGGATCAAATACTTTAACATAAGAGTTGAAACAGAAACCACTAGAAGTATATGCTACTCAAGCACTGTACTAAATAAGAACAGTGATCCTGAACAGTCTTCTGAAGTTTTTTTTTTAAATTTTAGAGACAATTCTTAGAATTTTCCCACATACAGGATAATGTTGGCTATAGGAATCTGTCATATATAACTTTCCCTATGTTGAGATAAAAAATCTTTCTGTTCCTGGTTAGTTCAGAGCTTTTATCATGAATGGACTTGATTCAAAAGTTTTTGTAGATGTATTGATATGGGTTTGTCATTCTGTTTATGTACTGTACTGGGTGTGTTGGCCTGCATATGTTGAACCATCCATGCATTCCTGGTATGAATCCAACTTGATCATGTTTTGTGAAAACAAAATAGGAAACTCCTTTCGAAAGCATCATGTCCTTAGATCCAAATTTCAAAGTCAAGGCATCAAAATCTCTACATTGGATTAGTTCAGCAGCATTTATAAACAAATATCTTTTAGCATCTGTTGCTCCTTCCTCAGCATTCAAACAATTCAAAGAGAGCATAATAGTATACAGTATCAAGATTCTCTGTGTATTTTCCATCTTTGTACGCTTTATTTTAACCTCTATTTCGTTTATTTTTACTTTTATTTTATATTCTCTGTATCTCTTTGACCTGGAATAACTCTGTAGACCAGGCTCTCCTTGAACTCTCAGAGATCCTCCTGTCTCTGCCTCGCAGGCATTCGGGATTAAAGGCGTTTGCTACCACACCTTGAAGTCACAGAGGTCAATCTCCCTCTGCCTCTCAAGCGTTGGGATTAAAGGCGTGTACTACCACACACAACTTCTCTTTTTCTTACTTTTTTTAAATCCTACTGATCCATGGGCATGAGAGATCTTTCCATATTCTGATATCTTTGATTTCTTTCTACAGGTACCTGAAGTTCTTATCATACAGGCCATTCACTTGCCTGGTTAGAGTTACACCAAGATATTTTATATTATTTGTGAATATTGTGAAGGATAGTGTTTCCTTTATTTCTTTCTTAGCTGTTTATCATTTGTATATAAGAGAACTACTGACTTTGGAGGTTTTTTGAGTTAATCTTGTGTCCAGCAACTTCACTAAAGATGTTTATCAGTGTAGGAGTTCCCTGGTAGAATTTTGGGGGTCACTTATGTATACTATTATATCACCTGCAAATAATGATACTTTGACTCTCTCCTTTCTAACCTGTATCCCCTTGATCTGCTTGAGTTGTCTTATTGCTCTAGCTAGAACTTCAAGTACTTTATTGAATAGGTATGGAGAGAGTGGAAAGTCTTGTCTTGTTACTGATTTTAATGGAATTGATATGAGGTTTTCTCTACATTTGCCTTGATGTTGTGTTGTGCATCCTACGTTGAGGGGTGTCTGTCAGGGCCCCATATTCAGGCACCATCTGTCATAAGCCACATATTAGGGTAACATCTCTTAGGGTCCATCCTTAATGGGTTCATACATTCCAGGGTAGGCACATGTGGATTAGAGTTACTAAGAAAAAGGAACAGAGATATGAGAGAAATAAAAGATGGAAACACAGAATAGCACTGGGAAGAAAAATTAGTGAATATTGAAATTACCCACATTTATTTTCCACATGCTCAAATACTTTACTCCAAAAGGGAAGAGGGTGGGCTAGAGTTTTCATTAGCATTATATAAGGAACAGACCAAGCACCCTGCAGACAATCATTCTCCTGGAATCTGCCACCAATCTCCTTGAAGGAGGACTAGCCTTGAATTCTCTGACCTTTGGTCAAGATGGAATGGATCCACCTCTATACTCAAAATACTAATTAACCACACCCTAAGTCAGAATCTCTTGTTTGTAGCTAGACCTGTAGTCAACAACTTCGAGAGAGCAAGAATAAGCTCAAACTCTCTGACCTTTAGTCAAGGTGGAACAGGACTCACATCTGTAGGCCCTGGCAATGCTGGCTATCAACTTGCCAAATATTGCTCTCCAAGACTTTTTATCAAGAAGGGGTGTTAGATTTTGTCTTTGTGTTGTTCTCTTTGTTTCTATTTTATTGATTTCAGCACTTAGTTTTGTAATTTCCTGACACCTACTCCTCTTGGGTGTGTTTGTTTCTTTTTGTTCTAGAGCTTTTAGGTGTGCTGTTCAGCTGCTAGTATGGATCTCTCCAAAGTCTTCATGAAGGCACTTAGTGTTCTGAACTTTCTTCTTAGCACTGTTCTCATTGTGTCCCATAAGTTTGGTTATGTTCTGCATTCATTTTCATTGAATTCTAGGAAATCTTTAACTACTTTCTTTCTTTCTGGACTTGGTGGTAATTCAGTAGAGAACTGTTCAATTTCCATGAGTTTGTAGGCTTTCTGTTGTTTCTATTGTTGTTGAAATCCATCTTTAATCCATGATGGTCTGATAGGATGCAGGGGTTATTTTAATTTTTCTGTATCTGTCAAGACTTGTTTTGTGACCGAGTATGTGGAGAATTTTGAAAAATGTTCCATGAGGTACTAAGAAGAAAGTGTATTCTTTTGTGTTTGGCTGAAATGTTATATATATTAGGTCCATTTGGTTCATACTGTCTATTAGCTCCAGTATCTCTCTGTTTAGTTTTTGTCTGGATGACCTGTCTATTGGTGAGAGTAGGTTATTGAAGTCTCCCACTATCAATGTGTGAGGGTCAATGTGTGACTTAAGCTTATTAGTGCTTCTTTACAAATGTGGGTGCCTTTGTTTTTGAGACATAGATGTTGAAAATTGAGACATTAGCTTGGTGGATTTTTCCTTTGATGAATATGAAGTGTCCTTCTTCACAAGAGACGTGTCCTTCTTTTGATTCATTTTAGTTTAAAGTCTATTTTTGTTAGATATTAGAATAACTACACCAGCTTTCTTCTTACAGCCATTTGCTTAGAAAACCTTTCTCCAACCCTTTACTCTGAGGTGATGTTTATTCCTGATGTTGAGATATGTTTCTTGTATGCAGCAGAAGGATGGATCTTGTTTTTGTTCACATCCGTTCTGATAGTCTGTTTCTTTTTTCCTCCATTTGTATTGATTCTTAGGAAGTTTTACTTCATTCTCCCCAATCCCACTCATCTCACTCTCCCTCCATATCTGCCCTTCCCTCTTGTAGTGCCCTCTTAAGTTAAAAAATAATAGAAAGATAAAAACTAATAACAATAATAATAATAATATTTTTGTTTTTTTTTTTTCGGGACAGGGTTTCTCTGTGGCTTTGGAGCCTGTCCTGGAACTAGCTCTGTAGACCAGGCTGGTCTCGAACTCACAGAAATCTGCCTGCCTCTGCCTCCCCGAGTGCTGGGATTAAAGGCGTGCGCCACCATCGCCCGGCCTAATAATAAATTTTTAAAAAAGAAAAAAGAACACTTCACTTATCTGCTTTTCCCACTTCTCCATTGCCTTTTCATTCATCTTAGTCGCACTGGAAGTTGCTGTGAATCACGCATGGCTACAGTGGTCATATGATCATTGAACACCAACATAGTCTCAGATTTCTGTCTAGACCCTAGGTTTCTGCACTGCCTTTGTAGTAGCAGGAACCATGGACATCAATATAGTCCCCCACTGCAGTAGAGACTTGAGCCCTGACACAGCCCTCAGCTGCAGCCTGAGCCCAGACATCTTCATTACCCTGAGTGGCAGCTTACACAGTCCAGCTTGATGTGTATGTCTGGCTGAACCTTGGGAACTAACATGGTCTCAGGTGATAGTCCATATCATAGGCATCGACACAGTCTTCAATGATAGTAGGAGACCCTGACATTGACAAAGTCCCTGGCTACAGTAGGGCCACAGACCCAGACATGCCCCCTAGCAGCAGCTCAAGCCTGGTTGACATCATGGTCACTGGTGGCAGTATAGGCCACCTAGATCATCTTGTCCCCAGAACCCAAGCATCTATTTGTGTTGCCTTCAGTGGTAATACAGGCAATATGCATTATCATGGATTCTAGCTGCTGCAGTACCAAGGCCCATAAATGGTCCTTGAAAGCAGCCAGATGCCATCATGTTCCTAAATGGCAGTGCAAGTCACTCAGGTCTGCATCACCTCAGCTGCAGGGTGGCCTTGAGCCACAACACGACCCTAGATTCCAGGCATCCACTTGGCCCCGGTTGTAACAGGTGCCATGGACATCAACACAGACTCTGGCTGTAATCATGGCCCTTGGCAGCTGTCCAGAACTGACAACACCATGTCCCCAGGTGGCAAGCATGCCTTCCACATCAGCTTGTTCTTCATGGCCTCCGTATCTTCAAATATCTCTCTATAAAACATGAACCCTTCTGCCTCTCTCTCCCTCCCATATCCACATTTATTTGCTCCCATAACCAACACCACAAGGCAACAGGAGGGCTTGTAGCTTCTTCCTGTCCACTCAGAATAGCTCTGGGTGATCATGTGACAGTCTCTTTTTATTGGGGACTTGAATCTGATAATATTGAGAGATGTCAATGACTAATGATTGTTAATTCCTGTTATATGTTGTAGTTGTTGTTGTTGGCTGTATGTGTGTGTGTTTCTATTTCTTCTTTAGATTATGCTGGTGTGAGATTACTTATTGCCTGCAGTTTTGTGTGTACAATTAACCTCCTTGTGTGGGAGTTTTCCTTCTAGTACCTTCTGTAGGCCTGGATTTGTGGACAAATATTGTTTAATTTTGACTTTATCATGGATTATCTTCTTTAATCCATCTGCGGTTATTGAAAGTTTTGCTGGGTCTAGTAGGCTGGGCTGGTCTATTAGAGTCTACAGAATACCTGTCCAGGCCCTTCTGGATTTTAGAGTCTCCATTGAGAGGGCGGGTATAATTCCAATAGGTCTGACATCAAATGTTATTTGGTTTAATTTTTTTCTTGCAGCTTTTAATATTCTTTTTTTGTTTTGTGTGTCTATTGTTTTGAATACTATATGGCAAGGGGTTTTTCTTTTCTGGTCCAATCTATTTGCTGTTTTATATGCTCCTAGTGCTTTTATATACATGTTCTTCTTTAAGTTAAGGAAATTTTCTTCTAAGATTTTGTTAAAAGTATTTTTTGGGCCTTTGACCTGGGAATCTTCTCCTTCTATTCCCAGTATTCTTGGATTTGATCTAAGTTGTTGGAAGAGGCCATTAGGTTGTTTCCCAACTGCTCAGCCCTGAAATAACCACACAGAAACTGTATTAATTAAATCACTGCTTGGTCTATTAGCTCTAGCTTCTTATTGGCTAGCTCTTATATATTAATTTAACCCATCTCTGTTAATCTGTGTATCATCACATGGCTGTGGATTACCAGATAAAGTTCCATCCAGTGTCTGTCTCTGATGGGGCTACATGGCTTCTCCCTGGTTCTGCTTCCTTTCTCCCAGCATTCAGTTTAGTTTTCCCCACCTACCTAAGTTCTTCCCTATCAACAGGCCAAGGCAGTTTCTTTATTAACCAGTAGTATTCACAGCATACAGAGGGGAATCTCACATCACATAGTGTCCCAGATTTCCTAGGTGTTTTGTGTCAGGAAATTTTTAGATTTAACATTTTGTTTGATTGATGTGTGTATTTCTTCTATTTTGTCTTTGATGCCTGAAATTCTCTCTTCTATCTCCTATTTTTTGTTGCTGATGCTTGCTTACCTAGATTTTCTGTATTCAGAATTCCCTCGGTTTGTGTTTTCTTTGTTGCTTCTAGTTCCATTTTCAGGTCATGTTCCACTTTATTCATTTCCATCACCTGTTTGTTTTTTTCTTGGTTTTCTTGACATTCTTTAAGAGATGTATTGATTTTCCAATTTTTGGTTGTCTTTTCCTTGATTTCTTTAAGGGATTTATTTATTTATTCTCTAAGGGCCTCTATTATCACTATAAACATGGTTTTAAGGCCATTTTCTTGTGCTTTTGGTGTGTTGGAATATTTGGGCCTTGCTAGAGTGGAATGGCTGGGCTCTGGTGGTGACATATTAACTTGACTGTTGATTGTGTTCTTACACTGACATTTAGGCATCGTGATTTGGGGTGATTATGGGTCTAGGTGCCAATTTCTGAATTTGTCTTTGTTAGATGGTGTAACATAAAGGGCCTGCTTGTTGGGGTTTCCATCCCACCCAGTACTCCACAGCCAACAAGCCCCAAAGAAAATCAAACAGAGATCTCCATAAGTTATAAAGCTAATTGGCCCTTTATAACTTTATATTGGCTCAGTCTTCTTATTAGTTCTTGTAGCTTATATTAACCCATTATTCTTATCTATGTTAGCCATGTGGCTCAGTACCTTTCACAGCAGGGGAAGATCACATGTTGCTTCTTCTAAGTCTGGGCAGGAGTGGGAGGAATGGGCTTCCTCCTTCCTAGCATTTTCCTCTACTTCCTGTCTACTTATACTTCCTACCTGGCCAATCAGCATTTTATTAAAATACATGATTGACAGAATACAGCAATTCTCCCACACCAAGATGGATATTTTCCTCCTTGGTTTCTGTTTCCTGCCTGATCTTCTGGCTACCATAGCCTGTAATTGAGTAGAGGGTCTCTGCCCACATTGGAATCTGGACTTCTGATGACCTGGAAGGTCTCTGCTCTAGCAGGGGGTTGCTGGCCAAGTTTGGGACTGAAGTTCTGGTTGTGTACGTGGCTTCTGATCTTACTGGGGTCCCTCTGGGGTTAAGGATGCTGCCTTGGCTTCTAGTAGGGTAAGAGGCTTCTGCCTGGTTTTCAAGGAGTTGGCCTGGTCCTCGGGTCCAGGATGCCGGTTTGGCCTCTGAGGTTCAGGATGCTTCCCTGGCCTCTGATGACATGGAAGGCTTCTGCCAAAGGTGTGGACTGGGATATGGTGAAGAGAACAGGAGGAGAAGTTAGAGCTATGCTGTATAAGCATGGGTGGGATGGGAGTAGTCATATCTAGTTTTCAGGATGTTGGCCTGGCCTCTGGAGAAAAAGGAGACTTCCACTAGACGTATGCATTTAAATGTGGTAACAAGGAGAAGAGGGGTAATGGGGTTATGTTGGGCAGGTACAAGAGTGGTGAAGAGGTGATCTTACTTGGGTTTCAGGATGCTGACCAGGTCTCTAGTGGAGTGGAAGGCTTCTGCCAGAGATGTTAACAGTCAGTCTCTTGACTGGAGAATAAAGACCCTTGATATTTAGGGTTGTCACTAATGGTATGTTTAATTCCTGTCATTTTGTTATTTTGTGTTAATTTAGTCTCTCATAATCTTCATCTGCTTTTGTACTATTCTAGTGAGATCTATTCTTGCTCATATTTTCATGGAGGTCTTTATCTCCTGTTGCATATGTAGGATTCTGATAAGTATCTTTTGCAGTGATTTTAGCTATCATGAATTCCTTTAGTATATGTTTAGTGAAGAAGGTCTTTGTTTCTCCTTCAATTTTGAAGGACACCTGTATTCAATAAAAGATTTGTAATGATTTTATTTCAGGACTTGAAGTATATCATTCTATTCTCTTCTGGATTTTAGTTTTTGAAGAAAAATCTGCTGTTATTCCAATGACTTTGTCTTTGTAGATGACTTTAATTCTTTCTGGTGATTTCATTGTCATGTGAAGTTGGGAAGGATAGTGCTTTCTGAACACATCTCTTTGGGTTTCAATATGCCTTTTTCGTCTAGATACTCAATACTCAACTTCTTGCCATGATTTAGGAAATCTGCTGTTATTTTATAAAATACAGTCTCTGTGATTTTTAGCTTGTTTCTTTTTCTTTTTTTCTATGTCCATGACTTATTAGTTTAGTCCTTTGATGGTGTCCCAAAGATACTATATATTCTTTTCTATTTCTGCCTATGCAAGAAAGACCAAAGCTCCCTAATCTCTGGGTTTTTACTTTCTGCAGTTTAGCTCCTGCCTATAACCACTAGCTAGTAAGTAGTAATCAGCTAGTGTGACTTCTGCCACATCCCCGACTTAAACAGGAAGTACCTGTCACTCCTTCTCAGGACTTTGACTAGTTTACCACATGTACAGTTCCACCTGTCTCTTACCCAAAGCCTTTTCCCAGTAGTGATAATACTACTCTAAACCATTGTATGATAGATGAACAGCTGACCCTTTCTGGGAGTTCCCAGAGACAGAACAATGCAGAAACCTTTGGCTTTTAAAGTTACAGACTCTCCAAATGGCTTCCGGCCACTGCACCAGACCAGATGCCAGGAAGAGAGTATTTCACCAGTGCCAATTTTCTTTGCAGACTCTAGGACTACTGTCAATTAAACTCTAATTCTGATTATCAGCACTGAGGCACTGTTGTACTTTCTAAATATCTATCTATCTATCTATATCTTTATCTCTATCTATCTCCCCTCAGTCCTTGGCATATCATGCTATACACTCTGTTGAAGTTGTTTTTTTTTTCTCCTTCTTTATATTCTAGCGTATAGAAGAAACTTGAAGGAATAGTATTAGTATTATAAAGGACTTACTAATATGTTTGCTTAGGAGACATTAGATAATATAATGATAAATTCATGAATGAAATTTAGTTAAAGTAACACAGGTTTCACAATACCCCAATGATAAGTAGGATTTTGACATGGTCTGTTAGAGATAAGGGAAATTTAGGATACAATTATGTAACTATTCATTCACCAGGATTGACAAACCAATTAGACTCCATTCCCATAACAAAAAAAAAAAAGGCTTACCACCAACTATTAGGTCCAGGTCCAGTAACTAAAACATACCTCTAATGAGTAATACAAGATGGACAGCTTAGGGGATCATAACCACCATTAAGTCAAGTCTGTCATTAAATCCCCTGTGCTCTTATCAGAAAGTCTATAAAATTCTTCTAGGTGAATAAGATGATCCCAGGTAAGAGCTATTCAAGAAAGCACAACACTGGTGTACTTAAAATATTTCTGGCAATACTTAATATCTCTGCCGTGTAAATCTCCTATCTTCCTAAGTGACCAGACTTTGCAGTCTTCTGTCTCCTTTTAAATTGTTCAAAGTGTAACCTTGGGCCAGTCCTGAAAGAGACTTAATGATGGCAATGCCTATGAAAGGCATAAGCCTAAGTTGAATGTAAGTTAGTGGAATCTTCTGATCAAGAACAGCTCTTATTTGAGCATTAGTCAAAATCTGCCATGTGCTAGTAAAGACATTACTCCTAACATTCCTGAGTTCACGAAGTCATTTCTCACTGTGAGGTGGGGAGGAGAATATTCTTGCAACAGGAGAAGGGAGAACAGAGGCAGCAAAGAAAGGACCAGGTAATTTCTTTTTGTCTTTAAAATGTGATAATTTTTATCTCATCTATTTTAGTACAGTATTTTTGGTGAATCCAACTTTAAGATAGCTATTTTTTTCCAAAACAAGTTGTCTTTAATGACCAAGAAATTCTGATTCTAATACAACTAATGCACCCAAGTCACTACGTTTAATTATATTTATGTAGTATATCCTTTTCTACTCCCTGTTTTATACTCCCTGTTTTTCAGTAGCATCTTTCAAAAGTGTAATTGTTTGAATCCAGTCTAACAATCTCAGCCTTTTTGATAGAATATTTAATCCATTTACATTAACTACTTGTGTAGCTCTTGAATTTTTATATAAATCTGCCATATTACAATTCATGCTTTGTATTTTAATCCTATTTTTCTTTCTTTAAAGGAAGCGTTTTCTTTGTAAAATCATTTTGAGTTGCATATTTACTCATATTACTCTTCATTTTTTTGTATCTTTCTTTTTTCCTAGCTGAGCCTTGGTGTGAAATGCCCTTTTATACAATGCAAATATGTGTTGCTTTTATTGGCTGATGATTAAAGCTGATTTGACCTATGGCAGGGTAGAATATAGCTAGGCAGGAAAGCCAAACTGAATACAGGGAGAAAGAAGGCAGAGTCAAAGGAGATGCCAGCAGTTGTTGGGGAAGCAAGATGTGAGGTAAGAAGCTAGGCGCCTCATGGTAAAATATAGACTAACAGAACTGTGTTCATTTAAGTTGTAAAAGCTAGTTAATAATAAGCCTGAGCTAATAAGCCAAATAGCTTCTAATTCATATTAAGCCTCAGGGTGGTTATTTAGGAACTAGTGCACAGGAGAGAAACCTCCACTTACAAGAGCGTCTTTTCTTTCTGCTCAAAGAATGTTGGCAGATTTTTCTTATGTAAGATTACCAACAAGTTTCCTTTAGATTTTGTTAAATTTCTTTATTTTACTTTAACCCTAGAATGATAATTTTTAATATATAAAATTTTACAGAGTCAATTATCTTCTTTCAGCATGCTATGAATATCATTGTATTGTCTTCTGAATTTCTTTCTCTTTTCTTCTGTTAATATTTTAATCCAATAACTTTTTCCATATAACATTTTTTTGATTCTCTGGGAGTTTCACATCATGTTCCTCAAACACAATTCCTTCCTGGTCCTTCCATGTCTGCCCCTACCACCTTTGTGACCTCCCCTCCTCAAAAGAAGTGAAAAAAATAAAATTAAAATAAAAGATGTCTACTTCATGTTATCCTATATGCTTGCTGGAGCATGGTTAAATTCTTAATGATCCACCCCTTAAATATAATGGAGTATTTCCCCTCTCACACCCCCACCAGAAGCCATCAATTGTGGAGAGCTACTCTTCAGTATCTCCAGCACACTTTTTTTTTTAAGAGTCCTCTTCAGTGGCTTTCTACGTAGGCTCTTACCTTTGTGTGTGGTTGGGGGAAGCGGTTCACAGAAGCCTTCCATGTATCTTCTCAATTGTGTATCTGCCGTCACCAATATCATGGCAACAGAATCCTCCTTGCTCTTTACAGTGAGTAAATGCACAGATCATGGGCCTCCACTTGGTTTCCGGCCACAGCACAAAATACAAACATGGTCCCCTGCTGCCGTAGGACCACAGACCAAGACAAGGTCCTCAGAGACTGCCCATACCACACACATCAATATGGCCTCAGATGGAAGCACAGGCCATCCACATCAATATGGCCCCGGGTATCAGCAGCATGGCTCACAAACTTCAATGTGGTTTCAGGCCGTAGGACAAACTATAGATATCTACATAGCCATCTACAGTAACACATGCCACAGATATCATCCTGGGCCCAGCACAGCAAGGCCAAGTGGGACATGGTGAGCACCCTGGCTAGCTCACCCGAGATGCTGCCTCTTCAATGCACATTGCCCTGGAAGCTTAATCCATTAATCTAAATTGTTATACTTTCAAGATAGCCTATTTTTCCCTCAAATCACTTGACTTTGATCATCTATGACTTGGAAATGATGAGATTTATGAGATCTTTCTTTTGCTTTATGATATTTTTAAGTATTTGGTCAATTTCTTTTAAAATTGTTAAAAAATAATCACAAATTATTTCTTTAAATAATTTCTTTCTTTCCTTACACCTATCCTTCCTCTCTCTTTCTTCTTCCTCCTCTTCCTCTTCTATTAAAAATATGGTAGAATATACCAATGATTCCTCTGTTGATGTTTATCTCTTTTTGATTTTTGTTTTATGTTTTCCATCTTTCAATATGGACTATTTTTAACATATATTCCAGTTAACTGATTCTTTGTTCAATTGTGTCTAATCTTAAGGAAAATCATTCAATAAATATTTTCAGTTAGAATATTATACTTTTAGTTATATAATTTCTACATATTTGTTTTTTCAGATAGTATTGTATCAATTCTATAGTTTCTCATTTTTCTGTTTGTAATGTTCATCTTGAATAAATTATACCTATATTTAAATCTTTGCCTGGTATTTTTCATGTATATGGAGTCTATGATTCTTTTTCTTTAGCCACGTTCTTGCCCATGTTAGTTTTGACTTGTTACACATCTATCTTTCATTATATAATAGATAGTATATTTGAAAAATTACTTATTGGTAGAACTAATTGAAGACCTAGAATGGCATTATCTTTCCAAACAAATGATTTTTCAATTGCTATTATGAATAATCTGAGAGTAACAATCATGAATTATGTTAACCGGCTCGCAGTACAGATACATGCTGATGTACTCAGTGGTACAAATGGACTGATCTTGGGTTTTGTTGTTGTTGCTGTTGTTGGGGCTTTACTTATAATTTACTCCTTCTCCTATAATACAATCTTCTACAACTCCAATCCAAGTTGGCAGTAATTTACCGGTGCTTATAACTATAGCTATTTTGTTGTGGTTTGTTTTTTCACTTTTCTCCTGAGTACTGAGCCCTTGATTCTTTGTCTGATGCCTTTGGTGGTGGCTTCCTGTTGTTTTTTAACTTTTCTGGTCCTCAGAAGTGTTGGCTTCAAATTAATAGATATCCCACCAATTCCAACATTAACTCACCCCTAACACATGAATTTTCTTTCAACTTCTAAGTACAGATAGACTGTCCACACCTTTTCCCTAAAACAAATGGCTAGTAGAGGAAATTGAATGAGTTATGAAGTACTTAATATTCTTATGTACTCAGTATAAGTATTAATCCTGCATAAGCACTTAGGAGACTCAGCTTCATGCTGTACCTGGCTTTGGTTGCATGCCACAGCACTAACTGGGCTACTGCGTTGTTTATGCAACTAATTCATGCAGTCTTAGGTGTTGCAAATTTATTCTGTCTTTTTCTTTTCACCTACAAACATTCCCTGTTCTTTATGCCCTTTAAGAATGGGTGACATTACTCCTTTTCATATAGTCCAATTTGTGGGAACCCTGTATATAGAGTAAGACTTTTGCATTTACTAGTATTCCTTGGATCCTACTGACCAGATTCAATTGACAACTGCACTGTATCCTCTTTTTCAAACATTCGCCAGTCCTCCTAATACATGTCTGAAGCTAACCATCTACCAAATATATTGTCAGGACACCTTCAAGGAAGCGCCTCCCCTCTTACCATAAGACTCTCTCCTGTAAAACTGTGTTTGGTCCTAGTTGCACCTAGATTTGCCCATGAAAGGCTGTTCCCGCAGAACTCAATTCTAGCCATGTTTATCTTCACCAGTTCCTCTCACAGTCTTCTTCTCTACACCTAGTCCTATGAGAAGGTGACCTGACCATGGTACAAAGTGAAGGACCTGAACCACAGCGAGGCAGGACCTTGGAACATTCACTTACTATTCTTTCACTGAGTCACTTCATGACATAAGACTTCAAAGTGAGGGAAGAAAGCAAGACATAACATTAAAGTACCTAACTATCAGTGAAATAACGACTCAAGAAAAACTGGGTTTACTCCTATCCAGTTGGCTTTCCAACATTTGCTCTTTAGTAGTAATACTTGATCTAAGAGAATAATTTGTACAGCATTGGGATACACACGTGACACGTTATTCCTAGGATAATCTCTGCAATGAACGCAGTGCTCATTTTTATGTAAGACTGTTTCTGTGGAAGCTCTCCTTTATTTATCAACTGAACAAACATTTATTTAGGCAGGCTATGAGCTGGAGATATAGAGAAAAGGGCCCAGTGGTGTCCCCCTCAAGGGGTTCCCGTCTACTGAAAATTGTTTACTGTGTGCTAAGGGTTATGAGGGAAAGGAGCAGGCACAGAACAGACAATGACTCTGGACAAGGGTGAGAAGCAATGACAGAAGCCTTTCCGGGGATCAGTACTAGTCAAGATGTGACAGTCAGCCGTTTCCTGCAGACACTGTTCACTGGCATCATAGAAACACTTTCAAAGAACAAAAGCAAACTTCAGCTCCACGGGTCTGAGTGATTGCTAGCTGAAATAGAGGAGCTTGCATTAATGAGATTTAAGATGACCATATTTTTCATTATATTCAAGTGAAATCATGCTTGCTTATGAGGCCTCTAGTATAACAATTTTGTGTTTTATTTATTAGCCCACCTGCCCAGTTTCACATTAAATGTACATATATAGAGCTAGATATAATATGGACATATAATCATTATTAATATATATCATATGTAATGATACATAATGTTATTAATACTGCATAAGTTGCCCAAAGACTTGCAAAGTCCCATTAGGAGACCTGTCTAGACATACCCTCTATTTTCTATGACATTTCTCTGTTTACTTACCAGGCAGTAAATCAATGGGCATTTAATCATATAAAACCATGTGCCTGATCCTTGGGCATTTTATATTTTTATAGAACATTCCCATTTTAAATATACTTATAATGTACAAGAGTGGAAAGAGGATGTTTTTATTATAATCTAGGCAGCATGCATTGATTTATTCTACAAAACATCAGTGGATCTTGAGGATGTGCCAAGAATTGCAATACATACCAGAACCCCTGAGCCAGCAGGACAGATGGACAAGCCACAGAGGGCTACAGTGTTAGATATGAGGGGGAAGCTAAGATTTCCTTGGCAGCAGCAAGTAGATGGCCACAGATCCTGACTGTGCTTGGAGCTGCTGCCACTCTGATCAGGTTGGTGTTTCCTTGCCATGACAGTCACCCATCCAAGGGGTCTTGCTACCTTCTGTCAGCTAACTGGATCAAATCTATGGTTAAGAACTTAGTTCAGAGGAAAAAACAATCTCTGTGTTGGTCACCAACCTTCATAAGGGATGAACGCCCAAACTATGAGCAAATTAGGATGATGGTGATTAGCTGGATATATTATATTCTCTAACTTTCATGGAACAAATGAGCTAATTAAAAATAAAGTTGAAGAAGGGGGAACTGTGGTTGGCATGGAAAATCAAATATATATTATTTGATTATCCCAATGCATCAAGTCTGTCTTGGATTGGCTTAAATAAGCAGAAGCTCCAAGTTTTTCGAAGTTCTTAACCCAGACAAAGAAGAGGGAGAGTTTCTCATCGATAGAAAGAACCAGGAGTTCTCAGCAGTCAAGGCCAGACACTAGATTTGTCCTAGACTTTGAAAGAACTCCCAAGACTTCTTTCCATTATAGCGTGTCTACCCCAATCTATTTCTTGTATGCCTGCTCTTGGGAGCTAAAGATGAGGCTGGTCATCTCCCCCAGTGTAGCTCTAAAAACCCAGAGTGAAGTGGTGGGGAAGGCTAACTTCCATGGGCTCCAGACTTGGGATTCAGGAATTCAGCAGGCCATTTCATCAGTAGGTTTCCATCACATAACATGCCAATGTGGGCCCCTGAAGGACATGAAAGATTTTGCTGTGGAAAAATTAGTTGTGGTAAAAAAGAAGGTGTAACTAACAAGATATATGGCTGCAGATAAGTATTTTGGTGGCCAGGAAGGCCAAGGACCCTTTCCAGAAGGCACCAGCATCAGATATACCTTGGGCCCAGAAGAAGAGATTGTCCACCTTCCTCCCACGCCCTGGTTCCCAGGATCTGGGTCAAGACATGGGGGCAGGTGAGAAGCAAGAGAGGTGCAATGTGAAAAACCTCAGAAGACAAACAGAAAAGGCTACAAGACAGATTTCTCCTCCAGGTAACACTGCAAATTGTGCCCACATGTTCTTCAAAAGAAGTCCACATTGATGCAAATACCCATAAGAGCTTTCTTCCTTGCCAGAGGCAGAAAGGCCAAGTAGACAGTTGAAAAAAGAGGAATGTTCTCTTCCCTCCTCACCTCTGTTTAGATGCTAATTCTTTCTGACATCGCCCCCTCCTCCTTGAGTAAAGGGGTTGGGATCCAAGGCTCCAGATGTTGAGACTGTAGAGGGGTTCAACTAAGTTACAAACAACCCTGACTTTCTTCAAAAGGGCCAGAGCTTCTTGGGGGATAGCCAGCCTAATGGCATTTATATACCAAACCCATATACCTTCTGAGTTCTCTGACCCTTGCTGGATGTCATGTGCATACCTTTCTCTCCCCCTGATCTCTTTTTCCATTTCAGGGCCCAGGGAGGTGAGTAGTATTTACATGATGCATAGTTCATGCTAAGATAACCAAAAGTCATGCACATGTGACCAGATACCATCAATACCTTAATCTAGAGAATTCAATCAAAAGTTTTATTTGAAAGGAAGAAGAAATGATGTGTTTTGAAAGAGAGGAAGCAGAGCCCCCCCCCCACTTCCAGGTTTCCAAAATCAAGTGTACAAACTATCCTTCTCTTCTTCTCTCTTGACAGTGACAATTAGGACCTGACCCCACTCTGGGGCTACCGCCCCATGCTGACTCTGCATGTCCTGGGAATCCTTAATTCCACAAGTTACTGTCTCCTTCCCAAATGGCTATGCCCTTTAAGGCAACTCTCTTGAAGGAAAGAAAAAAAAGGCAGAATTTTTAGGAAGCATTCTCCCTGGAGGCATGACCAGGGCTGGCTCCTGGAATTCGTTTTCCAGCTAAGCACTTTAGTACCCTGTTTCTTGTGGTTATTAGCACAAGTGACAAGAGCCTTTTCCTCCCTGAGCCACGCAGATTAAGGAAACCTAAGACTACATTTCTAAAATTGTTTCCATTTCAACCCACAGAGAATCAATACCAGAGGAGAGCATTGCCTTAAACGCTAATGTTATCCAAACTCAAATTCATTTTTGATGGATCGGTGGCTGTGTCTTCTTAAGGCCAGACCAGGATAAATATACACATTTTTTTTGAAATTCTCTCCTCATTCCCCTCCCCTACAGAGAGTGCAGTAGTGAATGATACACTCATGCCCGGTTGTCCCTGAAGGACACAGTCTGTATGGGGAAACAGGAGACTATTTCCAGTAAAGAGGCACCAAGGCTCTGCCAAGGCTGGCAGTTCACATTGACCATATGACTCGAGTCCCTAGTCTGATGGCAGTCAGAACACAAGCTGTGGAAAGCCTCAGACATAGGATTCACATGCAGACTAAATTTACTCGTCCTCCTCCATACAACGTCCTCCTCCCTTAATCCCAACCATAACAGTATATTACAAGTGCAGACTAGACCCTAGTGCTCAAAATCAACCATGGCTTAAAGCAAGAGAGTTTCCCAAAACCCCAGGTTCACCCTTTCAGCTCTGCCATCCAATCATTGTTGGCCTTCAGTGACTTTCTACCTCCCCTCTTGTTCCCAGAAACCCCCATTCTCATCATGTTCTTCAGGACTCAGCTAAGGCTGTTCTTCCTCCAGGAAACCCTCTTTTTGAGTTGGTACTTTCTTCTGTCTCTGTGTTATGCCCTGGGCATGCCTCCATGCTAATGTTGGTCCCCAGAGCAGATAGTAGCTATTTACTGATATAGCTCAATAACTCAACTGAACCACCAGAGAGCAAACTCCACATCTGGCACCGCAGCAGTTAAGACTCTGCTGGCCAGGGTTCTCTAGAGGAATGGAATTGATGGAAAGAGCACGTATTAGGAAAGAGACTAATTACATGGGCTTATGATAGGACGTCAGTAGTCCAACAATGGCCATCTGCAGCTGGAGAAGCTAAGAACCCAACAGCTGTTCAGTCCACAAATGCTTGAGGCCTCAGTAGTTGTAATGAGGTACTGTAGGTCTGGATGTTGCCTGCAGAGTCACTAGTCTTCAGGCTACCTGGAGGGGCCAAGAAAGGGGGCTGTAATAGCTGTAGAGGGCAGATGCACTCACAGGCAAGAAGCTACTGCAGACCTGCACCACGGCTTCCCCGTCGTAACTCTTCATGTCTGTCTGGCCACTTCTCTTCTTTCTCAATGATCTTCCTGCTGGGGCCCTCTGATCACCGTAGACAAGCTCAAACATCCTTCAGAAGTCTGAGAACAATCTTGACCACCTTTGTCATCTTACCTTTGATGTAGACTGACATCATTACACTGGCGAGACAGTAGAATTCTTGTCCATGCCTGCCTCTCCTTCTAGCACTCTTTGTGCCTAGAGAGTCCTTCCATGTCTCTGTTGTAAACAGACTCAGGGTTTGGTAATCACATTAGCTAAGTGTTCAAGATAGATTAACAGTATAAAACTGATGCAATGGAAATTACAAACATGATACACAGATAAAAGCATTTATTTGCTCAGAAGGGTAAAGGCATTATTGGTATCTTGTCACATTGGAGTCTGTACTGGATAACCAGAAAACAGCTGAGAAAATCAACACCCCAGCCATGTTACCATGTAAAACAAGCAAATTTAGACCTAACCCCACCACAAGAGTCCATAGAAATTGGGAGACAGATAAGTAAGGTGGCAAAGGGAAGAGATACAAAATCATCAATCAACGGAGATGGCAGGGTTGGATCACCATCAAGATCTCCATCTGAAAAATATAAAAAGTGAGACAAATATCAAAAATCAGAATGAATGATCTATGAAATAATCAGCAGTTAATCTAAGCTCCCTGTGGCTCAGTCTTTGACTGATGAGTGCTGCAAAGAGAATCAGCCAGAGCTTGTGTAGATAGAGATACAGTTAAGTTTGCATGAAAGGACACAAGTGCGGTGGCCACTGGGTGATGAACACCCATGTATGCCAGAGCCTGGCCCAGGACAGGAGGCTGGCAAGTTATCATGTGGATAAAGAAAGAGAGCAGTGCTTGAGCAGAGGTGAGGAGCTATCCCTGGCCCTATGCCCTGTGTTCTAAGTAAACCTGGCTCAACTGTAAATCTCACTCCTTGGGAAAAGATAAAGCAGGTTCTGACCTAATATGGGGGTATATTACCCAACAGAAAAGATGAAGCCAAATCTATGTTTCTCCTGCACTTTCTCACCTGACACGAGACATAAATACACATACCTTCTCCCCTCCAGCTGTCTTATTGGAATGACACACAATCTAGCCTTTGAAGCTATCCTAGTCACCCTTGGAATCTTCTAGTTCACACTGGTGCTATCTCCTCATCTCCCTGATGGACTCTGACCTGCCATTATTTCTGCAATAGAAGTCCTGCTGCCTCCAGTTCTGGCCTGTTGGTTATTTCTTAGATTGTAAAGTCATACAAAAGTTCAGTGCATTCTGTATTGTCTTCCTTCTAATTGCCAAGCTAGAGCAAATTAATAAATTGTCACAGCAGTCATCATCATGGAGGTCAAAAAGCTCTTGTCTAGCCTTTTCAGGCACAGTAGCGGGGTCATTCTAGGCCGTTGGCATGACGATATAGTGAGAGAAGACCCCAGAAATAACAGTGCCGATTAGAAGGCCAGCATCTTTGGAGTTTAGCAGAAGTTTAAATATGAAACATTTCACCTTTTTGGTTGGAGAGAAACAGGGCTGTAAGAGGAGAGAAGCATGGGGTATGAAAGCACCTTGACACTGACGTAAGGTCAAGAGTCCTCTTTCGTGCCTACTTGGAGCTGAGCTGAGAAACAGGACTTTTGATCCTGGACATAGCTGGTCTATAGGATCCCCTGGTGTCCTCAGAAGGTTCTGGTTCTCCTTTTGGATAAACATGTAACAGCACATCCAGTCCTTCCTTAGAGCTTTAGATGATGGTGGAAAGTTAGGGCGCACGAAATCCTCCTTTGTCACCATGTTCTTGTAAGTGTTCCTGATGCCAGAGTTGTACTGGACAGTCCACCTCCTACCTGATCCCTAGCCATAGGATGGTCGGGAATGTTAGATCTCTTTCACAATTGGTTCATCCACTGGAGGATACAAGCTATCAAGAGGCCACATTATGGACATTTATTAAAGACAGAATTTTATGCTTTGGGATGACTAATTTTATTATAAGCTAGATCTAAAATTTCTTTGTTTTTCCCTGAAGCAGTTCTTCACTGCTCATAATAAAAAGTATCTACTAATTCTATATTATTAGGGGACAAAAGTGACACCATTTTTAGATGGACTGTTTTAAAGCACCTGACCAAGTAAATGGAAGATGTGAGTGAGGTTATATAAAAGCTTGCAACAAAGAAGAACTGTCAAATGGTCAGGTGACTAAAAACCCACATTCACTAAAATACCCTTGGAATAAAACAACTTTAGCCCCCAGAAAAGTTAATACCAACATCTTGGAGCATCTCAGCTTAACAGATATACTCAAGAATGGACTATGTGCTCTTGTATTCGATACATTGGTTAAACAGTTGTTATATGTGACAGAGTTCTATACCTGGCCATAGAGTCAGTGGACAAATTTGAAAAGAGCTAGACAATTTAAGCCATGGGTGGACATCACTAAAGAGAAGGATGCAATCAAGCAGTAGAGAGAAAGGACTTTCTTTGCACATCACTGACAGAGCACGGAGTAAAGTGAGACAACCATCCCCCACACTCACAGTGCCACAACTGTTTAAGCTACTAGCAAGTCCCAGCTCTGCTTCACCTCATCACCACCATCCTGTATTGGTTTAATAGTGACATCACAAATAGACAGCCATTTAGTTAGTGATGTGTGAAAAGGCCCAGTGCACTCACACAATCTCTGGTTTCCCCCGTGGAAATGTCCAATGAGAAAGGAAGCACCACTGCTTACACCACCGTCTATACATATGCACACACACATACATACACAAGTACATAAAACATGCACACACAGAGACACATGCACAGCACATACACACATGTAGACACACAGGCATACAAGCACACACTCATGTGCAGCATCATACATATACATACCTGTTCATATCTGCCCATATATACAAAACACACAAGTACACACATACATGTGTACATGCATGTATGCACACACAATACACACATACACACAAGGCTCAGCCATATATACGTATATGCACACATAGCCATCCCTGGAAGTAGCAGAGTTCTGCAATAAAGCTGCTTCTCTCAGGAGAGAGTGGGTTTGTAAGATAAACTCCTTCAAAGGTTGTGTGCCCGCCAGCCACTAATGCACAGAGCATAATTAAGATGGAAAACAACCAAATCCTGTGAGGAGCAGAAGCAGAACAAGATTGGGCCAACTTGGTGAAAAGGCCTCTCTCCCCTGTGGCTTTGTACTCAAGAGCTCTCCACAAGCAGAGAAATAAGAGAGGGTGGAAAGGAACACATGAATAAAACAAAAGCTGTATTTATAGTGCTTTCTAGCACAGCCCCTATACCACCCCCTGCCGGCTTGACCCCTGGGTCACCTTCCAATCTGGGATGAGATCACCATCTTCCGCTATCTTCTTTCCCACAGGTTCCAAGTAAACTTAGGGAACTTGGGTGGGATTCATGTTGAGCACTCGCAGGGCAGATAGGAAAGGGAGCAAGCCCAGAACTATAAATCACGGACTAAAAAGCCCTAGAAAAACTATGCTAACATTAGCCTTGACTCCAATAGACCCTGAGGACCTTAGAACCATAGCTCAGATTTTGTGGAGGGCGTTGTGATGGCTATACAACAACACACGTGTATGAGCTGTTTCAGATGTGGGTGCCAACAGCACCATAGAGAGTCATTCAGAGCTGGGAAGACAGCATCAGCTTGGGAGAAAAGGAGTAGGTCCATATTGATGAAGTCCCGATGAAGGATTCAAGACAAACCCAAATGGCCTTGACTTCAGCGTATCATTCTGTCCATTGCAAAGAAATGGATGGTGACATCAGAAAAGATTTAAAAACCCAGATCCAGAGCTGAGTCAGTGGACTTGAGGGAAAGAGTTTGAGAGTTAGGCAAGGTATAGCTTATACATCCAGACAGGTCACTTATTTTAAAAGGAGAGCATGCACATTCTTATAAAATTGTAAGAAAGAAGGAACAAGATCATAATAAGTGGTTAGTAGAGACTAGCATGTATTTACTTCCTCGTGTATGCTAATGGCTGAGATGGGTGCTAATGTTGAAGAAAATACAGTAGTAGCATCTGAGGTTACAACTACACTGTCTGTTTTAAGCTCCACCAGCTTATGGAGCTGAGGTGCAGAAAAGCCAACCTTCTGGGCCAAGATCAATGATGAAACTGAAGTGCTTTATGGTCCAACAAGCAACTGAAGCTGCCAGTAGCTCCTTTCTACTCCCATGCCAGGCACTGCTGGATAAGTGGCAGGATGACAATTCTCTAGCTCCTACAAGCTGATCAAATCACTCATATGTTTTGAAGGTTTATTTTCTTTACTTAAAACTAATTTATTTTTATTTGACATGCATTGGTGTTTTACCTATGTATGTCTGTATGAGAGTGTCAGATCCCTAGAACTGAAGTTACAGACACCTGTGAACTGCCATATAGGTGCTGGGAATTGAACCCGGGTCCTCTGGAAGAGCTGCCAGTGCTCTTCATTGCTAAGCCATCTCTCAGTCCCTACTCACCTGTTTTGTAACAAAGGGTTATCACCATACCACCAGAACAATTTTAATGCATGATGATTTCCAAAAAGTATTCAAACCTGACCCTTTTCCAGCCTCATGCCCTCACTGGCAGCAGACTTGTCTCTCTGGTAGACAGTCTCATAAGAACTGACGTGTGCCCATGCCGAGCAAACTACACACCAGAAACTAGAGAGATAGTACAGTTAGTTAGTAAAGTGTTCACCATATAAGCATGAGGATTAATCCCTGGAAGACATAAAAATTCAGATATGGTGGCAGACATACTTGCAAACTCATGGTTGGTGAGCAGAGATGGGCAGAACCCTGGGGCTTGATGGCCAATCAGACTAGACTAATCAATGAGTCCCAGCTGCTAGTGAAAGACAATCTAAAGAAACACGTTAAAGGTTCCTAAAAAACATAACATGGGTTTATCCTCTGTCATCTGCATGTACCACAAATGTGCATGTGGGAGGAGGAAGAAATGAAGGAAGGAAAGAAGGAAGGGAGGGAGAGAGGGAGGGAGGGAGGGAAAGGGGAAAGAAGGGAGACAGGGTGGGAGAGAGAGAAGAGAGAGAGAAAGGAAGGAAGGAAGGAAGGAAGGAAGGAAGGAAGGAAGGAAGGAAGGAAGGAAGGAAGGAAGGAAGGAAGGAAGGAAGGAGAGAGAGAGAAAGAAAAGAAAGAAAGAAAGAAAGAAAGAAAGAAAGAAAGAAAGAAAGAAAGAAAGAAAGAAAGAAAGAAAGAAAGAAAGAAAGAAAGAAAGAAAGAAACTACACGGTGCATGAGCTTTTTGTTCCTCCTAACTGTGGATGGCCTTTTTTTTTTCTAAGACCTGAGAAGCAGGCATGGATGCCATGTGTGGTAGTTTGAAATTAAATGGTCCCCAAAGGAAGTGCACTATTAGGAGGTGTGGCCTTGTTGGAGGAAGCATGTCACTGTAGGGGTGGGTTTTGAGGTCTCATATGCTCAATCTACATCCAGTGAGACAGATCACTTCCTGTTACCTGCAAGATGTAGGACTCTCAACTACTTCTCTGGCACCATGCCTGCCTGTGTGCTGCCCATGTCCCACCATGATGATAATGGACTGAACCTCTGAACTATAAAGCCACCCCAATTAAATGTTTTCCTTTATAAGAGTTGTTGTGGTCATGGTGTCTCTGCATAGCAGTAGAAACCCTAACTAAGACACCATGAGCACACCCCAGGAGAAGGGGCTGACTTTCTTCAAGAATTCAAGTCCTGCACTCTTTGCCTTCATGTCTTTCTTGTTGTCATGGGATACCAACAAGACTATTCCAAATACAAGACTGAATCTGAACTAAAACTCTTTTAAATTCACAACTGAAAAACAACAGCATTTACATTTGTTATTTTTGTCTAGAATACAAGGGTTGTCTATGAATAAAATACACACAGTTGGAGAGGGGGAGAAAATTCATCTCATAGCTCTCTGCCAGCTCAAAGGCCGGTAGAACAATATTCACAACTTCCCATAGCTAAGCACAAAGTACCAGCCAAAACGAGCTGCTCAGCCCATGCTTGGGATGTTGTATTCAGGTCCCACCTGAGCAGTGTTGGGCTAAAGTCATTAAATTGAAATTAATTAATTTAACCCCACAAATTGCCAGATTGAAATGAGTTGTTTGGAGTAGAATGACAAGAAGTGAATCTAGTTTGGTTCATCCTTAGATTCAGTAACAGTGAATTTAACACAGTTAAATTTGACTGGTGGTCAGTGGGTATGGCATGGACTTTGCAGAACTGGAAACTCAGCTTCCCTGAGTGGGACCTGGACACAGTCTTATGTAAAGTCATTTTGTCTCCTGCAGGGTAGTTCCATTTGGAGCACAGGTGTCCCATATGAAGTCAGGATCTGGGGAACCTGCACTTAACATCAGCTAAGATACTATTGGAATTTAAACAGGAACAGTTCTCTATAGGTTTGTGTTTCATGCTAGATCTCCAGCTGAGGGAAGATGAAGTGACTCCTTGATAGGTCACTGGGGAGGTTGCCTAGCCCTTCTCCATACCTTTCTTCTTTCTACTTCCTGACTGAAGACACATGACTTCAGCTCCTACCTTTATGTCTCCCATCCCTGATGTGTTTATTGTATCCCATCTTAAACTATGTGCCAAAATGAACCTTCTTCCATTAAGTTGTGTTGGTCAGATATTTAGTCATAGCAATGACAAATTCAGCAACTATGTGTTCATGCTGCAAAGAGAGCTGAGATTCCAGGTTCTTAAGCACAGGGACTTCCCTGTTTCTCCCAACTACAGATTTTAAATTCCAAGCACTTTTTATTGTTGAAGTTGCTGCTGTCAAGTGTTTTGGTTTGGGTTCTAATAGAGACTTACACATTTTTTTATGTTGCTGTTCATTTTCATATCATTCTTGTCTTAGCGGGGTTTCTATTGCTGTGAGAAAGCATGTGACCAAAGGCGACATGGGGAGGTGAGGGTTTATTCAGTTCGCATTTCCACAGCACAGTCCACCACTGAAAGGAGAGCAGGAGCTCAAGCAGCGCAGGAACCGGGAGGCAAGAATTAATGCAGAGTCCATGGGGTTTGCTGCTTACTGCCTTGCTCATCTTAGTTTTCCCAATTTGTTTTCTTATACATCCCAGACCACCTTCCCAGAGGAGACACATCCCACAATGGGCTGGGCCTTCCCACATCAATCATCAGTCAAGAAAATGCCATATAGACTTGCCTACAAGCCAATGCTAGGAAGGCATTTTCTTGATTAAGATTCTTTTTTCCCATGAAGACCTTACCTTGCCTCAGTTGGACATGAACACTGGGCACCACAATCCTGAAGTCCACAGACTGAGAGGAAATAGAGGACTTCAAGGCTTGGGCAAATCCTACAATTTAATGCAATCTTCCCTGTCACTATAGAATTCAACTTTTTGTCTCAAAATTAAAAACCATATCCATTTGGAGATACTTAAAAGAAAACCAACATCTCATGGCCTTCATAAACCTAGAGAATATTTTAGGCATTCCTTCTGTGTCTTCCGCCTTCCTTCCATTGAACTGAACATGTTCTATATGCGGAATCTTCGTGTCTTGTCTCCTTCCCAACTGAGCCCATGACTCTACTTCTATCAATTCTTCCTTCCAATTCTCATTGTTATATAAGCTAGATGTCTTAGAAATAGACACACATCTTAAAAATAAACTCCTGTATATAATTCAGCTGTGAATGTGGTATTCAAGCATTCTCCAACTTAGAGCAGGCTTTCTTCCAAACATTTGAGTTTATGTCAGTCTTCTAGTATTCGAAATGCATCTTCCCACAGACACCAGACTGTATGTGGTGACTAGGTCCCCAGGAATCCCATTAAAGCCTGCTGAAGCCTGAGCAAATGAGGTGCAATGCTACCGTAGATTTGATGAAGAACAAGTACAGAGGTCTAACCTCAGACTGGCAAACCATACACATCGGGGTAACCACTTTGTCTGCCTCCCTCAGGAGGCATTTTCCCATAATCCTACCTGAAGATAGAACAAGTTGAGTAAAAATCTTTCTGGTTTCTATTTTGTCCTGGTGTATTGTGGGGAAAATATTGCTTGAGTATTAACAAGTCAGATGTAGCAGAAAAGGGAAGATGGATGAGTTCCAATGGAATTGTTTGGAACTTAAGATGCAAGTTCATTCCTCTGAAAGCCTATTGAGAAATTATGGCCATGCCCACAACCAATAGTAGAAGAGAAATTTTACCAAGCCCTTGGCAACTGTTGGAAAAGAAGAAATAAATTCAACAAGAGTAGATAGATGGAGTTTAAGACTTGTTCACTGTCTTAAAAGCACCATGGATAGTTATAGAGGGGTGAAACACATCTGAAAAGAAACAAACAGGTCAAGGACAAAAGACAAAAAAAAAATAATGTATATCTTTAAGATGGTAATCACCACCAAGCACTTTGTCAGGAGAAAATAAAGCAAAGGAAGAAAAGTAAGACAGGATAAGAGAAGTCAAATCAAGAGCTGCTATCGTCTAGTTAGCATCAACTGTCTGTCTTATGGTTCTAAATCTATAGCTTCTCTGGGTCACCCGCACATCAGAAAAGTTAGTGAGACTCTCTCCCGGTAAGATGCTTTCTCAATTGTTCCTAATTAGTCTTTTCTAATCTCAGACTGTAGAGGTGGAGGAGTTAGGTTAACTTAACCTGAAGTTACCTAGTCAATTTTTAAAAAGCTAAATAATGTTTGGAGACACAGAGTCCTTTTGTTCATCATTTATGAACCATGTGGTAGATAATGTAACACTCTTACTAAATTCTTTCTACTTTTACCTTCTTTCATAGTTCTGGAAAATAAAAAGTGATTTTATATCTAAAGATTTTGGGCATTCTCAGATACCACAGTTCTAAGAGAAAGTCCAGGGATACCTGACCATCAGGAAAGGTACAAATGGGTGGCCTGACTTACCTGTCATTCTACATTATAAAACTTTGGGCCCCATTACATAAAGGAATATTACACACATCTATAGACAAAATTCAGAATATGTATATGTATGATATTATAAAGCTTTAATGAGGGAAATGCCATAATATGAATAAACTTTGGAAATACAATAGTAAGATAAGGCATATATACAGCAGTGACTTAGTATGTTCTATTTATGTGAGTTATCTGGGGTAATCACATTCATAGAGGTAGAGTAGCTGCAGGGGACTGAACGGGGTTTAGAGAAGTTATTGTTTAGTTTAAAGAACGTATTGGTTCAGGGTTTAGTTTAGTGATAGTATATTTTTCTGGAAATTGATAGGGTGATGATCATATACTTAATGCCACGATGGAATCAGTGGACTGTATTAGATGTGTATTTGACTACAACTAAGAATATGTTCAACACTTAGACACATCTCAAAAACATGTCCTACGAGAAAACTGTGAACCAAGCATTTCTGAGTGTTTGTTTGAGAGAGGTATACAGTTTTGGATGGCATGATTAAAGGAGAGCATGGAGTCTGAACAAAGAGTGAAAGTGAAAAAGTGAACCAGACCAATATGTGGAAAAACCACTCTTGGCAGAAGGATAACCAGAACAGAGGCCCTGGAGCACCTGACACTTGGTTACCTGGAAACCAAAAGGATGCTAGTGGAACTTTCATGGGTCTGTAATGTTACAACTTTTGAAATATTAGATATTTCAGGTGGAGGCATTTTTTGAGGAGCCAGTTCTTGCCAGGTGGAGATAAACAATTCAGATCTTACTCACTTAATAGCAACGAAGTCATGATATAGACCATGAATCTTCTTCATTGAATGACTATCTTCATTAAGGTACCATACCCCCAGCCCTTTTGTGGATAATAATAAACAGTTGGAGACTCTGTGGATTAATGAATGGTGTCAAATTCCAGTGTCCAATAATTGCTCAAGCAACATTTCAACAAATTTCTTCTTTAGAGTAATGCCTATGAAGCCCATGTCTTGATCTTATCTTATTGGGGCCTAGCATCTCTATTTTTATTTCACTGAGGTAAGGACTGAATGAATACTAACTATACATAAAATGAAAGGGAATGTATAATTTGTTTGGTTTTTGGCTTCGGTCTTTTTTCTTTGTTTTTGATTTTGTTTTAGACAGGCTTCTACATATTCCTTGCCTCTCCAGAACCTCACTATATAAACCAGGCTGATCTTGTCCTTGAACTCAGAGACCCTTCTTCTGCCTTTACCTCGCAAGTACTGGGAAGGCATGAGCCACCACACCTGGATAAGAATATATAGTTTTAATTTGGGGCTCTTGGAAGTTAAATGAGAAGGAAATTTGGAAATCTAGGAACATTATTTTAAAAATGGTTGTTGCTACAAATGAAGTTCACCATGTAACTTTGGCCAAATATCTGAGATCACATGAATACAGTTCACATCTCTTTGTATTCATGTTTAATCACTTGGTATCCAGCTTTCAGATGATATAGAACCTTTAGGTAGTAGGGACAAACTGAAAAAAGGTTGATTATATTGACTCTTTTCTATTGTTTTTATTGAGATATGTATTTTTCCCATTTCCCTCCCTTCCTCCCTCTCTCCTTCTACCCTCTCCCATAATCCCCACACTCCCAATTTACTCAGGAGATCTTGCCTTTTTCTACTTCCCATGTACATTAGAGTCATGTATATCTCTTCTGATCCTCTTTATTGTGTAGGTTCTCTAGCATTGTGAATTGTAGGCTGGTTTTTCTTTGCTTTATGTCTAAAAGCCACTTATGAGTGAGTACTTATTATATGTACTTTCTGGGTCTGGGTTACCTCACTCAATATGATGTTTTCTAGCTCTATCCATTTGCCCACAAATTTCAAGATATTATTTTTTTCTGCTGTACTACTCCATTGTATAAATTACATTTTCTTTATCAAGTCTTTGGTTGAAGGGCATTTACATTGTGTCCAGGTTCTGGCTATGACAAATAATGCTGCTATGAATATAGCTGAGCACATGTCCTTGTGGTATGATTGAACATCCTTTGGGTATATGCCCAAAAGTGGTATTGCTGGATCTTAAAGTAAACTGTTTCCAAATTTTCTGTGAAATTGCCATACTGATTTCCATAGTGGTTGTACCAGTCTGCACTCCCGACAGCAATGGAGGATTGTTCCCTTTACCCCATAAGCTATCATCAGTATTTTTTTTCTTGGCCATTATTACAGATGTAAATATGTAATCTCAGAGTTGATTTGATTTACATGTCTCTGATAACTAAGGATGTTAAACATTTCCTTAAGTGTCTTTCAACCATTTTAGATTCCTCAGTTGAGAATTCTCTGTTTAGGTCCATTTTTATTGGATTGTTTGTACTTTTGATGACCAATTTTTTTTATTTATTTATTAAAGATTTCTGTCTCTTCCCCACCACCGCCTCCCCTTCCCTCCCCCTCCCCCAGTTAAGTCCCCCTCCCTCGTCAGCCCAAAGAGCAATCAGGGTTCCCTGCCCTGTGGGAAGTCCAAGGACCACCCACCTCCATCCAAGTCTAGTAAGGTGAGCATCCACGAAACTGCCTAGGCTCCCACAAAACCAATAGGTACAGTAGGATCAAAAACCCATTGCCATTGTTCTTGAGGTCTCAGTAGTCCTCATTGTCCACTATGTTCAGCGAGACCGGTTTTAACCCGGGCTTTTTCAGACCCAGGCCAGCTGGCCTTGGTGAGTTCCTGATAGAACATCCCCCTTGTTCCAGTGTATGGGTGCACCCCTCGCGGTCCTGAGTTCCTTGCTTGTGCTCTCTCTCCTTCTGCTCCTGATTTGGACCTTGAGATTTCAGTCCGGTGCTCCATTGTGGGTCTCTGTCTCTGTCTCCTTTCATCGCCTGATGAAGGTTAATATTCAGGAGGAAGCCTATATGATTTTCTTTGGGTTCTCCTTCTTATTTAGCTTCTCTAAGAACCCGAATTATAGGCTCAATGTCCTTTATTTATGGCTAGAAACCAAATATGAGTGAGTACATCCCATGTTCCTCTTTTTGGGTCTGGCTTACCTCACTCAGGATGGTGTTTTCTATTTCCATCCATTTGCCTGCAAACTTCAAGAAGTCCTTGTTTTTTACTGCTGAGTAGTACTCTAATATGTATATATTCCATACTTTCTTCATCCATTCTTCAATTGAAAGTCATCTAGGTTGTTACCAGGTTCTGGCTATTACAAACAATGCTGCTATAAACATAGTAGAGCATATACTTTTGTTGTGTGATAAGGCCTCTCTTGGGTATATTCCCAAGAGTGGTATTGCTGGGTCCAAGGGTAGGTTGATCCCGAATTTCCTGAGAAACCTCCACACTGCTTTCCAGAGTGGTTGCACCAGTTTGCATTCCCACCAGCAATGGATGAGTGTACCCCTTTCTCCACAGCCTCTCCAGCAAAGGCTATCATTGGTGTTTTTGATTTTCGCCATTCTGACAGGTGTAAGATGGTATCTTAAAGTTGTCTTGATTTGCATTTCCCTGATCACTAAGGAAGTTGAGCATGACCTTAAGTGTCTTTTGGCCATTTGAACTTCTTCTGTTGAGAGATCTCTGTTCAGCTCAGTGCCCCATTTTATAATTGGGTTGATTAGCCTTTTACGGTCTAGTTTCTTGAGTTCTTTATATATTTTGGAGATCAGACCTTTGTCAGTTGCGGGGTTGGTGAAGATCTTCTCCCAGTCAGTGGGTTGCCTTTCTGTCTTAGCGACAGTGTCCTTTGCTTTACAGAAGCTTCTCAGTCTCAGGAGGTCCCATTTATTCAATGAGGCCCTTACTGTCTGTGCTGCTGGGGTTATACGTAGGAAGTGGTCTCCTGTGCCCACGTGTTGTAGAGTACTTTCCACTTTCTCTTCAATCAATGACCAATTTTTTGAGTTCTTTTTTATTTTAGAGATCAGCCCTCTGTTCATTAACCCTCTGGGGTTAGTGAAAATCTTTTCTAACTGTATAGGCTGCCATTTTGTCTTGTTGACCATATCCTTTGCTTTACAGAAACTTCTCAGTTTCAGGAGGTCCCATTTACTAATTGTTTCTCTCAGTGTCTGTGCTACTGGGGCTATATTTAGAAAGTGGTCTCTTGTGCCAGTGTGTTCAAGTATACTTCCCACTTTCTCTGTTGGTTTTATTTTGAGGTCTTTAATCCATTTGGGCTTGAGTTTTCTGCATTTTTATTCTTCCACATGTTGATACCAAAATAATCTATAGATTCAATGCAATGCCCATCAAAATTCCACCAAAATTCTTCACAGACCTCTAAAAACAATACTCAACTTCATATGGAAAAGAAAAAAAAATAGGATAGTCAAAACAATCCTGTACAATAAAGGAACTCCCAAAGACAACACAATCCCTGACTTTAAACTCTACTATAGAGCTAAAGTACTGAAAACTGGTATTGGCATAAAAAGAAACAGGAGAACCAATGGAATCAAATTAAAGACCCAGATATCAATTCACACACTTACAAACACCTCATTTTTGACAAAGAAGAAAAAATATAAAATGGAAAACAGAAATCATATTCAACAAATGGTGCTGGCATAACTGGTTATCAACATGTAGTTTTGATTCTTAATGGTACAATGTAGAGTCAATCTCTTAGGAAGGTGGTCTTATATGAGGGAATGTCTAGACTAGGTTAGCCTGTTGGTATGTCTATGGGGAAGAATGTTGATTATGTTTTTTGAGTTGGAAAAACTTGCTCACTGTGGATGACATTATTCCCTGGGAAGGAAATTCTGAACTACTGAAAGATAGAGAAACCATGCTGGGCACGGGTGCATCAAATCGCTGCTTTACATGTTGACTATAGATTCAATGTGGTTCATTCTCAAGTTCTTGACACTGTGATCACTCTGCAATGATGTACTGTAACCTGGAACTCTGAGCTAAAAGAAACCCTTTCTTCCATATGTTACTTTTAACAAAGTATTTTATCACAACAGCAGAAATGAAACAAAGGCATACATGACTGGGTGCAGAAAGCGGGGAGATTATAACCTGCCCTCCTTCCTTCCTTGCCCTGCATCCCAGTCCTCCAAGATATAAACAAGCAGCCTCAGTTTTCTACCACCACAACCATGTACCATTTCCTCTGCCATTCCTTCACTGTGAAGGATTTTACCTTCAGAATCTGAACCAGAATAAATCTTTCTTCCCTGACACTGCTCCTTGTTAAGTATTTGATCATAGACAAATAAAATGTTGAGTGAGATTCCCTGTTGGAATAATGTTCTAAAGATTAATGTTAAGAGTCAATGTCTCTAGTTTAGGATTGTACCCAAATATCTCAAGTTCTTACCCTCTGTCCTTAAACTCATTTTTTTTCTTACTAGAACTGTCACTAGAATAGAGTAAGGAATCCCCCAAAAGTTCTACAAATGTTCTCTGTTGTGGTGAGAAATTTTGCTACATGCATCTGGGTTCCCAAAATGTTTTGTGAATATTTCAAAACACATAACATAATGTGTTTCATTCTGTTTTCAGACTGTCTCTAAGTGTCCTCTTGAAGACCATGCCTTCATCAAGGGAAAGAATATGTTATATCTGTGTTCACAGCCCACTTTCCCAACACAGCAGCTAGCCATAACTGATACTCAGTGCATACTTGTGGATTTTCTATGTTCATTATTAATAAAATCAAAATCAGGTTTCAATATTGAAATACATAATGATATCACCCATCCTTTTTATGCATACTTAAGAAAACTGCTGGATATGGTTCCATTTTACTGAACAGAGCCACAAAGTGTGTGAATTTAGCTATAGGACAGAATACCACAAAACATAACACCTTTTATATCATATTATTATTTGTTATTATTTCCACTTTCTATGGGTCAGAAATTGAGTCATAATGTCACGATAAGCTGGGTCCTCTAATTTAGTATCTCTCTTAGGCTCCCAACCACATGTCCCCTGACACCATAATCTTTCCAAAGTCCAAATGAGATAAGATCTGCTTCCAAGCTACACAGTGACTGTCATCACAACTTGGTTCTTCATGAGCTGCTGAGTTATTCCTGAGGGTCTCAGTTCCTCTCAAGCTAATGGCTGGAGGGTA
Organism: Alexandromys fortis; assembly: GCF_014885135.2. Classification (NCBI taxonomy): domain Eukaryota; kingdom Metazoa; phylum Chordata; class Mammalia; order Rodentia; family Cricetidae; genus Alexandromys; species Alexandromys fortis. Next base: position 9,422,235 of record NW_026067904.1, read on the forward strand.
CCCTCAGTGCCTTGCTGTGTGATCTCTCCATTGTGACTGCTTACTTCATCAAAGCCAGGGATCCAGGGAAGATGGAGAAAGAATTAGCAAGACAAAAGCCATTCTTTCTTAAATGTTTGAATATGGACCTCTCTGAATGCATATTAGAGTGAAGCTTAAATTTCAGTTTGAGGTACTGAAAAGACAGAAACTTTAGCATAGTGTTTAGAAGTAGAAGTAAGGCTTTTGAGTGGTAATTGAAATTAGAGAAAGTCACTGGGGTAAAGTTTTTATGACTTAATCCTGGGGACATTATAAAAACAGAAATCAAAAGATTTATAGGTGAGCGGTCCTCCTGTCTCTTTTGTGATGTCCGGAGCTGCCGCAGAACTCTATTGTTCAGACAGAACAAGAAAGCCATCTCCAAATGTAGCCTCTTGAACTTCATCTACAACCATGAACCCAAGCAAACCTCTTTGCTTTATAGCTCACCTAGGTTGTAGCATTCAATGACTTGCAACACATACATAAAAACATTATCTCAGAAGTGACAGCTAATGACTCCTGCCATGACATTCATAGATCTAGCCCATGCTGGGCCTGTACTTTAGGAAGCATGGGTCACTGTGACTATTTTTGAAGCATCCAACCACAAGGGCACCAGAGATGCCTAACTCCTTCCCGTACAGAGCTGTGTAATCTCACTAATCACCACTACTCTCTTCTCCACATGCAGCATCAGCATGGTGTGGACAAGTGAGTTGGGAGACTCATACCATTTATTCAAATTTATTCGAGAAGAGAATTAAATTTGTCAAGTTACTAAGTACTTAAGCATAAATGTGAAGTGACTCAGGTAGAGACTACTTCTAATACCAACACTGTTCTAATGCCATAACGGGTTTCTGTGCTACTCATCTGTTTGTTTCTTGTTAGTATTCAGACATCTGTATTGGCCTGCCCTTGAGGTCCTAACAGAGAACCTCCTGTGCACATTCACCATGGTCCCTTTTTAAAAGGTGGGTCTTGCCCAGCTCTTCTCTCTCTCTCTCTCTCTCTCTCTCTCTCTCTCTCTCTCTCTCTCTCTCTCTCTCCCTTTCTCTTCTCTTCTGTTAGTCCTGCCACCAGAAGCCAGTCTCCCTCATCCCTCCCCCTTTCTCCTATTCCCTTCCCCCAATTAAAAAAAAAACCTCCATGTGAGTCCTGTTGCATGGTGTCTTTCTCATAACATTTTTTAAAAATGATAATAGTTCTAGTTTAAAATTGGGGTCTAGAAAGCAAGCAGGACCTTGCCAACAGTTAGTCACCAGGGATTGCATGCCATTTGTGTTTAGGGTTTTCCGGAGCAGAGATGATTCTGATCCAGAAGTCACTGTTGTCAATATAAGCCTCTGACAAATCCCCCACAGTGGTCTTCATTCTTGGATGCTGCTCAGCCTCTCTGAACCCTATTTGTGGCGGTATGAATGAAAATGGCCCCCATAGGCCCAAAAGGAGTAGTATTATTAATAGGAGGTGTGGCCTTGTTGGAGGAAGTGTGTTAGTAGCAGTGGGCTTTGAGGTTTCAGATGCTCAAGTCATGCCCAGTGTCACTCTCTCTCCTCCTGCTGCCTGCAGATCCAGATGTAGAACTCAGCTACCTCTCTAGTACCATGTCCACCTGAATGCTTGCTGCCATGATGGTAATGAACTAAACCTCTGCAACTGTAAGCCTTCCCCAATTAAATGTTTTCATTTATAAGAGTTGCCATGGTTGTGATATCTCTTCACAGCAATAGAAGCCCTAAGATGCTATGGGAGAACAGAAGGAACCTTGGAAACAGCATTCCTGGTTCAGGAATGGGGAGAAAGACAGAGACCTAGGCAGCTAATTCAGATAGTCTTGGACCCAAAGACATTCTCCCATGATCTACCCCATAATCCCTCTATCTAAGCCATCCCTGTTGTGACCCCATAAGAAGTTAATTCTTCCCTACTCATACAACAAGCCTTACCCAAGAAGTCAAAAGGATTTTGGTACCATCTCTACATCTTTATCCTTAGCATACATGAGCATCGATGCATGCTTGTGAATATGTGTATTCATGCATCTATGTGAGTGTGTACATATGTGTGCACATGTGTTGGGAGTATCCACGATAGAAAAGGTACTGAAAATGCCAAGGTGGGAAGCCCTTTAGGAATGAATGAGGCACAGTAAGAACAAAAGCTGTATGTGGATAGATGAGCTAAATGAACCAGGACAGGTATTAGGTAGGAAGGGAAAAGAAATTTATATACCTCATGAACTTTTCTCTTTATATGTTCCCATTTGGGGTAATAAGAAAACCAAGGCTTGAAGAAATAAATAGTTTGTTTCAGGTAACGTTACTAGATTCAAGAACACAACCCAAGAGGTGACCAACCACACATGTGGCATGGGACTGGGCAAATACCCAGCATAGTAGCAGATCATCCTAGGGCAGATGATGGACAAAATAACCCTCTTCATTAACTCCTGCAAGTTACACATATACATAAAGTGATGCCCCAGCAATGCCCCCATAGGCTTGCATGTATGTGTGGTTTACTCTCCAACCTATAGAATAACTGGAACCATTAGAAGTGGGGTTTATTGGAAGAAAGTTGGGTCAATTGGGGTATGTGGTTAAAGAGTTTGCTTCCTGACCACCATGAGGCAAACAAGGTTTTTCTGCCATTATGTGATTTATGCAACTGCCACATACCCAAAGCACCAGGGTAAAGCAGTTGTGAAGAAAGCCTTGGAAACAATCACTAAGATATACTTTACCTTTAAAAGTTCATGTCTCAGATATTCTGTCATGATGTTGTAGAGGTTACTGACACATGTGTATGAATATACTTTTGTATCTATCATCTACCTATCTACTTGCTCCTTTTTCAGTTTTTCAACTTATTTTCATAGCTAGCTGTCATTCCATGAATACATTCCAGGGAGAGTCCTGGCCTGTGATCTCAGATACACGTCAGCTGAGTGTGTCCAGTGAGAGGACTGACACATCATGGCGCTGGGCCAACCAGCTTTCCAGCATATTGCTCCGGGCTTTGAGCAGAGGCTCCTCCAATCAGAATAAGGACTGGAAATCTGTTGAAATAGGAGCGGCGGCGGGGCTGCGTCCCCAACACCCCGGCCGCTTGGCTAGCTTATGCCCGAAATAACAACACACAAACTGTATTCATTTAAAGAACTGCTTGGCCTGAACTCTAGCCCTTACAGGATAATTCTCACACCTGGACTAGCCCATTTCTAATAATGTGTGTAAGCACTCCAAGGTGCGCTTACCAGGAAGATTCTAGCCAAAGTCCATCGTGGTGTCTCTGCTCCAGAGAGCAGAGCTCTTGGGTCTACCCGGGAGAGCTGAGCATGGCGTCTCTCCAGGAGCAGAGCAGAGTCTGATCTCACTTCCTCTTCCGCCCAGCATCCTATTCTGTTTATTCCTCCCACCTATGTTCTAACCTATCAGGGCAAGCAGTTTCTTGATTTAATTAACCAATGAAATCAACAGATTGATATATGACACTCCCACATCACTTCCCCTTTTTCTGTTTAAAAAAAAAAAAAGAAGGCTTTAACTTAACATCCAAAGCTCTAGAAATGACAGAGACATCTCGCTGCCTGGACAGTCACCCAAAGTTCCTCTGTACCGTTGGGGCATCCATCTTCGGCCTACAGGCCCATAGTTTCCAGCAGACATTTCCACAAAGCAGGAAATTTCAAAGGCAGTCACTATCTGCTTGTCCTGAAGAATGTCTTGCAGACTCTTTCATGAATCAGGAACCCCGAAAGATCATCTCACCTTTAGGCAAGTTCAGCAGTCCTCTCTCTGCGGGTTCTCTGTGTCCAGTTTATGCAATAGTCCAGGCAAGAGCAGTTTCTTGCCCAAATGGCTATCAAACTCCATAAGGATCCTCTTCGATGCCCATCTTCCTCTTGAAGTAGATTGGTGCTGCCAGGAGCAGAGTGTCTCATTGTCATGAAAAGTCCTAAGTTATTAAAACATGTAAAATGCCATATTCTCTAGCCTTTGAAAGATATGAAGAATGCCTATCTAAAATATATCTATGCACATCTAGAAAATCTTAACTAACATAACTACAAGCTTAACTACTATTAATGATTATTCATTAACAACCTATATACATTCAAAATTGACCTTAAATCTCTATCAATAAAGCAAAATCTATACTAATGCAAATTATTCATATCTATATCATATCCCCCTTTAAATGTAAAAGAACATTTATAAACCATATTTGGGAACATGGGCGCAGTTTTTTCTCTCCAAACTGCTTCCTGCTGAATGGGGGCGTCGTTAATTAGGTCTTTCATGGTATAACCTGTGTGCTAGTTTCATCTCAGTTGGCAGTTGAGCGAAGCAATTTTCTGAAGGTATTCACAGCAACCGTTCAGGAGGGCGTGGTCCATCATACCATATCGGAATAGAAGAAATGAACAGGGTCTCATCCTCTGTGAAAACAAAAAAAGAAACTCCTTTCCAAAGTATCATGTCCTTAGATCCAAATTTCAAAGTCAAGGCATCAAAATCTCTACGTTGGATTAGTTCAGCAGCATTTATAAACAAATATCTTTTGGCAGCTGTTGCTCCTTCCTCAGCATTCAAACAATTCAAAGAGAGCATAATAGTATACAGTATCAAGATTCTCTGTGTATTTTCCATCTTTGTACGCTTTATTTTAACCTCTATTTCGTTTATTTTTACTTTTATATTCTCTGTATCTCTTTGACCTGGAATAACTCTGTAGACCAGGCTCTCCTTGAACTCTCAGAGATCCGCCTGTCTCTGCCTCCCAGGCATTGGGATTAAAGGTGTTTGCTACTACACCTTGAACTCACAGAGATCTGTTTGTCTCTGCCTTCTAGGCACTGGGATTAAAGGCGTGTGCTACCACACCTTGAAGTCACAGAGGTCAATCTCCCTCTGCCTCCCAAGTGTTGGGATTAAAGGCGTGTACTACCACACACAACTTCTCTTTTTCTTTTTTTTTTTTAAGAACTTTTAACTTTTAGCTTGCATATATTTTTAACACACTGTAAATCATTTAAACATTTTCTTTGTCTTTGAATCTCTTTACTGTATATCTCTCTTTTTCTGACCACACGAGCCTTTAAATTACTGAGCAATATGAGTAGGATTAAAGCCGTGGCTTTGCCAGCTAGATCCAGTCCATTCCTTAGCTTTCCAGCCTCATGGCGGAGATACAGGCTGTAGCCATGTTTATAGCCACAATTCTATGGCGTTTCAAGGTCCCTGCCAGCCAGCGAGCTACAACAGACAACAGTCAAGTCCTCTCTCGGTAGTTGGCCCTCCTGCCTCAGTCAGAGTTTGCCCTGGCAGGACGGCCCAGAAAGCCGGCATTTTAAAACAGCACAACTTTTTTCCTGCTACGGCTGAAAACCGAAAAGCATGCGTTCAGCTTTTCACCAACACCGTTTAAGTGTTTCGTGGCAGGACCTCTTAATGAGCTGCAGGGTTTTGCAGCTGAAGCTGAGTCAGGAAGCCTCTCTTAGATGAGAGCACTTGCTTGCCTCTAGCAAGCGGAGCAGACCCAAGAAATTTCTGCTACCAAGAAAACATGCTTCACTCCAATCTTTCCCAAGCTTTCTCAGGCTTTTTGTGGATTCAGTTATGCCACGTTGGGAGCCATCTGTTGAAATAGGAGCGGCGGCGGGGCTGCGTCCCCAACACCCCGGCCGCTTGGCTAGCTTATGCCCGAAATAACAACACACAAACTGTATTCATTTAAAGAACTGCTTGGCCTGAACTCTAGCCCTTACAGGATAATTCTCACACCTGGACTAGCCCATTTCTAATAATGTGTGTAAGCACTCCAAGGTGCGCTTACCAGGAAGATTCTAGCCAAAGTCCATCGTGGTGTCTCTGCTCCAGAGAGCAGAGCTCTTGGGTCTACCCGGGAGAGCTGAGCATGGCGTCTCTCCAGGAGCAGAGCAGAGTCTGATCTCACTTCCTCTTCCGCCCAGCATCCTATTCTGTTTATTCCTCCCACCTATGTTCTAACCTATCAGGGCAAGCAGTTTCTTGATTTAATTAACCAATGAAATCAACAGATTGATATATGACACTCCCACATCAGAAATCGGGATGGGAAGGAACAGGTCTCTAAAAGATCAATAAAGCCTAGATGAGGTTTCTGGTTCAGAGGGGTCATCTGAGAAAATGCCAGAGTTCAGCCACGCAGGGAAGCCTGGTGAGGAAGTCAGCTCTACCTGAAGGGGATAAGCAATCTTTCTAGATACCTGTTTTAGGTCATAAATAACTTTAAGGGTCAGAATTTAATACAAACCTTCATGACTGAAAGAAAAAAAATGTCCCCGGGCAAAGATTTCTGTTCTAAATCTCAAAAAATATATAAATAAGTTCCTTGCATGGTAAGGGAAGATTGAAGTTGCTGATGCTGCAAATCAGCTGACCAGAAAGTGAGAAAGGCATCCTGAATGTTTCAGGTGAGGCTGACCTAGTCACGGGTATTAAGAAGATTAAAGAAGGATGCCATACTGTGAGCATCAGAGCTGTGGTCTAAGGCATACTCATCCAACCTGGGATGGCTGTACAAAGGAGATGAACTATGAGCCAAGAGATGGGGGCTTCCTCCTGATGCTTGAAAAGGCCACAGTAGAGAAAGTTCTACCCAAGAACACTTAGAAAAAGCATAACCCATCTACTCTGATTACAGCCCGATGAGGCCTGTACTCAGTTTCTTACCATCTGCATTGTAAGACAATGAATCTGGGTTGTTAGGAAAGACAATGCTTGTGGCAATTTGTGACATCATCTAACAGAAACTGTTCAAAAGCAAAGTATGGTTGCATAAGTGCAGGTGGCAGGGGGGAAATCTGTAGGGTACAAAGGAGTGACATGACCTTTAATCTTGTATATGGGCCAGAGGAGCTGAGGCTGTCCATCCCAAGTCCAACAGCACTCTGTAGTCAGGATCCTGGGTGAGAAGCTGAGCATGCTCATTTCATTGCTCAGTAGTTAGGGGCTTTCAGTAAGGCTCAGGCAACCCCATACATACAGTCAGAGGCTTCAAGACCTTTCTTGGAGAACACTGGAGTCACAAATTAAGAAAAATGCTAGAGCTGCTAGCCAGTGACAGGCATCCAGAGACACTGTCACTCTGACCAACTCACTAACTGTGCAATGGTGTGTATTTCCCTTGTAGTGAATGGCAGTGGAATCTTTTAAGGATATAGGACCTTTGATTTGCTTCATGGACAGTAGTGATAAGAGAAAAAAAAAGTAAAGAAAGAAAAAAGATAAAAGGAACATTTCCTATTTCCCACTCAGTCAGGGCTGCCAGAAACAGAAGAGAAACAGGTGTTGGCAACATGAGAAAAGCAAAATTTTGACAGGTTGCTGTGGCAGTCAAGGAGAGAGAAGGGATCTTGGAGGTCATGGGAAGGCTACTTACACAAACAAGGGTGAGGATAAACAAGGATGAGGTAGTGGGTGTGTTTCCAGGTAGGTCCTTCTGCTGAAGGTGAGGCTGGTCTCATCTTGGAGACAGTACTGTGCACACACACATGTATGTTTCTTCACATGATTGTACAGTCTTAGGAATGTATCCCTGAGGCACATTATCAAACTAACCCTGCATTAAAGAGAAAGCTTCCTGGTGCATCCTTTCATTCGGATTATCGTTTCTGATTCTTCTATAACTGTATTGACAAGGTAGGATTTCCCATACCATTTCATAAACCTTCAAACCTCAAAGAAAAGCTTCTTTTCACAGTGATCAGTGGTTCCTAAAGAGACTGATACCTGGTCATAGCGCATAAAATAAGTGAATGTTGAGTGTTCAACTTTAAGTGGGACATATCTGTCAACCCTGTGAACATAAGAACTAAAGGAAAGCAGGAAGTGTTGCACGACACTCTCCTGGGCGTGACATGGTTGTTGTTCTCTTGAGCTCTTAGCAGATGTGATTATTTACACAGAATTGGGGCCACCAACCCTCCTTCATGGAGGGGAGAAGGATACATAAGGCCCCCGTGCCTTGCTGAGAATTTATAAGAAGTTAATGTTTACTGGAGAAGAGAGAAACATTTTCTTCAGTGGTATAAGCACTGGTAAGTTGCCCGTGTGTGTGTGTGTGTGTGTGTGTGTGTGTGTGTGTGTGTGTGTAAATTACCCCTTGATCATGCTCCTAAAATGCAACCCTAGTGAAACTCTTTGGTATAAATACACACACACACACACACACACACACCAACGTGAATGACATCCATAGATGAACTATGAGGAACTCCGTAGGCAGCAAGAGACTCCAGGCTAGAGAAGGAGACTGCTTGGCAGGAGGTCATTGATTTTGGTCATCTGGGAGACCCCCCTCTGTGACCTAAGTTGTGGAGACAGAGATCCCCCCTTCCCAAAAGGCCAGCACACAGTCTCCAGCCCTCATTACTGGCCAGAGCATATCCCTGCTCCAAGCTCTTTGCATAAGCCTGCCACCACCCTGCTCTGAGCTTCCCCAGCTGCCTTGTGCTCAACTGAGTGGGAAGAGACCATAGAGGAAGCCAGCCATTTGGCAGGGCTCCCACACACCAAAGGCTCAGAGCTGCACCCTGGCAAAGCTCTCAGCCATTTCTGCCTTCTTCTACTTCCCCAAGCAAAAAAGATCCTGATTGTAAACATCACTTTAAAAGCATGCCATCCACCAGCCGGCTCAGCTGCAATACATCAGCCTGAATTGTACTCATTTATGGTGAAGCATTGTATATTAATGTTTTCATTGCTTATCACAGACACTGGCTTTAAAGTGCTTAAGCCAGCTGTACTGAGTTATTTATTAGGCTTTCTTTTTTTTTCCAAGTTGCCTTTTCCTTAAATAAAGTGTTTGTTTTACTTTCATACATTTAAAAATCTCTTTTGTCTCCTGCCCATCACTTCCCACTGTTGCAGTGTAGGCACCCTGTATTATTCCAGAATATATTCGGTTCTATTGAGAGCCAGGTGAACTGAGGCCAGGGATGCCCAGGGAAGAGCAGGGTTCTGGTGTAGTAAACTGTCTCTCCACAATCAGTTCTCTTCTTTCCCCCCCTTAGTCCCCAAAACTGGTTCTGTCTCCACTGTAATATTAAAGCCCCTCAGTGGTAATCTGCAGCCAACTGCTCTGACTTCTAAAGTCAAGCTGTGCTCATCTGCCTTCGCGTGCTCTCCTCCTACCATTTTGACCATTTCTCTAGTCTCATTAATTTCCTACCACAAATGGGACATTCCTGGCAGTCCTCCTCAGAAGTAGCACCGACTTAAGCACCTGAATGGTGTGATAGCTCCCTTCCTTCTCCCTATGACCCCGAGAAGGCCATCAGCAAGACAGAAAGCTGAAATGGTTGTCTATACACATTTGACATTTCCAGACTTGTGACTCTGATGTGGGAAGTCTGCGTTGTGAGTTGACTAACAAAATTTCCAGGATCCAGTAATTGTACAGTGAAGAGCAACAAATAACAAAGTTCAACAATAAACAGAGAACTTTAGTGACAAATGTGGTTCCTCACTCTAAAATATGAACAAGAGTGACAATTTACAAATAGGAACTCCTACAGTGTTTTTTAAAATGGACACAGAGACTTACAGAAAGCAAAATAATAAGTTAAAAATTGAAATAAAAATGATAGTCTTCAGGAAAAGAATAGAATATCCATGCAATAAGAACAGAGGTCTATTGTAAAAGAACAACCAGAAAATTTTAAGAAGATGGTAAGGGTATTAAATATGTAACAACCATATTGAAAATTTGCACAGACTTCCAGAGGAGAAATACAAGTAACACCTAGGAAGTATGTAAAGGATAACATGATACAATGTAGGAAATAAATGATAAGAAAATTCAGGTTTCAAGGAGATCCAAAAATCCTATAAAAGAAATTTTAATGAGAGTTCAAAGTAAACAAGAAAAATTGCAAAGATATAATTCCAAAAGTATTTGCAGAACTGCAAGGTTTTTTCACAATAGCCAGGAAGGGGACTTGGCACTGACATCCATCAACTGATGAATGGACAATAAAAATATGACACATAGAAACAATGGAATAGTATTCAACCATAAAGAACAATAAATTGTTGAATGGATGGAGCTAAAAATAATCTCACTGAGTAAGTGAACTGTGGTAGTCTGAATGTAACTAGGCCCCATAGGTTTGAATATTTGGCCCCCAGTTTTGGTAGAACTGTTTGGGAGGATTAGGACCTGTGGTCTTGTTGGAGAAGTTGGGTCACAGGGAGTGGACTTAGAGATTTCAAAGGACCATGACAGTGCCCCCTCTCTCAGAACCATGATGAGAAATGGATCTCAGCTCAGCTAATGCCTTCCTTCCTGCCTGTAACCATAATCCCTGTCATGATGACACTAGACTAACCCTTTGAAACTGTAAGCAAGCCCTGGATTAAATGCTTTCCTCCATAAGCTTTTTTGGGCATGGTGCCGCTTTATAACAATAGAACAGTAGCTAAGGCAGGAACCATGTGTTCTCTCTTAAATATAAGTGAAAACTTTGAATCTTTCAGTGTATGTTTATGTTGTAATTCTCATAGAGGCCATGAAACTAATAAAGGACAATTGAGGGTGGTTCTGTGAGAGGAAATAGAACACAGGTTGTATGAAGGGGGGGGTAAATGATGGAATGGGAGGGGTTAAATGGGAGTGGGAGGAAAAGGTAGAGAGGGAGCATGAACTCTACAATCAAGAATCCTACAATCAAATTAACAAAAAAAAAACGGGGTAAGGGTAACTGTGCTAAACACCTTTGAAAATGCCATATGTATACCTACTATCACACAAAATTTTAAAATGTATACATATATAAAAGGGGTGTAAATGGAATATTTCTATAATGGTTGCTAAGAATGGAAGAAAAAGTTTTCTTTTGGGAAGTGACCCCTAACAGGCTGTCCATACCCCAGTAGATGATCCTATCCACACACGTATGGGAAGTGACCCCTAACAGGCTGTCCACACTTCAGTAGATGATCCTATCCACACACGTATGGGAAGTGACCCCTAACAGGCTGTCCATACCTCAGTAGATGATCCTATCCATACACGTATGGGAAGTGACCCCTAACAGGCTGTCCACACTTCAGTAGATGATCCTATCCATACACATATGGGAAGTGACCCCTAACAGGCTGTCCATACCTCAGTAGATGATCCTATCCATACACGTATAAGCAGCACTAAATGAATGCAGTGGTTTGGGAGTGGAGGAAAGCATGTAATGTAGCATGTAATGTTGGGAGGGGAAAGAGAGGAGAAGATAAGGGATAAAAAAAAGGGGTGTACCTGATTGAAATAAATATATTATATGCATGCATGAAATTATCAAATAATAAGAACATTTTAAATAGAGAATACTTAGTGGAAAGGGAGATTATAAAGCTTCAAACCACCTGAGATAGTGAAATAAACACTTTCAAAAAATTAAAGAAATCAGAAAAACAGGAGTGAAAACCAGGACAATACCAGAGTTGCCAGTAGAAAAGCCAGAGTCTGGAACATGATGTCTAGAGAGCTATGGATGGAAAGCTGTACCGTCAGAACCCTGAAGTGATGCAGGCTTATGGGTGGCATATTCCATTCTACAGTACCCCATTATGCTGCTACTCTTCTAGGTGTGACCAAATAGCTGACCAAAAACAACTCAGGAGAAAAAATAGTGGTTTTGTCTTACAGATCGAGAGATACAGTCAGTCATGGAGGGGAAGGCATGGCTGGAGGCAGCACCATGGTAACAGAATGTGCAGTTTGGATTCCTCAAATATTGGTGACACCGAAGACACAGAACAGGCAGGACAAACAAATGGTCAAGTTATCAGACCTGGAGGCCTTCCCTCGGTGACCCACTTTCTCCAATGAAGCTCTACCTCCTAAATGTTCTGCTGTGTTCCCGATAGTGCCCACAAGCTGGGAATCAAGCGCTCAAATACATTTCACATTCAAACCACAATACATACCCAGCCAAATGGAAAGCCAAATGTGAAGAAGGAGCAAAGACATTTAGGTAAACAAGGGCTCTAAAATCCCATCTGCACACAGTTCCATGAAAAGTCACAGAAAAGGGTCTTCACCAAAGTAGGTGGGTAAAGCAGAAAAGATTTAAATTCTAGGAAGAGGATGGCCACCAAAGGAGTGAAACTTTGAAGATGAGATGAAGGGAGAAGGCACAGAGATAGCCAGTCCAAATGAAATAGAAAAGTGCTTTAACCTGTGAAGAGAAAACAACACTGCTCTATCAGCCAATGGACTTGGCTCAGTGTAGAGGACCTCTATCCCACTGCCAAAGACTCTGAGAAAGTTTAAGTGGTGAGTACACAGGAAGGTAGGCAAAATTCCAAACTGAACAATTGCTAGCTCTTAGAAAAATATTAAATAAAGTATTCATATTTGTGAATACTTTTATAGTCAGACAGAAGTATGAAAATACTACCTATGTATTTAATAGATAATCACACTACATCGTGGCAAGAGGATAGACAGAAACAGATAATTGATTCATGATAAGGACGTTGGTATCTTAGAAACCAGGTTTTTTGGGGAGAATACCTGCAATAAAGCACTAAACATGCTGAGATAGAATGGGGACAGATAGTTTGAGGCCAGCTTAGGTTGTATATGGTGGTGCAGGAATTCTTTGAAACCCCTTCCTGACCCTTACCATCCAACATAGCCATTTTCTTAATTTACCCCCCATATATCATTCATAGTCTGAATCTGAAGACTAGGCCCTTCTGAAAGACTCAGAAGATACTCCAAAAGCTCCACCGACTTCACTTCCTTCCCACCAAAAGCATCTTCAGCAATTCAAAGTTAAAATGAGTTTGCCACATATTTCTCCAACCGGGATGGTCGCTGGTCATCTTTATGGAATGAGAAAAGTGTGGGCATAAACAATCATACTGTCCTGAAATATCTCCCACTGGCCTGAAATTTATTCCACTTCATAAACATTCCTAAATTTCCACCAATTAGAAATTCATTTACAAGCCCCTCTTGTAAAATGTGCAAGAATGATTAGCTTTATTTGCTGCCATTCTAGAATCTAAAATTAGGACCGATGGCTGGGCCTAATAAATAAAAATTGATGGGATTTCATTTGACTGAAAATGCCTCTTGTCGGTTCTTGCTCTTTGTTGCAGGACTGGTAGCTCCCATGAATTGACAAACAGTTTCTTCAGGTAGAATCTTCTCATCTGAATAGCCCTAAGGACAGGGAGTTCTTCTTCCTGGTGGATCTTCAGTCATCTGAATAGCTCTAAGGACAGGAAGTTTCTCTTCCTGGCGGATCACCAGTTGCCTGGATAGCTCTAACGACAGGAAGTTCCTCTTCCTGGTGGATCACCAGTTGCCTGGATAGCTCTAACGACAGGAAGTTCCTCTTCCTGGCGGATCACCAGTCCTCTGGATAGCTCTAAAGACAGGAAGTTCCTCTTCCTGGTGGATCTCCAGTCGTCTGAATATCCCTAAGGACAGGAAGTTCCTCCTGGTGATCACCAGTCGCTTCCCAGCATTCTCAATGTCTTGCCTTCATTCTGGCCTTGACAATACAACATTAAATTTTTGGTATCATGTCAAATATTCTAATCAGACTTCCTCTTTCCTGAGAGCTCCTGCTGCCTTTCTCCATGTCTGTCAGCTGAGCAGTTTATGCATCTTGAGATGGTTAAAAATACGGCAGTCATTTTCAATCCCCCAGAAAATGGTCTTTTTTCCTCTCATTTCTTTTTTTTATTCATTTTTTTTTCATTTTACATACCAACCTCATTTCCCCCTCCCTCTGCTTCTCCCACCCCTATTTCTCCCCCTATTCCACTCCCCATACACTCCTCTGAGGGTGTAAGGCCTCCCACGGGGAGTCAACAATGTCTGGCATACAAGGTGGAGGTAAAACCAAGTCCCTCCCCACTGTAACAAGGCTGACCAAAGTATTCCACCATAAGGAATGGGCTCATTCCTGCACCCAGGATCTGCCATTCCCCCCAACAGATCAAGCCACATAACTGTCACCCCATTCAAATGGCCTAGGCAGCTCCCATGAAGGTTCTCCTGCTGTCGGTCCAGAGTCTGTTAACTCCCACTAGCTCGGACCAGCTGTCTCTGTAGTTTTCCCAGTCATGATCGTTACCCCCCACCACTTGCTCATATGATCCCTCCCCCTCTCTTCAACTGAACACCAGGAGCTCAGCCCAGTGCTTGGCTGGGGATCACTGCATCTATTTCCATCAGTTACTGGATGTAGGTTCTATGACGACAATTAGGGTAGTCACTAATCTGATTACAGGGGAAGACAAAGGTTATCTTTGACCCAAAATATCCCCGTGTTCTCTGTCTCTCAATGACTATACACCATAGTGCATGTAAAGATTTACATTGCTGGAGGGAACTAACTAGACACCAGGCCATGAAGGGGAAGACATATCAAGAGAGTAAGGCTCAAGAAAGTGTACTTGGATTGGTCGGCTCGATTAGACAAGGATCAAGGTGTAGGGAACAAGAAAGCTGGATGGAATACTTCACTGACAAGCTGAAGGTTGTTACTCTGTATTTCTCAATGAAGTTCTTCTCTGGAAGTGTTAAAAACCAGTTCTTTTTGTTCACCAGTTCCTCACTAGTTGTAGAGTCCAGTCTAAGCATACTTTCCAGTACCTGTGGGTTCTCATTCCCAAATGAAAATATGTCTTTCTATCTACCTGATAGTTTTAGGAGAAATGCATCCAAGGTGAACTTGAGAATGCTTGAAAATCAAGGCCATACAATACTAATGGAGACCATGCAACACTCCACCATCGGGTGGGGACCAAGGTTGACTTCAGGTCAGTGGGAATATCCAGATCCACATCTGGGAATTGTAGCCATCAGGCAGCCCAGTATGCTGAAGGAATCACATTTCTACTTGAGACAGAGCCCAAGGGCCAAGGATTCCAGAATCACGGTCATTGATCTGTTTTCTTGTACCTTTCAGTAGCAGAGTTTTATCTGGACAGAGATAACAAAGCAGAATCAGGTGAAACTCTCCATAAAGTTCCATTTTCCCCCATATTTACTGAAATCTGACAGATGAAAATTGTAGATACTTTAAGTATGCTATGTAGTGATTTAATGTATGCATTATATAAGTATATAAATGTATATGCATACAAACATCTGTCAATCATACATACTCACACAATTAATCCAATTAACACATCCATTGTCTCACATACGCATTGTTTTATATATATTGTGTATATATATAAATATGTATATATATATATTGAGAATAATATCTATTCTCCTAGGACATTCCAGGTGCACAATGCAGTATTATAAAGCACAATCACCACATAGTTTAGATCCCTAGCTCTTGTTCATACCAATTCCTGTCACCAGCATTTCCTCATGTCCCCCATCTAAGCTCCTGTAAACACCACAGGACTCTCTGCCTCCCTGTCTGACATTTTAGAGCCCACATGGAAATGAGATCTTGGAGCATTTGTTTTTCTATGACTGTCCTGCTTCACTCAGCGGTCTCCAAATAGTAACTTTTGACAGACATGACATGCTGCACAAAACACAAATGATAAGCTTGGTTCCACAAAGCAGCCAGTTGCATGAAAGAACATCACCTGCCACATAGGTTGTATTAGTCATCTAAAAAAGGGAAACTTAAGGAAGGAAGGGTACAATTGGAGTCACAGTTTGTGAGTCATCCATTATGGTGTGGAAATAATAGAAGCAGGAACGTGAAGCAGCTGATCATGTTGCTTCTGCTCTCAGGAGCTTACCTTGTTTTCTCCCTTTTATTCAATCCAAGATGCCAGCCTCTGAATTCACATTTGAAGTAAGTCTTACCAGTTCAATTAGTGCTATGGAGAAATTCCCCACAAACATGGGGCCAAAGGTTCTAGATCCTGTCACACTGACAAACAAATATAAGCCTCACTTGGGAATGTAGAAAATGCATAGGGCCATGGTGGAAATACACTTTGGCTGCTCATTGGTTGATCCTGAAGAAGGCTTACTATGTTCATAGACATTGGAGTCAGAGGAGGAGGTGGGAGAAGAGCATCTTGGAAGGAAGGTAGAACCAGAGACAAAAAGAGGGAGCATGCTTAAGTGTTTAGACATTCCAAGGTGATCTCCCTGAGACTGGTCTACTTGATGATCTAGTTTCCCTTGGAAATCAAGACAAAGCAGTCAGGATTGTTTCCCATCCCTTGCCTAAATGTGAGTGCAATTTGGAAAATCTTGGAGGTCTTACTGTAGCTCAGAGAACATTCTGGGTGCTCTTCTGCTGTAATATCCATTTTTACACTATTGCCCCTACCCCCTAAACTACAGAACTTTCTTCTTTGATACAGTCCTGGGCTGGAGTTACAGTTCAGTGGTAAAGTCCTTACCTAGCATGCACAATACCCTTAGTTCAATCCCCAGTACTACAAAAGAAGTCAATCAACAAATAATATCACTTAACCTGAATTTTAATTACTCTAGGGGCCTTTATATTTTCTCAAAACAAGCCTAAAGTCCCTGCTATAAACTATACAAGTATTTTTACCCCATTTTGAAAGCCCCCCCCTTGAGTACTGTATGACTCTTTTTTTTATAGACTAATGTGCTTGGTGCAGAGTAGGTATATGCTAAACTAAAAGTTAAAGGAGTGTGAGAGAGTAAAGTGAGGCAGAGATATCTCCCAAATGTCAATGAAAAAACTAAGACCAAGACTGTTAACAGAAAAGCATCTCCAACCAAATGATAGAGTTAATAGAAACTGGAAGCTATATGGACACACCCAAGCAGGCCTTGAAACCTCAAAGTCTGCATGTCTGAAACTGAGACAGCATTATGGGTAATCCCAAGCTAGTCTGCAGGAAGTTGGGTCTCCTGAAGAAACAGTAAGGTACTCTAGCCAATGACCATCTGCAAATGTTTTCCTCAGGTCAGCAAGCCATCAAAAACTCACCAGTTGATCAAACAGCTGAGAGAACCTGGCAATGACCAGTTGAACCAGTACAAAAGAGAACAACCAACTAATGAAATAAAATAACTACATACTAAAATAAGTATAGTCATTTTAAGCCACAATATATTTTATAGCAATTTGTTTTGTAACAAAATCTAACAGATAGAACTTCCCCCTTTGCATCTTTTTAATGTTTCCTTTCTTTTGTATTTTTAAGATTTATTTCTTGGTTTTTTCAAGACAGGGTTTTTCTATGAAACAGTTCTAACTGTTCTGGAACTGACTGTGTAGACCAGGTTGGCCTCAAACCCACAGAGATCTGCCTGCCTCTGCCTTCTGAGTTCTGGGATTAAAGGTATGCGCCACCATCACCCAGTAAGATTTTAATATAATTATATTTTCTCCTTCCCTTTCCTAGTGCAAAAATTCTCTCATACATGCCTCCTAATTCTCTTTCAAATTCATGGTCTTTTTCCTTTCACTGATAGTGTATGCATCTGTGTGTGTGTGTGTGTGTGTACATTGTGTGTGTGTACATTGTGTGTAGGTAGATAGGTACATAGATACAATCTACATAATGTTACTGATACTTGTTTTCAGGGCTGACCACTTGGTATCAGGTAACTAATGAGCGTGCTCTTCCCTTGTTTAATTTAGAAGGCCTAACTTTCTCTCATTGAGAGTCACTGGAGGCAAAAGACACAGCTAAACTATATTTGTTATATTAGGAGCCCAGGGCCATTTTAAGGGAGAAACAACCCGAATCCCAAACCTGCAGTGAAAATCTCAGATTGGAGAACCACATAGATCACAGTAACCATTATCTGCCACCCTCCAATCAAAGCAAGTGACAGCTGGTAACACCTCTGGGGCTCAGTCCATGCCACACTCTTCTAAGGAAAGCCTTGCATCTAGTATCTAATCTAAATTTTGCAACAACACTAAGGCTACTTTTCATTTCCACTTAATAATAAAAGAGCATCCAAAGGCACAGAAATGATGTTATTATTCCCAGGGCACCCCTAAACCCTCAGGAAAGGACTAGTGTGGATCAAAGAGAGATTTCTCCAAGGTGGGGTAGGAACTAGTAACATGGAGTCAGCCATAGAACTTAAGAAATCCCAAGAGGACATTTTGTAGAAGCAAGAGTCTTGGAAAATGGTGGCCCAGATTGTGAGCATGTGTGCAAGAGGACCAAACCCTAAAAAACCCAGGAACAGTATGGAGGGATCTACACCTATGCATGCAATTTGCATAAGATCTGGAAGCAAAGGCCCAAGTACAGCACAGGCTTTGTAAACCAGATGCAGCAAACATGTGCCCCGAGTGGAGGTTAGTCCCTCGTTTGGAGGAAATATGTATGGGACAGGAAGTACAGAACTGAACTTTCTGGTAATATAAACAGTTGAGGTCAGCAAGACCGGTTTTGACCCAGGCTTTTTCAGACCCAGGCCAGCTGGCCTTGGTGAGTTCCTGATAGAACATCCCCATTGTCTCAGTGTATGGGTGCACCCCTCGCGGTCCTGAGTTCCTTGCTTGTGCTCTCTCTCCTTCTGCTCCTGATTTGGACCTTGAGATTTCAGTCCGGTGCTCCAATGTGGGTCTCTGTCTCTGTCTCCTTTCATCGCCTGATGAAGTTTAATATTCAGGAGGATGCCTATATGATTTTCTTTGGGTTCTCCTTCTTATTTAGCTTCTCTAAGAACCCGAATTATAAGTTCAATGTCCTTTATTTATGGCTGAACATAGCGGACAAGGAAGACTACTGAGACCTCAAGAACAATGGCAACGGGTTTTTGATTCTACTGGACCTATTGGTTTCGTGGGAGCCCAGGCAGTTTCGTGGATGCTCACCTTACTAGACCTGGATGGAGGTGGGTGGTCCTTGGACTTCCCACAGGGCAGAGAACCCTGATTGCTTTTTGGGCTGACGAGGGAGGGGGACTTGATTGGGAGAGGGGGAGGGAAAGGGGAGGCGGCGGTGGGGAAGAGACAGAAATCTTTAATAAATAAATAAATTAATTAAAAAAAACAGTTGAGGTCTTATGTAGCTGATCAGGAAAGTAAAACAAAGAAGACCATCTGTACATAAATCAATAGGGGTCACATGACTATTTCTTGACTAGGATTGCTCAGTTTATAAACTGTTTAGTTTGCAGGTCACCAGGGTGCTAAGTGTTTGGAATAGTCTCCCTCATCTCTCCTTTTTAGTAGATGGAATTGTATTTCAAGGAAAAGGCCATAGAACCTGCAGAAAGTGGGGCCAAGATGTTAATACAGAACTTCTCTTTCTGGACTTCCAGTTCCCTTCCTCTCAGTCATGGCTCTTCACCATACTTGTGAAAAATGCTGTGATAATCAGAGAGAAGTGTACTTCAGACCAGAAAACCAAGCAATAAACACGAGTGACTCACCAAAAGAAGGGCCCCAACTCTTGAGAGGTCAGAGAAAGTCATCGTGTCCCCAGTTTCTCAGTGATGGCTGCAGGGAAGAGGTAGGAACTGCAGCTTGCCTGATTCATTCAAGCAACTCTTGATTTCACAGACAAATGAGTCTTTGAAAAGTTGCTGATGAATTCTGTCCTGTGCTTTTTTAACAACAAGTTGGTTGGGGATGAACTACAAAACATTCTGTTCCTTGATGCAATCCCTTCTTACCCAAAGTATTTCATGTTCTAAACAAGTCATGGAGACACTTTTCAGGTTTGCTTGTTTACTAACTTAAAACAGAGACTGCCCTAAGGTAGCAACCTCAGCTCCACCCTTCCCTTGTGCCTCACCAATCCCCCACACACATTTCTGCCCATCTTCTGCCCAGCTCCCACCTGCCGCTGCTACTACTTGGTTTGATACAAACACGACTTTCTATGAGTGACCAGAAGGATAACCAACCAAAACAAGAACAAGACAACTCCTGGCTTCAGAAGTCAGCTCTGTGGAAATAGTTTTTATTGGGGAGGAGAAGAGAGAAATCATTGAAATGGAAGGAGTTCTCATTTCTGGAGTTGTGTTTGGATAACAAATTGCGGAAGCCTAAATATCCACAGATTATTCTATCTGAGTTTATCTTGTTGCGACAGATCCACACGCTGTAATCAATCACACCGCATGTCCATAAAACAGCTTGATAGTACACATGTATTCTCCTCAAAATAAAGTTGTAGCATTTACACATAATAACTTACTGGGCTGCAGGCTCTGCCTGATGTATGCTCAATATCATCTGACGTTTTATTGGATCCCACACAAACTTTTGCCTAATACAGTCATTCTATAGAGAAAAGTTAATTGAAGCCCCTGACTCCGAGAAGGAAATTTTAAAAGAAATGGAAGGAACTGTAGCAGCCTGCTCTGGGGTCAGCAGAGAAGAAAGGGTGGGCAGGACATTGAGGGAGATTTGGAGCCTCCATCTGCTGGCCAGGTAGAAGAGAGCAGTTCTTCCCTCCAGACTCAGTTGATTCATCCACAAACTGTGTGACACAACCACATGCTAAAGTTTAGATTATACAAAGAGAGAGAGGAGTTGGGCGGAGTTGAAAGATCATAGAGGGTAGTTTCTGTGTGACAGTAGGTGTGACTGGCCAGTGTGTCACAGAGTGTGGAATGAAGGCCACTTCTAATTCAGGATGGCAGCTGGTGGTGGCAAAGAGCTCACAGCTTTCCCTTGTGATTGTCATTTTCAGCCACAGCCGTGATCCATTCATTTCTCAACGCGTACTAAAATCTGTACAAATATTAGCTATTTGTTGACTTATGCACTATCTCTCGCTCTCCACCTCACTTATCCCAGTTTCATGAGGCAGAAGACGTGACTGTCTCGTTCACTGTAGAGCTGCAGAGACATGCTCCTACTAGGTGCTTTCCAAAAACATAAAAACAAAAAAGACTAATGCATAAACAAATAAGTGATTGAAAGAGCAAATCAGGTTAGAAAGCACCCCTTCCGACCTGCTGCAGGGGTCCTGCACGAGGCAGCCTTCTGACCTACTGCAGGGGTCCTGCACGAGGCAGCCTTCTGACTACAGGACCAGTCTCTGCCTCTCTCCGTATCTCCTCCTGAAGCCACTGTCTTGGTGCCTAGGCTCTTGACAGCATAAACAAACTAAAAATAAGAATCCGTACTCATGGTCCTCTTTGTGAGTGACGTAGGTGTCTTACTGTTCACTGCTCCTTCAGGGGAAAGTGCGTGATACAGAGAATGATCTGGAGGCACCTTAAGAAAACATCAAGACTGGGAAATGTCATGCCAATCACACTTCCTATGCTACAGAAGCATTTGTGCACTAATTGTAATCAGAACACCGATGTCATCCCTAGAGCTTGGTCACCTCTCAACCCTGGGCAGTTTTCTCAACCTTGGAAGTCTTTATTTGGTCTGAGATTTAGAAGAAAAAAGAAAAGTGAACATCCATCATTCCAGAATTTTCACAGATGATTTTGACAGGCCCTAAAGTTTAAGCCATTTGACTATGGGTTGAGTCTGTCTCTTTCTGTTTCTAAGTATAGTTTTAAAATGACCTTTGAAAGAGGTCAAACTCAGGTAGGGAATGAATGAATAAATGAATGAATGAATGAGCAAAGGCTTTCTGGAAATGGAATAAATCTTGGACAAAACAGGTAACTCAAACAATGAGACTTTAACAAATGGCCCTTCTATTTTAATGAAAATGAATTTGAGCTTTTCATGCCCCTCTTTGCTCCAGAGAATTTTCTAACCACTAATATTCTGACAATTACACTCTCCAAATCAAACTTATCTGTATAGGAAAATAAGAGAGTTGAGCTAACTATGTGGAGTTGACTGACAACTGAACAAAAAGAATCTGTTTGGGCCTTACCTTCCTAAAAGCTTTGAAATTTGCATAGGATAGTTTCCTCATATTCACTCAATAAACAATCGTGACTGGCCTTATCCATGCAACAAGAACTGTGTTCATTGCTCTATATGGACCAGTGATAAAGGATCACGATCCTTGCTTCATGCTTATTATTACTTAGTATTATTGCTTAGGAATAATAACAAGTGAATAATTTGGAGTATGTAAATAATACATATAATTTGTCAGAAAATTCATATACCATGTTCTGATGTTTGGCCATGCAGTGGTCTGAGGTTTCAACCTCATACCTTAGTGGAAATTTTAAAGGCTAAGATTTCATCTAAGTCTCTCAGGTGAGTCTCCTTTGCCCCGAAAAAAATATACACACAATCAGGTTGAATTTAGCTGCAAATTAAGGGACATTTGTCTGGATATCAGCCTGGTGCTTTGACCTCTCTGCCATACTAGCTGCCTCGTGCTGAAGCTGGGCTTCACATCTTCAAATACCTATTTGTTAGACTTGTTGCCATGGCTGTGAGGTGGGGAAGGAGATCCAGGGGCGTGCCAGGCACAGGCAGAAGTCAATCAATCTAATGAATCATGCTATGGGGATAATCACTGGTGTTAGGGGTCAGGAATCTTCTCTTCTCATAGCTGCTCTTTGTCCACTGTGTAAGGCAACTGGAAATGGCTTGCGCTGCCCTGGACCTACACAGATCTTGAGTTAAAAGCACAGACTCAAGAATTCAGGGCAGTTGCTAAGATATTCAACTCATTCTCAGCCACACTTGTTCTTTATCCGTTAAAGAAACCATCCTGTCTCTTAAGAATATTTTGTGTAGTGATAGGGTGACCCCTGAAGCAGGGAAATATCTCATGGAAGAGGAATTTCATATCCGCATGGCAATCAGATGCATTTTCATACCCCAGGTCCCACTGCCAAAAGTCCCTCTCTCCCAGCCAGGACCTTTGCTAGGCTCAGGAATGGAGGCCTCCCAACTTACCCGCTGCACACAGACAGCATTTCCCCCCAGCTAATGGAAAGCCTAGCTAGGACTTTCCAAAGCAGCTCTTATTAAAAATCCCTGGGAAGGCAAGGAAGAGAAATAGATGAGTACAATCACGCTTCTCATTTGAACAGCACGCTGCAGTTTTCCAGGCACTCACACATTCATCACCTCATTTATCCAGCGTGGCTTCCATCCCCTAAGTTAAGCAAGACCTATCCAGACACTGGCTCTACTAACAGTCTCCTCTCTCCCTGCCTCACTACCCTTTCCCAGATCCAACCCAACACCCTACCACACTGGCAGCCTGAGTGGGGCCCTGAGGGGATCCTCAGAATCTGACCCACTGTCTTAAGGCTCAGACACCCCATCCCTGTTCTTTGGTGTGCTGGAAGCACTGAATCAGGTCATTGCAATAGTGCTTCTCCATATTGAAGAGAACCATTTCTTTCTCATAGGACAGCAGCGGGCTTGGTCACTCTCCGCCCCTCATGGAGAGTAATAACAGCTAAGATCACTGGGCCCTCACTGGGTGCCAGGTCCTGCTTTTTCTGTGCATTAACTCATTTTCTCCTTGAAAAACCCATCAGGCAGTGAGAGCTCCCCTTACAGGTAGCAGAGGCTTAGGAAACACAAGCCATATTTTGTTTGATAGAGGTAATCACCGGCTTGGGTGGGAGACAGAACAGTGAGACTGACCCCATTTCCTCCACAGAGTCATTTTACTGTATAAAGGCACACATTCAACGTGCATTTCCTAAGTTCCTCCTGAGTGGCTGGACACACAGCCACAGTGCAACAGTACACTGGTTGAGGCTCTGTCCTGAGGAGCCCAAAAGCTGCCTGTCAGTACCAGGCTATGTCCCTAGTTATAACAACATAATAGGTGCTATCACAGTGGTTGGAGCCTTGTCTAACACAGAGAAAGTTGCCTAAAGGACCTGACTTCAATAAGGGGGGGAAGGTCTTCAAAGCCATTGGGTTTAGAGTGAGGGAGCATAACACACACAGAAATACCAAAAGCTCGGTGGCACTGGTCCAGTAGGGAGCAGTAGGCTGTCTGCTGAGTTAAGGGAACTGGGTTTTACCTGAAATCACTGCAACACTGTGAATGGCTTTTAAGCAGAAGAATGATACGAAAGGGACTTTCCCTCGAGTTATTTTTTCAAATTAGGTCTCTGCTTCTCATCGTCTTCTTTTCCTGTGTTTGCCTCTTTCCAATCAGTGTGTTCAAATGGGGACCTTGTTAAGTACGACTCTATGCTTGGGAATTAGCGGCGATTTCGTTGCCCTGGGTGGTGGGAGACAGGATGTTGTCTCTGTCCCTGCTCTCTCTCCCCCTATGATTAAGCAGAGACTTGAGTTGCTGAAGTTAGTTGGGCCCAGCTAGCTGGCAGAAACCATATGTGTATCTCTAACGTAGCTTCCATTTCCTCTTAAGCTAAGCTTTCTAATACCCACCTGCATCCCCACACAATGGCAGGTGCCCACTACTCACCAAGTGTGCTGAGTGCTTCTGAGGTTGCTGTTTTAGAGCTCAGAAAACACCCCACAGAAGGTCCAAGGCTGGGCTTGGAGGAACCCAGACACTGGCATTACAGAGAAGCCCTGTGCAGTTTCTATGGGTACTGTGTGGGAAAAGCAGAAAAGAGGGGTTGTGGCCTGCCAGTCAGACCTACAGAGTCAATTCTGGTAAGTGATATGGCTATGTGTGTCTTGGCCAACTCCCTCTTCAGACTGGAACTGTATGTTATATTGGCACAAAATGTTCAAAGCCCCCAACACACAGCTTGCAAGTGAACTTGTCTTTGGCCATCCTCCTCTTCAGAATCAAGTCCGGTTTTGTTTGCACAGATCATGTAAGCTTCAGAAACTGAACTCCAACCGGACTGTACTATGATCTAACCACAAGATATCAAACTGTGGTCATTGCCTTCCTTAGGGTTGGGACTTAGCCCCTGAACCATCACAGGCTCTGCGGAGAACTGCACACAATTCTGTTGTACATGGTGGGTATGCTACACTTCTGCCATTAGACCTCAAGAGATCCACAGCCCTTCAGAGATTAATAATCAAGTTTGGAAGGTGCTTGCCAATCTACACATATTGACCCTGCCACAAACCTCCAAGCTCAAGGCAAACCCTCCCCCACAGGCAGCCTGCCCAATCACATCCAGTTGACCCAACTAATGCAAACATGGCAATAATTTATTTCAGTTCAAAGAAATGCAAATTGGGTTAATATCCCTTTCTCTGAACCATCGCATATTCAGCGCAAACCAATTCATTTCCACAGCAGCAAATTTTTCTGGAAACAAATGATACTCTGCTCCGCACAATTGAAACTCGCACATTTTTAATGTAACAAACATTTATAAACCACCCATCGCTCCCCCATCCCTCCTTCCTAAAAATACCCGTTGCAGCACCGACTTGGAGCATAAGCCTGGCATCCCAAAGTGCCGTATTGTATTTATATAATGGGACGTTTCAATCCCAGTCATCAAATTACCCTGTTTATTATTATCCCCATTTTACAGATAAAGAAACTAGGACACAAGGAGGTCAGCTGACCTGACTTCCCCAAGTCCCACATCAGGGCTGAAAAGGAGAAGTGTTTCCAGGCTTCCAAATCCAAGAAAGAGCAGAGGCAGGACTAGGCTGCTTTTAGAGAAAGCAAGCATTTAGGGATGCCATTGCCTGCTGTCACTTACAGGGTCGATGCAGACATGACTATGTTCCAAAATATGGTGAGAGACTTCTTGGCCACCTCCTGTAGCACCCCAGTCACACTGAACAGGTTTGTGTGACCACATGTAAAAGTTCTGAGAAGGGAAAGGGAGATCTTGCAGAAGTGTGTCCACTTAGAAGTGGCCGAATGGTCTGGGGCCATTAGCCTTAACAGAAGCTGACCACTCCCACACACACACAGGGCTCAACCTCCCCAGCCAGCACCTTTCTGCATCCCTTCCTTCCTCTCACATTCTGGACCAGTTGTTTATAGACCATCAAGCCTCTCTCCCATGGGCAGTGGGTTCTACCAGCCCTAATTGCCAACAATCACGCCAGTGTTGTCCCTCCATGCAAATCGTCTCCAGCTTATAACAGTTCAACTTAATAGTGGTTCTAATTTATGTTGGTACAGAAGCAATATGCATTCAGAAGAATTAATTTGGATCTCTTTCCCAGCAGAGAACTTCTTTCTAGCAATGCTGAGCATGAAGGCAGGCCATAGGTTCTAGCCGGCTCCATGAACCCAACAAAAAACAACCCATCTCTTGACCTCTGGGACTCCTCTTTCCGTTACCTGTAAAACAGGGATGATAGCCAACAGGAAAACTTGATACCCGAACATCAAACTGTCCCATTGCATTAATATAATGTGGCATCTCAGGATGAGTGGCTGCGGGCTCTATTGCTAAGGCATTTCATGTGTTAAATGTATTAAAGACATTTTCAGCTTATAATGTTTTCAATTTGGATGGTTTGGGGATAAGGAGCCCCAACCTAAGTTACCCACATGCATAGGCAATTTAATCTGTGAATATAGGTCTTAATTTAAAGAACTAAGCCCTGAAAGTAAGAACATCATTGGCCATCTTCCAGCCCTAAAGGGAGGAATCTAGAAATGTCTTGGGATCAGCCAAGGTGCCATGTCCAGGCAAGTACCTCCTAACCAAGAGCTGCCCATGATCTGTTAGCTTCAGGTTCATGTTGTCTTTGACGTGCACACGTGCACGCACACACACACACCTGCACAGAGCATACCCCTATTGTGGTGCAGCTGAAGTCTCTGGTGCCCTGGGCCTGACTGGGGTCAGCCAGCGGTTGTACGGGATCCACAGCATCAGCACTCTCCCACAGCAGGGAGAGTTATTAATAAACACGCTGCTTCAAGCATTTGCTCACGATTGTTTGATATTTCAGTTTTCAGTAATTTTCTCAGTTAATAATTTATTAAATGGATTATTTGTCATTTCAATTTATTAAAAATTGATAAAGGGCTCATTTCTTTTTTCCCAAGCTAGGACACAGGAGATATATGCGGGCCAGAGCAGAAATTAAAGGCCCCATAATCTCTTTTCTTCCCCCTTTTCTATGTAGCCACTGCCCAGTAAGGGCTCAAGGGTCCCTTTACTGGTGTCTCGATGCTCAGAGTTCTGCTCCTAGTTGAGGGGTAGGACTGAAGAGGCATGCCCCACCACTCCAACCATCTCCACACGCAGGGATTTTTAGCTCAGCGAATTTGCTCCAGTCACAGAGAAAGCAAGATCTCAGCCCCTAGCTTTTCAGCCCAGTAGGAAAAGGCCTAACATATCACTCAGCATGAGAACCTGCAGCCATGCTCAACAGGACCATCTGCTGTCCGCTATCCTGGGAAAAAGCCAGCCCTGGTAGTGCCCTCTCTGACCATGGGTGCTAGGGGTGAATTTGTACCTTCAGGGTTCTGACTTCCTGCCTGTGTTAAGGGAATGTGCAGGCAAAGACACTTGAGGGAGGAAAGCTAACAAGACAGGTTTCTGGGCATTGCCTCTCCTTCATTCTCCCTGTCCTGCCTCCTTGGCCTCCACTCAACACCTGCTCTCAATCACTCCTCTCCACTCTCTCACTGACTCCTTCTGCCTTTCTTTCTCCTGTTCTTGGTTCTTCATTTCTCTTTCCTGACAATCTCATTGTGTTCTTTCTCCTTTCAACTCCTTTCTTTTACTCTCTTGACTCTGTGGTCTCTACTGTTTCACAAGGGCTAAAGGTCCCCCATGCTTCTGTCTGTGCACTTGGCTTCATTGCAATGGCTATGGAGATTTGTCACTGGTGTCCTAGGGTCACCACAGCTTTGAAGTTCTTTCTAGGCTGAGGGCGGAGTCCTGGGGCCAGGACATATGCATAAATGCTACCCTCTGCTTTCAGAGGGTCCACCCTACCACAGCTAGAAGAAGCAGCAGTGTTCCTGCACCAAAGAAGGAACTGTTAAAGGTCCTCCCAGGCCCTAGTAGACACACCACAGGCAGAAAGAAAGGAGAAAACCTTGGGTTGGGCTGCAGCTCTCAAAGTCACTTTAACCAACAGCGTGCGGTCATCATTTTGTCATCTCTATCTGCCTTTGCCAGCTCCTTAAGATCCCGTGTGTCATTGCTTTCCAGAGCACTCTTCTCCAGGATGAGTTTAATGGCCTTATAAAAGTCACATTGTGCACAAATTGGGAAGTTTCTGAAGCACCAAGCCAGCTCTCATGCATATACACTCTCAAAGTTCCCGCAGCCGAGCGGAGAAGGCAATTCTAGACACAAACACATCCTTGGGTAAATTACTTCCTATTAGTATGTCACATATTTCTTCGATATGACTGTAGTTCCAGGAGGTGACAGCAGCAGTTGACAATAAAACTTTGCACTCTTTTTTATTTATATTTTCCCAGCCTTTTTATTTTGTTTCTTCATTTTTGTTGTGTGGGGTTTTTTTCTTCCCTTTCTGTAGTACATAAGAGCACATCTGGCCCCTCATCTTAGCTTTGGGGAAACAATGACCACAAAGCTTGCTGTGTTCCCTCTGTGGGGCTGCCCAAAACACCCAATTCCAAGAACCAGGAAGGAACTTCTGAGGAGTGTCATAGCATCATTTAGACAGAAAACGGGTGCTCCCACAATCCTTCAAATTCTTCCCTTAACCACAGCTTTCTTACCTCAGCATCCAGACCACCGAGACCACCACTATAAGGTGGAGAAGGCAAAAGAGGAGATGGGTTCTTGTCTAGTTCCTAGGTATACCCCATCAAGTGCAATAGACTATCAGGCCTGTCCAAATATTGATATTGTCATTTACATTGTTCACAACCAAGAATCCTACAATCAAATTACCAAAAGAAATCTCCTCTTCTAGTCACCACATACTGACAAATAAAAGTACCATCATCAGGAATTAATTCCCTTTTTTGAGTTGTAGTCAGTGGTGTCCCATTTAGACCCACCTCAGACACTACAGGCTACTGCTAGTTCTCCTGGTTAACCTCCAGATATTGATGTAAAGGCCCTATTGCTGAAGACACCACATGAATGAAGAAATTAAGCTGGTAATGACTTCATCCTCACTGACTCTCTTTCATGGTACTGTAAGGTGCTGTGAACACTACTGGAGAAGAAAAGCAGTCATCCTTCTTACCTATCTGTGAATGCTGTGAGCTGCAGTAATGACTGGCTTAGGAAGACATGCTCACTACTGTGATAGTGGCATAAATGTCATGGAATTAATCAACCAATTCCCTATTGGATCTAAAATGCACTCATAAGATGGAACTCAAACCTGGTTCCATTATTGAAACCAATACCCTATGGCTACATAGACCCTAGAGTACAACATATACTACTATGATTTTGATAAAATGTCATAGTACTAAAATGTTCCTAAAGACTTTTTGCTATACCCATAGATCAGTGCATTTCTCAACCCTCATAAGAAAGGTGTCTTTTTCATGCATTGGATGACAACACAAAGACACACAACTGGTCAGTAGACAGAGAATAAGAGACTATGGAGTGATTAGCCATAAATAGACCGTCTTCTATTTCACGCTCTTCCCCTAAAGGTTCAGGGATAACCACAAAAGAGGGTAAGAAAGAGTATAAGTACTAGAGGTGGTGAATGATCTGGATATAGCAGGGCAGTAGCAAATATAAACTTGCAACTGTGAGAACATGCACAAGATCAGTGGAAGCTTAAGCCAGACTAAATTCAAGCATGGAGAAGGAGAAATGAATATGAATTTTCACCCTTGACTGGGGGGAAATTGGTAATTGATAATTACCAGAGAAGGAGGATTAATTTTTCCTTAAGAGTGTAACCCCCTTGTTGCATGAAGGCCTCTTCTTTCGTTCCTGGCTGCTCAGCCTCAAAATAATCACACAGATTCTGCATTAATTAAACCACTGCTTAGCCCATTTGCTCTAACTTCTTATTGGCTAACTCTTACATATTAATTTAACCCATTTCTAGTAATTTTTATATTGACACGTGGCCATGGCTTACTGGTAAAGTTCCAGCCAGCTTCAGTGGAGCTACATGGCCTCTCTCTGACTCTGCTTCCTTTTTCCCAGCATTCAGTTTAGTTTTCCCCACCTAGCTCTGTTCCCCTATAGCTCTGCTATAGGCCCAAAGAAGTTCCTTTATTAACCAATGATATTCACAGCATACAGAGGGGAATCCCACATCAACGCCTGGTAGGTCAGCAATGCTCCAAGTCAATCCCCACTCCCAAGGATAGCTTTATAATGAATTCCAGACACACACTTGAGAGAGAAAGAGAGAGAGAGAGAGAGAGAGAGAGAGAGAGAGAGAGAGAGAGAGAGAAAGAGAGAGAGAGAGAGAGAAAGAGAGGACATGAAGCGGGTAGGTAGGAATGAATCTAATAGGAGTTAGGAGAGGGAGTGGATATGATCAAAATATATCATATGAAATTGCCAAATTAACTAAATTATTATTTTAACATCTCATAATTTTTAAACTAATTTTATGATTTTCTGTTGGGCCACATTCATAGCTATCCTGGTGCTGTGAGACAATGGTCTGTACCCTGTCACTTGTATTTTAAATAAACACTGATTGGCCAGTAGCCAAGCAAGAAGTATAGGCAGGGTGACCAGGCAGGAAGAAGAGGCAGAATAATGAGAATTCTGGGAAGAGGAAAGTTTCAGACTACAGCCATCACCCAGACAGAGAAGAAAGCAGACACAAAGCAAGCAAAATGCGACTACCGCACCGACAAAGGTACCAAGCAATGTGGCTAACATTCACAGCAGAAAAAGGTCTAGATGTCCTGGAACACATTGATCCACCCCTGGAGAAAGAAGAGAGAGATGGAGGTTAAGAGCACTGGCTGCTCTTTCAAAGGTCCTGAGTTCAATTCCCAGCAGCCATATGATGGCTCACAGCCATCTATGATGAGATATAGTGCCCTCTTCTGGCATTCAGGCATACATAAAGCAGAATGCTGTATAATACATCATAAATAAATTCTAAAAGGAAATAGGTCATGGAAGTGCTTGTCTTGACAGAATGAATACCTGAGTCTACTATTCAGAACCCACATTAAAAAAATAAACAACAAACACAAAATAAAAGCAGGCATTCTAGTGCACACACTTGTAATCCCAGCACTGAGAGGTAGTAACAAGTGGTTTCCTGGTTCTTGCTCTTCAGCCAATCTAATCAAATTGGTGACTTCCACATAAAAGTGAGAGATTGTCCCCAAAATCGAAAAGTGAATGGTGACTGAGGGAACAGCATCCAAGGTTGGCTTCTGGCTTCTGTTCACACACACACACACACACACACACACACACGCATGCACCCTAACATGTATACAATACAATTAATTAATTAAGCATCAGAACCATGATTCAGACAGTGTTGGTTCACTGATACGGAAACAGTGAAAATGTGATAGCTTATGAAAAAGAAGCTTGGAGTTTATGAAAAATGAGATCATATTTTGCAGAAATGAGCAAATAAATGGGTACAGATTATAGAATAAAGGTTAAAGGAGGAAAGAAGTGTCATTGCTACCTATAAAGGCTAAACCATGGAGACTGTTATTACTTTTTAATCTCTAAGCTAACCGTTTTTAGGCTGTCATCCTATGGTGCTAGGAATTAAACCTAGGACCTTGCACACAGTAGGTCAGTCATCCTCAGCTCCCCTTCTGAAAGCTTTGAGACAGCCTGCAGAGCCATGAAAACAATCATATGAGAAACCATTTGACTACCAAAAAGTTTAGAACCCTGCCATATGAGCCCCTTGATTGTGAACTGTCCTCCCCTGTGTCTCTTTTTTTCTTTTTGGTCAATGTAGATCATCGTGAATATTTTAGGACCCTGTAGACCTCAATTCTCTACCACTTATAATTCAAAATTGTATCTCCCCCAGCCTTCTCCCAGGACTCTTAATTTCTCTTCTCTCTTCACCATTATTTATTTAAGCCTCCTAACTGTATTATTTATTTTCACACCATATCTGTATTATTTATTTTACTGTAGCTCCATAACGATATTATTTAAGTCTATAAAATAAAGCTTTCTCCCTTGAACTCTGTGCAAAATAAAATTGTATTGCACTGAAACACTCTTTGAAATGCCCTTCTTTGCCACTGGGTAATAATAATAACACTTTGCATTTATACAGTACCTTTCATCCTGGGATTATTTAAGTCTGCAAAAGCGGTTTGTCTGAATTTTCTATGCAAAAATCAAGTTGTATGCTAATATTCTTTGAGATGCTCCTTATTTCTCACCACTTGCTCCTTAAAAAAAAAAAAACAAATCTGTCGTTGTGTTCTATCTTTCTCCATGTACGAAATCCAAAGCAGTTCCCTCACTGCCGTTTACCTGTGGAGGTGTGGCAGAATAGATATGGCCCTCACTCCCTCAGTGGCGAAAGGGGAGCAAGAAGACTCTAACAGACAGGAAATGTGGGGAAATCAGAAGACACTGGAGGAAGCGTGTTCATCTGCTTCTTCTCTGCCACCAAACAGCTTCTCACAGCCCACTTCCCCAACTACTAGCGTGTATCAAGTGGACCTGATGGAGTCTGTATCAAGTGGACACTGATGGAGTCCTGTAGCTGGGCTTCCTGGTGTAAACTGTCTCACTCCAGGCACTACATTCAGGCCCATTACACTCTAGAAGCTTCTTTTGGTTCAGTTACTCCGCATCTTTCCACATTACCACCATTTGCTCAGGCTCTACTCATACCTCAAGCCATCCTTCCCACTCAAAGCCCCTTGTTCACTTGACTCAAGGTCCATCTTCAGAAAAGAATATTTTAGCTTGTTAAAGTTGATACCACAAAAAGCATGGTTAATTGTCTAATGAACAAGTTTAAAGTTCTGGTGGTTGGAAAGTCTAATTTGCAAATGATGCTATCTCATTATATCCTCACATAGTGAATTACCTCCAGTTTATTTTGCGTGGATGTGTGTTTGTCTCTGTGTACATATGTGTATGGGCACATGTGCCACAATGTTGGTAAAAGGATAACTCCCTAGATTGGTTCTCACCTTCCACACATGGATTGCAGGAGTCAAACTTTGATTGTCAACCTTGGAAGCAAGCATGTTTGCCCACAGAGCTATCTCATCACCCTCCGTTGGGCTTATTTTACAAGGGTGCTAATCTCTCTCATGAGCCTTCTACTCTTGTGAACTAACGACCCAACCAAAGGTTCTCCCTCCAACATACTATAATATAAAGCTTGGGGTTTCTAGTGTGAATTTTGGGGGGAAAATGCACCCTCAGACTTCATCAGAAGGTTTTGATAACCCTTTAAATTCTTCATGATGATAATTGGTATCCATCATGTTCCTTGGGAGCTGAGGAATGCACGAGGTTATATTTGGTTATGTTTTGAGGTCAATTCACACAATCTCCCTCTAGTTCTGGTTGGCCTGCCATTAACTACAAAGCTCAGGCTTCAAATTTATAATCCTCCTGCCCCAGCTTCCAAAGTACCACAAAAACTTGGCTGTACATTTTATCTTTTTCCTTTCGAAACTTGAGTTACAGGCAACATATCTGGGGGCTAAGTTATATTTATTTCTCACAGTTTTTCACTGTATCTATTATTGTTGATTTTATCCAAGAAGTGATGTAAAGATGGGAAGTTTGTTTCATCTTCCAGTTCACGGGGATGAGAGGAAGGCATGACAGCAAGAACTTGAGGCAGCTGCTCATGTTGCATCCACAGAGAGAAGGCGGAGAGTGGTAAATAGTGGTGATCATCTCACTCGCTGCTTTGTTTTCAGCTCAGGACCCATGGAATGGGGCCACTGGAGGTTATCATCTACCCATGTCCAGTAACTCAATCTAGATAAACCCTCAGAAGCATGGCCGGAAATTGTCCCCTAGTGAGTCCAGGCCTTTTCAAGTTAACAAGCATATTAGCCAAAGCAAGGATCTATTATATAAAATGGCCCCCAAAGGGAGTGGCTCTATGAGAGGTGTAGCTTTGTTGGAGTGGGTATAGCCATGTTGGAGGTAGTGTATCACTGTGGGGACAGGCTCTGAGATCCCATATATACTCAAGTCATGCCCATTGTCGCAGTTCATGTCCTGTTGCCAATGGATCAAAGACATAGAAATCTCAGCTCCTTCTCCATCACTGTGTCTGCCTGCATGCCATCATGTCCCACCATAATGATCATGGACTGAACTTCTGAGCTGCAACCAAGTCACAATTAAAAGTTCTCTTTGTAAGAGTTGCCATGTTCATGGTGTCTCTTCAGAGTAATAGAAATCCTAACTAAGACAACACCCATTTTGGCCCTAAGAGCACAGCGACGAACACGTGCTCTAGCAATCTCATAGCTAAAATACTTGTGAGGAAATATGTTCACCACCAGTCCACAACACTAAGCTATAGCATGGCTCAGATATTCGTTTTCCCAGAGCTCTGAACACAACCTGGTATACAAAGCCGGGAAGCAGTGCCTGATTTAAAACTGTTAATGAAGGGCTAGTAATGCAGCTGAGCTGGCAGACTGTGTTCCTCGCGTGCACAAAGCCCAGAGTTCCACCCTCAGCACCACGTAAGCTGTGAATGGTGGAGCATCCCTTATAATCCTAGCACTTGGGAGGCAAAGGCAGGTAGATCATAAATTCAAGGACATCCTTGGCTACATAGCAATTTCTAGGCCAGCCTGGGCTACCTGAGGTCCTGTCTTTAAAAGTGTTTGTGTGTGTGTGTGTGTGTGTGTGTGTGTGTGTGTGTGTGAGAGAGAGAGAGAGAGAGAGAGAGAGAGAGAGAGAGAGAGAGAAAGAGAGAAAGAGAGAAAGAGAGAGAGATGAAAGACTTCAAAAATAATTTTAACTTTTTTTTTAGTTCACTAAAAGCATTTTTAGAAAGTTGCCATAATGGGGCTGAAGAGATGGCTCAGTGGTTAAGAGTAAATACTGCCCTTGAAGAGGAATGGAGTCCTATTTCCAGAACCCACGTTGATGACACATAATCACCTGTAACTCCAGGTCCAGGAGATCTAAAGCCTCTGGCCTCTTCAGGCACTGACATTCCCATGCTTACACATACACAAAACTAAAAGTAAAATAAATATTTTCTGAGATAGCTGCCTTTAACGTCTAACTAGTTATCGAGTTCCTAACTGTCCTTAAGTGTTTCATGTAATGGATGTTACTCTTCACGGAAATACAGCACCAAGAAGGGTGGACACACTCCGACCCTTTTGGTATCCACTACTGGATGATAGCTATCCACAATCTCACCAGCATCCCAGGTAAGAGCAATGGGACAGTCATTCCAAGTGCCAGCACCATGCCAGTCAGCAGGAGCAGCTCGTTAAACCACAGTGCAGCAGGCTTTCCCATCCTGAAGCTCTGATCTCCACTGAGTGATATCTCTGGAGAGGGGATGTCTGACCACGCCAGGAGCTTCCTTCCTTGAAAAGATACAGGAGCAGAGGAAAGAGCGCCTTTCTATGGTCGGTGAACCAGTCCCAGACAGAGGGCAGCTGTCAGCACAGACGCTGAAAACCACTTTCATCTTATTTTTCCCTCGGTACCTCTTGCCTGCACCCACTGTATCCTCTCTGTTGTGCTCTGTATGTCGTGGGTTGCATCCTCTTAGACCTTCGCTCTTCCCCAGACTGCCCCATTTTAATCAGTGTGGAGGCAAACAATGCTTCTTACCTTATCTCAACTCCATCATAGGTGCCAAGAGGAAGAAGGACACGGTCGATTTTCAATAAACATTATTCTGAATAAATGGAGCTTAGTTGAGTGGAGTATATGAAACTGTTATGATTGTCCTCATTTTAGGAGATGGTAAGGAAGATCTGCTCCTCTCTAACTCCTTGATTTCCACCTTCTTCTGTTCCCTTTCCTACAAAAACGCAGTACATCTCCAACTCTTCCTGCCATGTGCCCTTCCTTTTCGGGGCCCATAATTAAATTAAAATTAATAATCCATTAAGGAGCAACCCACATTTCCCCTTATGCAAGAACACAGTCTATTTAGGGAGGTATATAAAAAAAAAGAAAACTAAAATACTATATGAAATGGCATGGGATAAGTACACGGTCTTCAAGGACCATAATACTACAGTCTTCTAAACTAGCCATGCCAAGGTTTTCTGGCAATGTGAGCCGGTGATAGAAGCGGGAGACAGAACACACCAGGCAGGGAAGCAGTCCAAAGTTCCTGAGCTGTGCAAATAATGCTCAAAAGCTACAATAGTTCAGAGTTTCAAGAACTGGGTCAAATCTTGAAGAACTTTCTAAGTTCCGCTAAAGAGTGAGGACATTGCCCTGAGGTTATGAGAAAATATCAGAGCCATTGACAGGAGAGAATGGCGTGAGCAGGCACAAAGAAAGCGCAATGAGCCTGCCACTGAGGGCTGGAAGGAAGCCCAGGGGAACGGAGAGAGGGGTAAGAGATAAGAAGACCTGTGAACAAAACGAGGGAGGATTTGTTTACGGAATACTGCTAAAATGTTTCTAAAAATAATTGTGTGTGTAGGAACCACTAGAGATGTCCACAGAAATAACTGCTGGTGCCAATAAACTCTGCAAGTTGAATACAAAAATCAACCTATTCTATATACTGAAAAGAAGCAATGTGTTACATTTCTATACTCTAACAATGATCAATCCTGAATGCAAAAAATTGAAACCACTTATTGTAAATAAAAGAGAGCCAGGCAGTGGTAGCCCAGGCCTTTATTCCCAGCACTCTGAAGGCAGAGACAGGCAGATCTCTGTGACCTTGAGGCCAGCCTGGTCTACATAGTCGGTTCTAGGACAGCCAGAACTACATAGTAAGACCCTGCCTTGAAGAAAGGAGAGAGAGAGAGAGAGAGAGAGAGAGAGAGAGAGAGAGAGGGAAAATTGAAAATAAATTTGATCAAGGAAGCGCAGAAGACTTACATGCTAAAAATCAAAAAGCTACTCCAGAAAAAAAAATAAGACAGGTAAAATGAAATGTGTTCCATGTTCATAAAGTAAAAGCCTCAATGTTTATTAACATGGAAACTATTACTCTAAGTGCCTACAGATTTAATGTGGTCACTATCAACATCAGGATCTCAGTGGAAAGTTGTATGAAAGCAGAAATTATCATTTTATATAGAGCGAGAAGAAAATCCAAGCAATCAAAACAATTGTGAGGAAAACTGGGGGCCTTACACTTCCTGATTTCAAAGCTCACCACAGAACTGCAGGAGTCAAAATGTGTGGGACCTGAGCTAAAATACCGACAGCCTGCATACGGAGCTCATAAGCCCTCCCCCGTGTGGGGTTGCATAGGGAGCTCATAAGCCCTCCCGTGTGGGGTTGAAGAGTTTTTGACCCGGGTTCCAAGACTATTCAGTGGAGATGCAGAAGACTTCAAAATAGTCCAAGAATAAGAGACTGTGAAGTGATGAGCCCTAAACGGGGCATACTACCACACCCTTCCTCTTCCCCTCCCCTACTCCAAGCTCAGAAATCTTCCAGGAAGAGAGGCAGAACTATTACAAGATCCAGAGATGGCTCAAGCACACAATATTTTCCAGACACTGTAGGGCAGTCACACACATAAACTAACAGTAAATATGACAGTATGCACAGCTCAAACCAGAAAAAAAAAAAAGAGTCCCAGCATTGAGAGGAGATGTACAAAACACTGCCCCTCCCTGAGGAACTGCTAACAACTGACATCTGTTGGGAAAAGGTGTTTCTTTGAAGTATGCGGCCCCAGGTAGGCTGACCACACTTGAGAACAAGACCCCCTCCCTAAAGTAGTTAGGCAACATAAACTGGAGTCTGTGGATTTAAAAAAAAAGATAAAAACTAGAAGTTGGGTAGATATTGAGCTGAATGTGGAGAGTGTGGGAGTGGAAGGACTTGGAGCAGTAGGGGCGGAGAATGTGATCAAAACACACTGCATAAAATTGTCAAAGAATTAATACAAATATATTTTCAAAATTTAACAGTGCTGGGGAAATATCCACAGGGGGTGAAGTTAGACCTTTGCTTTATACTACATATATGAAGATTCTGCCTCAATCCATACAATCTAGAGCTATTCTATTAAAACAGAAGACAACTAGGAAAAGCCTTTTAACATTCGCTCTATCAGTGCTTTCTTGACGATGATGCCGAGAGTGTAAATGAGTGTGACAGTCTTGTAACCTGGTCTCTTAGTAAGGCTTCTCACAGTGAGAGCAGGGCCTATCCCCAGGGCTCAGCTGGCTCTCAGGAGCCTGCGCCATGCTTTTGTACAAGCCCATGGGAGGCCTGACCTTTTCTGAATGGAGATGGGGGAGGATGGATGGGGAGGAGGGTAGACGGAAAAGGGGAGGGGAGGAGAGGAGGGAGAGTAAACTGGCTGGTATATAAAATAAATGAAAAAATGTTA
Source organism: Alexandromys fortis (assembly GCF_014885135.2). Lineage (NCBI taxonomy): Eukaryota > Metazoa > Chordata > Mammalia > Rodentia > Cricetidae > Alexandromys > Alexandromys fortis. The sequence continues at coordinate 9,460,435 of NW_026067904.1, forward strand.
CTTAAATCAAGAAATAAACAAAACAAAGTGAAAACAAAGTCGGGCAGTGGTAGTGCATGCCTTTAATTTCAGCATTTGGGAGGCAGAGGCAGGCGGATCTCTATGAGTTTTAGGTCAGTCTGGTCTATGAAGTGAGTTCCAGGACAGTCAGAGTTGTTACACAGGGAAACTATGTCTTGAAAAAAATAAAAAAAAAAAAAGACTTTCCATAACTAAATGTCCCCATGAGTCAGAGAACACAATCAATAAAGTACACTGGCCGTTCATACAAAGTGATGAAATATTTGAAAGGAACATATCTGATAAGAGGTTATATCTACAAAATGTATATCTACCACTCAAAACATACTTAACTGAAATAGACAAAGGACCAAAATATTTCTCAAAACAAGGTCTACATACAGCCAAGAAGCTCATGAAGAAAATAGACTACCTCTAATAGTTAGAAAAATGTAAATCTAAACCAGGCGACACATCCTCACTCACTGAGCTACAGACTGAGTTCAAGACCAGCCTAAGCAACTTAGTGAGATCCTGTCTCACACAAAGAGGGCAGAAGCTGTAATTCAGTGTTGACCGTTTGTCTAACATGTGTGGGGTCCTGAATGCAGACACTACTAGAAGAAATAAAGCTTTGTAAAAAAAAATGGAGAAATTGTAATTTTTGAATGTCTCTGTGTTGGTGGGAGCCCCTGATGGTACAGCAGCTGTGACCAACCATCGTTCATGTTCTCAGAAATAAGATCCCTCTATAGACACTGGGCTTTGAGAGACACACCTGTGCTATCTGGTGCTCTTCTGCTGTGACTCAAAGCTGAGCAAAGTCCTGTTCTCGGCTCACAATTTCAGAATTTTCACTCCATGGCTGCTTGTCCCATGGACCTGAGGAGAGGCTGTATGTTAAGGTATGTTAAGGTGGGCAGCATGTGATGAAAAAAACTGGCTCACCTCCAGACATCCAGGAAACAGACAGAAGAAAAGGTGTCAAAAACAACATATATCCTTCCAGGCTACCCAGGAGTCCCTTCTTCCAACTATAACCCACCTCCTAGTTTCCACTGCCTGAGAACAATGCTATCAAATCATAAGCCTATCAATGGCTAAACCATTGGTTAGGTCAGAGCCCTCATGATGTGACCACTTAGCAAAGCATTGCACTGGGGGCAAAACCTCCAGGAAACACATGGGACTTCAGGGGACATATAGCATCCAAACCAAACCCTCCAATAGAGTTGAAAGCAGGGTCACACAGGTAACACCTGTGTTAACGAGTAAGTTAACACACACAAAAAAAAAAATACCTGCTTGGTCATGTTCACAGTCTCGGGGTTCGTGATAACTAACACATAGAGACAAGGCAGCTATCTACAGACAGATGAGTAAATAAACAAATGGGAAAAATATGGAGTATTAAAAATGACAGAAAATAACACATCCTGGGGACATTCTGCTCGGTGAAATAGGATAGTCACAAAGATAAACGCTTCCTGGTCCCACATTTGTGGTGTCCTAAATATATGAAACAGAAAGCAGAATGGTTGCTAGGCACTGGCATGGAGGGGAGATGTAGCTTAATGGGTACAGTTTCAGTTTCCCAAGATGAAGAGTTCTCGAGATTGGCTGCTGCAAAGCAACGCGAATGTGCTTAGCACTGCCCAACTGTGCACTTAAACATGATTAAGAGGGTAAATTTCATGTTGTATGTATTTTACCACAATTTTTAAAAACTGTAATGCCTTTGAGGAAGATTTTATTTCTGAAAAAAAATGCTGCCGGCGCTCAGTTTTGTTTTCAGATCTCAACACCGGGTCACTTTCTGCTCTTGTGCAATATTAGGCATATTGCTAACACCGTCCACAGAGTACAAAGAGCAATGGGCAAGACTGTCTAATAAAAGAGTAATCTAAGATCTCCATAGCTACAACTAAAGGCCAATCATACAGGGTGGCTTCAGTCTTGCCAACGAGTAAGTTAACATCTCTCCCTCTCCAATCTGTGGTCAGACTCAAGCAGGACCCTGGAGGCAGAAACTGAAGTAGAGACCGTGGAGGGAAGCTGCAGTTGTGTACTGACTTGTATGCTTTCCCTGACTTGCTCAGGTATCTTTCTTAAACAGCCCAGACCCCCCAGCCTAGGGAAAGCACCATCTACAGTAGGCTGGGTCCTCCAACATCACATAGCAATTCAGCAAATGTCTCATTAAAATGATCTCAGGTCCAATCTGACAGGGCAGCTGAGGGGCTCACTATGGGGGTGACTCAAGCTTGTGTGCAAAAACTACCCAGCTCAGCTGCTGTGGGCTAAGAAGAGGTTTTTTCACTTCCGCTTCCACAGAAGGGTGGTCCAAGCTGGACAGTCTCAAGAAGCCACGATGTGCACTCAGAAGCTGAGACTAGCAAAGCAGACTGATTCCCCTAGCCACGGCTCCAGGAAAAGGCTGAACATTTTATAGTGAGCATAATTTAACACTGCTGATTGAGAACAGTAGAGATTTTTCTCACAACTCTCCAGATGCTACGGAAAAATATATATATGTCATCTTCTTCCAGGGATTGGCATTCCCACGCCCTACAGCCTAGGCTAAGAATACACGGGCCCCTGTTCTAGCCCTGGAATCTACCGCATAGTCTGAAGATCACACAGGCTGGATTCCTCTCATGTTGCAGCCTCCAGCCGCCCCAGGCCATGGAGGCTTCTTGAGGACCTTTTAGGAAAGACAGATCTCTTCAATAAGTCAGAATCATTTAACATACTTGCAGAATTGCAATTGGACTCACTTATAGTGAGCATAGTATCCCCCTCTGGAGCCAGGAGGAGAATGGAGAAACATGTCAGGCAAGAGTGTAAAGATACCTGGCTCCTTCGTGTGTCTGTGGGACTTGGGAACCAGGAAGAACTGTAGTCTATGCAGTCAGATTCTAAAGCAAGGGCTGCCTGGTAGCATGGGTCACAGGGCCACCGACAAGAGGCTTTCTAGGGAGCTGAGTTAAGAATCGATCAAGCAACAGGGCTATTTATTGACAATTTTAGATTGCATAGAAAAGGAGGAAAAAATTTCACTATGAAAATAAAATTCTGTCAGTAACCCCAATAGGCTTGCCCACCAACTAACGAGAACAAGGTAAATTTGAGCTCAATTTACTCAGATGGATAATAAAACTTTCAATTATGGCTGCATTATTTGTTGCTATATGGTTGAAAGATTAGGTGACAATATGCAAAAAATAGTTTCTTCATATTATAATATTTAGTAATGTCATTTTATTTTTTATATGTTTCATTAAATTGTTTTGTGGCTTTATTATCTACCCAGATGCACAGCCCAGAAATACAATTATTCAGATTTAGAAGCAATAAAATTTGGCATGCATTTTCTCGTATTCAGAATTCCTGCATGTTAAAAAGAAATTATAGCATTCTTCCCACATTGCACCGCTCTGAGGCCCTCACAGACCCATTCATTAACCAGAGGCATTACAGAAAGCACACCATTTAGGTTAAAGGGCCCTTCGGATAACAGATATGCAGGCACAGAGCAAATATTTCACTGTAGCCCCGCCTTTTGATTATGACAATAATAGAGGCAAACGGATTCGTGCTCGCTGTAATGTGCAGCTCCGTGATGGATCCATGAAGTGCAGAAACTCTGCTTACAAAACAGCACACAGAGAAACCACAGTGACAACAAACCCAGCTACCGCTACGGGGAAGCAGGAGTCTCACTTCTTGGAGGAAAAGTGATGACTTCCTGGGAACTTGTATGTCAGAGTCCATGGTACATAGAGCGTTAGGCATGACAGTGGGATTTCAGGGAGAGTGGCCCCACTGCTCAGACATATTACTTTACTGGAAAGCCACAAGTTTTTAAATGTCTAGTGAAGTATAAAGCAATACCTTAGGGCTCCTCATCTGCTGTTAGTACTCTAATATATGTTGAACATATAATTATTTGATATCATAGAAATCAACTTGCAAACACATGAGGGTATTGACACCAGACTATGCTGACTCTCCTATTTTGTTTTGCTTTGCTTTTGTTTTGAAATAGCGATTGTTACTGCATGGAAAGAGATGTCTAAAAAGAGCGTAAGAAGACATCAAATTATAACCTTACTATAGAAAAATAGAAATTGTAAACCAGAAACACATATTGTATTATATAGAGGTTAAGCATCTTTCATCCCCAAATCTGAACTCTAAAATTATCTAAAAGTTGAAACTTTTTGAACACTGGTGTAATACTCAAATTGAAACTCTACATTCAAATTATGAAAATAATTGAAAATTTGATATTCTCAGACTATGTGTATAAGGTATTATGAAACTCAATTTTTCTTTAAACATGGATTCTGCCTCCAATATATCTCAGATTATACATATGCAATTATGCCCCCCAAAAATATTTCCAACCCTGAACTCTTCAGGTTCTATACTTTTTTAACAATATACCCAAATAGAAAAGGACTGATATAAAATGTATGAAAAGAATTGCTATACATTCATTAGAAATGTGCAAAAACAATAATACATAGAAAAGATATGGGCAATAATTTTGTAGAAAATTCGTAAGAACAGAAAACATTTCAGATCATATCGAGGAAATGCAAAACGAGTGACCTCTGATAGCCATTTGACTAGCAGAATTAAGAAAGGCAGCATCATGAAGTGTTAGGGACCACATGCACACGCTGGAGCACCCAATGATTAAGAAATGTATAAGCTCCATTGGAAAATAATTTAATATTATCTTACAAAGGTAAATAATTGCAAATTCTACAGTTTTGTATTCCACTTATGGATGTGTGCTCAAGAAAAAAAATCCCAAATATATAGTCCAAAATGGAAGTGCAAAAGTATTTGCAGTACCATTCTCAAGAGTAAGAACCTGGAAATACTCCAAAGGAGTACGTGAATTCTAGTGCGCTCCATAGTTCGGTATTGTGAGACACTCAAAACCAATGAAGCCTGGCTACATGCAACAGCGTGGCTGACTCTTACCAGTATAATGACTGAGATTAGAAGCTGCATGGTTTTCTTTATAACTATTCAATATAGTGTTATGAATGTGCATATACTGTGAGGCTGTTTTAAGTCTGACGATGGGTACAAGATGTGAAAAAAACCTGACCAGATCTCCTGGGGGAAGAAAGCAATGAGCCATGGAAGCTGCAGAACAGAAGAGCAGGCAAGCTACTGGCTGGTTCCTGCAGTTTGTGACATCACAAACACCCATACAGAAGAAAGTGTAGCCCTCCTACTGACTGTGATGAGAGGGTATTGTGGAAAGAAGCTTAACGCTAGTGTAAGCCCTGAATATGCTGTGCAATAGGAGCACTCAGGTCCCTTTGGGGGGTGTGTGTGTGTTTCATCTAAATACACGATATGAGTGCTCTCAGATGGGCAATTGGAAGCCATATTATTGTTAAATGGTGACTAAGACATCTCATACATCCTATTCTAAAAATCATAATTATCAAAAAGACTGGGTAGGCTAGGGAGATAAGCTGAGAAAGCACTTACCGCACAAAAATGAGGACCTGAGTGTACATCCCCAGCATTACATAAAAGTCAAACATAGAGATATGAATCTGCAAATCCCTACAATGGGAAGGCAGAGACAGGAGCATCCCAAGGACTCGCTGACGTGCTAGTCTAGCCAATCAGAGAGCCCCAAGTTCCAAGATCCAACCTCAACAAATAAGGTGAAGGTACACAATGTTGACTTTCAGCCTCCACATACACATACATACATATACACCACACACACAAATTGTGATAAATATGTATGTATATATACACATGCAGAGAGAGAGAGAGAGAGAGAGAGAGAGAGAGAGAGAGAGAGAGAGAGAGAGAGAGTCATCAAGGCACTGTGGACTCAGCTCATGGATCTCACTTGCAGAGTGAAGTTTCCTATTAGAAAAAAGCCATAAAGAGTGAGTAGAAGCTTGAACAAGAGAGAAAATATGGGCACAGTCTTCTTCAGTCCCCACTGTGTTTCAGATACACCCGGTGAAGACAAAATATTCCTCCTGTGTAAGTAATGAATTACCCAAGCCAAGAACAACTGATTCACATGGAAATGATCATATCTGAAAGCAGAATGCCTGGCCCCATATTTTCCATCAGCTAGAATAATGTTAGGTCGATCAGCAATTGCATACTGATGGACCTCCCTTTTCTCCTCTCTAAAATAGGCTATGTGAGGAGGAAGAAGGAAGGACTGAGAGCCTGACAGACAAGCTGCTAGGCTTCTCCTCCTTTTTAGATTCTAGGCAGGATGGGGTAGTCTTACAAAGGGACTTCATTTGTGTCATCCAAGGATCAGAACACTGAACAGAACAGGAGTTCCTAGACGGTTGACTATCTGTGGCCTACAGGCATGACCAACTGAAAGGTTCATGTAGTTCAGTACTTCAAAAGCAGGATGATGAGAAACTTCCAGGTAAAATAGTTCCATGGATTCTCACTTTATTAACCTTCTCTGCTATCAAGAATTAAAAATATTTAAGTGAGGGGATGGGCACTTTCTCTCTCTTCCTCCTTCCCTCCCTTCCCCTCCCTCCTCCTCCTCCTCCTCCTCCTCCTCCTCCTCCTCCTCCTCCTCCTNCCTTCTTCTTCTTCTTCTCTCTCTCTCTCTCTCTCTCTCTCTCTCTCTCTCTCTCTCTCTCTCTAAGGAAAGTGTTTCACTTGCAAGCAAAAAGATCTGAGTTTGATTCCACAGAGCTCACATTTTATAAAAACCAGCCATGTTGGTACCTACTTATAATCCCAGCACTTGGGAGGTGAACAGTGGGATAGGTGGTTCTCTGAAGCTTACTTGACAAGATCTAAGCTATTAAAAAAATCCTATCTAATAAACCAAGGTGAGTGATGCCTGAGGATGAGGTGGTGTGTGCCTATAATCCCAGTGAAAGAGGAAGGTACCTAGTACTGGCTGACCAGTCTTGCCAAATCAGATCAGTTAGTTCTAGATTCAGAGACAAACACCTTTCTTAATGGAGACAGATGAAGATTCCTGACACCTACCTGTGACCTCCACATGAACATACATGTACTCATCCATAGCACATACATATACATGCAACAAATGAAAATTGAAAGAAACTTAAACCAGCTACCATGTTTAGAGGTGATGATTAAGAGTAAAGATATCACATGAGTAAGAGAAAGTGAAAGGTGAATAGAGAGTTGTGTGCATGTCTGTGTGTGCATGTGTGCCTGTGTGTAAGTTTTCTGTCTCTTGCCATGTGATGCTCTGAGCCATCTTGACACTTTATCAGCCAAGAAGTCCACCATCAGATGTGGTCCTCGACCTTGGACCAGCATCCTGAGCCTAAGTTACCCTCTTTCACTACAAGTTACTCAGCCTCTGTTGTGTTATAAGCAATAGAAAATGAATTAAAACAGCCCCTTCTCAATTCCTCAACCATGTAGTGGTGGCGCACACAGGACTGTGGACCTGTGTGTATACTTGTCTCATTAATGTGAATGTCTCTACATGAGAATTAATGATAGAGCCCCACATAGAGCCATTTTCTATTGTTTAACTCATAAGATGCAACCAGAATTATAAATAATTAAACATAAAATTGCTTATCTTCTTAAAATTCATGTGCACAAATTCTCATCAACACCCTTTCAGCCAAAAGAGCACTTTCCTCATGCTACCAACTCTATGGTTCAGTTAGATTTGTCTGTATGCAAACCACAGTAGCAAGTGATTTGAAACACCAATCACTTATTACAAATCCCTGAACATACAAGTAGACAATCTGAGCAAGACTCAGCAAGGATATGCTTTTGTTGGACTTTCCAAAGTCTCACATGTGTATGCCACATAGTACTTAGATGAGGTGGAAATTTAGGGCTATGATAACCTCATTCATATGGCTGGCAGTCAATGGCCTTCAGCTCTGCTGACAAAGGTAGCTGGGTCAAGCTAAGACATACCTAATTCAGGTACAATGACATTGTGGTTGGTCTGAGTCCCTAAAACCCACAGAAAAGGGCCTGGGGTCAGCTATTAAAACCACTTGCTATCTTCCAGAGGACCAAAGTTTGGTTCCTAGCACCCATGTCAGACAGACAGCTCACAACAAGTTGTAACTCCAATTCCAGGAAATCTGATGTCCTCTTTTGGACTCTGCTGCTACCTGAGCTCACACATGCACATACCCACAAATAGAAACATTTATATACATAATTTTTATAATATAATATTTTTATAGAATTGAAAACAATCTCAATCTAAAATTTCTTTTTAGGTCTCCGAGTCTCACTTGGTATAATACACCATTGACCAAAGAAAGGCCCATGACCAACCAAGTACATGATTTGCATAGTGCTGGTACCCAGGTATAAATGTGGAGAAAAAAATCATTTCAGCCATTATTTCAGGCATTTTTCTGTGCCAGCATTAAATAGCATTGTTCTTATTTTATGACACAAGAATATTTCCCTATAGACATAATGATTTGGGATTCCCCTCTGTACACTGTGAATATGTTTTATTACCATTGGTTAATAAAGAACCTGCTTTGGCCTATGTCAGGGCAGAATATAGGTAGGTAGTAAAACTAAACTGAATGTAGGGAGAAAAGGCAGCGTCGGGCAGATGCCATTTAGCTGCCAAAGGAGAAAGATGCTGAAACTTACCTGTAAGCCACAGCCTCGTATCAATACAAAGATTAACAGAAATGGGTTAATTTAAGATATAAGAGCTAGCTAACTAGGAATATGCCTAAGCCATTGGCCAAACAATGTTGCGATTAATATAGTTTCTGTGTGATTATTCAGGTCTGGGCAGCTGGAAAACGAAAAGTAGTTTCCATTTACAAGTGGTACCCATCATCTGGGACATGGATCCACATAAGACCTAAAAATTCTTTAAAAAAAAAAAAGTTGAAGGGGGGGGGCTTTTAGACCCACAGAAACGGGAGCCAAGCACAGCTTCTTAGTAGTAACATTTTATTTTTCAGATAGGCTCTGTTTGCTGGCTGCAGCAGAGGTATGGTTCCTTTAAGAAATGAATTCCTGACCCATGCTGGCAGTATAAGCAACTCAGGATCTTTCAGGAGGTCCTGCTACTGAGCACTTAGGGTTTGTGAGCAGAGTGCTACAAGTTGCTTGATAGTGACATAGACCCTCTGTGTCCCTGAAGCTGGGGCAGTGAGCATGGTTTGCAGAGACAGTGAACATACTTCTGCCATGTTGGATGGGCAGAGCCAACAGGCGAAGCTGCAGCATTAGTCCTAGCCATGCCCGCTTAACATTTGGGGGGAAAAAGCTCCTGAACAGAAAATGATTACAGATATACAATAAAGACAGATTCAGACAAAACTAAACCTCTAAAAGTACACAGAACATTTCAAAAATGTACGTAGGCTTAAGAAAAAAAAGAAAATGGGTATAAGCAGTTATAGAAATAAATAGTTTTAAAAATAAAACAAAGTCTTTAAAGGGTCAGTAAAAATAATATAATACAAACAAGCCACAAAAAATACCCAGAGAGTCTGGGTTATGCATTCTCTTGTGTTTTCTTAGAATTTTTTGATTGCAGAGAGAGATTTGATTCTGGGGAGTGCTAAGCTAAACCAACATATATATTTTAAAGATATTTTACTTCAAAATTTGAGTCTAAGGATATATTACTTTGGAAAGGGGTTCTGTTTTTGTTTTCACAGAAGATGAGAACCTGAGGATTCCTTTCAGGCTAATGAGGTTTGATGGAACAAGACCCCCTGAAAGGTCTCCACAAATGCTAAAAATAATTTGCCCAACAAACAATAGGAAGCAGTTTGGAGAAAACTAGGCCCAAATTTCCAAAGTGGTTGTTTATAATTTTTTTCATTTTAAAAGGGTTTATTATAAATGGTTAATAAAATAAGGGGATATATATAGAAATAAATACTTTACATTGGTATGGACCTGGTTGATTGATACAAATTTAAGGTCAATTTTGTCATATGTATATTTCTACTCTAATTTATGGTATTATGTTTATGTAGTTCATTTAAAGTGTAATGTATAGTTAAGAAATACAGATTAATAGTCATCTACAATAATCAAACTTTTAATTACATCATTTAGGTTTTCTAGATATATAGAGCTATATTTCAATTAGATAAATAATCCTCAACACTTCAAAGACCTACAGAATATGGCATTTAAAGAGTTTTAAGAACTTAGACTTTTCTTGACAGTGAGACATGTCTGCTTCTGGGAGCACCAGTTACTTCAGAGAGGTTGATGGGCATTGAACAAACTTGTTATGGAATTTGCCTTCAATGTGACAAGGCTAGCAATTTGGGCAAGAAACTGTTCCTACCTGGACTGCTTGATGATATTCTATATAAACTGGACATGCAGAGAAATGACTGCTGAGCTTGCCAAAGGTAAGACAGTTCTTCAGGGTTTCTGCTTCATAAAAGAGTCTGCTAGACATTCTGCAGGACACAGAAGAAAGTGACTGACAAGCTGCCAATATAAACAAAACAGTCTTTCAAATTTCCTAATTTATGGATACTATGGATCTGTAGGCTGAAGATGGATGTCCCAATGTTACAGAAGAACTTTGGGTGACTGTCCAGGCAGCAAGATGTCTGTGTCAATTGTAGAGTTCTGGAAGTTGCTTACAATATACTTCCTATTTACATAGGTAATATTATATCTTTCTAGGATCTTTGATAGAGTTGAAGCCATATAGTTATAGCTTTCCTTAGTTATGATAAAACATAAGTTAAATATGAAACTTTAGACTTGCAAAGAAATATTGTAATTGTAATCTTGCATAATACCTGTTTTGTTATAGGTATTTTTACTAAAGTTAAAACCTTCCTTTTTATTTAGAAAGAAAAGGGGAGAGAGAGAAGATTCCCCTCTGTAAGCTGTGAATATATTTTATTACCATTGGTTAGTAAAGAATCTGCTTTGGCCTATGGCAGGCAAAATATAAGTAGGTAGGAAAACTAAATTGAATGCAGAAAGAAAGAAGGCAGAGTCAAGCAGACTCTATGTAACTGCCTAAAGAGAAAGACAGTGGAACCTTACCAGTAAGCTACAGCCTCATGGTGATACACAGATTAATTGAAATGAGTTAATTTAAGATATAGGAGCTAATAAGGAATATGCCTAAGCCAGTAACCAAACACTATTGTAATTAATATAGATTCTGTGTGATTATTCGGGTCTGTGTGGCCAGGAAACAAAAACAGTTTCCATTTTCAACACAATGGGCACACACATCAGTGCACGCACAGAAAGAAGCATTGAATAGTCTCACACAAAAACACATGCATATACATGCCACAGTCACTTATTCACTCAAACATTAGCAGAAAGCCACAGGGAAAGAATTACATGGAGCTATGCATAGAATCGGCCATGTATATAGGCACCAAGTCCACTCATGAGGCAAGGATTTGCTGTGCACATTCTGTTTCATTTTAACTCTCCAAAGTTCCTTGATAAAATGCACTATAGAATATTTTAGAATAGGAATCCTCTGCTCCCAGCCATCCTTTGATATGAAGAGTTAAGTGATTAGAGATGACCCAGGCTGTCAGCTGCAGGCTGGTCTCTGTGGTCTGATTTCTCAAGATGATACAGCTCACTTCCCAGCAGTGATTGCAAGATTTAAATCTAAGTCGGGAGAGAGGAAAAATGCAATTCTTAGTATGGTGTTAGTTAGAGCACAGCTAGAAACAGCATAAGCAACGAAGGGATGGATCCCACGGAACTGTTTAACCATTTGGCTAGATTGGAAACATGAAGAAGCATTTCTATGGAGCTTCAGATACCAGCTTTTCATAAGTCTCCTGGTCTGCTTCCCCAGGAATTTAAAATAGATGTCAATTCTGGAAAGGGTGGGCTTCTGTAAAGGAAGCTCTTTCACTTCCTACAAAGGCTTTTGCATCTCTGTGCATATATTATCAACAATTTATGATTAATAAGTATTTATTTTCGTCAGTGTTTTAAGTAACAATATTGTTGAAAAAACAATGCTAAAAATAAGACTGCGTATTTCCATTTCTCGTGCATTCCTGGGGGCTTTGGGAAGAGAAAAAGACCACCACATTTTTTCCTCCTACGAGGTCAAAATTTCTAGAGAATTTATAGCTGAAGAGACAACACAAATTTTCAATAAGGATTATCCTTCTAAGCTTACCCTATCTCCCCATAAAGTCTCAGCCAGACAGGTCAGCACGATTCTAGCACCACTGTGTAAGTCACCTGTTAGAGTTGATGCCTTTCCTTGCTTTAGTACTTAATGCTTCCCTGTTACCACCCAAGAATTAGCTCACATATTCTGCTGCCCAAGTTCATTATCTGCTGATTCGCAGGCACACTTGGAAATACAGTGGGAAACTGTGAAAGCTCAAAACAGTTGGGACATGACTTCTTTGGTTTCCACAAGTTGGCTGGGACTAGCTGAGACAGTAGATTGAGGTGCACATACCACCACCAGAAAGACACTGAAAGAGCCCAAAAAAAGATCTAGGGAGCAGCTTACGAGATTAAGACTGCAAAGTCAAAGACACAAAGGTGCACGTAAGCAGTTAGGGAAGACTGTAGACTGTGTGGTGCCCTCTATTCAGCCCATAACACCCGCCCTGACCTTCCAATGTAGCTCACATTTTAAATCTTGCAGCTAATTCAATGAAATATCTGCAGACCAAAACACTCATCAATCAATCAAACCAGGGGGAAAAAGTAGTTTCCAAAGCATGTCTTCTCATTTGAAGAACGCATTTAAGAGATGGAAAGACAACTCAGTGGGAAACGTGCTTACTGTACAAGCATAAGGACCTAAGTTCAGATCCCCAGCACCCAAATAAATGCCAGTTGAGTGTGGTATCTTCCTATAATCCCGGTCCTTCAGGATGTAGAGACAAGGAATCCTCGAGACCAACCAAGTCGACTAACTTTGGTTTCAAGTTAGAAACACTGTCCCAATACATAAGGGTATAAGAAGGAAAGAAGTTAAAGGATATGCCCACATCAATCTCTGTTTTCTGCAAGCATGTACACACATATGACTATCACATACAAGCACATGCACACACACACACACACACACAGAGGGGGGGGGGAGAGGTACACACACACACACAACCCAGTGCATGAAATAACCTAAGTGGGAGTCAGCTTCCCCCTTCTTTAGACATTTGATCTGACACCAGAGGAGCTTGATTCTAAAAGTGGTTTCCTGAGCAGGGTCCCTGTCTACCCCTTCCAGTGTTAGGCTCTAAGGCCTATGGGTACTTTCTGTTTCTCAGCTGGAGAAAGCATCCCCATTGGAACACAGTAAAGTATTTAAAAATGCAATGACTTCCCAAATTAAACTTTGTCCTGGTTTAAACTTCTAAGTCCCTCGAGATAGCCAGGTCTAAGTTCTGCCTTATTTATGGCAGATTTTTACAGTGACAGGCTCTGGAGCGGCAAATCTGACTGATGTGTCCCAACACTTCCAGCTTCCTCTTCAGTGGGGGCGAATGCCCATGGTGTGACTCTGTACCATTCACACATTCAGTTACTTGCATTCAATATTTGTTTATTTATTTTGCTTTGAAGAGAAGTGTTCAATGTCAGGGATTTCCTGACTCCGTGGGCTCATGGTGTCACCTGTAGTCTCATCTTCCCTGGGCTGAGGATGACAGGAAGTTATCTGGTAGCTGCACAGAGACAGTCCAGGAAGTCCATTCCCACCACTGTACTTCCCTGGCAGGGCTGCTGCTCCCAATGGGCACACGCCTGGCCTGGGTACCACAGAGCTTTGTCTCATTGTCCTAGCTCTCCTATTAATGCGCACTCTACCACCCCTTCCCCAGGGGAATACCCTGAGGGCAAAGGTTAAGTCTTGGGTTGTCTTTTAGGTCTTTATATGAATTTGCCCCAACTGTGAATGTAGGTACTTGTATCACGTACCGATGCTCACTAAATCAGCTTGTAAGATGGTCAGGATTTGAGGGGAAGAATACTAGTAACCAGACTAGAAGACACGCCTTGCAAAAATACAAGCGCTCACACACTGGCTGGGCTGACAAGGGCTTAGGAAAGGTAGGATTCCCACCCTGACCATTAATGCTTGAAAAACACTGATAACAGTAGTGGTCTTGACTGACTGCTTCTGGTGCTCAGGGTACTATACTAAGCACTCAGCAGGTGTGATCTTACTGAACTAGGCAATAAAATCGGGAGAAGGCTATGTTCCTCCCAGCACCAAAGGTGTGAATTCTGAGGCTGGAGGCAGACAGGAAACTAGCCGTTGGCAGATATCCTACAGGTGAAGGAGTCAGGCTCAAATCAAGGTCATCGATTCTAGAGTCTTTCTTCTTAACACCTGTGAGACTGCAGGTTCATGGGGTGGGAAAACACACATTTGCATATAATCACACTGCATAACTCAAATCATTTTGGACCTGTAGGAAGACATCAAATAACAACTTATGAATAAGTAAGGATCTTAACGAATGCATCCACACACTCCAGTCTCAAGTCAATCTTGCATCTGAATGAGTGTCCTCTGGGAGGAGGTGTAGGCGCAGACCCCTTAAGGGGCTGATAATAGGGAACACAGTGCGACAGAAGAGGACAAAAAGAAGCAGAGGCTCCTAGGCAAAAGAAAAAAAAAATAGCATCATGAAGGCAACCCCAGAACTGCATGTTCTGTCTTCACAAAGCCCCTCTGCCACTCACGGCTTCTCTTGAGGTTCATGACTCTGCTACTCACAAGTCAATCATCGGCATTAGCCTCGCGAGGCTCGCTCTGCTCCCAGCCCCTACTACCCCACACAGCCTCTCACCAACATTAGATCGTGCCTTGTCTTTGCTCCAACACATTCAGGGATTTCCATCGCCTTCTGATTAAAGTCTAAAATCCTCAGCTCAATTCAAGGACTTTCACACTCAGTCACCATCCAGCCAACCAGATTCATCCTCAGATACTGGCTCAGTCACTCCAGGCTTGTGCCGAACTCCCGGAATATGACTCACCACGTCCCAAACGAGCTTGGCCCTCGCGCTTCCCGTGTCTCACTCTTTCCGTCTGCCTGGAACACACGTCTCTTCCTAAGTTGCCAGCAGCATTTGCTGAACACTTTTTAGGTATCAGGCACAATCTTGGCTTGTAAGATCAGCATTCTCCTCCAACACTCAGTCTAAATGCCGCCTTCTGCAGGAGGTAAGCAGGGATCTCTAGGGAGAAGCAACTCATCTGAGAGCAAAGTTCATTCAGGTGTTTGCATTTGGTCTTACACTCACCTTCCCTGCCACTGTGCAGACTACTGCGCTAATGGAAGACAACACATCATTGGTTAAGGCAGGCTTCAACCCAAGCAGTTTGGTACAAGTGGGCAGCTTCACAGTTCTGGTTTCTCACTTCCCATTGGCACATAAGTTGTTGCAAAGAAGTACACCATCTCCTCAGGCATCAAATACCAAAGAATGAATTCTCTCTCTAAAGTAACTAATTGTTACAAAGACATAATAAAAATTGCCCGGTCTCCTTGGTAATTGTGATTTATGTAACATTTTTTCTGCTGCATACCTGTGCGATTAAATAAGCTGTATCAACCCATAACATTCCGTGTTGTCAGAAAAGGGCTGTAAAAACTTTGATTTTTAAAAAGTGTTGGAAAACACACTGAGACAATGGGGACGTCCTATCGGGAACTCACCAAGGCCAGCTGGCCTGGGTCTGAAAAAGCCTGAGTTAAAACCAGTCTCGCTAAACATAGCGGACAATGAGGACTACTGAGACCCCAAGAACAATGGCAATGGGTTTTTGATACTACTGCACCTATTGGTTTTGTGGGAGCCTAGGCAGTTTGGATGCTCACCTTACTAGACCTGGATGGAGGTGGGTGGTCCTTGGACTTCCCACAGGGCAGGGAACCCTGATTGCTCTTTGGGCTGAAGAGGGAGGGGGACTTGATTGGGGGAGGGGGAGGGAAAGGGGAGGTGGCGGTGGGGAAGAGACAGAAATCTTTAATTAATTAATAAAGAAATAAATAAATTTAAAAAAAGTGTTGGAAATATATTGTTTATTCCTTCTTGGACTTAGATAGATTCTAACCTCTAATATTAAAAATAAAAGCAGTGTCCCACCAAATGGCAGGGCTCAAGGGGGCTCACAGAGACTGAAGCAGCAATCATGGAGCCTGCATGGGTCTGCATCAGGTCCTCTGCATTCATGTTATGGTTTTTTGTTTTGTTTTGTTTTTAGCTTGGGTTTCTTGTGGGACTCCTAACAGTGACAGTGGTGGTGTCTCTGACTCTTTCGCTTGCTCTTGGAACCCTTTTCCTACTATTGGATTGCCTCATACAGCCTTGATATGAGGGTTTGTGCCTAGTCTTGTTGAATCTTGTTACATTGTTCAGTTGACATCCCTGGGAGGCCTACTCTTTTCTGAAGGGAAACAGAGTGGATTGGGGGTGGGTGTGTTGGGAGGTGTTGAGGGAGGGGAAGCTGCAGTTGGAGAGAAGACAGAGAGAGAGAGAGAGAGAGAGAGAGAGAGAGAGAGAGAGAGAGAGAGAGAATGCCTGCTGAATGGAGTCTGCAGTCTGACTGCTAATTAAATGGACACATTTTCTTCCTCCACCTATTTCTATTCTTGTCTGGAATATAGGACTTACTTGGATTAGAGAGCTCATGCTAAAGCAAACAATTCACAAGCGAGGGAGAAGTAATGTGAAGGTTTTTTTTTTTGAAGCCTGAGAAGCCAAAGTGAGAGACAGATCCAACAAGTTGGAGATCATCAGAAAAAAAAATGAATTCTCCTCATTTTACCTTCTCAATAGGGTGTTATTCTGAAGCCCCAGAAAAGCTCTGTGTTGAGCCACCTTCTAGTAGCAAGTCCAGAGAGTTCTTGGAGCTGGAAGAGCCCCGACATGCATGCAGTGCATCAAGTCCTTTAGGCCTTCTCTTTCACTTATGCACTCAACTCAACTGTAGATTGTCTGTCATGTGCCATTTGCATCCCCTTGCTAATGGCAATAGAGTGGGGAACGTTGTCTTTGTGAGCAAATGTGATTTGGCGTGTGCCAAGTGATAAGGCCTCTTTTTCCACTGAACCTTGTATGTGCAGATGGAGGTTGGTAGTCAAGCGAGTGGAATTTCCAGGCACAAAGTTTGAAGCGGGGAGTGGTCGAGAGGACAGAAAGATGGTCGGAACAAGCCTCACTGAAAATGAACACCAGTTATCATTGCAGATAGGAAGTGTCGAGCACAATAGACAGAGGGGAAAGAGAAAGGCCACACAGAGTTCAGTCTCAGAACCAGCCCTGCCTCCACACCCTCAGGCTGAGACTTGGCATTGTTGCCACCAACAGCGGAGCCAAAAGTGAAGAAAAAAAAAAAAGAAAACAATGAAATGGGCCTGCCATCAATGAGGGAAGCATCATGCAATGCCAGCTTCTGATTTGGAAAGTGTTCATGAGGCTTTCTTGGCTGGGATATTTAAGACAAAAATAGAAATATTCTCATCAATGATTTATAAGATTTCTTTAGAGAGATGGGGCAGAACCCAGTATAACAAAGAGCAAAACAGCACACCCCTGCTTATCACTGTGCTGGAGAGCATGGGTCAGGCGAGACAGAGCCATGCGAGGGTGTTCTTTGTTCCTAGCCCAGAAATTACAGTTGAGATAAGCTACCAATTTAGCCAGCATGAACTTTTAAAAACCCAGTCAGGTTTTTTTGGACTCTTCCAGATGTAATTTTATTCTTCCCAGGGGTCAGAAACCCCAGACAAGTTATCAGGAAGCTGTCCCTATATTTCAGAGAGCAACGGTCATCATAAGGCAGCTTCCAATCAAACAGGAGCATCGTCTCAAACAGAGATCATCCTCTTTTGTTCTCAGTCTTTGTAGGAGGGAGGATGGGAACCAAGAAAAGCAATCAGATTTGGAGAATGGAGTGGACAGGCACCTCCGCGGAGTAGGATGAGATTGTTTCCGTTTCACGACAAGCTTATTATGAGTCCATCCTTGGATTTGGGTTGTTTTCAATTATGCATGAATTGCCTCCATCTCCTGGACTCCATGGGAAGCATATGGGATGGGAATGGAAAAGGCATCTCAACCCTGTACCACTGCCTGCCTCCCAAGTTCCTGATCACCCCATGTCTGCTCCATTCTGCATGCAGCCCCCTTGTCAACCATTAGTCGGGTCACTACTGGGGACAACCTTCAACACTCCATTACTGTCTTGCATAATCAAAATCCCACTCACCCTCTTCAGTCACTCAATTAGGCAGTGGATATTGGCTGAGCCACCAGTGCAGGGCACTAGGTGTTCAGACTTGAACAAGAAAGGAAGCAGAAACCTACCCTTCAAGGACCTTAGGGTCTACTGGGATAGAGAAAGGAATTAGCACCAAGTAATAGCAGGTACAATTAGGTGAATGGCTGGTAAGGGCATATTTCCTCGGGGCACCCAAAGGCTGCACATCTGTTGCCTGTAGAGGTCAGGCAAAAGACACTTCCCTGCAGCCTTGACATCAGAAGAAATGTGACCACAGCACACCAGTTAACTAGCAAAGAAGTATGAGTGGGTTCCTGGAAGATACATGGGATGGGAGAGGTGGTGGGATCTGTAAGCCAATGGAAGCAGAGGAAATTATTGTATAAATGTCATGAACTTTATCCAGAACACAGAAAAGGAAGGGGGAGATGGTGAAGGGTCCAAAAGAAAAGGCAAATGGGGCTCAACTGGTCAGAAGGATCATGAAATATAAGTGGGTGAAAGTAAGCTATATCTTGGAGGCAACAAGGAGCCTCCGAAAGCTGTTGAAGATGGATCTGGAATGCCAGACTGTTTTAGAAACTCCATTCTGTGCCCAGAACCAAGTATATGTGGGTCAGAGACAGTAAGGCCAAGGTCAAAGAGACCGTTTAGCAGACTGGCAATCCAGTGAGGCAGAATGTGGGTCAGCAGGAAGAAGGTGAAGGAGGAATGGGGCTCACAGACCTCAGTGAGTATGGCCTTCTCTAAGATGAGAGAGAGGTGTGGCCAGGGAAGTTCTTATTCTGGCTTAATTGACAGACTACTCCTCAAAATAGGGAGTTTGGTTACTGGGGACCTGAGTCAGTGTATAAAGTACTTCCACGCAAGTGTGAGGAGCTAAGTTGGGAGGCCCAGAAATGACGTGAATGCCATGTGGATGTGGCCGTCATCTATAATCCCAGCACTCGGGAAGCACAGTCCCTGTCTCTAGGGCAGACTAGCTGGAACTGCTGAGCACCAGATTCATCAAGAGGCCCTGCCACTTTCGGCCTCCACACATATACACATATGTGTACAAGTGTACTCACACATGTGCACACATGCGTGTGTTCACACACCTATGAACACCCATAGACATATGCATGCACCTCTCCCCTTCCCCTCCTTTCTTTCTCTCTCTCTCTCTCTCTCTCTCTCTCTCTCTCTCTCTCTCTCTCTTCTCTCTCTCTTTCTCTCTCTCTCTCTCTCTCTCTCTCTCTCTCTCACACACACACACATGCACACACACAATCAGAGAACAGTGGAAGAGATCCTTTCTTTCACGGGATGAGCCTGAGTTTCTTCTCACGGAGAATTCTAGAAGTTGTGAGACAGGAAAGACTAGACATGCTCATTCAGATCATCAGTGTATAGAGGATTACCATCCTGTGTAAGCAGGTGAAGCCCGAAGAGAAGAAAAGTTCAGGGGCAGAACCAGGGTAGCCACATCTAAGACCTGTAAAAAAAAAAATGGTTTCCAATGAAAAGAGGATGGGACATGGTAGATGGGTAAAGTGTACTATTTTCTTGGAAGCAGAGACCCCTTCAAGGAAGATGTTGTTAATAGCTTCCTTATGAGGACTGAAGGTGGCTACTAGAATTATAAGAAGAAGCCACTGTTGACTTTAGTAAAAATAACTCTGGTGAAGTGGGTAGGCGGGAGAACAAAATAAAAAACAGGTCTGAAAGTATTACAAACCAAAGAATCAAAATACAGGAAGCAAGCAGAGGCATCTGCCTCTTTCCAACCTACGGCAAAACAAAGGAAAGGGGAGAGGGGTTGTCTCTGGGGGTGGAAATTCGGATTTCTTAAAGCAGTTGGCTGCCATGTGGAGAAATGAGCTCCGCTCTGCAGAAGGAAACTAAGCATACCAGAGAAACTTCTGGACAACGGACAACAGTGAACTCAGGAAAAAGAGGAAGGTTGCTGAGATCATTTCAAACTCACAATTCCGGGCCTCCATGGAAAAGAGATCAGTCAGACAGTCGCTTCTGCTCTGTCGCTGAGAACTGAGTGCCAAACTCTAGCACCGGCAGAGCAGGATTAGAGAGAGGATTTCTGCTGTGCCTTTGGGGTATGTGACAAATAGCATGTATTCCTTCCCTGAAAGGACATCTGACTCAGAGGCTAAACAACCAGAGCTGGAGAAAAGGATACTGGAAGGAAGATGCCCCTCCTTCCTTCTCCCTGAGTTGACCAAGTCAGCTTCTGGAGGGAAGGACCAGGGAAGAAGAGCCAGGCTGAAAGCAGGTTTCCCAACAGTGGAGCCAGTCCCTCCCCTTCCTTCCCCTGGCTCCTCCCAGAGAATGAAGCCTTGCACCCCTGGGCTCCAGACTTACAGTAAAGACAGACACATGTTAAGCCTCCACCTCAGTGGTCATGAGCAACTTCTAAACAATGTTCCTGAAAACACATCCCCACCCAATGCCTCTGTCAGCCTCGGCTCTGGCTGAAGATGGGACACAGAGAAGGATGGAGAGGAAAAGACACAGACAGATAGACTGATGAGCAAAAGAGCTCACAGAGGAAGGGGATTGATGATTGATTGATTGATTGACTGACTGATTGATTGATCGATTGATTGATATAACTGACCCTGAGTAAATCACTTCTCCTCTGTGGCTGTTAATTGCCAAAAGTATAGAATGAGAAAAGACTAGAACATGCCTGGTGTTCCTTTCGGCTTGGCAATCCTGATTCTCGGATTTCCTATTTGTATATATAGAGCACTCCCAGAGGCCAAAGGCATTAACAACACAAAGAAAGAACAATAAGCTCCAGTGGAGATGTGCGAAGAGAGATGCACACGCATCCCTGACGAGCAACCGTCAGCACACAGGAGGTGATGAGCACAGCTTTGCGGCACACGTCTCTAGATGCTGAAGTGCCAGAGCATGCACACAGAGCCCTGCCAGCGAGACCCGTGTTCAGGCTCTTCCTGTGCTGCTAAGAGATGACCACTGGACGTAAGCTGAACACTTAGATGAATCGCTTAGGTTGTCAAGCTTTCTGCATAAAGGATGGTCAATCAAGATGATCAAAGTTTGTTAGGAAAGCCACCTTGAAATTTTGCTGTTATAAGTTATTTTTAAAGCAGACTGACACATCTGATATACCATACAGCTCTGCAAGACACTGGTTTTCAAGTCTTCCAACTCTCTGCTCCACGTCCCCAGTTGAAGCTGCACCACACAGCACAATGGGACCATTCTCCAGTATCCTCTACCTGGGGGAAAGCTGTTCAGAAGCTGCCCTGACCTAAAGAAAAGGCAGGGAAGGTCAGGTGAGGAGCTACACACCAGGCCACCTCATCCTGCTACTTCAGAATGAACTAGAAAGAGCTATGGGCAGCATGGGAAAAGAAAGGGGCAGGTTCCACAGAACTTTCAAACTGCAGACTGAGCTCTCCCTCCTGGGGGGTGGCACCATCCCCGTGATCTATCCACCCATCCTCTCTGCCTAGGCATGAGGGAATTTCAGAAACTATCTGGTTTCCTTTTTGAGTAGGAAAACCAGAAGGCCCAGCTTGCTCCAGGACACCTGGAGAAGGGGAGATGGCCTTTCTGCAGAGATTGTAGGTAGATATCTGTACTGGCTGGTTTTGTATGTTAGCTTGACACAAGCTAGAGACATCAAAGAGGAAGGAGCCTCAGTTGAGGAAATGCCTTCATGAGATCCAGGTGTAAGACATTTTTTCAATTAACAGTCAGTGTGGGAGAGCCCAACCCATGGTGCCATCGCCTCCTGGGCTGGTGTTCTTGGGTTCTATAAGAAAGCAGGCTGAGCAAACCAAGGAAAGCAAGCCAGTAAGCAAGACACATCCATGGCTTCTGCATCAGCTCCTGCCTCCGAATTCCTTCCCTGCTTAAATTCCTGTCCTGATTACCTTTGGTGATGAACCGTGATGTGAGAGTGTCAGCCAAATAAACTCTTTCCTCCCCAACTTGTTTTTTGGTCATGGTGTTTCATCGCAGAAATAGCAATCCTAACCAAGAGCCACTTAGACCCAGAGACCACCTATGACCATGGTGGCCACCTGGTACACCAGTACTTTAGGCTGGAATGGAGACCATGGAGAAAATAATTGTTACCTCTCATAGAGAACATCAAGGCTGCAGGATACCCCATGGTCCCTCCCACATGACAAGGAAGCTTCCTTCTACCTTAGAGGCCACCTAGACTATGATGGGGCGACTACAGATGGAGTTTGTTCACAGCAAATTGGATAACAGAATAAGAGGAAAGGGTAAATGTAAGACACTTTCCTCAATGCTATGACAAAATCCCTGGTAGGAAGCAACTTAAGGGAGGAATGCTTTTGTTGTTTTGATTGTTGTTCTGTTTTGCACTTTGGGTATTTCCATCACAGGAAGGAAGGTGGCAGGCAGGGGTGGAGGGCAGCTGTGGGTGCAGTGGCAGAAGCATAGGGCTCATGGGGCTGCTTGCTTCTGTTTGGGCAGAACAGGAAGCAAACAGGACAGAAAGCAGGACTTAAGACTCCACCAGCCCACTTCCTTCAAGGAGGTTACCTTCCAAAGGTTCCACAGCCTCTCCAAACAGCGCCACCAGCTGGAGATCAAGTGTTCAAACACGTGAGCCTGTAAGAGCATTTTACACTCAAACCTTTCTAGTTGTTCTAAACCAGCAGGTGTGTAGTCTTCTGCCTGGGCATAGGTGGGACCTTGTAAAGGGACAGGAGAATAAAGCTGGAGGAAACGAAGACTGGTGTGTGCCTGCTCTTCTCCCAGGCATTCATTCTGGTCCCTGTCCCTACCAGGGAATCTTTTCCCAGCTCCTTCCTGAAGAGTCTTAGTTCAGCTCTAAAGGTTGAGGTTCACCCAACAGGATGTTTATATAGAGTCTGAAAGCAGAGAAGAGCAGGCAGAGGGCAACGCGGCAGGCACTGTCTCTGGCACCTTAGGACATCAGGCCCCTCACCTGCCTTACGCTACTCCAGTGATGCAGAAGATAAAAACCTGGGCCCCACCAACTCCTTGACAATTTGCCTTCAAGTCAGCCTTGAACTTAACCTGTAAGATATGATAGGCCAGAAAAGGCCTCAGGCTGTCCCCAAACTACTTCCCGAGGAAGTTTTTTGCTTAGAAGCATTTGCAAAGCAAAGAATTGAAAGGGGCTGCAACTGGTGATGAGCACCCTAAAAAAAAAAGGGTGAAGTGAGCCAGGAGAGTTCCCGGGTCATTGCTGGGGGACTGGCCTGAAGCTGAACATAAGGCAGACTCACTGAAAATGGTCCTTAGGTCCCCACATGGGGACTTCCAGTGAGTTAGGAGCCTAGATGACCCTCCCCACATACTGCTCTTCAGAGTCCCACTCTGCTGGCAGCCCCTGGCTTTCCCAGTCCCACAACCATCATCACCGCTGCACTCTGGGCTATGCAAGTGTGTGAACACACAAACACACCAAAATCAGCACTACCACTAGGGAGCCCTAGCATCTGCTCCATTTTGTCTCTGGTCAGTTAGTTACTAGACATGGAGTGGATGAAAGAAAACATGATGCCCTCAGATTCTGCGGTCCCCTAATGGTGGCACAAGACTCATATGTTTTCCTGCATCCTAGAAATCTATTTCATTATCACCATCTTTACGCAGACATCATCCACTGGTTGACCACACACAGATGACCGACATTCCAGGCAGAGGCAGTGAATGTTGGGCTCCAGTGATGCTCACAAGAACACGTGCAGGCAAAGTTCGGAAGGAGGAGCCATGAGTAGTGATGGTGGTAGATCAGCATACACAGATGCTTCGGGAATTAAATGGCAAGACGGTGGTGGAGATGGACTTCCTGGAGGGAGAAAGCTGAAGCAGAGCCACTGATGTGGAGAAGTTATGACTACGACGGAAGATTACACAGCAAAGGCTTAAACAGGCGAGTTTTGGTGTGCTCTCACTTCCTGTCTGCGTAGCCCTGAAAAGACAACTAACCTCTCTACTCTTCCACAGTCCTGCGTATAAATTGGAAAGATACAGGGAGGAAGACTATAGCCTAGAAAGGTCTGGCATGCGGTGGGTTAGCAAAGGCACAGAGGCTGACATTGAGGCACTGCACATAAAGAATCGGGGACTAGAAGATGAGAAAAGCTGTGAGCAGCCCAGAAGCTTGGTGCTCCAAGGCTGGATAAGACTGTGACTGGAAGTGGTCCCTTTTGTAGCCCTGTCTCTAAGGAAGCTTCAGGCTCAGTGGTGGTGCCCTGCCAAACAGGCTGTCAGTTTGGCCCTGTCAGGGACTTTCTTCTCATTGGCTCTGACTCTGACAGGAAAATCAGCAGGCCAGTGGTACGAGCCAGGCAGCACAACAGACAAGGCCCTGGGGACAGTTTAAGTGGACAATAATTGCAGGTTATTATATACCGTGCTGCGGCCAAAAGCCAGGCGGCTGTTAAGTGTGATTGGAAGAACTAATGGGGAGGAAGAGGAAGAATGAACTGGCTGGGTTGGTCTCTGTGTTCTCGGGCTGCTTTGGGGCCAGGAGCAGGGAAGGACAAAGGACAGGTTGGTAACTGAGAAGTGCATTTACTGCACCTAGGGACGAGTTCATTTACTGCACCTAGGGACGAGTTCCTTCTCTACAAACTATAGGTGAAGGATGAAGCATACAAAATAAACAACCGAGGTCCAAGGAGGGGAAGTGCTGACCTAACCCAGGCATCCACTTTGCTGTTGGCTGGTGAGACAAAGAGGTTCCTGGGAGGGAATGGCATAACTGGGCAGCTGTGAAGTAGAGCAGGCACCCTCTCAGAACTGGGAGCAGCCATACAGTCTCAGAGGGTAGGACCTCAGCGCCCCCGCCAGGTCAGCGCAGTTAGTAAGGGTAGGGATTATAATGGATTATCTCTTGGAACCTTATATTTTCCTTAGACACCTCTCTAGAACAGAGGATTATGCGCCTGTTCAGAGATAAATGTTCGTGTATTTGTCACTTTTCTCATCCCTGACAGAAGAGCTGGATGCAGAAGCTCAGGGAGGAAAGGCTGACATAGTCAGAGATCAAAGTCCAGAATGGCTACAAGAGTATGATGGGGGAGAATGGAAGACAGCCTCCATCATCCAAGGAGCAGAGATCCCAGGAAGAGCTATGGGCTGGTACCTCCCTCCAAGTCCTGTCCCTGGTGTCCTCCTACCAGCAGCCAAGGCTGATTTCCTAAAGGCTTCATAGCCTTCAAAATGGTCCCACATGCTGGGGACCAAGTGTTCAGACATGAGTCAGCCAGTATAGGACAGCATGGACTCTAACTATGGCAGTACTGAAACAAAAGTAACTTCCTGTTGGATGCATGGCAGTGGTAATCACACGATCCTTGCTGCTCCAGGGACCTATAGGACCTACTCTTCCCAGATCTGCTGCTGGGAAACCTTCAGAGAAGTGAGCCTTACTCTGCTCTTTAGCACCAGACTGGGAGAACTTAGGGATTAACTTCCAATACCTGGAATTTCCTTAGTACCCATGGGAAAGATGCCAGAGGATCAAATAAACCAAACATCAGGAACTTTCCTTGGAGGATGTGTGGATGACCCTTTACTCAGCCCCTCCAAGTCTTATCCCAGAAGCAAAAAGACTGAGAATTTCTTCATGGAGATTACCAGACAAAATGATGACTTTTTTAAGTCACAGAGATATTTATAAGGGCCAATAAGTAAATCTAACCTGGACAGTGAGGACTAGACCCACTTTCTCCAAAGAGACTTTCAGGATCACCTTATAAAAGACTCAGAGTCACCCTCCAGTATGACAGTCCAACAGTCTGATCCTCCTTCCAGGATGGACTCAGCACTACCCTCTAGTCTGACAGTCCAACTGTATTTATAGAGTGTACTTCTTTTAAATGTGCTCTCTAAGACAAATTTCTGTTACTGTGTTCATTGAACAAGGGACCAGAATTTGTGCACACAACTCTGAGTGGACACTTTAAAGGAAGTGAAGATTATTAAAAGAAGGCTGTAATCAGGTGAGTGTTGGGGGGAACTTAGTTTCTTTGAAACTGGGGTTTCTTCTTTGATATATTCCTAATAGCAGCAGACCTGTATCCTCTGGAAGTGGAAATGACCCGGGAGGGATGGACCCTGTAGTGTGACCCACCCTTCTGCACATCATAAACTACTGACACCTTCTTTGGTCTGGTACCATTGATTATACTTTTCTGCATTTTTCTTAGACAATAAAATCATGGTTGTGGTGTCCAAATACTACTTTTTCCTAAGGGATAGCCTTGTTATAAATCTTGCATGTTCAACCCCACACATATCATATACACACAACTTGGACCACAAAACGCAAGCCTGCCTCTTTCTATAGCCCCAGTCTCTGACTGCCCTTGTATGCATTATCCTCATCTTCAACTCCTGCCGCTTCTCCCCAGACCCCATGGCTATAGGCCCTTTGTCTGGGTGTTCAGCCTGTAACCTGCAGACCATATGCAGCTGAGGAGACCTAAAATGTAGCCTGACACAAAATTGTAAACTTACTTTTAAAGGAATTGTGCAATCATTTGCCATTTTTAACTCCATTGCATGATTGTTGAGTGTGAACTTTGTAGATGACAATACTGTGTTGTGCTGTAACGCACTGGACATGTCTGCAGCAGTACCCGTTCCATCAGGAGAATTCTACCAAAGTGGGCAAGTCTGAGGGCCCACATAACCACGAGTAGAGACCTTCCCTGATACCATCTCGCTTTTCTGAGCCCCACCCAGTATCCCCCCGGCCTCAGCCACCTACCTCAGTCTTTACCAGCATAGCCTAACAGTGTTGAATCTCTTAACACCTGTACTAGGTAAAGGACTATACACAACAGAGGCCTCGTGGCTGTGTAAAAAGTTAGGTAGGACTTGCTGATTCAAGAGTATTATTGAAGAAACTGTGCCATGCTACAGTAGCATGTATCCACAGCATTTTGTATAATAGACGCAACCTCCTATTCCGGTTTCCAAGTGAGCTAGTGTCTGCAAACCTCAGGGCTCATGTACTATAAATTAACATAATTAAAAACTAATTAGTAAAACATCACAATTAAAAAGACTTACTTCTGTAATACCTCTCAGGTAAGAAGGGGCCAGAGTGCTAACAGCAGATACACAGGGCAGGACTCCAGAAGACTGAAGCAGGGACAAAGCTTCATGTTACCTAAATATTTCCATCCCCAAGGGGTATCTAGGGAAATCAGAATGCAATGTGTAAGTTTATCGACCTCAAGACTGGGCACCCAGTTCAAGGGCCCAACCCAAGCCCTGCAGGACTTGGGCGGAGCTCAAGCATTCCCTCAGCCCCCAGTGGCCTGTTAGTGATGCTCCAATAATATCGGCTGTCCAGACATTGATCTGAACACTTTACCTGCGCTTACTCATTTAATCTTCACAACGACTCCACGAGCTCCGCTCTATTTCTCTGCTGATTTCGCAACTGTGGAAACTGAGCCACAGTGAGATTAAATAATGTGCCCAAGGTCACACAGTTAATAAGCAGGGGAGGCAGGACTGGCAGGTGAACACATCTGCTTCTGTAGCTCTACGTACAGTCCTCTTTGAAGATGCCCTTATCCTAGAGAAAATAGTCAGCTAGTTCCTAGCTCATTGGGGTGCAAAAGTGGAGAGATCAAGTCTACATTCCTCATCCAAAGGCCTCAGCCCCTACTTTCTCATCTTAATAATAAATTTTTACATAAAATCAGAGTCAACCTCATAAACACATCACTGTCTCAACCCTGGGATAGGAAAGGAGGAAGGAAATGAGGTTTGGGGGGAAAAAAGGTACAAAGGTTCTCGATTCCACTTGCCAAGTAGGAAAGCTGAAGTCCAAGAAAACAGTGGCCTGGCCCAGACTCCTGCCGCTCAACTATCTCTGTGGTCACACTGCTCAGGGTGTCCTCAGCCAAGACATGAAATACCTTGGTTCACATGCTAGACTTTCATGCTGACGCCTGTCCTCAACAAAACTGAGGGCTTGGGATAGAAACCTAGAACAGTTGTTGACCAAGGACACAAGGACTCCTAGAGGCATAGTTTGTCAGTGGGTGCAGCGAGAGAGCCCCCAATGACCCAGGGAAGTGTGTCCTTGGGGCTCCAATAGCAAGGAAAACAGTATAGAGGAGCCCTGTCTACCAGCCATGGTACTAGGTAGTGCCCCTGTTGACACTTCTAGCCTTCTAAGGTGCTCCTGAGTTTCTCAAACACACAATTTCCATCCTCCTATCCATTCCTTCCCTCCAATAGATTTGCTTCCCTAGCTAGATTCACTGTGGGCTCAGAACAGGACAAGGAGGTCTTTTAATGATGACAAGATGCTGGTGACAAGATCCTGCTAAAATTAACAGAGGTGGTGAGAGCTGTTTCTTTCTTTCTCTTCTTTACTGGGCTTTACATTACAAAGCTTTCCCAAATTATTCAAGGGCACAGAAGCTTTGAGCTTATGGCACAGTTCACAAAAAGCTGAGCCCTCCAAGTTCCATCCTGCTTCCTTGTGCCCTATCAACAGGGAAGCTTCTGGGAGGTTCTCCTCAGCAGGAAAGCCACAGCTGACTGCTCACTCCGGACCTCCGAAGGCGGGTGACTCTAAGCACCGCCTCCAGGCCAGGCTAAATTGTTCCTCCCTCGGGTCAGCACCACAGTGCTCTTCTCTGGGAGCTCTTCCCTAGATTCCATTGAGAATCCGCTGCTTCTTTCCTTCTGTCTAACTCTAGGCCACCAGCCAGCTCCCCGCAGTAGAACGCCCTGGCATCCTGCTGTGCAAGCACAGCACCCCTCTCTCCTGCAAGCCACTACCCACCTCGCAGTTAGTTCATCCCCACTTCCCACCCTCCACTTGCATTGCTTTCTGTTTTCTATTTCCTCCTTGTGGAAATCCTCAAGCCTGGAAGACATTTAACCATCTGTTGCAGTTTGCAGTTCTGGGGCTTTTCACTTGCTGTAACTTTGCTCTCTAACTAGACCATGAGTTTGTTGCAGGCCTGTCCTTTCTCCAGCATTTGCAGTGAGAGAGATGGACCGGGCTGGATGAATGCAAGGAAGGCTGAGTGGGGCTGCCTCCGAGCTTAGCCAGGCAAATTCAGGAGTCTGGGCTCCTGTGTGTGTTTTCGTATTTGACACTGAATCCTTCTCACAGTGTTGACATAGGGCTACAGCCCCCTATTCCAAGGGAGCAGAAGAATGAACACAGTTAAGTACTAAGCACTATCCTGAGAATCTATATGTGAGCATCACAGTGTAAGGGGTGACCGTGATGGAGACAGACCAGATTCCTGCTTTCCGACCAAGAAGAAAGGGAAAACACAGGCAGAACAGTTTCCAAAGCAGGCCTGACAGTGGTTCAGTGGGTTCCAGAGGGAGGGGGGTGGAGGGTGACTAGGGTGGGGAGTGGTACCTGGAGAGAGTCTCCTCTTCCCTTAAAGACAGAGAGGAGAGCAGAGGGAAGTGACCTCACCTGCCCTCAAATGCCTTCACCACCACTGGGCATCCTGATGCCCCCGGAGATGAATCAGCAGCAAAGCATTCATGCCAGACCAGAGAGAAAACAAAAAGCAGGTGATCCCAGCCCCGCCTTCCATTTGCTGCTCGCCTCTCTCTTGATGGATGGAAGAGTTGTGGGCATGAAGTGGCACATGGAGGAAAAGTTTTTAAATCTACTTAATGACGCTGGGAATAACACTTTGTCCCTATCTCTCCCTAATTACATTTCTCTTTGATGATCTGAGGGAGGAAAAAAAAACTTACCTCAAGTCGTCCTAGAATATCAAGGGCACACGTGCCAAAGAGCCAGCCTAACCACCTAACCACGTGCCGTATGTTTTCCCAGGGGTCTACCTTTGCTCCTCTATTCATTCTTTTGAGACACCTGTCTGCATTTTTTTACCCTCAACATTCTGCTGAGGCTAAGATGTGGAAGTCCAACAGCAACAGCTCGGCCCCTTTATGACAGAAGGGCCTTGCAGAAGCTGCCTCAACCGCCATCTACACATGAGGAGCCCTGGTGTCCAGGATGTTTCTGAGGGGACCTAGGGTAGCTCCCCATACATCTGTCAGAGAGATGAAGGATAATAGAGGCCCTCCCCACCAAAGGGCTAAACCTAAACCCAAGGTGTACATCTCTGCGGTGGGCTGCAGAGGAGAGAAGATGTCCACCTAAGAAGGACGGCATTCTCCTCAGCCTTGGGTAAACACACTAAGGGACACAACACAGAGAGGCAGTCCCAAAGGAATATGAGGAAGCGTGGGAATCGGAAATACCCAGTTGACCCTTTAATTAACGCCCCCCAATTCTTTCATTCACTCCCGCCAAGACACTACTGCTTTGCTTTGCATAGTAGCTGTTACTAATAATAATAGCACAAATAATTAAACATCTGTGAATGATTTACTTGGACCTGGGGACAAATGGGATGGTTTCAGGAGAAAGAAGGTGGCGGTTCTGAGGTCTTCAACGGAGCAGTCCCTTCCTTTTCCTGAGCTGGTTCCTTTTACTTCTCAGCTCCATCGCCTCGTGGCTTTGTTTTGACAGGATGGATGGGAGGCAGGGAAAGAAAAAGGATCCTCCAGTAGAAATTATTTTCATTAACTCTCCTGTTATAGCATATATATGTATACACACACATACATACATATTCCACTTCACCATGAGATCCTGAGAGCTAACAGCACTATAAGATGCTGTTGGATAGTGAATTTGAATATTTAAATAGTCATTATTTTCTGCATATGTGTCCTGGGGTGGAGAGAGAGAGAGAGTGAGAGAGCGAGAGCGAGAGAGCAGTGTGGATACGAACAGCACCCACCACACAAGCACACGGTACTAACAAGGCATTTGCACACACCTGTCACACACTAACAAACACTCCAGCTTGCTTACCAGGGACATGCCCACCTTATTATAGCTTATCAGAGGTTCACAAAACACACAGCCACAGAGATCTCCTCTTCCGATGAGGCTCTGCTCCATTCCACCAACTTCAGAGATTGTAAGATCAGCATGCATCTAATATGGGATAATAGAAGCCTAGGAAACCACACACACACACACACACACACACACACACACACACACACACCTCCAAAAAGAAAAGACAGGAAAATTTAAAATTAACAATGCTTCCCTGATCTCAGATTCGTTCTTGCTCTTTGGTTCGGGATCGTGGGCCTAGGGCGGTCAACCTCAGGGCTGAGAGACTCCCCGGGCCCTCTGGCCACATCTGGTTTTGTAACATAGAACCTTCTGGTTGTAGGGAATGTTTGGCCGGGATTTTCAGCTGTTAGAGTCTCGCTTTTTTTAAATTAAAATTTAAGTACAAAGTCTAATAATGTAATTCAGGGTTAAGAACAGAGACCCGTGAAAACCTGAAAGTGGCCAGCAGGGGCCTAGCGGGCTGCGGGGGGGGGGGGGGGGGGGGGGGGGGGGGGGGGGGAGGCCGTGCCCTGAAGCCTGAGGGAGAATGGGCGCGTTGTTTTAATTGACTGGGTTTCCGAAGTCGAGAAAAGCAAACGTGGGGAGAGGATGGGGGTGCAGGTAAACGCGCTGAGAAAGAAAATCCGCTGCCCCAGCCAAGTTCACCGCCACTATTCGCCCCCAGAGGCGGGACAACTCTTGCGCCGGCCACTCCCTCACGCGCAGCTGAGGCTCTAGCCCCACCGGCCCTGCGGGAGAACCGCTCTGTGCCATCCCGGCAGCCAGACCCCGCACTGGAGACTCCCGCTTCCCGCTTCGCACCTCGGAATCTGGGGGTGCAGAGCAGCTCAAGCCAGTCTACCTCCCGCTGAAACTAGGATGGCGGGAGCACGGGGCGGGCTTCATTTCTTTGACAGTAGACTAAGAAAATAATATTCCAATTTGCGTCAGTAAAACAAGAAAGAAAGCAAAAACCAAGCCTCTCCCCCCGAGCTGGCCCTCTGGCTCTGGCCACCGCGCCCAGTGCCTTCCTCGTCCGCCTCGGGCGAGCCGGCCTGGGCCCCCGGCTCCTACCTCCCTCCCTCCAGCCACCGGCCGTACTGGCTACCGTTGTCCTGACGGGAGAAATCGTCCTGGACTGAAACATTCCCTCCCGCCTTCTAAGAGGGCTGGGGTGGAGAACCGAACGAATTCTACTCCCTGAGCCTCTAGCACTACTCCTAGCCCCATCCTCCCAGGTGGATCCGGTGTCGGTGGAGAAATTTGGGGGCTTTTCTGGCAGCTTGGGAATGAGAGAAGGATAAAAGCAGAGACAGAAACAGAGAGCGCGCGAGCTAGAGCTCCTGTCTACAGATTTATCCACATAATATATATTTATGTAGCGCTTTTTCTTTCTTTCTTTCTTTTTTTCTTTTTTCTTTTTTGTCTCTCGACACTGATTAGAGCGCACTCAGGTCTCTGGGCGGACTCCCTCCAAGCCGACTGGCTTTTTCTAGTCTAAATAAATAAATAAGTGGAGCCAGATGGGAGAGAAAAGCGCCCATTCCACCTCCGCCGCCGCCTGCGCCGCCTGCACCGCCGCCCCGCCCGCCGTCCCTGCCTTTGCTTAGCCCGCCTGTCGCCCTAACAGAGCGCAGCTAAGTGGATAACGCCCCCCTACCTACCCACACGAAAATGAAAATCAATGCTTAGAAAATACAAAAGGTTGCACCTGCTGCTATTACAAAAAAATAACCTCCAAAAGGCAAAGAGAAGAGACCAGGAGCCCCGGTGGCTAACAAGCACCCGCTGCCCGAGGCTGCGGGACCCGGAATCTCAGCGCCTCCCAAAGAGCCATGCGCCTGGCGCTATTTATAGCCGGGGGACGTCTCGGACTGTACCACCGCCGCTCCGCGGGGCTGCCGACGGGGGAGGCGCGCGAGGCCGGCGCCGCCCCGGCCGCCCTGCCCCCGGCCGCCGCCTGCCTCCGTGCGCCCCCCAGCGCGCCCACTCTCGGCCCCCGCTCTCCCCTCCTCCTACCGCGCGCCCTCGCCACCCCCACCCCTGGTCTGGCAGGGAACTTGAACCGGTCCAGCCTGTTTAAACCGAAAGGACAGAGATCCTGTCTGTTCAATGTAAAAAAAAGAAAAAAGAAAAAAAGAAGAAGAAAAAAAATCACATCAGACCGAGAGAGAGGAAGAGGGAGAGGGAGAGAGAGAGAGAGAGAGAGAGAGAGAGAGAGAGAGAGAGCAAGAGAAGAGAGGAGAGGAGAGAGAGCATAGAACGAGAGCCAAGAGCAGAGTGAGGTGTAGGAAACCGAGGGGAAGAGAACCCGAGTGTGCGTGTGTGTGTGTGTGTGTGCGTGTGTGTGTGTGTGTGCGTGTGTGTGTATGGTGTGTATGTGTGTGTGTGCGCGCGTGTGTGTGTGAGTGTGTGTGCGTGTGTGTGTGCGTGTGTGTGTGTGCGTGTGCGTGTGTGAGCGCGAGCGAGCTAGTGAGAGAGAGGAGCGAGAGAGTGCGAGCGAGAAAGAATAAAAGGAAAGATTTTTCTCTATGTATATAAAGATGGCCACGTTAGCAAACGGACAGGCTGACAACGCGAGCCTCAGTACCAACGGGCTCGGCAGCAGCCCGGGCAGCGCCGGGCATATGAACGGATTAAGCCACAGCCCGGGGAACCCGTCGACCATTCCCATGAAGGACCACGATGCCATCAAGCTGTTCATTGGGCAGATCCCCCGAAACCTGGATGAGAAGGACCTCAAGCCCCTCTTCGAGGAGTTCGGCAAGATCTACGAGCTTACGGTTCTGAAGGACAGGTTCACAGGCATGCACAAAGGTGAGAGCACCTTTCCCTCCCAACTTTGCCGGGGAGCAGGAGCGGGCGGGCAGCAAACTGGCCGGCCAGAGACTGGCAAGCGGGAGACTGGGCGAAAGCGAGCCGCGGGCGGGCGCCGAGGAGGGAGGCGCTCCGGCAGCGGAGACCGAGCTGGGGTGTGTGGGGAGATGTTCGCCGGGACAAGGCTGGGTTTGGGGCGAGCAGCCGATGGAAGCGGTGCTTAAGAGAGGGCAGTGGGGACTGGAGATGGGAATAAGAAGGGATGGGGGCAAGTGGGGCTGGGGCTTTTGGATCGAGAGACTTGAAAGATTGGGATAGGGACAGCTGCTCAGGGCAAACCCAGAAAATTGGGCTGACTAGCGGGCGCTCAGCTGGCCCAGGATCTGGGGTGCTGTCCATCGCCGTGGTGCTGAAAACACTACAGGAATTGCCCTCCTCTTCTGTTTGGGCCAGAACAAGAGTGTGGCCGTCTAAAAGGGAAAGAGCTAACAAATTCGCAGAGATCTTTTTATTTTGCTAATAATTTAACAGTAAACTCTCCCTAGCGAGATGTGTGCCTCAGTAGTCTGGTTGTAGTGTGACTGGCAAGAAGGAGCTGTTTTGGATATTTGGAAGGAGTAATAAAAAAAAAAAAAACCCAAGACAAGAATGAGCAAGGAGAGAGCTGTCCCTTGGGTGGAGTGAGGGGTCTAAGAAGCCTGAACAATCCCTTTCCCCAGTGAGGCTGGGATTTGGGGAAGAATATATGCATACAAGAAATGCATATTTAAAGGTAAACCATAATTTATCCCAAACTCACCATACAGGGAGCTTCATAGTGTATTATGTCCCCCTAGAAGCAAACACTGCTCGTGAGTGCCTGGGGAAGGTAGGGACAAAATAATCAAAGAATTAAAACCTAACAACTTTTTAGGAAAGTGGTCATGGGATTGTCTGCAGCCTGCCTATTTTCTCCTTGTTTTATTATCTTAAAGGCAGAGCCCCAAACGAGTTCAGTTGTAGAATGTGTGTGGGTGGCTGGTGGGTGACGAAATTAGCCCAGTGCTCCGCTCCCTAACAGTAATGTATAGGATGTGCACCAGGGATTAATCGGTGCTAGAGCTGTGTGGGCAAGTTAAATGCTTTCTGAGAGAGATTGATGGCCAAGCAGAGAAGGAGTACGGGGCTAAGGAAGTTGTAGGAATGTATGGACGTTCGGTTTTAATAAACAGCAGTATGGAGAGCCATGGAAGATGCTGTGTTAGAGCTGGTGGTTTTGAAGATGAAAACACACACGTACACCCACCCCCACACAGAGAGCAGCCTTGTCTTTGGCCAGAAATGGGCTATGAACAGAGCTGATCCTCCGGCACATTAGGTGCAGAGCGCAGAGCTGAGCGGTTCTCTGAGCAGCTGAGGGTTTTCACTACCACGGTCACCCTCATTCCCCAGCCCTCCCTTCATGCGAATACTAAACAGAGCTCCAAAGTCTTCCTAGTTGGAGTCCCAGAGAGCAGTTTTTATTGGCTTTAGCGTCTTCCAGCTTGCCTGCTGAGGAGTAAATCTTAAAGTTAATGGCATGTTGAATAGCAGGGGAAAAAAGCACAGCAGAATGGAAATATACTAGATTTGTTGGGGTGGGGTGAGGGTGGGGGCTGTCATCGAGAGAGAAAACAACCTTTATCCAATATGGAGAAAATGTCTGTTCAGAGAAGAGGTTGAGGGGAAGAAGGGGGAGGCAGGCTTCAAAATAATATTTTGGAAAATACTTTCTTTTCCCCTCCCTCTGGAGGCAACCATGTCTTTGTACTTTTTTCTCCTTTCCAATCAAGCTCCCTAGAAGCTAATCAAGGTTTGTATAAACCTTTGTCATTCTAATAGGTCCTCCGCTTTAAAAATAGTAATAATAGAATTTTAACAGCATGGAGGAGGGAAGCTGCCCATCTTAACAATCGGTTCCTGTAGTAATTTAAGATTTCAAAGTTTTAAAAGATTAGAACCCACTAGAGGCAGAAGACAGTTGTGGGGAGCTGAATGTTCTGTGGGCTCTGTATTGGATCACCTTATCACTTCTCTATTTCCAGTGCAGATAAACTCTTAACATATTCCATGTTTTCTTCTCAATAATCCCTTGCTGATGCCACCACTTTGTTCCTAGTGTAATTCGAACTCTCTCATATTGAAGTAAAGAATTTCTATTATTTTCATCAGGAAGCTACAGAAGGTTTGGTACACATGTACACATGTGAATACACACACACATACACCACATACTCTCTCTCTCTCACAC
Source organism: Alexandromys fortis (assembly GCF_014885135.2). Lineage (NCBI taxonomy): Eukaryota > Metazoa > Chordata > Mammalia > Rodentia > Cricetidae > Alexandromys > Alexandromys fortis. The sequence continues at coordinate 9,496,681 of NW_026067904.1, forward strand.
ACACACACACACACACACACACACACACTAATGTATAATCTGCATGTTTATCAAGGATTCCTAAGAAAGGCAAAACTTCATTTCCCAAATAATTCTTCTTGTGAACTGGCTCAGTCTGTGACAGGCAGGACTGCTGGCTCTGGCATACTGGGTGCCTCATTGTTGCCCCCTTGTCACTCATAATTTGGGCATACATTTTCCATTAAGAAAGTTCCTGCGTCTCCATCCTTCTGAATTTTAAGAGTCAGGGTTGGTCCACCACATCCTGGACAGTATTAGGATGCTCTCATAGAGCTGAATAAATTCAAGCATTTCTAAGAGCTGGTTTATTCAGTCCTAGCAGAATTTGAACTCCTACTTCACTGATGCTGTCTGATTTATTAGCTAACCCTGATAAAATAAGCCTCTAGCCACCTTTAAAAAAAATTGCTTGCTTGCCATTGGTGATTAATTGCTCCTAACTAAAAAAGCATGATGAGACTGTAAGAATGAAAGCTGCACCTGGCTTCTATATCTTCCTAGTCTCTAAACTGACAGTGTGAGGCTAGGGATGGAACCATGCCTTTGTTAAACCTGGTTTCGGGGCATCTGAGTGTTTAACTTCTAATGAATTACACTGGGATATAATTGAAAGACCTAACAAGACACTGGCCTCCAGTGTGGGTGGCATGTGTACAATACCGGTTCCTAAAAATTAGTAAAAATCTAAATGATATGCATGAGGTTTCAGGTGGGTATCTATTCCTTGGCCACCTGCCATTTCAGGTGACTATAAAGGGGAGGAGTTCCAAGGGTTAATGGAATACCTGCCATGCGTAGAGTGCACCTTAAAAGGCAATTACTCCAGTCGAATTGGGAGTCTGTGGAGGAGGGAGTGGGTGGGTGGTGTGGATCATTCCAACCCCCCCCCAACACATCCAGAAAAGGCTGTTGGACTGAGAAGCAGCAAATAGCAGCTGCGGAGTGGGATAATTACTGTAAAGGTAAATTTACCCCCTAGAGACCAGCAAGCAATTGGTGGGAAGGGGTCTGTGTGCTAGGCAGAGAGAGAGAAAGAAAAAAAAAGGCCAAATCAAAATCAAAGAAACAATACGCACAGAAGAAAGCCCACTGTAATGCAAACTCCCGCTAACTAGAACCTTCTCTTCTCCCCAATTCGAAGCACTTTTGGAAAGATTGTTTTTTCAGACTCCAAAGAGAAAGACATTGTAGTATTGATCAAACAAGAGAGAAGCCAATTCCCGGGATAGCAGCAGAAATGAGCTGAGGGCCAATTTCACCCTGTTTTGTAGAATTTTTCTTCCCTGGAAAAGGGAATAGGTCACCCACTAGTCTACTTCTTTCCTTTCTCGTTTTTCTTTTACTTCTTTTTGTTTCCTGGAGAACAAAAATGATGATTGAAAGTATATAAATATACACGCATATCCATACCTGTATACACTCGCATGCACACACACACACACACACACACACACACCTACTTCACACATGAATACACCAGAAATCCATTCATAACTTTGGTCCTGTCTAGCAAATAGGAGGCAGCCAAGACTGAGTTACTTGGATACATAAAAACTAGTGCTCTCTGGATAGCCATATTATAATGCATTATTTCTGAAGTCATTTAAGTCCAATTTAAGCGGTATTTAGTATAATATTTATGAATTAATGTAATCTAAACATAGGATTGTCCCCAAAGATTTAAACTGCCTTTACCACTGATGTACGCTTGTTCTGGGAGCCTACAATGCATTTTAATCTAAACAGCTAGGTCTCCATCAGCGTCCTCTTATTATTTGGTGGGAAGCTACTCTGCATGGAGATTTTTAGCGACTGAATGGTCAAAAATCTACTCTAGTAATATCCTGATATTCACTCGAGTAGGGGGCTTCACACTCAGGAGCTATTGCTGCAGGGGCAGCAGCCTCTGGACTATCACACTCCGTGCAGAAGAAGGGTGGGGACTGAGTAACAAATCCTCTGTGTATTCGGCTTCGGGGGGAAGCAACATTTTAATATATCCTATCAATTGCACAACCTCTTCTTTCAGTTGCATCTAGGTAGGAAACATCTGAAGCCCCTTGATTTGGTACGGAAGTGGGAGGAAGAAGAGAGATGGAGGTTGTGGTTATGTTTTGGCAATCTATAACTATCTTCATAAAATCACATCTCATGTTCTAGTTTGAAGACACAACTGCTTTTTGGAACGTCAAATGTCCACCTCTTGATTTTAACCAAAATGGATTTTTCCTATTGCTGTGCCTATAGGTGAATTCAATCTGTGAGGCACTATCTGGCTTCCATTTTCAAATGAATCTAAGAGAGCAAAACTGAGTATCAGCATGTGTGTCAACTCAATGAAGATGAACTTTTTAAAAATTACTTTGAAAAATAAAAAGTCAGTTTTGTCCAGGGGAAAAAAAATAGACTGGCTGAATGACTGGTTACATATTTATAACTGCTAAAAGAAAGGTTGACCTCATCAGCAATAGGAAAAATTGGATAGCTAGAATAAGAAAACAAGGAAAAAATACTCTAAAGTACCCCCCCACACACACACATACACACATACACAAAAGATCAGTAGAAATCATTTGGAGACTAAAGCATGTCAAAGCAACATTAACCATTTAAAGATCTCCAAATTCCAGATATCAGTTTGTCCTATTTGAAAGTAATAAAATAAACAATGGGATGGTTTGTTTATTTAAGAGATTATTTACTCTTTTGAGCATAATTTTGTTTATCTTTAAAACGGATGTTCTGTGAATTGGCACACATAGGCAAATTAGCATGCACATGTGTCCAAATGTTCATCCATGTATAAGAACAGTTAACTGCATTTGACATATATGAAAAGCAGGGCTGGCCTAGATTTAGTTGCAGTTCAGCAGAGAGACACGCGTTGCCCCCAGCCCAGTCTGGAATGGTAATTCCCGGCTGTATTGAAAGAACCCCTTGAAGTTCCTTCCACTCCCTCCTCCATGTTCCCTGGGTCTGTGACCTCTCAATCACAAAACAAAGTAAAACCAAAGATTATTTTTAATGAAGTCATTGCTTGAAAACAATTAGAAAAATGCATTCTAAGGTTGCAACTCCGTGGACAGTCATTGAGAAGTTCTCAGAGTTTATTTTTATAAGAGCTGATTCCAGGGACATTTCTGATATCACATCACCATTACTATTCTTAGTATCGCCACTCTCATCATTCTAGAAGATAAACCAGGATGGGAGGGAATGCCCAAGAAGACAGCAAAGACCCCCTACCTCATCAGTTAAGAAAATAACTGGTTCCAACTTTGTCTGAGCCCGATTTAGAGGAAACATTTCAAAGCTCACAACTCCCATGTCCCTGGAAGAGGGTCATTTTCCAGTCTGACCAAGAATGATCTCAGCTGAGAAGGGCTTTGGTAGGGGTGGCTATAGAGTAAAGGAGATAGAACAGTGACCAAGATCCAACACTGCAAGCAGAAATTTTCAAAAAGCAGAACTGTAGGGTCAAAACGCGAGGTGGAAGCTGGGTGGACTGTTGGACAGCGGTTAAGATCGAAGTGACGTCTGAGCTTGAAAGGGAATCCCATGTGACATGCAAGAGCCAGGGGGTGTGAAAGACAGTGTGCGTCTGAGTACCAGAGGGTGGGATGCAGGAAGACGTTGTGGCCTGTGTGGCTGGTGTGTGTGTGTGTGCGCGCACGTGCTGTACGCAGAGAAACATGTATGCTTAGGAAAGAGTGGCAGAGACAAGTGGCACAGAGAGGACGTGAAGAAAATTCTCACCACGCAGGGCTATATGCAACATCAGGGTACGGACAATGGAGGAGAAGAAGCGAGCTGGAGAGAAGGGCTGCCCTCCTTGTTATCTCCATCTTCCCCCTCAGAGCTCGTGGCTTGAATTTGTCAGCACTCGGGTTGCAGTGTGGAGGTGTGCTTCTTTTCATCTGGATGGTTTTTCCACTCAGAAGTCCAGGTTTGGGAGAGAATCCCATCTTTGTCCCCCACCCATCACTCTTTGAAGTCTGGCCTGCTTCTGTTCGCTCATTGACTCATTTTAGAAACGACCTTCCATCTGGGATCTGAAAAGCCAGCCACAGAACCCAGCTCTCTGCAGGACTGAGCTCCCACCCACGGCTTCCCTACCCCACACACTGCCCCTGACATCCCAGCCTACTTTTTTCATGAGTTACACACACACACACACACACACACACACACACACACACACACCTTGACAAGTTCAGTTGGTCCCAACAGGCCCTCTGAGCTCTGGGATGCATTCTCTCTAAATGCAAGCAGGGCATGGCAGACGCCCAATTGCCCTCCTTCTGAGCTCTTTATAACAAGGAAGCACATCCCCTCTCCCCATTACTTCTTTTTATTTTCAAGTCTTTTAAATGCATGGTCTCTCCAAGAATGGCAGAAAGCATTCTGTCATGTCCAATCACTCCTGAGACTGGACCAGCAACCGCCCTTCCCTCCTGACTCAGCGGTAGCCCATTCATTGTCCATCACCTTTTCTCTCCCTCGTTTCTTCATCCTTGCTACTAAGGAAGCCTACCCAACCCAAAATGGGACCTGAAGAAGGAGCAAACACTTTTAGTGACCACACAAAGATGGAGCTAAAAGTTCTAGGACAGAAAGACAATCACAGAGGCAGCCAAAGTTCTCATCTACTCTTGATTGACTCAGAAACCAGGGTTGTTGCCCATAGAATTCCCACCTGGTGTTCATGTAGGCAACTGTAGCAGGGCTGTGGCCATGGCACTGTACCCACCCGGGGCCACTAGGAGCTTGCTGAGTGGAAATGGAAGAGGCTTTTACAGCAAGTCTATCAACTTGGAAATCCCTCTGGTTTCTGAGTCCTTCACAAGTAGATGCTTTCAGGATTATGCATTCACAGGGTTTCTCCCCTTCCACTTGATCTGAATTTGCCTTCTCTTATCCCTGTTGTATCTCCTCTCCAACATGAACTGATTGAGGCTCTAAAACGGCGATTCCCAGCAGCTCAGCTCAAGAGCAGATCCTATGTGGCGTCTGTAAGAATAAATAAATGGGTGCTCTCATGAAGAAAGACATAGTCCTAGTTCTATGAGTACCAATAATAGTGATCAAACTCAGGATGAAAAAAAAATACTGATAATGAGCTGGCTTGCAACAAGGGTTTAATTGAGAGCAACTTTGGAATGCTGGTTCTGGACAACCCTGCACAAACCAACTGCGATGTTACTTTATTGCAGTACACCCTGCTTTAATTAATTATCACCTTTGTTAAGAAAGGCCACAGAATCAAAGGTTTCTGCACACTTAACAGATCTCACAACCACCACCCCCATGCATTAGACTGCCCTACCACCTGCTAATGAGGCCAGCAAGCTGCTGCTGCTTCTCCTCCTCCTCCTCCTCCTCCTCCTCCTCTCTCTCTCTCTCTCTCTCTCTCTCTCTCTCTCTCTCTCTCTCTCTTCCTTCCTCTTTATTAAAAAAAAAGAAAAAACAAGCAGTTCTTCCACACAGAAATATGATTGGTGATGCTGGTTGAGGACTTAGGGTTGTATTTTCACAGTTGTTTCTAAAATTACACAACTAAGATTCATTTCACCTATAAATCTATGTGGAGAGTATGTGGGAGAAAAATAGAAGTCGTGGAAACAGAGCTATTGGAGGAGGGTGTGTGTGTAAGTACATGTACAGCCATGGTACACCAGCATATAAATATTATGAGATCAATACCTTTCCCATCTTCTGCCCACACCTCTTAACTTCTCCCTCCCATCTCTTGAGCACCTGAGCCTCTGCCGTATTTCACATGGAGAAATGTGCACAGCCGAAGCATGCATAGATGATGCTGTATCGAACCGTGTTGTTTGGGTCCAGTTGTGGAGGCTGGGTTCCTAACACAGGGTGGAGGGTTCCTGGAGGAACCGCGGCTCAGAATATCACAGAAACTTCACTCCAGTATCCCTCAGACCTACTAACTGACAGGTGACTTAGTTGAAATCAGCCCTTGGAGTCGTTCTAGGCAGATCTGAATGCCATACGTGCCTGTTTGTTCATTATTCTAATTTAATGATGCAGTCACACCTAATGAATCCATGTCTGGTTTATTCATATGCTGGATCTGAAGATCCAGAGGATCTCTCAAACTAACCAGCTTCTTTGCACAGGGACAAGTGAGGGGACACCCCTACAAGGGAGCATTTTTGGATGTGAACACTGTAGAGCTAGCTGGCAAAGACATGATCTCTGACACCTCCCTATCAATGCAGGTAGGTCCAGAGACACTTAAGTGTCAGGTCTGGGAACCTGGGTATACAGGCATGCACACATACCCAAAGCATGCCTGCAGCACAGAACTCCAGCACCCATTCCCTTCCATAAGGCAGAAGGTTGGACCACAGAACAGAATCAGCAAGGTTTGCTGGTCTGCCAAGCATTCTTCTGACCGGAGAATCAGTGCAGAGGATTGAGAGCCCGAACTGAGTCAGCCTCCCTGCTTCTGGCCTTAAGAAAGTAGAGCCAGATGAATTATTGTTGTCTGTTCACAGATAAAGAAACCAAGTCAGGGGCTGGAGATGGCTCTGCCGTTAAAGGCTAGGCTCACAACCAAAACTATAAGAAACCAAGTCAGGGAGGACGCATGCTGCTCAAGTCCAGCCTGTAGAATGGCCTTTGATAACTTTCTGTGGTTGATTCTGGTCATGCAGTTGCAGTGAATACTAGCTCTCACCTGGCAGGAAAATTAAGAGAATGAAGCATCAACCTAGTAATATCCTTATCAAGTCAAACCTTCTCTCGCAAGTCCTGTGAGACAAGAGGCATGCAAGATCAAACACGACATCACAGTGTATTTGTAGGGACTCTCTGATTCTGCTACCTCTCTATAATGTTCTAATTGACTATTTGATCAGCTCTAAAAGGGCTGGTGTTCAACACACATGCACGCATCCCAAGTATATGTACACAGATGTCTTCCTGCAAATTGCATCTATCCTTTCCTCCGCATCTAACCAATGTAGGTGGATTCTCACAGGTGCTTGAAATAGAACGCACACACTGGAGAGTGTATATGCCCTTCCTGTAATGGGCTTATCAATACCTTTTAAAGAAATGTGACAGCCAGCCCAGAGTGATTCAGTTGTGTGGACAAATAATATCAATATCTTGGTTGACCAATATAACCAGAAACAGTATCATGCTGCTGCTGATGGGGGAGGCCAGGAGGGCTCCACAACAATAGCAGGAAATTACTCCCATGTAAAATTAATCATATTGACTGGTTCTAAGAATATCCAGGGAGGTGACGATGTTGGGAGTGCTTTTGCGGTGGGAGAGGAGACCTTGCTCCCAGGGGCTTCATAAACTCCTGAGATGAGCCCAGAGGGGATGGAGGCATTCCTGTGTAACTGATAAAAGCATTCCCTCTTCTGCCCTCTGCTTTCCAGCAGGGCGAGGTAGAGGAGAAGTGTCCTCTGGACAGGAAAAGAAAGAAATTAGATCTCCTAACCTTTATCCATCCAACATATCCATATCTTTATATCAAGTCAATACTTGGCTTGGCTTGGTCTCACCAGATGAGGCAGGAAGAGCACCCTTATTCCTTCTGCATATGTGTGAGAAGAGGTCTATCTCCAAGGAAGAAGAGAGAGTTGGAGCAGTGTGCCCCACTGACAGAGTAGAGAACTGGGCCCTGGAGTTGCAAGGGTGCACATCACAGCGTAGAGGGGTCCTGGAGGAAAAGCATTTGTTTAGAACAGTCTTCCAGGTGCATTCTTGGACGCAGAGGCTCAGAGTTTCCTGTATGCGTTGATCATGGTGAGATAGGAATTTGGAATCTGGAAAGCTAGCTCCCACCGAGGCTCACCTCTACTTTCATCAAGAGACGAAAGAAAAGGTCAGGCTTCTTTAATCTTAGTGTTCCTTTGGGGTTTGCCCAAACTTTTTCTTCTTCTTCTTCTTCCCAAAGGCGTCCTGGCTCATCCTGGTAGTCCTTGGACGGCCTGGAAGTGTTCACAGGAAAGAGAGGAAAGAACCCCCAGTGTTGCTCCACCAGCCCAAACCCAAAAGACTACAAGAATGCTCAGAGGGAGCCTGCCTTCACACCCGGTCCTGAGGCAGAATAAAGATAACTGAGAGAGGTCCTGGGCGAGTAGCAGGGGCCTTCCTTAGACTGCATAGGAGGGTAAGATATAGCTTTCTCTGGTTGGATGAAGAGAGAGGTGTCTCTGGAGGAAGGTATTTCTGCTAGGGTTCCAGCAAACAGGTCCCATCAGATCCCCAGCGTATTTGCTCCCCACACATAGGAAGCCACCATGTGGCATGTTGTTCTACATCCCATTCAGCAGTGGGGCTCTGTGCCCTTACTAACTGCTACAGTTCCCTCCACAGCACTGCCAGCCAGCCTTCCAGCTAGGTCACCCTCAGGTTTTACGCTTGAGTCTCGCTCCCAAAGTGGTCTCAAAAGGTGAGGGGGAAAGGTGAGTGCTGGGGCCCGAGTTTAGTCCCCCGCAGACATGCCTCTGTCCCCTCCTCAGCCGCAAGTCAAAGGTGCGAACAACTTCAGAGAGGAAGGCAGCAAACATCAAAGCCTGACCTCAGCTTTAGCCCCTTTTTCGGGAGAATGGGGTGGAGTGCCCCAACTGTGAAAGAGGTCCTATCTCCTCTGGTTGTCGCCTGCCCTCTGACGGTGAGAAAAAGAACTCACACACCTCTGATGGCCCCTCACAATTGAGCAACCTTCCACAGCCCGCCTAACCCTGTGGGAGTAAATGATCAGGATCCAGGGCCACTTTCCTCTCTCGGCAAGTCAGGTCTGAGCCTGAGAAACCAACTAAACAAGGACACACAAAATAACCAGAAAGTTCAGAAAGTATTATCATTTCTCAACTTATATGAGCTTTGTTTTGTTTCAAAACTAAACAGTGATCGTCTGGTTTGGTACTGTATTGATTCTTAATTCCATGTGATGAGAAGTTTCCTTTTGTTGGAGGAAGAACCAAAATCTTGTCTATATTTAGGGCCTGACATGGTTTGGCTTCAAACTTACATCACCATCCGGGACTTCTGCAAAGGAAAGTCCAAACATCCTAGCGGAGGCTCACATCAGCCCAGCACATCTCACGGTCAAATCTGAATCCAGGCAGGATGGGTTAGGGACTGATTTACATACTCACCAGCCACCAGATTCCAAGCAGCACCGGAAGTCTGGCTCACTGGAGCTGCAGAGACGCGGGGCTAGAGATCTGTTTCTGGCTTGTGGTCAAGGCTTTAGTTTCTTTTCTGATTTAAAAAAACTAATAACCCTTCTAGTGAAAAAGCAAGAATCGCTCAGTACTGTTGCCCTTGCTGCTGCAAGAAGCTAGCCATTTAATTTACTTTAGAGCCAATTCCACAGAAATCCTATTGGGCAAGCTTGAAAATACGCTGGAATAAGGAATGGGGGGGGGGTAAACTAGACCAGGGCAACTGAGCTGGACCCTCAGGGAGGGGAAAGGAGCAGCAGGTGAAGGATTGTGTCTCCATTAGGGAAAGGTGTGTGCTTAGGCTGAGCAGTAACTACTGGATGGATGGATGGATGGATGGATGGATGGATGGATGGATGGATGGATAATACTGTACTCTGGGCAGGGACTGTTTTTTAAAGGGCCGGCCAGGCTTATACCCTGCCACTCCAGGGACCCTCAGTGGACCAAGCGTACAGACTAGACCCGCAGGAATGGAGCCAGACTACCTCTCCTATGGGAGTGAAACCCTGCACCCTGTCCTCACGCTTCCTCTCTGGCCTTGGCTTGTTTCTGTTGTAGTTTCTCAAGTTTCTCTGCCAAAAATTAACTTCTATTGTTCTGACCTTGTCTCAGCTGAGCCAGTGATTTAGGAGGTCTGGTCACAGCAAAGGCCAGATAACCAGGAAGAGAGCAGTCGGTCCCTAGGTCATTGGAGAGCAGGAGTGTCACAGATGCAACTACAACTTCCCTCAGGTGTCCTGACCCTCCCCACACACTCACCTCCACAACTCCACCACATACACAGACAAACGGCTTCTGCAAAAAAAGGGACGGGGGATGCCTGTGGAGATGCCTGATACACCACAGGGAAGTCCCTGGGTCTGATGGGAGGACAGAACCCATTCTGGGGGAGCCACAGGTCCACTTGAAGACAGTTCTCTGACTGTGGCAACCTGATCTCAGAAGGTGGGGACCCATGCTCACCACCATAGTAATAACTACAGGTATAAAAATGGTAACCCCACAAACATAAAGCCTCCCAAAGAAAATGCCTTGGATAAGAAACCCCTCAATATGAAACCTCGGGTAGGGGTATGGGGATGGTACCAGATCCCCAGGTCTAGAGGAAACAGCAAAATTCCCAAAGTAGCTAACAGCAAAAATGGCAGGGCAGGAAGCTGCAAAGCCGACAGGTCAGGGCGTTCTGTCGTGTTCCATTCTGTGGGTTTTTTTTTTTTTTTTTTTTTTTTTTTTTTGTCCCAATGCAATGAAGTCTCGTTCTCAGAGTGATGGACAAAGGAATTTCTCGTTGTGGATAAATCTGGACCCATCATCAGCCTGGCTCAGGAAGAGGGGGTCAAGGACAGGTGGGTGGGGTCCAGGGGCTTCAGGGAAATCAGCGAGGGCCTGCGGGATTGTCCTCAGTCTTCACCTGCTCTGGGGCTGCAGCGTCCTTCATCCGTCCCCACTGCACCCTGCTTGGGCTCAGAAATTACTCATGGAATATTTAAACTGTGTTCATGCTCCCCATAACCGACTCAGGCACCTAGACTGCCCACAAAAAGGAGGACTTTTTCCAGTCACACACGGAGGGGTTCTGGGACTAGAATCTTCCTGCACCCTCCACCCTTCCTCTCTGAGCATTCCCTGATGCAGAAGAGCTGGACAGCAGCCAGGCAGCAAGAATTAAGCCAGGGGACAGTTTCCCTGGGTGACACTGGTCTTGCAGTTAAAAAGAATCCTCACAGGTGCCAGGGCGTGCTGCTCTAAAGGCAAGCAGAATGTTTGCGCAGGGATGCCAGGGCCCCCAGGCAGCGGTGAGGGCCCTTTCCCATCTCAGCGAGAGAAAACAACTCAGAACAGGGAGAGGTGAGATGAGAACCTTCAGATTCGTCTGTTTAGAGGAGAGAAACCCCTTCCTGCAGACCTTGATCCTTGTGTTTGACTTCCAGGACTTTTTAGCAGAGATCAGAACTGGGCGTCTCCTAAAACTTCTGGGCTAATCTTAAATCCAAGATCACAAGTATACTGGGGGCTTTCAACTACCTGCAGAGATACAGAAGTTACCAATCATGTTTACCCAGCACTTTCTCAGTTCCTGGTCCCTCTGCCCGCACCACATGGGCCCCACCCATTTTTTCCAAACCCCAAGCCCCAGGCTCCCAAACCAGAAGCTAGGGCCCTCCAGCAATGGGCACCAACCCAAACTGACCTTCTTTTCCTGTCCTTTCCAAGTCCAGCCTCTTGTTGATCTGACAGATCAGTCTGGGCAGAAGTGCCCCTGGCGACTAATGGACATTAATGTGTGGCCATCATCATGACATGTACCTCCTAACAGGCCTCTCAGAGCCCAAGCCGTAAGAGAAGAAGGATCTGCATCAACGCAGACCACACCAGAGGGAATCGAGACATTGTCAGGTAGAGAGGGCCCTAAGTAACGTGGCATACCTGGTTCGGAGCAGGGAGGAACACATGGAATCTTACCCGCCATGCTTTAGCAACAGAGAGACCCAGGCCCATCATTCTGGTCTCTCAACAGGGCCAGCAGCCATGCCGAAGGTTTACAGAATTATATGCAGATGGCAAATTGAAAGCAGTGTCGTACTTGTAACATGAAATCCCTTCAGAGAAAAAGCTCTGCTGGGGAGGTTTCTGGAACAGATAGCTATCCTGAGTGCCAGGGATGGGCTTTCTTTGTTCATGCCCTCCCCTTCAAGACAGCAAAGAGGAAAAAAAAAAAAAAAGGGAGACCATGGGGGATAAGACTCGTGACTTTCTCCTCTGTTCTGTTATTCATTTCCTCTGATTTTTATCTAATCTCTCTCTGATTGTCCTGGTGAAACTTAATAGACAAAGTGAATTTTTATTACATCATCAATATAATCGCCAGCTAATCAACAGACACAGGGCCCACCGCAAGCCCTATAGCTCCTCATCTGGCTTCATAAATAGAAGAAGCAATCACTGACAAGCCCAGCTCCTCTACCTCCTCCCGAGATGGCCCTCTTTCTGCTGCACCGCTTGGCCAGATTATTGCCAGGGTATTCTGTCTTTCCCTGGACTTCCCTCCCACCCAGTGGGCTACATTGCTGACCAGTGGTGAAATCTTCTCAGGACTTGTGCTTAGAACGCCAAAAATACCTACTGTAAGAGTGATTTCAATTGTACTTTTCCAGTGAATTGGGGAATAGGACATGACATAGAGTATTAGATAATCCTCTGAGTTGCAGAACATAGCACAAGCTGCATCAGATGCCACATTGAGTCCTGTGTTCATTGTACACATAGAGACTCTGCTACACAGAAGTCTTCTTGTCATTTAAAGTCACACCATCTTACACACTGTGTCATACATGTTTTTATGTATTTTTCATGCTATCTCATACCTTCTGCTTATATAGCATTTTACTACACCGAACGCTTTCCTGCATCTCGCTTCATCCTAGCTCTGTTACAGCCAGGTCCAATTGTACCTATTTTGTAAAGAAAAATGAAAACTGAATGATGAAGGAAAATTACAGCCTGGTGAAATGTTGCCAGAATGAACAGAGCAACTTGGGATGCTTGCTGGTGAGGCAGGATTGGGGGCCTGGGCAAACCAGGGGAAGAGGCTGGACCAGCGGGCAGACTTCTGGGGTTTAGCCTACACGGCAGCTCCGGGCGGTAGAGCACCCACCGTACACTAAGATCTCCCTGACAAAGCTGCTCCGTGTTAAATGTGAAAGCACATGCACCCTTTTCCAAGGATCTCTGGTTGAAAAGGTTCCTTCTGGAGCTTAACTGTGACCCCTCTGCCTTCCATCACTACTGTGCTGTGGTGTGTGTTTGGGGAACTAGCGCACACCATACAGGGTCAGATCCTGTAAATAAGTTAAGAGATGAGGTTCATGAGCATGTTTTGGTGGCCGCCACCCTCGTTGACTGGGTGAATGGAAGTGTCTTTGTCCAGGTGGTTGGAACCATCTCCGAGTTACCGTCTTTTATAAGAGCTGTCCCTCTGATTCCATTCAGCGGGTCAGTGCACAGCCAGTTGTGTCGGGGATTTGTGTGATCTCCCTTCTGATCAGGCTGTACAACTATCGGCGTCTTTGGCTTCAGGGGCTCTGGGAGTGTAAGATCCCAGTCCCCTCTCCACCCATTCCAGAACTCAGTTTCTCCTCCCTCACATCACTACAGTGAACCTGCCTTTTAAGGTCATTGTCGGGATTAGATAAGACAGGCACACATCGTGAGAACAGTTAACTGTCTCGGCTCATCCATCCAAATTACAGGTCAGAGTCCCCACCAGAACGCCAAATAGTTCTGGCTGTCCTTCTCAGGACACAAAATAACAGAGGGAGCACTGAGAGTCACGGGTAGACAGGAAATATGAACCTACTGTGTGGCACACACGCCTTCTTGCCTATATTATCTCAGCAAATTCTCCTGACAAAGAGGCAGAAATGTCACTGCGTCCCTTTGACTGTGAAGAAAATGAGATCTCTGACAAGAGCGGCTCGACCTGGCTTCGCACACCCAGATCTTCTGTGTCCTCAAGCTACCACATCTCCTCTTACAGACTCGGAGGTCAGCGCCGTCCCTGCCATCTCGTGTGGAGGATCTGAAGATTCAGGCACACAGAGAAAGATTCGTGCACATATCTGGGTGCATACAGATAGGACACACAGGCACAGTTGCCTGTGGATACACTGTGCTCAGTGGCACACAATCATACAGGTTAATTCATACACACACATACACATATACACAGACACACACACATGCACACACATACACATACACAGACACACACACACACACACATACACATGCCACCCGTATAGAAACCTTCATTCAAATATCCAAAGATAGGCACATGTGCATGGTCACACATACCTAGAGACACTCTGACAGACACACTGACACTTGAAAGAAACACATATAGAGATGCACACAGACCTGAATACACACACACACTAAACTGTCTCTAATGACAAAGCTTAATTAATCAAAAGCACAAACGTGTGTGTGTGCACGCGCGCACACACACACACACAATTGAAGGAGATAACTTGTTAGGTGTAACAAAATCAGCTGTTTTGTAGGCATAGTATACAATCAAAATAGGCATGAGAGGGGAACCTCAGTTTCCTTCTAGATGAGGCTGCAGGCAAAAGGCTCTCCCTGTGTAGCCCAGGAGCACCCCTAAGCCTGAGACCACAACCTCATTAGAAATCAGCAAATGCCCAGAAGGCGTTTGCTGACCGTGCTCCCTCTGCATCCTTCCGACTGCATCCGTCTTTGGATCTAGGGCAGATTTCTACCCATCTGCCCAACCCCAAAGGAAGGTCCTGCAGGGACTGAGGGCAGACCTCCCAAGGGCCACACAGCCCTATGGACGGACACTGGCTCTCAGCTCTGTAAAGGACAGCACTCTAGCAGAAGTGGTGGTGGTTGAGAAGATAGGACAAGTGGGTCCCCAGGCATCGGAGACTGTCACCTGCTGTGGCTCAGAGACAGAGAGTGGACCCTTTGCTCAACCAGGCTGCTGTGACCACCCAAGGATGCTCTCAGTCTGTGGGACTCCTGCTAGTCTATAGGGACATACTTGGTAGATGAAGTGACTCCATTCAGCTTTAGTAAGAGAATACTCACTGGGTTGGTTACACAATGGTGAAAGTGCTTACCTGGAAATACAACTGGTTTAGTTTTTTTTTTTTTTAAATGAATCAATACCTGAGGATCTTGGAGTGAGTCCACCTGGGTCTCTCCACCGGTTGGCTTCCCAGGCAGTGCACAGCCCACTTTGAATGGCACATGCTTGAGCCCTTTGTTGGACCTGATACGCAATGGGTCGTTGCTGGGACAGTGCACATGTGCCATCCTTCTGCGCAGACATACACTGCAGGGGCTGCAAGAGTGAAGGGTGGTGGACGGCACCTCTGCACTAGGCTGCAGTACACTGTGACATGTCTTCTGGGACATCCTGTGTGGATTCATGTTGTAACCCCAGGTTTTTCACAAACCCTAGAGTACACGCCACATACCCTGGACCAATATGAGGAAGAGATGCATTTTCTGTGCTGACTCTGAGAAGAGAAAACAACATATAGAACTCTCACTGTTCCTCCAAGAAGGCAAAACACCCCTCTCCTGGGAAAGCCCCATCCTCCCTCTCCCAGATCTAGAATTATTCACACCTTATGCCAAGACCACCCCAGTACCCAGTCTGAGAATCTTGGGCAGAGATCCAAGATCTGGAACCCTTCACTGTGGCTGCAGTAAGAAATGAGATTGTGTGTGAGTGTGTGTGTGTGTGTCGTGTGCGCGCACAAACACACACACAAATGCCTACAAGGAGTGTGTAGCGTGTGTGTGTGTGTAACAGTTCATGCCTCCTCCATATGTGTACATGCCAGTCTCAGCCTGTGAGACCAGGCAAGGAGATGTGTGGACATGTGCGCTCATACGTGCTGAGTTTATGCAGGCGTGTGTGGGCTGCGACGGCTCAGCTGAGCCAAGTTTTAGTGACAGATTGTGTGTACGTCTATGACTACAGTTTCTACCAAGTGCATGGAAAAAAAACAGAAAAGATGAGTCCAACACCCTGGGTGGGCACTCCTGAAGCTCTGAAAATGTGTGCGAGCATGGTGTCCCTGGACGGAGCATGGTGTCCCTGGACGGAGCATGGTGTCCCTGGACGGAGCATGGGAAGGGGGGCTACTGAGAAGAAGGGCAGTGGAAAGAGTTAGAAAGTGTCCTCCAGACAGAGAGACCTTACCACTATCCTGAATGCCCAGGTATCGTGTGTGTGTGTGAGAGAGAGAGAGGGGGGGGGGTGGGGGGCAGTTACAACAAGGAGAGAGTCCCCCACCCCCTCCCCTCTATCTGGGTTGGAACAGATGGCACTCAGACCAGATTAAGGATGCCAGAGGCTGTGCTTGGAAACAGCATATCCCGAGAGGACAATGTTGAGGAAACCAGGGTAGAGCCAAGAGAATACCCTCACACTAAATGCATGTCCAGTCTGTTCTCAGGGCAACTCTTACATAGATACGGCACCCAAGTCAAGCCACAAGTCCCCCTCTGCTTCTCTCCTAAGTCCCTGGAGGCTGACTACAGCTGCTAGGAACCAACAAATATCTAGCTGCAGACCGCCTCTGGGGCAAGCATGTACTCACTGCTCCCCGGGGTGCTGCCTGCCCATAACTCTTGGAATCTCAAGCACAGATTGGTGGCTACAACACGCACTCATCTAGAGACCTGACCATTTTAGCCTTGCCCCTCTCCTCACATCTAGGCTTTCCAGAAGGCTCCACGGGTAAGTGGAGTCTAATGAACTTCTGCAGCTGGAAGGACCCATCCTCCCCAACATCCCTAGGAGCCTGCAACACAATTTCCTAGGAATTTGGCAGAAATGAAGGCCCTGACCTCCACGCCCGACCTCTCAATTCCCTGCAGATGGGGATAGAGATCTGCAGTTGGCTAACAACCCCAAGGGACATGCTGTCACTCGATCCATGGAGCTGTGGCTCATCTCCTAGGCTAAGTTGTCAGAATGCTGTGGCTTTCTCCTGGTTGGAACACTCCCAACATCACCCAATTCCACTTGCTTTCCCAGGGATACAGCCTGCCACACCGCCACCTTCCTGCACATCAGAACTCATTCCTTAGGTCACTGCCATAGCCGTACATCATAGGGACATTGTCGGCTCGCTGTAAAATAGAGTCATGCTCTTATACACAAACACACACACACATGCTTACACATGCACAGCTGTACTCTGAGACAAAGCCTTCAGTTTAATTTCTTGATTTGCAGGGTCAAGCCATGTGCCCCAGTACGGTAGAGTCCCCACTCTGCTCTACACCCAGCAGGGCTTCCCAGAGCTTCCTAGACTCAGATGGCAGGGGGAAGAGGGTTGAGGAGTAGCAAGTCAGGCAACATTTACAGTGTCCAAACCCAGCTGCTGCTGTAGGGACAACTTGTGTGACTGCTTGAGCTAGCCTCAGTTTCCCTCTCTAGCCGGTGGGAAATCCATACTGCCTAAAGAAATGTATTATGAACAGGAAGTGCTGTAATCCAGGTAGCACACCTGGCACAGTGCCTGGGACACAGCGAGCCTGCATCAGTGTAGCTGCAGGACAAATGAAAACGAGGGACGATCAAGAGAGCTTCTAGCCAGGCACCCCTGGCCTCGCTGCTTGTTCTCCCCTCACCGGGTCCTCCCTGGGACATTAACTGTTCCCTAGCCTGATTCACTCTCTTCCTTTCCTTTCCCCTCAAACCAAAATTAGCTGCTTCGAATAAGGCACCGAGTCTCCTCCCAGAAGTCTCTCAATACTGCAGCCTCCACAACCTCTTTGAGTCCCCAGAGTCTGAATCTTACAGCCCGGAGGCCTCAGACCCCTTCCACAGCCCAGCCCAGGCAGGCTCCACTGTGCATGCAGACTGAGTCTGCCTGAGCCTGGGAACTTTCCACAGCGAGACAGCACTTTGGCACCAGGAAACCAACAGAGCTCCCCTGGGCCCTCGCTGGGCCTATCTCACGTGGCAGCTCCTTTGATGATCTGGAAAGCATTAAGTTGATCTGCATGCCATCCTCTGTTGTGAACAGTGCGTGTCAGAGAAAGAGGAAAGGAGATGGGGTGGCTGGAGGAAGAGTACGAGACCAGCGTTCATAATTCCCCAAAAGATGACCACTGTGAATGTCTGCTGACATTCTTAGCCTGTCCAGGGCAAAAGCCTCCTCCAGCTTGGGGCGGCATCTTGCTTAACTGCAGCATCTTCAGCCTGGGATACACACTTTTGGGGAAATAGATAGACTAGCAGCAACTCCTGTCTGGAAGGCTCAGGACTCCTGGTGAGTGACCCTCAGAAAATGGGACCTCCCCCAAGCCGTGTTAACACTGCCTGCCCCACTGCGCTGGGATACCCTGGGGACTCTCCCAAGTCTTCTTTGTGGAAGACAAAAGTGAAGATGGTAGCAAGGAGGGAGGTGAGTCAGGTTCCTGGGCTGGGGAACTTGGGGACACTTTGAGTCCATCAGCAGCTTCTCTGGGTCCTGACAGTTTCACCTGGAAACAGAATACGGGATCTTAGAGGACCCCTCACTCTCTAAACCTACAACCCTGCCAGGTAAGGTTCCTTGCTGGCTTGCAGTCCAGCATGCAGCCATTCAGAACCCTGAAAGATGCAGGTGGGGGTTGACCATGGGCAGGTCTAAGGACTGACTTGGGACCACAGTCAAACTTGGAACAGGTGGAAAGGCTGGGTCAAAACAGGGAGTGTGATCAGTGATTGACTGGAAAGGAAATAAGCCTGATGCTGAGCCCAGGGGAGAACCAGGATCCAGCACTCCAGAGGCAGCCGTGAGGCACTGCGTGAAGTCCAAGGTAGCTCACAGTTGAGAGCCACAGGGTGGCCGCATGTGATGCTAGTTATTCTACAAGTGCTGAGCTCCTCCTAACCTGTAAGTCAGGAATAACGCCGACTCTGTGAGTTATTTGGCAATTAAATGAGAATATGTAGAAACATCTAGAACACTCTTGTGCAATGGTAATAATCATAGCAATGATAATAAGAGAAAAACTGTTAGCATGTATTTATCAGTTGACATTGCCGGCACAACGCAGGCATTCCAAAACATCCTCTCATTTAATACTTCCTGTTTCTCCTAGGGGAAGTTTCCATTTCTGATTTATAGGCAGGGAGACAGAGACATGGAGAGTTAGAGCAACTTCTCAGGGTACAGCCAAGATGCGAAGCTGGGCTTCCGAGAGTCATGGGCTTGGCAAAGAGTGCTGGCGCCCGGTTGGTTAAGTCCCTTCATCTGTGGATGGAGGGAGGAGTCAGTCTCCATGCTTGTGAAGCTGTGACGGAAGAGCAGAGCAGCGGGCTCCTGAAGTTCAGTGGAGGCACAGTAAGCACTCAATAATGAGTGTTTATTTATTGCTTCTGTTTACAGCTCTATTCCCAAAGTGAATTGTTTGTTTAAGCAAGGAGCATTTACCTTTATTACAGTCATTGGTAAATAAAATTATATTTGCATTTCCACAAATATGAATGAGTTTAATTAGTGCAGTTCGTACACAGGAGCCAGTCCAGGAATCACATTCAGAAGCTCGCACTTCTACCCTAGGCAGGAAGCCTTCTCAGAAGAGCACCATCAGGATTAGCCCATTGGCTCATCCCTTCACAACTAATGATCACCCGCCGCACACCAGGCATGGCTCTAGCTACTGGAGAAGCAGCAATGACCAAGGAAGATGGATCCCTGGCTCCCACACACCTACACTAGCACAAGGGAAGACAGATAATAAATTAGGAATAAAAATAAAACACCTGTTCATAAATGCAGAGCTGAGAACTGAAACCTACAGATGAGGTGCAGCGTGGCTGAGGCTGCTATGTTCTGGGTGAAGTCGAGATCAAGATCAGCCTAAAAAGAAAAGCACTGCATGCAGGTGAACAGAAGATGCAAAGGCCCTGAAGTAGTAACAGTCTTCAGGGGCAGTTCCAGGGACAGAGAAGGACCAGGGTGACAGGGGTGTCATGAGGTGGTAAGGAGCCGGAGGTAGGGGATGGCGGGCAAAGACAGGCTGTGATGGGCCTGGTGGGTTGAGGGATCTCTAGTAATGAACTGTAGTCTACCAATAAAAAGCATGTTCTAAACATGCCCCAGATGTCTCCCCAGCTGCCGTATGGAGCCGGAAGAAAGACAGCATTGTCCTGAGCAGCCATAGAGCAATGTTGGAGCTGAGATGAGCAGGGGCAAAGAGTGTTGAAGGCATACCTCGGTCAGCGCTGTGAAAGTGGCAGTCCTGATGAAATGGAGGGGCCAAGGACAATCTGATCTGCCGCTCGGTGGCAAACGCTGTTTAAAGAATGAATGTGGGAGGGGAGAGACTGGTCAAAATCTTGCTTTGGTGGTGCTGAGATGGGGAAGCCTAGGCAAGCATAGGTGGAGGCTGGTGAAGGCAGTGGATTCAAAATCCTGAGCACAGGGTAAAGACAGCCAAGATGCCATGGTTTTAAAGTCATTTAAAACTGAACAAGTTAGAGGAGACTTCCTCGCCGAAATTGTTATCCTTACTTGGTACGCACTGAAAGCCTGTTAGGTCACAGGCTGTGGCAGTGTACACTAGGAAGTCACACACATGACTGCTGCTGGGGCCCGATTGGCCCACCTCCTGGCAAAGCCCTCCATGCAGGTGAACTTATGTCCACATTTTGACCCTCGGTCATTAGCAAAGTCTGCACACAAACCTTGCGTCCTTGCAATGCTCCCCCTAAATCTCTCATTCTGTAGCTTCATTCACACCAGCTTTTGCTGGGCCTCTGCTGCTGCCCTCTCTTGGGGTGCCAGCTTCCCATATTGCCAGGGCTGAGTTCCACCCAGGAGATACAGCTACTGTCCAGGGGTGAGTCAGCTGATTCCCAGTGGAGATGTAGGTCGCTCAGCTCCTGCCTCCCTCTTTGCTGCTTTGGCAAGGGCCTTCCACCCTTCCTGTCCAGCGACCCATGTCATTGTCACCCACATCCCCCTGTCCCACCTTTGATGGCCCCCAGGAGCCTGGTCTTAACATAATGTTTGCCTTGGGAGCTTCTGTTTGACCCCAGAGCCACAGCCAAATGTCTAAGGAGAACTGCTGGCTCTTTCTCTTTCAGCATAAAAGGAAAACAATACTAATAAAATCAGTGTGACCAGCGAGAATCTGACGGGTTATATACATGTTAAAAATGCATCTGCCAGAGGCAATGTGTGGCCGCAGGCTTTCAGGACTCTGTCAGCCATTTAGGTCCTGCTGACTGCAGGCAAGTGAGAGTCCCCACCATGGACTGTATGTACCCCAAACTGCTCTTCCCAGACACAGAATCCAAAGCATCCCTCCGACCACCCTCAGGGATTCCTGGATAAGAACTCGGTGTCAAAGGGTGGTTTTCAGAAAGCCAGATCCTGGGAAGGAAGAGCAAAAGACGGAATGGCGAGGGTGGCTCCCGCTGACTCAGATACACTCTCGTTTATTGTTTGCATGGAAACATCCCACCCTGGGATTCCCACAAGACCATATGTGCTCTGTTCGGATTTGAGATAGCCCCCGGGACCTGAACAGCTCTATAGCCAGCACTTGTGACTGTTTATATTTGTATAAATCAGTCTTACTTGTACAAAATTTAAAATCCAGTCCCCTCTGCATCTTGCTTGCCATCTTTGCAGTGTCGGAGGGCCCAAAGCGTCTAAGAAGGGTTCGTACTTCCTAAGAAGCCGAGTCTCTATAAATCCACTGGTGAGCAGAAGGCCTGAGAGGAAGGTACACTCAACGCCACCCTCCTAGTAAGCAACACGACTCTGGAGAGTGTGGTGGTGGTGGCTCAGGATAGGGGACAAACTGGGAGTGCAACTTACAGCTGCCACCCCATCCCAACAGTACTGCACCTGAGACAAGAACAGCAATGTGTATTGTCTTTATTGTATACATTTGTGTATCGTGTGCACTTGTTCGTGTACAGGCACACCACACATGAGCACACAGAGCCAGAGGTCAGTGTTGAGTGTTATTCCTCCACCACCGTTCACTGAGCCTGGAGTTCACCAGTTTAGCTATACTAATAGTCAGCAAGCCCCCCAGACGGGGGATTTCTGTTTCTGTGTTCCAGGCACACTCTTGTGTGTTTCTGGCATTTGTGAAGGTTCTGGGATCTAATTCACATCCTCATGCTTGTATAACTGACTGAGTCATCTCCCCAACCACCCCAAAGGACAATTTCCACTGACCATGTTTGGCCTTTGCACTACTATATAGTAGAGATACGCTAAGTGGAACGTGTAATGCCTGAGATGCACAGCATTGCCTTCATGATGCGGAACTGTCCTAAGACGGGGGAGAGGGGAGGGGTGCTGTGCCTGCACAGACTGATGAGTGCACACGGAAACCCGCGTGCAGGGACCTCCGGGAGGTATGCTGTGCACGCATGTGTTTAGGCTGCTCTGCACGCACGTTTAAGAAGCAGACTTTGCCCTCTATCTCAAAACTCATATCTCCAGTTTTATGAACCCAGAATCCAGAATCCAACCAACTGGGTTCACATGTTCACCCTCCCACTCTCTAGCTGTGTGACTTGAGGCAAAGGCTCAACATCTCTGTACCTATGCTTCCTCTTTATAAAGGAAAGATAACGATGGAGCCGCCGGCCAGGTTATTAAGAACAGTACAGGAGACGATATGTGCGAAGCTCCCAGCCACGCTGAGCTATTAATAAACGTGAGCTGTTAGCATAGTCTCCAGGAGTGTTTGCTGTGCCAGGGCAGCTTTGACGAGCAGGAGGGAGAGCAGATATAAGACACAGAGGTGGCTTCAGTGAGGACCTTATCAGGCACATGTGACCCTGGGCAGAGCCTGGGGCAGAGACCATCACCAGGACATGAGATCAAGGTAGTGCCAGGAAGGAACTCAGCCACAGCATCCAAATGACCCTGCCCAAGCAGGGAGAAAAGACCATGTGTGTAACTGTTCCATGTGTCAAAATTGCTTTCCGTGTTAAACAAAACACTAAACTCCTGCTACCCTACACTGTGCCCTTGAGGATCTAACACCTTGCCCCCGGGAAATGAGAGTAATCCCAAAGCAACAATTAGAATGCAAAGATCCGGGTCAGCGATATAACTCAGCAGGTGAAACACTTGACCCACAAGTTTGATAGCCTGAGCCATATGAAAATGGAAGAGAGAAGCAGTTCCACAGAGGGGACTTCTGACCTCCACATTTGAACTGTGGAACACATGCACCCCACACACATCATACACAATAATGACAATAATAATAATAATAATTTGAAAGAAAGAAAAGACCAAGAAAGAAAAAAAAGAAGAAAAGAAGGAAGGAAGGAAGGAAGGAAGGAAGGAAGGAAGGAAGGAAGGAAGGAAGGAAGGGCAGCGTTCCTGGGGAAATAAAACTCTTATCTGAGGTAGCGACCAGAATACGAAGAAGCATTTGTATTTGTATTCTGGCCATCTTCTGACCTCCCTGCTCACAGCCTGTGCTGAGCATGGCGTCCTGAATGTAGAGATCAAACAGAATAACATTTGAAATGGGTCTGAAGGAGGCATGGATCTGTTTGGCTTTATGGTAGTCTTTTGTTTCATCTTATTTTTATTTTCTGGTTTTTCTGAGACAGGTTTTCATTCTGTAGCCCAAAGTGGCATGGAACACAATATGTCATCCAGAATGATCGCAAATGTGTGGCAATCCCCCTGCCTCATCCCCTAGAGTGCGAGGATCAGAGGCATGTACCACATCACTCGATTCTAGGACTAGTGGTATTTTACAAATAGCAAAATGGAGTCTAGTGTGGTTGGACTGCTTGTCCAGGACTATACAGCTAGTAACACCCACAGCCATCCCAAGTATGAAAAGATAGAGCCTAAGAAGACATGCATTCGTATGCAAATGCTCAGTGGCTAGCCTCCGAGGGGGACATCAGCAACCTGACGAACCCTTCCACCTAAGGAGGTCTAGTTGACCTCAGAAGGTCCCGCTCAACCTGCTACAGAGTGCCTGTGTTTCCATATGTGACCAGCAGAGGGCACCAGGACTACTGTGCAGCTGGGTCAGAGACTTGGCCACCTAAATTTCCACATGCCCCCTGCAAACCTCTGACTCTTGCCTAGTGTGCATGAGGCCCTGAACTCTATACCCAGTTCTGGAAAAGAAAAAAATTCTCCAAGAAAAATCTTATGTCTGGCATGACATAAAATAGCTGTGCTTCCTGTGGGTGTCACTCAGAGAAGAAAAAGGTCAGTTCCTGCCTGTGTAGTGCCTCTAGGGGATGCATTGCGGACCACTAGGGACCCAGTGGAATAGTATATGACCTTCCTGCAGTCTTTCCGTTGCAAGTTGGGTGGACAGAACAATCACGAACAATCCCCCAGAAGCCATAGTCCCCAAGCCCCCTCTCAGAGGTGTGACAGATGGGTGTGTCTTTTGATAGAGTTCCCTCTGGGGCCCCATTCCTTGAATAAAAGGCACCATTCCATTGAAGAAGATCTGGGCTTCAGTAACCCAAGGTGAACCATACAGACTCCAAAAGATTTGATCTGAATTTGTTTTTTTTTTTTTTCCTCTTATGATTCTGAGAACCTGCATTTTTTTTTCAAGTTGGGTGGTGACAGTTTGGAGATTAAAATGACAGTAATAATATGATAATGATAATTGAGGAGACTGGGGAGTTGGAAGGTAGATTAGAGGGGTTCCAGAAGGGTGTCCGGGAGTCAAGGCTAAAGTTGGAGGGTAAGGAACATTATCAAGACCTGTGGAGGGACAGGCCAATGATGGTTCAGCATTGTGTGTGGCCCACCAGGTTCCATCCGTGCTCCTCATCCTGTGTGGTTCCACCAGGTTCCGTCTGTTCTCAGCGTCCTGTGTGGCCCCACCAGGTTCCATCTGTGCTCGGCATTCTGTGTGGCCCCACCAGGTTCCATCCATGCTCGGCATTCTGTGTGGGGTTCTTGTGAAAGCAGTTGTCATGCACACAGTCAGGGTGTGTTGCCTCCTCTCTTTCTTTCTCTGGCAAAGCTTGGCACCTATCGATGGTCCCTCCCAGGCTTTGTGTACAAGAATATGTACAAAGTCACAGTCAGCCCGCTGCCTTTGTGACTTTATGGAGAAGAGGTGACTGCCATTGCCATGGATAAGAAGGACCAGCAACAGACAGTGCCAAGACTTGCCTAGGTGGGGTCAGGGCCAGGCTGTCTTTCTGTCTCTACACTCACTCACAATGCCGTATCTAGTGAGCAACAACCCCCCAACCTCGCCCCTCTGTCTGTGTGCAATGCAAACTCACAGGCTTTGCCTGGCCCACTTCACATGGGTGTTGTGTTGCTTACATTAGACAAAAATGTGGAGAAAAGGCGCTGTTTGCACAGGTGCCCCTGGCAGACCTGTAGCTGGAGACACGTACTTAGCCCAGAACTGGGAAAATGGTTGCAGCTCCGCCAGCTGCCTTCGGAAGGGGTAGCAAGGAAGGGAAAGCACAAAGCCAGGCTTTAGGGAAGAAAGAGTTCCTGTTTGTCCAGATTCAACCCATCCTCGTGTCTGTCCTCAGAGATCCCCAGAGCCTACGGGCCTCCCCACACCACACCAGCCTATACACTACCCAGTTTTCCCTGGGGAAGCCTGTTTGCTGCTGCTCTACCCCTCCCAACACCCCTCCAGGGAACATTCTCCCACCTCCCCCATTGCCACAAACAGCTGCGATTCAGAGAGTTATTTCCAAGGAAACCAAAAAAAAAAAAAAAAATCCCAGCATCAGGGTAAATTTCAAAGGCAAAGCAGTGGCTCCAGAGGCACAAGCTCCAGGATGCATCTCTGGGCTCCATCCTCAAGGGACAGATGCAAGCAGGACCTAAGCTCAGGGGTAAGGACAGGGAGGGGCTCTGGATGTTTCCCCTGATTCCCCAAAGTGGAAATTAAAGTTCTTGATCATATTTATTGTTCAGCCACAGGGCCCTTGCAACTACAGGAACAGAAAGGGGGGAGGGGCAAAGTCAGCAGGAACATTTTTAGCACGGGGTGATCCTGCGCATGGTCAGTCTGGATACTGCATGACAGTATGACTTCTGCAATTACCCTCCTCCTGGGAGCTGCCCCGCCCACCAGAAGTACAAAGGGCTGGTTCCCATTGCACACTCTGGACCTGGTTGCTTGCTGTTTCCCTGGAGTTTACGGTGCATAATTCTGTTCTCAAATAACACCCGTGTATATATTATCTCTGGGTGGCCTCACCTGCACACACGGTAGTATACACTGTACTGGGTGATGGGGCCTGCTCCTCACATCCGAACCCTCTCTGTGCATGAATATGACAAGGTGGTTGCAAACCAGACCCAGGACCTCACTTTGTAAGTTTTTCAGCTGAGCTGGAAGTCTGTCCTTGCAGCCCCTGGGGCAGACAGGAAAGACAGACTTCCAAATCTATTCTGGGTGGTTGTGTCAGGCTTATTTTAATTCTGAATTGACTGACAAGGAAAACAGCAAACAGATGCATGAAAGCCCAACAGGCGTGTCCTCTCTCCTTCCTTTATTAATATCAGGAGGCTGCTTCTGCCTGCTCCACACTCCTCAGGGAGGTTACTTGAATTCCAGAATTATCCCTTTAGGGGCTTCCACTTTGGTCTACCTCATGGGAGGGTCTGAGTACAGGAAGGCTGGCTACCCCTCTCCCAGGTCACATGTGAACACGGCATCCCCAGGATAGGCAGGGCTACCGTGTAGACAGCTCAAGCCCCTTGAGTCCCTTGAAGCCAGATAGTGCTGCACAGTCCCGCGCCTGCCAGGCTGAAGCCTTGGCATTGTAAAGACCCAGCTTCTTGGCCTCATGAGGTACATCTCCGTTCTCAAAAGCTGTAAACCATCTGCCACATAGGGCAGACTATGTAGCGGCTCACATGCGATTCTCTGCCTAGCCTTCCCTCTCTTCTCTGGCCCTGGAGATATATTTCACATCCTCTAAATGATCTGTTTATTCTATGTGTTGGAATATAGTTATCTGAATATTAATTACAGCGGCTTTAGCGAAGTTCAATGGTTGAATGCAGGAATGGAGAATTCCTCCTTTGCTTTCAACCACCTGCTTTGATTTCTCTGTTTATCTGCTTGACTGAGCTGAAATCAGTTTCTGTAAGTGAAAGTCGGCTGCTGGAGGCAGATGTTAATACTCAGAAATAGTTTACAGGATGCTATTAGCATAAGTAGCAAGAGGCTAACAAACAGAAGTGTGCAGGGCTTGTCGGGATGGTGACAGGGACCAAGCAGCGGCAGCTATCACTTGAGCCCTTCCCAGAGGAAGAAGGGACACCGCAGCCCAAGTGCTGGGCACCTTCTGTCGGAGCCGTCCCCGTGCTTCCCATCCCAGCACCCTTGGTATACAGCCGGCTGGGGCTGATGATTAATGACGGCAAGGACTGTAACCAAATTGTAGTGCCATTAGCACCAAGTCACGACTGACAACTAGATACATCATCTCTGAGGTTTCTATCCAGCTAACTAATTTAACTATGTGGATACGGGAAATGTCGCACTGATGCCATAAAGGCAAATATTGCCAATATCCTGGAACTGCTCAGGAGCACAGGAGAGGTGAGGATTCCACTTGGGTCCCGTGGTCAGGGTCGGACACGTCTTCTCCGGAATAATTCTACACATACCCTCAACAAGCCAGGACCCAACAAAAGTCAGTTCCTGGTTCTGGACCCTCTCAGGTAGATGACAGGTTTCCTTTAGGGCCAAGTGGGACAGTTGGGATCCATGCCTTATCCCCACCCTTGCAGCTCCCCACTCTCTCCAGGAGAGGGACTTGCCAGCAGCGAAAGGATGAGATACAGGTGTGCGTGGCTCCTCACAAAGCCGCACCAAAAATAGTGGATGCAAATTGTTATTATCTTCTTTCTGTCATCTCTTTTCTTACAATGGATTCTGTCTGAAATGTGCTGTGTTTGCTCATCAGAAGAGCCTTGCAAAGGGATCCTTTTAGAACTGGCATATCTTTCTGCTGTGTGAATAGTTGCCCTTTAATTCATCTGGTTTATGAGCTGGGGAGGGGGGGTCCCCACAGGGCTATGGTTTTTTTTTTTAAACCCATACTGTATTATCTGGTGATTTATTCTCCAAGTAAGCCAGTCCTCCACTCAGCTCCTCTATTATTTGACTACTGAGGAAACCCCAACTTGAGGTGGCTAAGGGATGAAGATGCTGACTCCATGGCTGAAGCCCTCAATTCCCAAACTTCTCAGATGCCTTGCTGGGTAGCCTCTGTATGGATCATCAAATCTGGTCCTTTATCTGGAGTAATCAACTCCCATCTTGGGAACTGAGGAAAAGTTCCTGTGATAACGTCTGGAAGCAGACATTTAGGAAAACTCAAGGCAAGCCAGAGGTGGAAAAGAGATGATCCTACATTGGTTCCTGCATAAGCAAACACGTAGATCACTTTGAATGCAGCCCTGCACCTGGCGGAAGCGGCAGGGCGTGGCTTCTGGACCCACACAGCCAGCTTGCTGGAAAGTTTTCATTCTAGAAATATCCACTCACACCAGTAAACTCAGAAGACAGGAATGGCAACAACCCAGATCATTCTGGGAAATTTAACTTCCATGAGAAATGTCCAGATAACAAAGAGGGGAAGAAAGACCTTGGCTCTGAGCAGTTCTGGACCCTCTTGCCAGAGCAGGCACTAAACCATACTGGGTTTGGGAGTAGCCTGGGCTATAATAGGTTCTAACTTGAAACAAAAGAGTCTGATTTACAATCAAAATTCAGGCATAAATAGTGGGTACAGTCTCCCCAAAAGATAACACAGATCCCGCTGTACATTATTCCACGAATCCTGGGCAGGGGTCACAGAGATGGTTAAGAGGCTGTCCCTGGCTTCAAAATACCAAACACAAAGGTACAGTTTCCAACCGGACCCACATCTAAAGGTGGGCACCCTTCGATCTTAGCCTTGACGAATGGATACGATTATGAAACACAGAGATCAACAGAAGCACGCTACACAAGAAGAGAGGTCAGGTGATGGTAAAAAGAAACAATGTAGGGATTCCACGGGATAGCTTGAGGGCTAGCACGGCAAGGGAAACACCAGCACAGGCCTTCAAGCTGACGTCACACAACTCCAGGCTGTAGACAATGAGCGAGGGGAGGGGAGGGAGGTAAGGGGTGTTGCCTGCAAAGGACCCCGCCTGAGATTTCCCAGGAGCAATCTACCCTACAAAGGAGCTAGGGAGGGGCCTGTCCTGACTGGAGGCTTGGGTCCTTTCACACACAGCTACACCCTACCCCTAAACCCACGTGGCTTCGCTCAGGGGATCCCTGTCTCCACGAATGAGGCCCTCTACCGGCAAACGTCTCACCTCCAAAGACTTCCACTTCCCACCCAGCCCATTCTGAGTCCTCTCCTTTCTTAAGGGTTTTGCTTAAGACAAACTGCTCTTATTAAATAAATAATTGATTCCCTTCCCCATTTTTTATTAATCAAAGGCTAATCAGAGCTGCAGATCGGCATGCGGCACCCAGTGTTAGCCATACCGACTGGATATAATTTTTGCTAAAAGCAGCGAGGTGCTATTTTTGCTTTTCCCATGCAGCCTCATCAAGGGGACATGTGCAATTTTCCCCGGGAAGTATTGAGAGCGGGCTGGAGTCTGGGGACTCCAAGATGGCAAACTCAGCTACACAGCCCGTGCTTACCAGGGGCCCTGAGGTTCTGGTAAAGGGAAGTTTGTGGTCCCAGCTCCTGTATTGGAGATCATCCTCATTGGAGTGGACCTGGGAAAGAAAAGCTCCCAGAGACCAGGATGTAGTAGAGAAGACTCTGACCTCCCAGAGAATTGCCGGGGCTCTCCCAACTCACCCCTGTTCTGCTGCCCCACAAACAACCCCATCCAGGCTCCTCTGCTACAGACAGGACACCATCCAAGATCTGACCCTGCCCTTACCTATTTCCCTGAATTAAAGACGCAGATTACAGCATCAGCAACCTGTTCCTCACCAGATAGCACTGAAGAGGCACTGGCTCTGGCTTGGGCACTCTCACAATCAGAAGTGGCACCTCGGAATGGCCCAGCCCCATGGGAAGCATATTTGTGACTGCTAACATAACATTCAGCAGGGTTCATTCCATTGTGGTTGTGGTATGCCCCACCAGAGACCGTGGGCAAAGTTCCTTCACTCTTGTCTGGCCCAGTTTACTCCCTGATGACATGGTATAATCATGGTAAAAACCATAGACGGCTGTGTTGACAATTACACAAGGTCTTCTGTTAAGAGAACCTAAGGATGGGCTAGTCCTGTTATGAACCAGTATCAGAATTATACTTCCGCTGGAAACCACTGCTGAGCCAGGAGACTGCCATGTTGCAGTTTTTGAAATAACACACGCACAAGGTAAAAGTGCCAAAGGGTATGCCAAGAAGCGTGATTTCCCCTCTCACTGTAGACCCCTTCCCACTCTTCAGAAGGCACAAATGCCTGTATGTTCTCTCAGGAACCTGTCGAGCACAGATAGGTACAAGGTGAACATGCCCACCTAGCCTTTCCACTGCAGAAGTTGGGATACACAGCTGTGTACCTTGATGTGAGGCTTTCCAGTGGGTCTTGGAATCTTCTGCATTTGTCTACACAGAGAACTTCTTCATTACACTTAGCTGCCTGGTGTTCTAGTGGTCACACCTACCCCGATTCCCACGGCTAGCTCCCACTCCACAGATAGATTTTGGGTTCTGATTTTGTCTTTTGTTTTATTCCAAGCTGCACACAGACAACGCCTCATGCACTTCATTCATGCACATGTCCTGTTCCATCTTTTCTTAAGAGTGAATTTATTTCAATAGATGCAAGCAGTCTGAACTCTAAGTGACAGTTGCTCCCTCAAATGACCTACCAACTTAAGCGCCCATTAGGTCCTCTTTTTTCTCCCTTCCCCCACCCCCAACTTTCCCAGGATCCTTAACAACCTTGAGCATGGTCAGAGAATACAAGCTATATAGCTAAGACGTAGGTTCCCTACCTCCAAGTCATGAGCTTGATTTGCTTGCTGGGCCTGCAAACTGAGAGCAGGCCAGGTTAATGTATGATTCCTTTCAGTTCCCTGAGGCTGTGACTTCTGAGTTAATCTAGCCTTTGTCTGCTGTCTGTTGGAAGTAGGCTGGGACCCATCAAGTTCCCCATCCATCCTGAGGGAACTGGAATCTGGCTGAGAAGCTGAGATATACTCAGAGATTTTAAGGATCACCTCAGAGCAGTCTGGAGTCAAGGGCAAAGTTGTGTTGTTTAGTCTATGAAGCTGCGAAAGGTCACAGGACCAGGGCACCTGGAGGAAGTGCCTGCTATGTCAAAGGAACAGGTACAGAAAGGGCTGGTGGGAAATACAGCAGGACCCATCTCACCCACCCACCTTGCAGCCTAGCAGGAGCCTGGGCATCCAAAGGCCTCCTCTCTCCAGCAGCAGCACCCCACAAGAATACTTGTTTCTCACGGCAGCCTAAACAGAGTGAGACATCGGGTTTGTTTCAGAGCACGGGTTGATGTTCCCGATGTTCCGGTTCAGTGATGATTCCTTCCCGCCCCAGCGGCTTCACTAAGTACTGAGTTCTTTGTGGAAACATCTCTTGGCTTTACTGTTCTGGAGGGAAAACTACTACATATAAACCTTGATTAACCCAAGTTTTCAGAAAACGGCAGGTTCTAATTAACTTAGTTTCCTGGCTAATAGAAGATAAACCGAGGTGGGAAAATCACTTTGTCCTGAGAATGACTTTAGGAAATGCCAGTTCCTGCCCATGTGAGTTGATTCAGGATGGTGACCTCTCTCGTGCTCTCTTTAAACTTGAGATCAGGGCTGCTCAGATCCAGCTGACGGTCAAGTTGGCTTCAAGAAGTATAGGCACCATTCTTGGTTCTTGGTGACTCTCAAATCTGGGGTCTTGTTTTATTTTCTTGTTAATGGTATTTATTTGTGGGTGCTTGAGCTCATCTTCCTATGAAAGGGGGTGTGAGCCATGAGAAAAATCCCTGCAGGGGCTTAGAAACTCTGATAGCTTGAGGCTATGTTGTTGGAGATTTACAAGAACTGGTATTATTAGCCCTGCTTTATTATGAAGAGTCGCTTCATCAACAAGAAAATTGAGGCCCAGTCACAGAGGGACTTTCCCAAAGACCTCAGAGAACTCCTGTGGTTCCATATCCTACAAACCCAAACTAACTATGGGGCTTGTCCAAGACCTCACAACTCTGGGGACAACACTGAGATTTAAACTAATGCCATACAGTGCCTGAACTTCTGCTAAGGTTTGAGGATCCTGGGTCCCTTTCTCCTGAGTGCTGGAATGTCTCCTTAGGAAGACTTTCAAGGTAGGCTTTGAGATTATCCAAGGAGTTCCCGGGTAGAGTGTTGGTGTAATAGTTGGCGTCTTCCAATAGTCCAATGACCACACACGCTTTCCACATAATTATCTTTTACCCAGATGCCTACACCCCAAATCAGCTACCTCCCTAAGACTGAGTACTTGCTAAGAGAACAGCAAATTTCAAAACCTACCCAGCCCCTAGATGTCACAAGGCAAACTCACAGCCTAGCCAATGCAGTTGTTTTGACAAACACACGTCTCCCTTGAGGGTTGACCACCTAGGGGTTGGTGTAAATCACACCCTTCCAGTGCTCTGAAAGGACACTAGGCACTGAGACTAGAAAACAGTCCTCACCACATCCAGCAACCATCTGGCCATGCAGCCTTTCTTTGCCGCCAACTCTCCAATAACGGAAAGAAATTTCCATCTTTTCCACTCTCTCAACTGCAGGGGTCATCTGAGGTTGGTGTTGTTGAAACTTTAGTGGGCCAGAGAATCCCCTGGAGTTCTTGTTAAACTGTACAGATGATTTAGACTTACTTGGAGTTCTGATGCCAAAGGAGGCTAAGGAAGGCCCATGACTGCATTTGTTAGAGGTTTCCAGACAGTGCCTACAGACTCATCCCACCTGGAAAGGCCTTACATGGGAAATAGATTCTCTATGAGATGGTAGGGGTGTGCATGTGTCCATACAAATTCAAAGGTGTGTATACATATGTGTGTGCACATGTGTGCATGTGGAGGCCCGAGGACAGCCCTGGGTATCTTTTATCAGATGCCGCCCACCATGTGTTGTAAGAGTCTCTCAATTTGCCTAGGCTTAGTGGCCAGCTTGCATTGGGTGTCCTTCAGTCTTGGCCTTCTTAGCACTGGGATTAACAGGGCTTTTTACAGGGGTCTAGGGAAGACACTCAGGTCCTCATGTTTGAACAGCAAGCACTTCATTGGCCAAGCCATCCCCCTAGCACTGGGCTATTGTCTTCTTTTTAAGATTTTTACAAGCAAAGGAAGAGAGGGGAGGGAGAGAGGAAGAGAGAGAGGAAGAAGGTGTCAGATTCCCCTGGGCTAGAGAGACTGGAGTTTTTGGTGGTTGTGAGCTGCCTGTCCCGGGATCTAGAGATAAAATTCACATAGTCCTCTGGGAGAGCAGCAAGCATGTTTAATCACTAAGCCATCTCTCCATCCCCTGGCTTTTCACCCAAGTGACTTTTGGTATTATTTAACTGTTTATAAAATTCAAGATCCTTCTTTAAATAGAAAACCTACCATTTCCTATAGATCTGATCAGTTTAAATGTTCACAGATCCTACTGGCTTGTCCAAGACCCTATGGATATGTAGCTAGCCCATCACCTAATGAGCTTTCCTTCACCTCTCCCAACTCCACCCCCCCCAGGAATGATTGGCTTAAGAAATCAGTCAAGTACCCCCCAAAAATCAAATGATAAAGTTCTAAGTCAAATCGGCAATCCATTTGCCTCAGGCTCTCACTCCTATTTGTTGAAAATAGTCTCTGACCCAGACTCACATTCTTGCCTAAAGGCTCCTTCTAAGACCCAGATCCCACGCCACCCCGACCCCGGTCCAGGGACTCAGGTATTGTTAATCTGAGGTAGGGCTCCCCCTCCATCAAAGCTATTGGTCTGGCGTTAGAAGAAAACAGATTTAAAACGGAAAGGACCACACAAGTCCTGAGCCCCAAGTAAGAAGGGCCTGATGTCAGTTCCAATTGGTGAGGATAGATGTGAACTGGCGTGACATCCAAAGTCAGTGGCGCACCACCCTCCAACCAGGCTGCCAGAGCAGTTCCCCTCCGAGCCTGCTGGGGGCGGGGAAAGGGGGGGGCCAGTAGGGAGCCACCCTGTGACTAACTGAGGAGGAAGGGGGCGTTCCGGAAAAGTAAAAGCAGAAAGTGGCCACATAGCCAGAGGCACTTTGGAAAGGGAGAGGTGGTCAAATAAAGAGGGAAACCGAGGCCCATAGAGGCAGTGAAGGAGAAAAACCGTGCGGGAGGGCGAGGAGTTTAGGGAGAGGGAAAGGGCAGACAAAGAGCAAGGAAGCTGAGGAAGGCGCCCCAAAGACCCCCCAAGCGCCTGGTCTGAGCAAGGCACCGCGGCTCCAGCACCCTCCGGACCCCAGGGTCAGAGCTACTCAGATGAGGTCAGGTCAACGCTGTGACAGCAAGGCGGTGGCTCTTGACCACAGGGAGCAAAAGCAGAGGAGCTTGGGGAGTAGGGCGCGCATAGAGAAGTGTGGGACCCAGCCCGGCCAGTAGGTTGGTGACAGCCCAGGCTCCGGGTGACGCCCCACCAGGGAGTTGGGTCTTTTTCCCTTTCTGTCCCTGCTCCCCGCCCTGAATGACTTGTTAATTGATTGGCCCGGCTTCCTATTTTCACCGTGGGCGGCCGGCGCCAGAGTTCGGCTAATATCAATATTCCCCGAGGCTACTCCGTGCTGTGGATCTGCCTGCTTCGGGCTGCCCCGCCAGAGAAGAATTTACCTTTGGTTTAACTAGAAGAGGGAGCTGAGTCGGGGATTAGGGCCCTGTCAAATCAACACAAATTTTTAAAAAGAAAGGAAAAAAACAAAAAACGAAGCAGGGTGGGGACCAGGAAGAGATTAGCACGTACAAGCAGAGTCACAGCCTAGGGTTAATTGTGAAAGGTGAATGAGGAGGGAGAAAGAAAGGAACCTAATAAGGCCCTGGAATTCTTACTCCTGACTTTGGTAACCATCCATTTCCTCCCCACCCACCTTGCCAGCCGCCTACCCACCCACCCCCAACACCACTACAAGGGCACCCCTGCAGAGACCTCTCTCCTCCATTATGTGAACCTGTCTTAAGTGGGCTTTTTCCTCCAACCGGATGTGACTCATTCAAGGCAGAGGGAAAAACTAACATTTATGGGGGTCTGGCTATATGCCAGGCAATGAGCTAGGCAATAATCAAATATTGTCCCGTTTAACCTCTTCAGTCCAGAAGATAAGCTCTGTGTACCCGGTACCCACACCGTTTCTCAAGCTCAAGTGCCAGGGCAGAGGCGGAATAGAATGCCCACACCTATGGCAGACTCCAGCTAGCCTGCAAAAGCGACTGCAGCCTCGTTCTTTCCAACTGTCTCCTCCGTCCTCGGCTCTGATGACTCACTAAAGATGAATGGTAGCTGGATTGGTCAGCTATTCTTTATTAAAGTGTAGGATTTTACCCTGCAGAATGAAGGACCAGTATAGGCCGGGCCGGTGGCGTGAAATGTGGGTGACAATAAGACAGTACTCTCTGGCAGCAGCGGATCTCCTGTTGGCAGCCCATGGGGGTGCCGCCCCTCCCCACAAAGAAACCTCTCCCAGTCATCTCACAGCGTGGTCTGAAGGTAGTCTTATGAATCAGCGTTTCTCAGAACTGCAGAACTAAAGGGCTTAAGGGCTGCTTGCTCAACAATGGTGCTCCTTTAGCAAGCTTGTGCTCCCGGCCGGGGTCACTAGACTTTTCTGGTGAGAACTGCAGGTGTGTATGATTCAAGATTCTGAAATGGAAAACAGTCCATGGCAAAGGACATATGGCAGGCCCTTAGCGGTAAACCGGTTTTTTTTTTTTTTCTCTAGGACTCTAGTCACCCATCCATATAGGGAGGGAGGAAGTGTGGGCAGGTTCTTGATGTCTCAAAAGAACATCTGTGATCTCCCCAAGCCCTGATTCTGGTCCCAAAAGACATGGAAAAACATAAGAACAGATCCACACCAACTCTCACCTTGGGACAGATGCAAGGTGACCGGACCTCTTAACACTGTCCCAGATCCACGGGGTCCTCTGTCTTTTGGTACACACTAGGATACAGTCGGGATGGATCCACCTAGGCAGTAAGCTTACAGTGAAGTAGAGTCCGTGGCAACGTTTTCTTCCTGGGCTGGTTGTAAGAAAGAAATCCTGTTCTCTGACAAATGGTCGGACAGACAAGGAGGTGTGATAAACGTTGCGCTGTGTGTGATTCTTCACACGACTTTGCGGAGCCCAGAAACAGAAAGCGCGCTTGTGGATGAACCAACATAATGTGATCTCATGAAAGAAGATGGGCAGAGCACAGAAAGGAGCACCAGAAACTAGAGATAGAGCCAACAGAGGGGTCCACCAGGAAGGCTGGATATTGTTTCAAAGAGTGGGCTCACAAATTATGAGGAAGTCAGTGATCAAGAGACATTGTCTCTTGTCTCAGAGCCTTGGGTAGGCCTTTGCGGACCTGTTATCAGGCTTGAGGGAAGATGGGACCCTCCAAGATGGGCTGGAGCCCATCTGGATAAACAACCTTGCAACCATTAAAATTGCTCTGCACATCCCCTGGAACCCACATCCTCCCTGTTAAGTTCAGGAAGAGGGACTTCACAGGCTCAGAACAACACACACACACATACACACACACACACACACACACACAACTCACTGGGAAAATGATCAAACTTTCTCCTTATGATAAATTCCTTACTCCCAACCTTAGTTTGACTATCTCAGCTTCAACTGAGTCTTCAACTAAGGCTGGGGACAGAGGGGGTTGTGTGGTTCCGGCCATCTAGGACTCATAGGTCAGGAGAGGACCTGTAACAGCCACTGGGGTAAGTTATAGGTTCTGTTTGGTGTGGGATGTTGGGGCAAGGAGAAATACAGAAAGTAGAATTGCATGTGGCTTGGGGCAGGAAGTTTTAGGGCTCGTTTAGAAAATAATTTGCACGCTGCCCCTTTGCTGAGGCCTTGCCTTGGATGGAGCACCTGTTATCTTATTCAGTCCTTCCGTGCTCATTGAGGAAGACATAGCCTCTCTTCTTTCACAAGTACAAAACAAGCCAGGGAAGATATGAGCAAAGCCGGGGGAAGCTCCAAACTCTTAGACTGGCTGGGTATGGAACAGTTACAACCCACTGTGACTAGGCAGGACACAACAGAAGTTCCTTTGATACTCAAGAGAAATAAAGAGGGAAACTGGATTTCCCTGTGTCTACCCCGAGCATGTGCCCTGTTCTCTGTGGCTGTCACTTCTCCAGCCCTCCCGCCTGCTTGGCAGAATGAAGGACAGGCTTTCTCAAGCAGACAGGAGAGGTCAGGGTCATTTCCAGCAAAGGTTCGCCCCCACACTGCTCCCACCGCCCAGCTCTGATCCTCTGCTGAAAATGTCACATGGGAGACAGGCATGCTGTGATCTTCAGAGAGCCGCCGCACATCTGTGATGACATGTGGGCATCAAGATTTGCATATTTATTATAGATAAGCTGTCAAAATGTATGTTGTCAATTTCACCTTATCCTCCAGATTTAATGGTGCACGTAAAGGACAGAAAATCTTTAATATTAATATTAATATGATTTTAGATTATAAGACTGCATTGTAGATATCAATCAGCCAACCCTTAAGGACATGTCACTCAAGTTGATATAGTTTATAGAAAATTAATGTAATCTATCCTGTATGATCTATTACAGGGGGGTAGAAGGAGAGAAAAGAGCGTGGGGGTGCGTGAGGAGGGGCTAAGGGCCATTATTGCTTGCCGTGTTTCTCCATTTGTACTAATTAGTCTTCGTGCCTGAAACATCAGAGAAGAAAACTGTGTGTTTTATACTTCGCATCCGCCTTAAAAATCAACTGCACTATCAAGTCCTTCGCTCTGCTGTGAAGGAACCAAGGCCCAGGAGAAAGGCATGGCCCCGCCATAGCCACTTGATTAGTAGCAGCCCTGTCCCTTTCCAGCACAGATTGCTGCTGCTTCTGTCTTAGAGAATCCCAGGAGACTCCCCTCCGGGACAAGGGGTTCAGAGGGCTCTTGCTGCTTACAGAAGAATCAGGGAAACACAAAGGTCCCACCTCACATTCCCCCACCACACACAAGAGGCTCCTGACACTCGAAGATCCCACACTGAGAATAAACATGCTGAAGTCAGACGACACATCCACTGTGGGCATCGCAGTGTGATGCAGGCGGGGTGACAGTGACCTCCTAGGGTGATGCCCTCTGTAACACTCATCAGAATGCCTCTGGGCCTGGGTAGGAGCTTTCCTCTGACCCATGGAAGGCAGCAGGCACTTTTGGAATGGGCTCCTGATTTTTAAGGGCACAGTTGGCCTGACAGATAGAAACATCCATGCTCTCCACGGCCCAGCTTGGGTCTGTTATCCCCACCTCTCCTATCCACCTCCAATTTGCTACTCCACTTCCCTAAAGCTACCCCCAAATCTGACTCCTCTGCCTGCTTGGTCAACAGATAACCCAGAAGCCTCTCAGCTCTAAAACCTGCTGTCTTAAGCACTTGGCTAGAATACAGTCTAACCAGATAATCTGTCTCTGGCCCTGCCCTTCTATACCTGGAAACAGAATGAAAACATTTAACTCACACCTTTCTGCAACTATGCCCTGGGAGGTGCACAAACATGCCTTATACTAGCTTAGTGGCTCTGGGCTTGGTCATTTGCATTGCTGGCCATGAAACCTGAATTGTAAGCAAGGAGGAAAACTGCACCAAGGAGCTTGGGCCAGGGGAAGAAATTGCCTATTCTCTTGAGACTGTCTTAGTCAATTTGGGTGCCAGAAGTAAAAATGTCAACATATAGTTCTGGCAATGTGAGGGATGGGGATCCTGGTTAGAAAATGACTTGCCTTCCAGGAACCTGAAGTTCTCCGGAAGCCCTAGCCTCTTAGTCTGTAATGAAGTATGAATGCTAATGTCTGTGAGACAAAAGGGACCTCTTTCTCCCTCTCCTTCAGGTCTCTCCTGTCCTGTGTCCCCTCCAAAGGACAGGGGTCTGAGCAATGTCTGGGAAACTCTTGACCACTAGAGTTTATGTGTGCCTACCGTGCCTAGCAAGATGGCCTAGCTCCAGCACACTCCACAGATTACAGAGGAGCAGGGGCCAGCAGAGGCCCGAGGCTGCTCTAATTTTCTATGGGCCCAGTCAGTCAGATTTCCTGAGCCTCCTATGAACCCCTGCATCTTATTTGCGTACTGTTGCAGGCTAAGAACACATGAAGCGTTTTTTCATCCTGTTCAAACTGCGGACGCCCCTTCAGATACTTTTCTGCTAGGGCTCCCAGACAATGGAACAATGCTGATAGACAAAAGCAGACAAAGAAGAAAGACACAGCATCCTTGACCGTGCTGCCTCAGGAACACTCTGTTTGGGGGAAAAAGGCTTTCACCGACTTTATCAATTCAAATGATGCATAGCCCACCACACCTCTGTGGGAGGCAGTTTCTCCCCCACCAGTGCCCTGGCTCCTGGCTCCTAAAAAGTTAAAGCTGGTAACACAAGGCAGTGCATCCGGGGGGGGGGGGGGACAAATAATGGAGCTGGAGAGTCATTGTCAGTGTTGCCAGGTTCCATCCTTGGAGACTGCACTTCTGTCTGTGAGATCATGGGACTCTTCCAGGCAGAAGCAACAGGGGTGGAGATCTCTCAGCTCGTTCTGAATTCAAGGATTCTTACCTGGCACTCTTAGTCCATTAAAGGAGAGAAGACCCATGACCCATTGTCAGGGATCTGGTGACCCCAAAACTGGGAAGAATAATCGAATGCTTACTTGAGAGCATGAGTGGGTACATTTTTCAAGGACTAAAAAGCAAGGTCCTCTAGGGACGGTGAGTTGCTCAGTGGGACACGTGTATAAACGCGACTCTACACATAGGAAATCCGACTCCAATCCAAGTGAGCTTGCCAAGATCTGGGCAGTGGCCCGAGCAGTCATCATGAGACTCTGGGGATTTTCACCATAGGTGTCCAAGCTCCCTGTGAGCTGCCAACGCAAAGGCTCTTGAATCGTTGATCTGTTTGTTCTCTGGTACCTGCCAGGAGCTTGTTTTCTCTCCCGACCCAGTCTATCTCAGGGTCACCAACATTATCTGTTTTTGTGTATTCTCGAATCCTCTTTCCGTCATTTCCTCCATTAATACTTCTCGTTCAGGGGAGGATAAACAGGGTCATAATCACGCTATAAAGTGAGCCACGAGCTGCATGTCGCTTATTGCCCAGGGGTCTGCTAATTGGAATTTATAAAGTTCAATAAAAACTATAATCCAATAAGGGCTAAAGCGCCTCTTCATTTATCTTAGGGGTAATACCGCCTGCTCTCCTGACTGCCAGCCAGCAGTGTGAAGCCACAGAAAGGGCACCAAAAAAAAAGGTCTTACCCTGAGGACTATATGAATCCCTGAAGGCAGCTAGCACTAAACTGAGGACCCAGCAGCCAGATGAGAGCTGTGAAGGGCCTTGGTGGGATATGGTTGGGCAGTCAAAATCCCCAGTGCTCTATCTCTACCAAACAACCAGGGTGGCCATGCCTTTGGGGTCTTATGAGGTAGAGAGCTGATAGTCCAAGCATCACCTCTTGCACACTAACAGACCGGTCCTAAGTTACAGTCCCTATCCCAGTCCTGTGCAAAGGCCTCACATACACCCCTCCCAACACCAGCCCTTAGGACATAAGAGATGTGCTACAGCAATGGACTTCCAAACCTGGAGTAGAATGTTTCTTCCCAGGAATCAGTGGATCCCACAAGGCAAGGGGGTCACCTCAATCATGGATGGAGCCATCTCAGTTAACCAACTCTGTTGTGCAGTCATTTGTTATATGTGTTTGTTGCTATGACAAAATATATGGGGGGGAGATTTATTGATTTATTTTAGCTCATGGTGTTAAAGGTTTCCTCCATGGTTGGAGGATGCTTCCAGTACCTCTAGACCCAAGTGGAGCCAAGTAGCTCCTCTTACGGTGGCCAGAGAACAGACAGAATGGAAAGATATCTTTCCAAAGCATCCCCCAGTAGCCTATGTCTTTCAGCTAGGCTCCTCCACTATCACCATTTCTGTGATGTGTATCCATCAACAGACTGACTCCATCAGGCGGAGATCAAAACATCCACACATGAGTCTTTTAGGGAACACTTCATGTCCAAACCCAGATACCACCATGAGTGTACCACAGATTCTACCATGGGAGAAACTAGGGAAGGAGAGGAAGAGGTGCCCACAATCATACTGTGCCTATGTTGGGTATGTTCTTAAGGTGTTGGATGTGTGGTACCAACATAACCTAGGCATATGATTCTCAGTACTGAAACTTAGGCAGTACAAGAGGGACCTGCCCATGTGATCTGGTGGCACACACCTCAGCAAAAATGCAAGAACAATTCTGAAGGATAGAACATTGTCTCTGCCTGACCGGCACAACTCACACCTGGTAAACAAGCCCCGTTTGACAGCCACATCCCCCAACCTGATGCTACAGCACCACAATGAAGCCATGTCCTCACCTGACAGCCACTTTGGGACCATGGCAAATAGCTACTTGGAAAAATAAAAGTAAGAAAATGTCCATCATTGTCAAGGAGATACCTTCCATTAGTGCTATGAAGCTCAACTGACAGATGTCCATTTTCCCATGCTGACTGTAAGTCACTCTGTTTGAGCCCCATGCACAGAGAAGCCAGGGCTCTGACACTTTCTTTCTCTGGGAAGTTTGAAGCTCTATGGGACAATCTTCAGGCTTCAAGGAGAGTCAATGGCAGACCCTGTGGCATCTTTGGGTCACTAGGCTTAAGGGTAAGGCAGTGACCTGCAGAGGAAGCTCCCTCACCAACCTGCCAGCTGGAATCAGTGTGTGGGCGTGTGTGTCCCTGTGTGGTGTGAGGTGTCGGAAGCACTTCCTCCACCTCCCAGGACTGTCTAATCCACACAGAGATCAAGTAGGAGTTATGTGTCCCACTGAAGCTTCTGGAGAGGGGGTATTTAGACAAAGTGTGACATGAGAGGAGACCCCTTGGAGGAAGGAATCCCGGCAGTGAAGTTCTATCACAGCTATGGAGAGCTTCTGGCCGAAGCCCATTGTCCACCCAACCCCCTTCAAGCCTGGGGCCTCCTGGCCAGTCAATGTCATGGCAATAGGTTTAGGCTGTGGAGCCAGAGCTGCTGGGATTCTAAATCGGCTTCCTGCCGTGTCTACGGCATTAGCCTTGGGTAAGCCATCTATCCAAGCCAAGTCTCAGCTTGAGGAATAATGCCGTAACTTATATAAAGTGCTGACCGTGCTGCCTGGTCTGAGGGAGTTCATTCGAGCCACCATTAAGCCGACTCTACATTTTGTGTGAGGTGCCCAAGTGGAGAGAGGGGTTAATCTATTGGCCCAAGCGGAAAGACTCCATCTTCCTCAAGCTCTTTTTGCTGACCAGGAGTCAGGCTGTTAACTCATGGAGATGGAAGAGTGGGTGAGGGGCTGAAACCAGAACACCTGACATCTCAGACTTGGGCCTCAGGCAGGAATTTTGAGGGAAACCATCACCTTGAAGTAGTATGTAGGCTGGTTTAAGTGGACGGGGAACCAAGAAAAGACACTTCCAAGGGGCTGAGATGGGGTTTGCTCCACCAGTAGTGATGAGGAGACTCCTGGGTTCTATTCCTGGGGTTATTACAAGCCAAGAAGGAATTTCTTAGCAAAAAAGGCACTTTGCCTTTGGATCAAAAAGGAGTTTAATGCCCTACGTTCTCCAGGTCTGCCTGCAGCTTCTCTGTCCATTTCCCTTCACACCCTGATCATTCTCTCACTCACTCGCTCCGCAGTGACGTAAGGGCCCTCAGCCTAAGGCTCAGCTTTCGTGACCTTTGCTCTTTACACCGTCTAGTCTGTCAGAGTCTTGTCAAGGACCCTGCAAGTCTCTGACTTCCTTTTTCAAGCATCACTTTCTTGCTCATCTTGGTGGAGAAACCCAAGAAACAGAAACCTAGACTCCTCTTCAACACTCCCAATGCCCTAGCTAGGGAGCAGCAACTCCTATATTCTTGACATATTGAGGGCCATTGGCTTTATTGTTGTCTTTCCTCAGGAGGTATGTAGGTCTCCTGCCAGTCCAAGAGCTCTGTCAGCATCAAGGCCTGTTTCTTCCAGCACTGTGTGACCGCCTTCATCAGACAGAATGTATAGTCCTTGCGTTAGGCCTCTACTAAAGGGTAGACCAAGTAACACCTCATCCTGCCACTTCTGTCTGGAAAGCCTTATCCTGCAAATGATGGGACAAAGGACACAGATCTTGGTAGTGGAGATCCTCCAGTAGGCCACCATCAGAGGCGACCCAAGGTAGAAGGGAATTGGGAGGGTCTAGGGAGCAGCTGGAGGAACAAAACTTGCTGCATGAAGGGCTGATGGAAGTGGGGGTACGGATAAGGCAAACCACGGGGAAAGGCAGGGTTCAGTGTGATCCAAGCCACAAATTCCCCTTCTCCAAGCTCCGCCAGGCTTTTACTGTACTATAAAAACCACTGCCTAACAGCAAGCGTGCCTGATGACAAAGAGAGATAATTGGCTCTCGAGCAAATCTAAGTCCAAAGTTATCAAAT
The DNA here is from genome assembly GCF_014885135.2 of Alexandromys fortis. NCBI lineage: Eukaryota > Metazoa > Chordata > Mammalia > Rodentia > Cricetidae > Alexandromys > Alexandromys fortis. Next base: position 9,540,141 of record NW_026067904.1, read on the forward strand.
TATAATAGCACACAGAAAGAGACACAGGCAAATGGGCCTGGGTAACTCGTGTCATGCAAAGGATGAGGCTGTGTTCAAAGTACCGAAATTACGCTCCTGCAATGGAACAGGGAAATGGGACATTTCTTTTTTTTTAAAAAAAAAAAAAAAGATTCTCTGTTAATGCTTGGATACATTTTTAAAAGTTGCTTTATAATTAGGGCTGTAATTTATATAATTTATTTTTAAAATGTCCTCCTTTTAATTTCCACCCGGTCCAGTTAAAGTTGAACTGAAAAGCCCAAAGTAAATGAATTTTTTAATAAAACCATTTTAAGAAGCCCCAACCTGAAGCCAAACAGATATGTGGATTTTCATGGAGGAGGTAGGGGGAGATTGTATATTGAAAAAATAAATTTCCTAAGCCATTTTATATCCCAGGTTTAATTGCCGCTGGAAGGGTTTTAAAATTCCAATTCCCTTTGCTTCCCTCAAGTTGTTTGTTTACCTCTGGGGGCTCCTAGGGTTTGGGACTAGGAGGTCAATGGGTCATCACTACAGAGAAGGCCAAGATGGTGAGCCTTCTGTCTGACTGCTAGCATGGTCTGTTCAGTGAGCATCTGCCTCTCTCTTCAGGGGGCTGGCAGCCCCCGGGGGTCAGATACTGCATTAGTATTTTTCTTGTTGCTATAACTAAATGCTTGACAATAAGCAACTTTAGGAAGCAAGGGTTTATTTTGCTCTTATAATTTGAGGGTGAACTCCATCACCATAGGAGGAACACATAGAGATAGAAGCGTGAGACAGCGGGAGCGTAAGGTGGCTTGGTCCTATTCCATATACAGTCAGTAAGCGGAGAGACAGGAGCCCTGCCGCTCAACCCTTTCTCTTCCCTAATTAGTCCAAAGTTCAGCCCATAGAATGGTGTCACTGACATGTAGAGTAGATCTTCCCTCTTCTGTTAAACTTCTCTGGAAGCTGCCTCAAAGGCACTCCCAGAGGTGTGTTTCCATGGCGATTCTAGATCCTGTCAAGTTCTCAGAGAAGACTAACCATTCTAGAATCCATGTCCAAAAAGGAGGAGTCCTGCTCTCATCGGCCTTACCGCATCATGCATGCAATAGGTGCTCAATAAATGTTTGCCAGTGGTGGGCCATGCTGTGCAAGGCCTAGGCCTGAAAGTATTGCTACCCTTCCAGAAAGTTTCGACCCTTGCTATAACACCCTCTTCTTAGAGACAGTGAAAAAGAGTCCACATCTCTGCCTGTTACTCAAGGACCCCTTAGCTGAAAGGATGGGGAGGAAAAATCAGATTAACTCCAGCATCTGGACCAGATACCTTGAAGGTTGTGTTTAGGGAAACAATCAAGGACTCACTAGATGGTCCTGGAGGCCATGATACCTACGAGTTCACCTGAACCTCTCCAGGGGACCCATTACACACACACACACACACACACACACACACACACACATTAGAAGGAGGCACAAGCCAGAATAAAGAGCAGGAGGGCAGAGCAGGAAAAAGCATTAGGTCGCAGAAACTGTTCATTAACACTTCTCAGAGGCTCCTGCAGGAGAACATCTGAATCTGGCCTGCAGGTCCAAGGTGGAGAAGCAGAAAAGGCCTAGGGAGGGTGTTTGGAGAGCTGGGATCAGCAGGGAATGGATGTGTGGTGGGAATTGAGGCTCAGAGTTAGTGAGGAGGTAAAGATTGAAGAGAGAAGCTTGACTTGGCTTAAGGAGGGCATGCAGGGGGCTAAGAGTGCAGAAAATCAAGTCTGATGAACAGGACTGCTTTGTGGCCCACCCAGTGGCTCTCCTGGAAATGACTCAAACTCCAGGAAATCCATCAAGAGACAAGATTTGCTCACCATTTTCCACCATTTGTTCACTCACCTTGACCACCCCACCTCTCATATAACAGACCACTTTGAATGAGGGGGCCTGACAGGTGGCAGAGAAAGGATGGATCCTTCAATATGGCACAGCCAGGAAAGGTTTTCTGAAGGAGATAGTAGAGTTTGTCCTTGAAGGGTGAAGAGGTCTACACTGAAGCAGGGAAGAGATGGACATCATTCACGCTTTCCCTCCTGTGGACTACATGCAACTTACTCATTCTTTGGCAAATGCTGGGGAAAGTGTAGGCTTCTCCTACATCTCTTGAGAGGTGCTTGTCTCATGTTTAACTGGATCTTCTGTGCCAGGGAGGTCCCACCTTCCCTCTCCCAGCCTCTGGGAGTCCCACATTTCCGAAGTATTACCAATGCATGCCATAGGCACCAAGGGCACCCTATTCAGGGATCTTGGGGAGAAGGGAGTTTAGTGTGAAGAAGGAGGAAAAAGGAGAAAGGAGAGGGTGTCATTGCTGTTATCAAATACCTCAAACATGCAACTTAAGGGAAAGAGTGGTGTATTTGAGCTCACAGTTCCAGCCGCGGCAGGAAGGCAGGGCAGAGCTCACGGCTATGGGAATATGGCAGAGTTCCTTATACACTCTTGGTGATCTGTTTCTGTCCTGTAGACCAGATTCCAAAGGATTCATAACCAAAGCAGTCAGAGAAGAAAGAAAGGGAAAATACAAAGAGGAAACAGGGAAACAAAGGCAATAAGAAAGAAAAAACAATAGTGACGGCTTCAGAACCTTAACCAGTGGAAAGAGTTGGGGGGAGGGGCATGGTAGAAGGGAGGACATCTTGGAAGGCTTCTTTGGTACAACACCACATATTTTCCAGAGAGACACTGACTCTCCCAGCCTAAGGCACTGCTCAAGACATTGTGACTGCAACCCAGAAACCAAGAGAAAACAAGAAAAGAGATAAGCGGTTGGGGGGAAGGGTAAAATGAAAGGCTTTGGACCTCCTCCTACCTCCATCCCACTCCCCCATCGTCCCTGGCCTTCAGAGCCCAGGCGAATCTAGACTGCTGCTCTGTTGCCAAGGAGACAGCAATTACTCTGTGAGTTGTATAGAGGTGTGTGTGTGTGTGTGTGTGTGAGTGTGTGTGTGTGCACGCACGCGTGTACGCATGCTTTCTTTTTTCTTTTTTTAAATACTGGGTCTGATGAACTGCAGCCAGCTACATTGCCCCCTCCAGCACCCCCACCCTCAGCCGCTGACACTGCATGAAAGGTCGGGAGAGCTGCAAACAGTGCCTTCCAAAGTGACAGATGCCCTGCTTAGGGTAAGCAAGGCAGGAGAGAATCCATTTGTCAAAGTACTTATAAAGTGGATGGGAATGCTGAAGCTGTTTTCTCTTCAAAAAAGAAAACAGAAAAGAAAAATGAAGAAAGGGAGGGAGAGGGAGGGAGAGAAGGAAGAAGGAAGGAAAGAAAGGAGGAAAGAAGAAAAGAAGGAAGGGCAAGGAGAGAGAGCTAATGGAAAGAGCACCCAACACCTCTCCCAGAGGCCAGTTTCTTTCTTATCCTAGGACATTTTCAGAGTGCTGGCTGCTAAGTGGATACAGCACAGAGCACACAGTATCTCTGATCTCCTGCCTACCAGGTGCGTACAGTCTGTTAGGGACGCACACCTGAGTGGCAAGTAGCCGGAGGGAGAATGTGTCAGATGAGTGTGCTGACCAAAAACAGTCATCTTGGCTTAGAGAAGGGAGAGAGGGCAAGTCAGAGACTCTTTCCCAGTGCCCAGTCTGGAGAGCAGAGCCTGTGGCACACAGTAGTCTTTAAGGTTGACAGTGGTGGGCACACTGAAGTGGGAATACCCAGACCTCACCCCAAAGCACTGTTGTGACCAGTGACCCACAGCTCACACACTCTCCTGAGCAACATAGTGTGGACCCAGGCTAGTGCTAGGCCTGCTTAAAGGCCACTAACCCTTGCCTTCTGAGAAGAGGCGTGAGTGAGTGACAAGCTGCCTGTTACATAAACATAAAGCATTCTCGGAGAAGGAAGAGCCTGGAGAACTGTTCCAACTGAGGCCCTCTGCTCCTTTTGCTTCTCTGTCATTCACCCATTAAACACATATTTACAGAGTGCCCTAAAGTTGGGAGGGCAGTACCAGGAATGGGGTGATGACAGATTAAATGGTACCTTGGGCAAAGACCCAGGGGCTCTGCCAGTTTCTCCAAGAGAGATGAAAGGAACCAAAAAACTGAGATTGGCCAAGTCCCGCACATCATCTCCTGCATACCACCCCATCTTATTCCTGGGCTCAGTCTCCCCATTGATATGTGCTCTTGAGGGTCTTTTTGCCAGATGCCAGGGGTGGGGGGCAACATGTGGGTTGTCAAGTAGAAATGCCTGGAGGAAGAGAAGGTAATGTTTACACAGTGTAGCCTAGGAGACCAAAGATAGGGAAGAAACCCGGGGAGAAAAACAGTAGTGTGCTAGGCACGGTGGGTGGACTTTGGCAATTTAATGTATATCCTTCTGACCACATAGGAAGGCCTACCAGGGCCAACAGCAAGTCAAGCCTCCTTCTGCAAGCTGGGGTTGGATGTCAGCACCCAGTTCATGAGGGGGCTTCAGGAGGTTCTGGAGGAGCAGAGATCAGGTGGTTATTCAACAAGACTGATAGCTGTGGTTGTGGAAGACCTGCTGGAGTCACCTAGGGGGCCTGGAGGAACCAGTGAGCTCAGAGCTAAGGTGCCGTAGTGCAATGAGCCCTTTTGGGACAGGGGACCCAAATTATATTCTGAGTAAGAGGGCAGTGTCCCTGCAGCAGTCTGATTAACTGAACCCAAGTTATGTCTCTGAGGCTGAGCAAAAGAGGACACATCCGGCATGCGAATGAGGCTGGAACATTCCAGGTCTCAAGAGGGGTGGGAAAATGACGCTTCTGAATTGTAATTGTTCATTTCTCCCATTCCTTTCTTGTCTCTACCTCATAGCCCATCTTAAAGTATGCAGTACAGTGATGCAGTACTGACTGTCTGGCTTGGACAGCCATCACCTCCATCAAGCTCCAAGACCTTTCCCTTCCTCCATGCAATAATTTCCTTTGCATGGTTTTCTGAGGGAGAGGTGATCAAATGCCTATTCATCCTGTTAGGGCACTGACTAATGGCAGATCAAAGAAAAGATTCCACCCAAGTTCAGGTTGGTGAACCAATGGGTGTACTGAGGTTACTTACATTAGCGTGGGTGACTCAAAAGCAGCTGCATCACCGTCATGGGTTGTGACTCATGCAAGCCACATCCCTGGAGCTCCTGCAGGCAGCTCCACTAAAGACTCTCCTCTCCTCCAGCAAATTGTCCATTGTTCATACAACCTCACCACCAACCTTGTAAGCCTAGTAACTTTCTGAGCACCCTAGTCTTGTGAGTTTCCTTAGCGGTTCTTATTGGGTACTGCCTTCGGATGGCAGTGCATCAATTCAAAGGAGTTAACCACCCAACAGTTTAATCCCCTCTCCGTTCCTAGCAACCATGAGATTCGTTTTTGTCTCTAAGGAATTACCTATTCTTGTTGTTTCCTAAAGGTGGGTTCATACTTTGTGAGAACTTTTTCGACTGGCTTCTTTACTGAATGTAGTGTTTCTGAGTTGATCTCTATTAACATAACATACACTAGAATTATCACTCTATTGTGGATGATATTCCTTGTATGGGTACCACATCTGTTTATGCATTTATCAACTGAGAAAAAATGCAGGTTGTTTCCACTTGGCGGGTCACTACTCACAGCATATCCATGAATATTCATATACAAATATTTGTCTAGAAACATACCTTTAGTTCTTCAGGACATACCTAGAGTGGGATTGCTTGATGATACCGTATATATCTTCTTACTGTTTGTAAGTTACTAGGCTAACATTTCTATCTCAAGGTCTCCAACTTGAGTCAGGCTGTAACCCCATACTTACTAAGTGACTGCTGTGTGTCAGATGCACTCCCACGAGCCCTAGGAGCCGTGGGCTCAGTAGACTTTATTTCCTTCATACAAATGGCAAAGATTAGGCCAAAATAGAACTTGTTTTGAATCAACCAACAGACAGATGTCAGAAACTCAGAAGTCAATTTCTGGATTTTCTCCAACACACATTGTTCCTCCATACGTCCAGATACCTACTGCCCAGAGGTCTCCACTTCATGGTGCCTTCTGCAGAATTCAAAACTCTCAATACTCTAACTATTCATTGCATCCATGTGAAAATGGTAGATTTACACTTGACTGGTATAGATTAGCAGGTGCTAATCAGAACTTACTTGGAGGTGGTGGATATAAAACTGGTAGCATTCTGTCATTAATTTTGGCAAGAATGAATTAGGGAAAGGCAAACCAAAAGTCCATTTTGATGGCCGAACCTGATGTGGGAAGGAGGCTGGTGTCATGCCACAGAAGTCAGCGTGGGGTTTCCAGTCTGAAAGACAGAACAGAGCAGGAACCGTGTAAGCAGAAATCCCGGGAGGCAGAGAGATGAGCTGGTCAGAGCAGGGAGGGGACCTCAGGACAGACAAGCTGCAGACAGCAGAGGTAATTTGGTTGTTGCTCTTGTTCACCAGCACAGACGTAAGAGACTCAGAACAAGAACAGAACAGGGACATGGATGGGGTGGAGCTGAAGAATCCACCTTTGAGACAGCTGTGCTAGTGGAATGGGTAGAAGGGATGTAAAGTGCCCAGGTTTCTGGTCCCCTCTGGGTGGCTGGACCCAACAGCTTGGGTATGTGTGGGCAACACCAAGTGCACTAAATCCCATATGTAGCCAGCAACATGCTTGAGAACAAGCTAAGCCATAGTGACTTCGGAGCCTTTTGGGATCCATGTTGATTCCCAAACCAATCAGCCCACAAGGAGTGGATCATCAGTTCTAACCCCAGGAAGACTCTGGAATAGTTGGCTGGTCCCCAAGGGGACACAATTTAAAGTAATCCCTTAACACTGAGATTTGAGTATGGAGGGTGGGGGAGATTCATGTGACACAAGAAACCAGCCCTCACCCCCGAGAAGTGTATGCGGATTTTAGAGAAAATGTAAAGTCACAGAAGGTTTGAAAACAAGGACATGACAGCCCAGAACTTGGCCTCAGCACACTTACAGTAATGGCCTGATATACCGAGGTGCTAGAAGCTGGGGAACAAATTCAGAGGTAAATGTAATAGGCCAGACAGGTAATCAAGTAAAGAGCAAATTTTTGTCCCCCCAAAAACAACCTTATAAACCTGTTGTACAAACGCAAATATTCCATCAATAAAGGAAGGACACAGAGAGGGAAAAGTGTGGCCAAGGCAGGCAGGCCCCAGAAATCTTACACTCATTCATATGAGAGTCAGGATCACATCCAGGCCAGAGTAGACTATGGTGGTTACCAGGATCAACGGCAGATGCCTGAGGAAGTCTGCCCTGTTGTATAGCAGGGTAAGGAAAGCAAAGACCAGAGGATTGCGAGCCAACTACCTTCGTTGTAACCACAACCCTGGGCCAGCTACTCATTTTATCTTCCCAGTCTCACGCCTCCACACTGGAAACAGGGGCCTCCGCACCTTCTCACGAGCTGGGAAGAGAAGAGCAAATGTGGTGGAGGATGAGAGGGAAGGAGAAAGAGATCCCAAAGTTAGAGGATGCACCAAGTGTGCGAGCCTGAGGATGACTCCCCTTTTCCTAGGAAGAACTGCAGCACTGTCTAATGGTACCCAAGCCACGGGACTGATGCTCAGTGGGCGTCTGTTGGGTCTGGCAGTCTGGGTAGTGAAGGCAGACAGGCAAGAAAGGGAAGAGGAACTTTCTGGGCCCAAGAGGGTGGGAGGTCCGCCAGCTGCCTCCAGCTCAAGTTCAGGGATGAAGCCAGTTCCCAAAAGACCACATAAGTCTGCTCCAGGTGACCAGACAGACTTCCCTCTCCATCTGCTTTCCTGGATGGTGCAATATAGAGTGTGGAATGCCAAATGTGTTTAAGGATGTCACCTCAGGACCCATGAAGTGCATCCATCCTGACTGTAGCATGAGCAACCTCTCACGGAGAGGCAGAGAAGAAGAAGGCGTCCTGGAGGACCTTCTAGCTGGCCACCCCATTTCTGGCCTTGGCCTGCAGGGACCTGATGAGCCTGTCCTCCTCTCCCCACACAGTGAGATTTTTCTGTTGTTCAGCTATGTTCTCCCCAAACAAGCCTACACAATTAGTTTCTTCTTGTTTGCTGAATTATTTTTGCCACCGTTAATTATTTCACACTCCATATACAAGAGTTATTGGGGTGGGAAATGGGAAGCAAGGGATCACTTCGAGGGAGCATCACGGCCTTCAAGACGTGAAGGCAACTTTGATTGGTTTCTCTGTTCCGCCGCCTGCTTGAGAGAAGGATGGAGAATGCCCAGAGAGCAGGGGTGTGGTGCTGGGGTGGGGATGGGAGGGTGAGAAATGAATATGGGCTAAAGCCCCGTGTACATTAGCCTGCTCACGGATGCACTGCTCTGGAAGGGGAGCCTGCCCGTGGGAACTAGTAACCACTCGCCCATCCCCCAGAAAACACTTACCTTGTTATAGCTCATGAGGTCGAGGGGGAATGAAATCCAGGGGACACCTTTGCTCTGTGGCACAGCAAATGGGACACGCTCCTACCTTGTCATTGTACCGGGAGTTTCATATACATCACCGCAGACCTGTGGCAGTAATACCACAAATATCTTTGTTCAATTTGGAAAGTAGAGCTAACTTAGCCTGTGATACTGTCTCCTGCCAGCCAGTGAAGCACAGATGTTCCTTGAGAAAGATACTTCAAGGATAAGGACTCTTGCCTTAGGAAGGGAAAGCTTGGTCTCTACAGTCTCTGCCCTCAGATCCCTCTGTATATGAACTCCAGTCCGGATAGATGTACCATCGCCAGGCTTCCCTCTAAGAAGCCACTAAGCAGAATACCTCTGCTGAAAAAAACTTAGAGCCTTTCTTTAAAAAAATTTCTCAGGAATTTAAGTAGAGAAGAAGAAGCAGACATCATCAAGGTTTACTTCAGGAAGGATGTGTGGAGCTCAGACAGTGCCCAGGTACTGAGGATAGACCCAGGTCACCAGGCCTACAGAGCTCAGCCTAGCAAAGTCATGTAGACTTAACTTAGTTTGTTGGTTAATTGCTGCTGCTGTGGCAAAATTTCCGGCAAAAGCTATTTAAGGAAGGAAGGGTTTGTTTCGGCTCATTATTTGAGGGTGTTGCCCATCATGGAGGTGACCTATGTCAGCCCTAGCTGTGGTGGCAGAGAGTGAAGCCACCCTGCATCTGCAATAAGGATGCAGAGAAGTGCTCTCCTGGATTTTCTGTTTTCCTGTTTTCATTCAGTCCAGAGCCCCAACCCCTAGGGTAGTAGTGTTATTCACTTTCCTCCTCAGTTAAAATTCTGGAAAAGCCCTCATGGACTCTCCTAGAAGAGTGTTCCCTAAGTCATTCTAAATCAAGCTAAGCCAACACTGAAGACCAACCATCGAAGCTAGTGATGGATCTGACAGTAGCTGTAAGGGGACTTCATTTCATGGGGACAGTTTGCCTCCCGACCATGCCGCATCCCCTAGCCCCCAAAGTGTCCCATCCTGAGTGGGAAGAAGTCCGGCACTCAGCCAGATTCTAGGGAGCAACTCTGTAAATGTGAATTGGTACCCATGACTCAATCCCAGCAGCACCCTGCTTCCCACCCTCGTATGATTGTCATGGGTATACAAAGTGAGCACAGAGCTTCTGAACTAGATGAGAAAGTTGTATGCATTGCTCAGCCGTGTCCCAAGCACAAGGCACGTGTTTCCGCATGTGATGGTGACTAGGGCTATCCATACTACCAAAAGCAAACTCTGGTCTAGCGTGTGTATCCAAGATGGATGTTATCCGGTATCTGCACATGTTCTCAGCCTGCTCTCAGAACCCAAAAAGGAAAATGCTCTCGGGCCCCGTAAACCAAAGTGATTGTGGCCCTGATCACGTAGCTAAAGGAGACAGAGCCAAGCACTATGTGCCCCATCTTTATCTAATGGCCAAACCAGGTCCACAAAAGGGTCCCTTTAGGCAGCTGATCCAGCTGCACTCCCCACCATGTAAACACGGCCACAGGTGCCTGGGGAAGGACTGGATCTTGTCCTTGGACATATGTTTCCAGGATCTCTAACCCAGGCTTCTTCTAATAGAAAGCTCTCCCAGGACTCCTGGCCTCCCCTCCTCCCAGGAAGGATTCTCTGGAGGCTGTTCTGCTGGCCCTCTTGGGACTTGCTCAGCCTGCTTCTTGCTAGAGAGGAAATCTAAGTTCAACCCTTAACCAATCCACCCTGGATGAGAGGACTTCGTGTTCACAGGAATCAGAGAACCTGCAGGACATCTCCCAACAAGCAGGGAGATTGCAGTACTTCCAACTACCTTCCTCATCCATCCCCAACAGTGAAGCAAAGACAGGAGCTACTCTGCCCATTTGGTGGCTAAGAAACTGATCTAGTGGGAGGAGCTTCAAACTGTCAGGTGGGGTTGGTATGTCACCATTTCCTTGTAAGTAGCTACCTTTTCTAGTTTTCAGAGAAAGAGCCAATGCCCAGATTCTATTTGGAAGCAAAGAGGGCAGAGTCGGCTCTGAGGTTAGGTGTGCAGTGCAGCCCTCCTGAGGTCAGAATGGATAGTTCAGGGATTGCTGTCCTGCAGAGGGAGGCTGATGCCCCGTTTCTAGTTGATGAGAGTGACAGCTCCAGACATAGAGAGAGGGAGACAGGAATGGACCACACCTGCAGAGCTATGACAAAGGATATAAAAGGAAAGAAGAGAAGAAAGCCCAGAATCAACAAGGGACCGCCTCAGTTTCCAGCAGAACCGAGAAGGGTCTGGCCAAACTCAAGGAATCAGGAGCAGGAAATGGTTTGTGGGTGCCTGAGCCCCCATCCTCAGCCCCCTCAGCCACCACACTGTCTTATAATCCACTCCGTACCACCTTCCTGGGGAGAGATGATTGCATCCTTTCTGAAAAATAAAGAACAGGAGGGAGAAAGCAAGCCCTCCCTTCCCTCCCTCCCTCTCTCCTTCCCTCCCACTCTCCCAGCACCTCCTCCCTCCCCACCTCCCGCCAGCTCTTGCTCTCCGTTGCTAAGTAGATGGTAGGTTTATTTGCGGCTGTCGGTTCCCAGTAGAAAAATTTCGTCTTGGAGAGCCGCCTGGATGGAAATGGCTTCAGCACCGATTTCATGGAGAAGGTCTGTGCGGTAATTAGTGTTCACGAGGGAGGAATTGGACTGGCAGGCTCCCAAGAAAACTACTCCCCAAAAGTTAGCTGGAGTCCAGAGGGCTACATCAAATGCAGTTTCAGAGTGTGCCTCTCCGTCTATATATAGACCTGCAGACAAAAAATGGGCGGCTTGGTGGCAGAAGGTTCATGGGGGGACTGGCCGTGGGAGGCGAAGCAGCCTGAGCTGCAGAGACCACTGCACAAAACATAAGATGCCCTTCTCTATGGCTTCTTGATCAGTCCCTGGTGCCTCTTCCCTTCTTACTGGGGCTCCTTGCCCCAGAACAGAACCTTAGTAAGAGAGAACAAGGAGAGAGAGGGGATAAGAGGAAGAGGAGCAGAGAGGAAGGGTGAGCTAGTCCCATACTGGTCAGCGCAGGACTGAATTCCTAAAGTCATTCCCTCTACTTACCAGCTGATCTTGTCCTCCTAGGTGTCCAGCTGTTCCTCCTCCCTCTCTTTATTAAGCATTCAGGTGGCACTTCTAACCTCCAGAAGATTTCCTCTGCTTTTTATTCCTCTGGGCACCTGTAGCTGAGGCTTGCTCTCCCACCATGGGCCATAGCCTCCTTCAATCCACAGCCACTCCCTACAATGCGTGTCTCCAAACTTCTCCTTCTCTTTCCCTGGGCAAACAGTAGCCCCTAAGTCCTTATAGAAGGAGCTTAGACTAGCAAGACTCAGGGACTGAACACTCTACTTGATCTCATGTGGCCTCCGGAAGAAGTAGAATTAAAATCCCCAAATTAAATTCTACCTTTGGTTGCTGGAAAGTCTACAAAAGAATCTACTTCTTAGGTAGAAATTTGCACACTAACAGGTCAGGGTCCCAGAAATCAGTGATAGTGACTCACACTGGCCTCTCACCCCAGTTTCTGTCTTCAACCTTGAATCTGTTCACAACTAAGTGCTACATAGACCATCTTTACCACCAATTCTCACATACGGCAGCCCTGAATCTTCTGCTCTCCTCCGGCTTCACCTGTCTGTCAGACACCACTGAGATCAGTCCCAAACCTCAAGAGTGTGTGAAACCGGAGGTCGAATCCATGTGGTCAGCCTTGGCCATGGCACATAGCTGCCCATTAGCAGAAAGTTTAGGGACGAGCAGTCAGCAGACAGGAATCTTCTCCCCCCCCCCACCCTTGTTGGCCTCAGCGGTCCAGCTGACTTTTCTGGCCAAGGGGTATGCTCGCTCAGCCAAGACAAAGTAAGGTGTGTTAGAGAGCCAAGAGAAAAGATAGATTCAAGGAGAAAAAGACAGGGCAGCTGGGAGAATCACACCCATTGGATAGATGGCAAAAACACAAGGCCCAGGGGTGGTTTTGACTGGCACAACTCACTGGTTCAGGGTACCACAAAAACCTCTTCTCAGCTCTAACCCCTCCCATCCTCTCAGTCGTCTCAAGAACAGAGCCCTACACACACGAGCACCACTGTCCCTCCAGCCACTGACCATTATCCACCCAGAAAAGGCAGAAGGCCTGGCTGGATGCAGCCATATGTCCACCCACGCTTTTATTCCCCTGTTGCCTTCTATTTGGTGGCAAACCATGGAAATATTCTCCCATCTGTTGATGCACAGTCTTCTGCCTACACAGACGGAGACCTCTTGTGCTCATGGTGTGAACTTGCTCCTCCTGCTCAGGGTCCGGGTTGCCCTGGGCTTGCCAGTCTCTTGGAACTCTCCACTCATCTCCAAGGACAGCAGTAGATCTGATCCCTGGTTATCTCATTGTCCTGGAGCCGTTGCTTAACCTTGGTCTACACACATGTCCTTTCCCTCATCTATAAGATGGTGCATCTATAAGAGAGGCACATACTTTCTGTTCCTTCCTCATCCCCACTCACTCATTCTTTGATTCTGGAGACTTGGACTCCTAAACAGGAATTTATCAAACCCATTTCACAGGAAAGGAAACTAAGGTCCAAAGCAACCACTGACTTGTTGAGGGCTGCAATTCACCCATCGAGAGCTTGCTTGAGGACTCCATGTATCTTCTTTTGTAGACCATTATCTACCCCTCACCCTGTACTTCTGCCTCATGCCAAGCTCTAGAGCAGAGGCAGGACAGATAAGTGTCCATGGGGCTGGTTCCCTCCATGGAGTTCACAGAGGCCTCTTGAGAACCCAACAGGTATATGGATGCAGTGTCCAAACTTCACCGGAATCCTCCCCAGTGGACTTTGGTTCCTCCTTCTTTCCCATAAACACCTCTGGAGCTCCTGACCCTACTCAAGTGTCCCTTACAAACTTGTACCACTCCTGAGTTGGAATCCAACTCCTCTAAGCATTGTCTAAAACACTCCCACTTTCCTCTTCCCTCCCCTCCCAGCCCATCTTCCCAGGTCTTGAAAATTCCTCTCACAAAAGAAACAATTGACACCTCAGAGTCTCTTTGGGGAAGCATGAAGCTCTAGCTCTTTGTCACCCTGGTCCCTGCCAGCTCCTTACAGCCTGCTGTCATTAGCATATTAGATACATGAGGTAAACAAAACACGCATGCATCTGAGATTCTCCATGTGAAACAAGATTGCTCTGAGCTGCACACAGGCTGGCTGTGCAGAAAGATGGGCAGGGCCCCTGCTCTGGGGAGCACAGATAGGAACAGAGTTCAGTCAAGCTACATGTGCAGATCTGATGCAAGGGAGCAAACGGTCTAAAGGCCAAAGTCATCATGCGCACCATGGGGAATGTGTCATATCACAGCCATCGCTACTGACAATAACAGTAATATCAATACCCTCCCCGATCCATTATGTCCTAGGGACTCCGCTCACCCAGAACCCCAGCAGGTAAGTATCGACATTGCCTTCCATGCACAGATTACACAAACTACTCAGAGGCTCCTAAAACAAGCCACTGTCAGAATCTGACCTGTTATGCAAAGCATGCAGCCCTTTCCGTGACTCCAGACATCCTAAAGATAGAAACATTTAAGCATTGGGGGTTGGGTGGTTTTTCCCAGAATCCTCAGATGTCTGTTCACAGGAACCTCAGGGCCTATGCTAAGTCTGGGGTTAGGGGAAAAAAAATGCCTGAAGTAGTCAGGAGAACAATAAAGAGTGTATGATAGAGAATATGGGGTTCAAGTTGCAAGACAAAGGGGAAGGGAAAGATGAGGGAGAAGAATAGAAAAGAAATAAACAAGAATAAGGAACAGAGTGAAAAAGAGGAGATAGGGGAAGGGAGGGAAAGGGGAAGAGAAGAGGAGGAGGTGGAGAATGCAAAGCAAGAAAGCCAAAGGTGTCCTGAGGAAGCATCACGGAATTCATGTTCTTTCCGGCTCCAGCCCTCCTACACCACTGCAGGGGATCCAAACTCAATCACTTGCTCTGCGCTGTCCTAATGCACACTTCCCTCAAGGCCACTGTAGGCCAGGAATAAAAACCCTACAATGAGATCTAGCCTAGGCAGAGTTGAACAACTGTTACAAGGCTGCAGCATTCAAAATGCACTGACTGCCATGCGCCTGGCCACAAGACCTTAAATCTTTTGCTGCCTCAGTTTTCCTGCCCTGTGAAATCAGATGATAACCCTAATAGCTTATGGAGTAATACTGAATGTGTCAGTCCAACACATTCAATATAACTCCACGAAAACACAAAAGACAACACATACTAAAATGCCAGGGAGTGCTCACTGTTGTCCTCACTGTAAAGTCCCTGCACAAGCCTTGACTCACAGGATGTGTTTGTCATACACCCGTCAGCTGACTCGCTCGTGTTTAACTGGGGACCCCAATAAAGGAGTGCGTATGTTTCCACCCTCTGAAAAACTGCGTATGACCAATAAATGGCTGTGAGATGAATGGAGCATTGTGTCACTCCATACAGAAATGTCAGCCCTCTTCCTAGTCACATGCCTTATTATGTCTTTGATACAGTCAACTGACTTATCGGCTCAGTTTTCTTTCTCCCTCTGTTGGCTATGTGGGCACTGGATGAAGAGAGAACTAGAGTTGAGTGCTGGACTCTGTTTATCTTCCCCGTTGGTTAGCACACACCCCCTGCCCCCTTGTGCGTCAGCGATTTGAGGGTGAACTGGAGATGCTCTACCAAGCCCAGAGCTCACATTCCTCTGAAAATATGACTGGTCCCTCAGGTAGGCTCTGAGGGTCCAGCACGCTCGCCATGTCTACAGACCACTCTCTTGTTGTCACCCTCAGGTGAAATGTGATCAAATGCTTGAAGTTGAGCTTGTCTGACACTGGGTGAAAATCAAAGTCAAGTCAAGAGAGCAGCTTAAATAATCGAGAGTAAGGGAGAAAGAGCTCTGTGAAGAGCTGGGCTGTTGCCTGCCATCAGGTGTAATGTTTTGTTGTTGCTGTGCAGATGCTTCAAACACACACACACACACGGGGGGATTGCACAGATACACAGATACACACACACAAATGGGGCACACAAACACACAGGCATAGACTCACAGATACACATACAAGAACATACACACTGAGAGAGAAAGGCACACAGACACACACAGACAGGCATAAGCACACAGATGCACACACACACACAGATGTAGAGACACACACATACAATATACACACCTTGTTTTGCTCTTGTGGCTTATACCCTGTTTGGAAGAAGCCAAAGAAGAGAGTTGAGATTAGTTTCCCTCACCGGGCACTTCCAAGGGTCTTTTAGGCCCAGCCCCCCTGCAACCAGAGGGTAATAGACACAGCCTCCCCTTCTGATTCTGATCAGTTCAATTCAATTCTCCATCGTAGACTCTAGTACTGGGGCCTGCATGAAGATCCCAGCCTATTAGCTGTGGTCTTATTAGAGGGTTGTGATTTCCTCAGGTGACAACAGAAAAAAAGGCATTCAAACACACACGTTTCGAGTATTTGAACCTGGAAGGAGAGGCTCATTCAAAGGTGAAGCAGCAGGAGCTAGGAAACAGAGGAGGATTACATGGAGGTACTAAAAGCTTAGCTGGGCTCTTTAGAGGGGAAAATCTGGTTAAGAATCCAGGAACAAGAGCTGGGAAGATTGCTCAGTGATAGGTACACTGGCTGTTCTTCAAGAGGGCCTAGGTGCAAGTACTAGCATCCATGTGGCAGTTCACAAGCATTTGTAACTCTAATCCTAGTGTCCTTTTCTGACCTCCACAGGTACCAGGCATATCTACAGGCAAAGCACTCATAGACATAAGAATAAAATATTTTTTAAATGATTCAGGAACAGGGAAGCTATCCTGGAGGAGGAGTGACACAGCCAAGTGCCAAGAGTGACATGAACACGTTGTTGGAGGGAAGACCTTAGCAGTGTGACCGAAAAAGGGTCTCGGTCCCTCCAGGGACTCAGAACTCCTTGCTGCTGTGACCTGTTCTCCTATAGTAGTAGAAATGAGTCAAACAAGCCTGTCCATCTTCTCCTAAACACACACAGTACCTCCAGAGCCAAAATCAGTCTCTGTGGTGCATTCGGAGAGTTTCAGGCTTGCCAACGTGGTGACAGCTTCTGGAACAGCTAAAGTGCAAATACCTCCAAGCTTCCTCTGTGTGGGGAAGGGTATTCTGGGGAAATTACCTCACCTCTACTTCTATTAGTCTCCATAGAAGGCTCCAGCAAGAAGATTCCTATGCAAAATAGTAGAGATCAACTGAGTTGCCTCTGCTACCCAAAATGCCCCAGGCCACTAGAGGCTCAGATGAGACTTCTCATGTTTCCTGTTCAGGAAGTTCAGCATGTCAGGCAGGAGCTAGACCAGTTACCACGTTCCACACAGACAGAAGAAGGAGAAGATACCTAAGATGGGTAGGGATATCAGAGGTAGTGTTTTTCTCCAAGTCAGTTAAGATGCACCTTGATTTGGTCAGAGATCTCCTAAAGTCTGGTGGTGGCTAAGAGGCCTCTATGAGGCAGTAATTCATCCCTACAGGAAGGAGTCTGGCTCCTTACACTGTTCATAGACAATACACAATGGGATCTAAACTGTCCTCCATATTAATTAGAAAAGAACAGGTTTGGTTTTTAGTTCCTAGCAGAGAACTTCTTCTGGCATGTGGATTGCGTTGGGTGGGCTACTCAGTCTAGGGGTTAGTAACCCACCCGCAATCCAGTTATTCCAGGGTCTCGGAGGGGCGCTACCTGGAAGGGAGTGAGCTAAGACAGAAGAACGAGACCAAGCAACTTTGTCAAGGCCTCAGTTTATTAGGGACGGGTTACAGTTTATATATGGTAAGGAATGGGGGGCAGGGTAACTGGATTCTTGCCGCGTGGTTCCGGTCACGTAGCTCGGTTACATTCAGACAGACAGGCCAGAAGTCACAAGTGGCCACACCTGGTTCCCTGGATAGCTGGAATGTGAGGCGGGTTCCGCTAAGATTAGCAGTTAATTGGGTGAGGGGCAGGTTTTGTCAATAGAACATAACTATGGGTGTGAGGTTCTCTGCAGACTCCCTAGAGTGATGGTTCCTGTAATGATTGTTAGGGGGGAAATGGCTCCTGACACTGGCATTGATGTGAGCAGATATTCTGAAGGCATTTAGAGTTCAATCTTGGTGTTCTGTGGAAGAGCCCTGGAATGCTGGCCACTGGTGTTTAAGAGGACCCAGGGGTAAGTGAGGCCAGGCACCAGCTCAGGAAGAGATGAGGTCACCCCTGAGCCCCTTACCTCAAGTGAAGGACATGAGTGGAAGGAAGAGGAAATATTTTTATGCAGTAACCCGAGCGTCTCTCTGAGTATTTACCACACTCATGTTGTTCTTTAGACACTCTCCAAGACCCCTGGGATGGATGATAGGAAGTGAACCTCAAATCAGTCCATGAGAGATGTTGGGTGTCTGTCCTGCCATAGTCACACTGGATGCCTCTCCCAGACTACTTCTGAACTGTCAAATGCTGGTGACAACCACATCTTCTCTAAGGTCCAAGAATCATATACATGCACTTTGGCATGCAATAGCCAGAGAAACAGTCCATGATGGCTCATGATAAAGACATCCTGGGTACTCTGAGGAGCTGCCAGACTAGAGGAAGATCACAGAAACAGCCTTGTGTTTACAGGAACAGGGGCCACACTCTGGTCAGATGACCAGGCACATTTTGTCACAGGCTTGCTTGGGAAAGGCTAGGATATGTTGCCCTGCTCCCTCCATGTCCTGGCTCATCCACCCTGCCCAGGAACTAGAGAGATCTTCATCAGGAGGGAGGTGAGGCCATCAAATGTCGTGTACACTTTTTGCTCCTTTTCGCAGTGCTGTAGAACACCAGACATGTAATTCTCTGGTGTTTAGGGTGTAAACAAGGGCAACAGACAGGGACAGACACCAGGCAAAGACCCACAGACTGGTCCTTTAACCCTCGGAGGTTTGTAGCTCCTCAGTCAGAGCCGCTCTGGTCTCAGTGCCTTCTGCCCAGCAAAAAGAGAAATGAGAGGTGGGGTCCTGCTCCCCTGAGAGTTTCGGTGCAGGTCAAGAAATCTGAGCCACGAAGCACCAGGCCATCTCTGTCTTGAGGACACTCACAGCAGGAAGGGCTAAGAGAAAAGGGAAATAAATTTAGAGTTCTGAGGAAGCCTGTTCTCCTTCTATAATATGCAATTGAGTTGAATTTTGCAGAAACTCAGCCATAATCTTGCATGACCTTACTCTCTGGAATTGCTGATATACAAAGGAGACCCCAGGAGGGCAAGGCTGAGCCTAGCCTAGGTGAAGTGGCGGCCTGCCGTGTATTTCCTGGTCCTCACCCCAAGGCTGCCTCCTCTGAGGAAAACGGATGACTCCACCACTGGCTGCTCACTCTCTCAGGCTTCATGTTCCACACCCCCCCCAACCCCCTTCTATCCTTCGTCCAGTCATTGGCCAAACTTACTGCTCTCTGGTAAAAACTGGAGTTTAAGGATATCCTCAGCATTGTAATCTGACTTGCCCTGAAAGGAGATGGACCCTCCCCCTGTACGTATCACCTATAATAGAGTCTCTCCATTGTCAGGAGATTGATAAATACGAGGTAGACAAAGATTCGCAGTCTAACTGCCAAATGAGGTGGGTGATCCCCAGAGACCAGAAGAGATGTGAGGTTGGTAGAGTCAGGAAAGGTTTTTGGAGGAAGGAGGCTGGTTCATCTCTGGAAAGACGCAAGACTCCAGAGGAGGGAGTCAGGGAGCAGGTAGCAGAGGGAAGAACAGTATTCCAAATCTACCAAGGCGGTGGAGAAACCAGGGGAAACCAGATGCCATCTGTGGGGAACGTCTGTCTTTTTACTTGGAGAGGGAACAGTTCCAGGAAATAGGGATGGAACACGGAAACAGAAAAGGGCATGGGAAGATGGTCCTACTGCGACCTATCAGAAGGGGTCCTGAGAAGGTGGCACGGGGGGGGGGGGGTGGGGGGTTGGATGGAAGGACAGGCAGAGCGAGGCTCAGGGCTCAGTTCTGCTCACTACCCCACCTACTGGGCCATTCTTGCTCACTCTTACTGCAGACCATAAGCTGTGTTCAAAGGTGAGTCCACATAGAAGGCTCCAGCATGTGATAGTCAGGTGGGATGGACTAGGACCCAAGAGGTGGCTCTTGGAGGAGGGGCAGTCTTGGGATATGTCCACAGGTGGAGGAAACATGTTTAAGTCCCAGAATAAGGGGAGAGACTAGAGAATGTGGCCTCAGAGAACTAGTAACTTTCTCTCTGGGGACACTTTCTGACTTGTCCTTCTTACCTCTGTCCACCTAAGATAGGAATATCACTTTTTTGCAGAAGGCTACATCTCTATGTTGCACCCCTTAAGGAGTCTTCAGGGGTATTCTGGAGCCAGGATGCTGGCCTTAGAAGAAATACACCGAGGATAGAGTTTCAGGCCCTCTAGCACACCCAGGAGATCCAGATTTGAGACAGATCCTCCGTCAGCTCACCAGCCCAGGATGATTTAACATGGCCTGATTTACATGAAGACCTTTTATCAATGTGCTCACAAAGCCAGGTGATGGGTATGCAGACTCAAACCCTTCACCTCTTCCTGATCGCTCTCCCCGTCCTTCCCCACCTCGTCTCCCTCCCCGGTGGGGAAAAACGGTGTGTTTTGATCTATCCCACACCCCAGCTCTCTCCTACTTCCTCCAAGACAGCTGATTCCAGGCCTGAAAGACCTGATGTTTTATTAAAGTCCAGATCTTCCTATTCTAAGGCCACCTTCCTCTGACTAATTCTGTAATTCAATTAGTAGGAAGCCAAGGACTGGCTGCGGGGGGAGGAAGGGAAGCCCATCACATCGGGAGCTTTTCCTTCCTTGATGATTACACCCCAGGCTTCAGCCCTGTTCGAGCTGGGGCCGGAAATTGTTCTTTCCTCACTTCACAATGACAAGGGCCTTTTATCCCAGCTCACGGGGGCTTTGTAAATTGTTGCCCTCATCTCTGGATACAATTAATTCTGCAACACTGTGTTCCCCACCCCCACGTGGGAGAGGGCTCCGCCCACTTCCCTAGGCATCACCAATGCCCCTTGCTCCATGGTGGGCAGTAGGCCGCTGTGCTAGAGAAAGGTAGACACCCTTGCCCACACCTCTCCTGTCTATGCCTTCACACCACCCATTCTGCTTGTCTCTTCCCAGCTGGATTCTTGTGACCGGGCCATGTTGTTCCATCCTTCCTGCCTTCCATCCTTTCTTTCTGAGATTATATCCCGAGGTTCTCAGGCCTTAATCAGAGGTCTCTTGCTCCTCTTCTGTGTATGTTCTTAGTCTCTCAGCCCTCCACCCAATCCAAGAGATAAAAGGATGGTGTCTCCACTCTCACGGGGTAGCAGTCTATTCAAAGACACAAGGCATGAAACTGGCGAACAGAAGAGATGAGTAAATAAAATGGCAAGACAGAGGAGGTTAGGTGGTGGCTATATAAAGAAAAGGAAACCAGATCCAGAGCCTTTACCACACCGCAGAGTAGGGAATGCCTGGGGAGGGGCAGATCAGAGTGGGCCAGCAGAGGTGACAAGTAGGCATAAGGAAGAAGGGGTGCCCAGGCCATTAGCTGAAGACACAGCACTGTGAGCAATTTCTCTCTAATGATGCTGTCTTTGTCTCTACTCTTATCAAGGTGGTTTCCGAAGTTCCTTCTCTGACAGACCAGGGTTCGGTTCTGCTCAGTTCAGTGCTTTAAGGGGAGACAAGAGAGTGTATGGATTTCTGAAGGACAGGAGGTCAGCAATGAGCTGGGGGAAGGGGGCAGGGATCAGGAGCTTAAGGCCATGTCATGGATCACCCAGAGGTTCCCTGGGTCACTTGGGTAGCTTCTCACCTCAGGCCACACACCTGGGGAGATCTCAAGAGACCAGAGTTTGGCAATGCTACCCTGTCAGGGATTCCATTCCCCAAACGCCAGCTCCTCTCACTTAGGCTGTGAACCAAACTCACTTACTTTATAGCTTTATACTTTATAGCTTACTGGGCAGAAGCCTGCTTCAAAGATCAGCGCTGTACTGCCCAGTTCCAGCACAGAGGAGAAGCTGAGGCAGCAGGGTATCTGCCGCACCCACAGAGACTGTCTTCAGGGTGGATCTGCGAGAGAGCTGATGCCCAGCTATGTCCTCAGCGCAGGCCATGGTCCTGCATTCTGCCTTACCTAGTCTCGTCTACTTCCTTTTTACTCCACTCTCCTATTTTTGTACAGATCGTTTTTTTTTTTCTTGAAAGTTAATTATGCAAGTGATCTGTGAATACAGTCTGAGTCTAACTGTGTCAAACCAAACAAAAAGGGCAAGATCACCTCGGGGATACATCCTGCACCGGGGCCTCATGCTCTGTGTGCAGCTCCTTGTAACTTTGCCTGTAAATGTAGAGAGAGTTCATACAAAAGAAGTGGTATAGCCCTCCGCTGCGTATCCATGGCACCAATTATCATACAGTTTGGTTTTCCTATCAGACAATGCTGCTTCCTTTGTTGGTACATTTAAGGATTATTTCACCCTTTTTATTTATTTTTGTTTTATTTGTTTTTTCTTGTTTTTCAAGACAGGGTTTCTCTGTATAACAGTCCTAGATGTCTTGGAACTCAATCTATAGACCAGGCTGGCCTCAAATTCACAGAGATCTATCTGCCTCTGCTTCTGCCTCCAGAGTGCTGGTATTGACGCGCCCCCCACTACCCGGGTCATTTCACTTTTTTAACTACTATGGAGCACTCACAGGTTTTAAGTAGAAGCACTCTACCTTGGGTACATTTCTTAGATTTTAGGGTTTTTTTTTCCTCCTAACAGCTGCAGCAGATTGCTGTTCTTTCCCCTGTGAGCATAAAGACCAGAACATATACTTACAGGATGGGAACTTGGAAAGGATGGCTGCACTTAAAAACCAGGAGAAACCTCCATGTCACTGGTCCCACCCCCAGAAGGACACTCCCCTCTCAGAACGTTCCTGGCCCCCTAGTAGAAGCCCTATGGCAGGACCTCCCACGGTATCCTGTGCATAGCTACTCCATGACAGAATCCGCTGGCCACCCACACTGTGCATTCACAGAGGGCCCCTGCAGGGATGGCTCTAAGGACTCTGCTATATACCTTAAGACAGTGAGCTTGGCTGCTTTAGGAGCTGCCAGGTTCAGGCTGCAAGAACCGCATCCCTTCAAGATACCCCAGCCTCACTGCTCAGAGCCTGAGGAGCCACAATGAACAACGGGAGGTAACGGCTGACTGTCCTGGTACGAGCTGTAAGTGTCTCCACTCAGTTGCTAGACAGGAGAGCCTTGCTAGCATCTGATAAGGCTTGGCCCCAGGGACCCCACCTTGGCCTCTATCCCAAACCCATGGTTGTGCAGAGTACCCTGTGAGAGCAAGTTCTCCTCCTGTTACCCCCTCCCCATCAAAGCTGCCATCCCCTGGGGCTCTGCTCTCATCTTGGCCAGGGTGCAAGCTAGTGGTTTCTTGCACTCCGGATTTGGCATAACGAGCAGCTTATCCACATCTGTCTCCCTCCAAAAGCCTTGAGTGAGCAAACTAACCCCCCCCCACTGCAAAGTGAAGTGCAAAACCAACTGCAAAGCGACGGTTGGGGAAGTACCAGGTGTCTCTATAAAGGTGGACCTTCCTAACTGCGGGGGTAGAAGGACAGAAGGATGGACGATGAAGGAAGGAGCTCTGCCCTTCCCCACTTCCTACTTCACAAGAGAGAACAAAAACCTACAGCTGATTTCACAAGGCTGGGATTCAGCTGTGGTTGACAGGTCTCTCTACAAGCTTCTAAGAGGGATTACTGTCCCCAGGTTAGATATAGAGGGCAGATAAGGAGCCCATAAATCAGAAAAAGGAAGCCCCGAGTGACTGTGGCTGGTACAGGGTTCTTCTGAGCAGAACTGTGTGCCTTGCGAGGAATTTCAGAAGAGGGCTTTGAATGCACTGCCAGGCCTAAGCTGGGAGCCTATAGGAAGGAAAAGCAAGCTACAGTGATCCACCTCCAGACCCTCAAAAGCAATCTCAGACCCCTACCGCAAAGGCGGCCAGTCCAGCACGCAGCATCATCCAAGGCACTCGGGGCAGCTCTCGGCAGCCTCTGAACACGATTTCTGTAATCCTTCCATACCTGTGGCCCTCCTACAGTGTCAGTGTGTCAGAGCAGCCAGTGCTCTCAAGGAGTAAGGCATCCCGCCCTTGTTCTGAACACAGAGAAGCAGTCGACACAAGCAGATGGAGTTCCTGGTCTCAGCTGAGGGTTAGGAGAGTGACAATCAATGAGCAAATAGATATTAATGTCAGGGAGTAGTGGGTGACAAATAGGGAAGGAAGCAGGGCAGAGGGTCAAGGGAGATGTGTGTGCTCGAGGTTGGGGTGATGGTAAGTGAGGGGATAGAGAGACGCGACAGAGGGGGTCTCGTCTGATGGATACCAGAAGACAGTGAAGGAGGAAGGCAGCCCAGGCTTGGTAGAAGCGGAACGGTGAGGAAGTAGTCACTGTAGAAAAGGGCTCTAAGATAGAATATGTTTCAAAAAGATGAGATAAAGTAAGGGAACCAGGTAGTGACCAAGGGGAATACAAACTGGCAGGAGATTCAGAGGTGGAAGGCAGGGGGAGGTTACTTGGGTCTGGGACAGGGTTCCTAAAAGGCACAGGTACATGGTGGAACCCTGAGATTTCTCATAAAAACAATGAAATTCCTGGAAGCTGGACAAAAACAGCAGATCTCCCCTTCTGGGGTCCCTAGTTTATTTTTCTGAGCTGTGTAAACAATATGGTCACTTCCTCCTTCTTCTCTTACTTCCTCCTCTCCAAACCTGCCCCTGACCTTGTCCCAAGCTGGCTTGCCTGCTTGTGGCTGAGACACTGGCTGTCTCTCC
Source organism: Alexandromys fortis (assembly GCF_014885135.2). NCBI lineage: Eukaryota > Metazoa > Chordata > Mammalia > Rodentia > Cricetidae > Alexandromys > Alexandromys fortis. Next base: position 9,564,527 of record NW_026067904.1, read on the forward strand.
ATAGCAAGCAGAAGACAAGGCCAACAAGGGGACAAGGGAACAGGAGGAAAGACACCCCTGGGAAAGGCAGGCGGCAGCATGAGAGACGACGTCACGGGGCCTCTGACCGCTATTCATTTCAGTCGCATGTGTCTCCATCAATAACCGTCTGCCAGTGACCAGGAGGGAAGAGGAGGGAGAGGAGGGAGGAGGGGCGATGTGGGCCTGGTCCAGGGGAGGGAGGACAGCATGGAGACTTCTTGGCAGGAGGGTAGAGCTGCACTGCAACTGGAGCCTCTGTTTCCTTTTCCGTTTCTCTTTTGCCTCCAGATGCATGTTCCCTTTCGGCCATCTCTCCAGGCAGCAAAGACAGGGGAGCAGGGTCTATTTCAGTATCAGAAGGGGGAGAACAGAGGTTACTAGATATAAATCTGATGGGCGTAAGGTGCTGGAGAGGACATTGTGGGGACTCTGTGCATCAAGTGGCCACAATGACTAGATGTTCTAATGACTAGGACTGAGGTGTGTAGCATTCAGTCACCGCCAACTGGAAGGCCTCAGGAGAAAAGAGCCCGAGTCTAGCACAGCGTGGACATTGACGAAGTAAATGGCCTTCGAAGGGCCAGAAGGTGTCTAGGGAGGAAAGGATGTAACCCATGGAGGGGCTGGAGCAGGCAGGAGTGTGTCACCAGTCTCATGCAAAGGACTGGATTGGGAGCAGACAAAGTGGAGAGAGACATAGCTCGAGCTGATGGTCAGAGAAGATGGGGTGAGAAGTAGAGGGAGCAGGGGAGGCCAGAGAAGACCTTGCCGGCAAGGGTCTACGTGGCTGGACTTTTCCCTAGGGCAGGGTCACGGATGACTTTACAAACAAGAGTGTTTTAGCCGTAGTAGGCCTTTGCAGTTTTTCCTTGGCTTTCAGCTGCTTTTGCAGGAGAGCCAAGCCACATTCAGTCACACCTGCAGACAGCGGAAGGGGCCCCTGAAGCTGCTCAGTAGAGTTAACGCTCAAAACCAGTATGTCGCCAAATATTCTATTCCTGTGTCTTGGTGCCTGCAGACAGGTGTTAAGACCTCCAGTCTGCACGGAACTCTCCAGAGTCCCCGACACACAGTACAGTGGAGTTGTTACAATGGCTTGGGGGTGGGGGTGGACAGGACGTTGGAGAGCATGCTCAGCTCTCTTAACAGGAGAAGATGCAGGCAGGGTGGTGTGAGGCAGAGCTGTCCTCAAGCCGTAAGAGGCAGAACAACGGTAGGCCTCAGTGGGTTTGATAGCCCAAAAAACCTTTAGACGGGGAGGTGTGTCAAGACCCTCGCCACAAATTTGACAGCAGGAATCGGGGCAGAGAACACAAAGAACATGTGACAGCCGTGTTCGTTTGATTACAGCTGATCTGAGGGTGGGCTCTCCCTTACAGATTCGGCCTTTATTTGGAAGGTCCTTGACTCTTGGACTGCTGAGGGGCTCAGAGCAAGGAAGGAGGCACCGGCAGTAACAGCTAAAGAAACAGGGAGCTAAAGGGGGAAACTGCCCCTCCTGGGAGGTGTAGGGGGCTAGAGTTGAAATTGATTAAAAACAACACTGACAAGGAGTGAGGAGAAGGCAGAGACGCCTGAAGCATTAGGGCGCAAGGACAGAAAGAGACCCGCAGGCAGAGGGGGGGGGGCGTGGGGAGTGGGGAGGACTCCGCGGAGGAAGCAAAATAGAAAAAGCTACGAGAGGAAGCAGAGGCAGACAGACGGAAAACCGAGGGACAGGGAAGCTCCAAAGAGAGCGCCCAGGAGAGCGAGGTGGGGAGAGCAATGACGAACAGGAGGGCGGGAGAGTGGGGCGGGCGGCAGGGCGCGGCGGCGGGCCGGGCCTGGCTGGGGGCGCCCCCACTGACCCTTGTCGCCGCTTGCTTCCCTCGCAGGCTGCGCTTTCCTCACCTACTGCGAGCGTGAGTCAGCGCTGAAGGCCCAGAGCGCGCTACACGAGCAGAAGACCCTCCCAGGGGTAAGTGGCCCCGGCCGCGATGCAGCCGGTCGCGCGCCGACAGGGGGCGACTTCGGGAGGTCGGGCCACGACGCGCAGGGCAGGGACAGCAGGGACCCCACGGACCGGGCTGTCTCCCGCTGAGCCCCCGAGCTCGAGGTGCGGGAGAGAGGTAGTGGGGGGGGGGTGCTGTGCAAGGGCCGCGGGCACAGAGCTGGGACGCGTCCGCCGCCTCAGCTCCCGGCCGTCCAGGCCCGACGGGGGACGAACTTGGCTGTGGCCAGGAGCCCAGACGGGGTTAACGTGCGCACGGCCCGGGGCGGGGCGCCCCATGTCCTGGGCCTGGAGCCGCGCACACCGGGCGATGCTCCGCTCGCTCCCGAGCGCATCCGGCTGGGCCCCGCTGGGGTCCAGCACCCGCAGCTCCCGAGCCCCGAGCAGTTGTGGGAGGGGCGCATCCCCGGCGCCGCGAGTGAGATCACCGCGGTTTATTTAAGGAGCCAGCCCTCGTCTTTGATAAAGTATAGTGCTTGGCCCTGGTTTATAGCTTCTGTGAGGGGGAGAAGGGAATTATTTATGGTCCCCCTAACTGGGTGTGATATCAGCCGTGGCTATTATCGAGGCTAGTTCATCACCATAAAATAAGAAGTGTCCCTCGGGTCAAGGGTCTGTGCGGTCTCTCCTGTGGGTTCAGAGAGATTGGGTTAGGGGGTTAGGAAATATACAGCCGCTGGGCATCTAAAGATAAATGGAAAGAGGTGTGTTTATGGGCATAGTTTAAAGAATAAGCAAATATACAGGGTTTTTTTTTTCGCGTATACAGTGGGCGCTTCTGGGAAGCACGTGTGTTTTCGATGTATGCACGCCTATGCTTAGACACGCGTGTTTACATTCTTATCAAGCAAACCGTACGTAAACACACGTTTCCATTTCTGCCCCCACAGCAGGAAAGGTTAACCAGGTAGACGAGAGCAAATGGCACACCCCAGGGTGAAGCAGCTCCCCTCCTCTACCTCCTTAACCCCCTTGCTTCAGAGGTCTTTCATTAAGGCTATGGGTCGAGAATGAGGAATTACACAGTCCCTTCCTTCCAATGATGACAGCCTTTGTATTGTATTTTGGTATTTGTGATTGCAAAGCGCGGGGCTGAGTCATCTTAATAGCACAGCCGCGGATGCAAATGTATGGAAATGGAGGCGCGCACAGATTTTGTGTGGAGCGGGGCTTTGGCAGGGTGGCCGTTCCCAGTTGGTTTTTTAGTGGCGCGACTACATGCACATATATTATAGTAATACTTTCTGGGTGCCCTCTGTAGGATGGCAGAAATGTGCTCCACGTTGTGCGTGACGCATAAAGCCATATTGTAAGACAGTCAAAGGTTTCTCGGGAAGGTTTGCGCTGATTAATAAAGTGTTTATGGCACTTTGTTTAGGGGAAGATTGTGATAGATATTTGAGAACCACCCAAATGGAATAGAAAATACCACGTTGTTATTGGAGGCCCTCCATCAGCTTGAGAGAAATTGCTGTAGAGTTTCATAATAGCTAAAAGTCAGAATCAAATGGGGAAACAGAAAGAGAGAAGGTGGGAGGACGGTTTGGATTTTCGAAAAAGGAAAAGCGACTGTGGATTGTTCCAGACCTAACCTTAACTCGTGGTTGTTTATTTTACATATAATAGAATAGCTAAATGATGGAGTGTATTAGTTCTTTAATAATTTATAGAAATACTTTGATGTTGCAGTAATTACATTAAAGGTCACATATCAAAGGTAATTTGGTTGAGCAGCTGTGATGGTTTCTCAGAAGCAATCAATATCACTGTCCGTGGTGCTGATTTCACCAAGGGGCCTGCCAGATTAAAGAAGGCTTATTACCAGGCAGAAAGGCCCAGGGGAAATCAGGAGCACGGTGGAGCGAGGCGCCAGTCCCCATTCCACCGATAATTAACACCATTCTCCATAATCTGCGCTAATCCCTCATACTGGGAGATCCAGTGGCATTTTTCTGAAATCACAAAGACAAGTTGGGCAAGAGGTGAGAAGAGCCATGAATGTATGTTGGCAGAGATGGGGTGGAAATAAATGTCTCTGGTGGGGCTCAGATGCAGCTCAGAGTTCCCTGTGCCTCCCAGAACACCGACCTTTCTTCAAAGGCTTCCTGAGGAGACTTGCCCTCACAAGCCTGCTCGCACAATTCTCTGGGCCGGCAGAACTCGCAGGGGGAGACACGGAGAGAAAGATAAGAGTTGCAGCTACAGGTTCTGAGGGCACATTGTCCCCACGCAAACTCGCATGCAGACAAATGGAAAACAAAATGACCGAGTAAAATTATGCTTTAAAGTGGAGTCATTTTGATCCCAAAAGCAGAACTGCCATTATTATTGTGAGCTGGTTCTCTCCTTGGAGATCAGAGGAAGTGTGCCGCCAGCAAATGCAGGGAGAGGTCCAAGCAAAATGCTCTTCAACCAAATCATACATCTTCCTGCCAGCTGAGGCTGTGCTTACAGATGCCTGTTTGGTTTGAAGTGGGGCACAGGAGAAACCTCTTCTTGTCTGGGGCGGCCATAGTAGGGGTCCCAGTGAGCACCCTCCGCCTCTGACTGAGGAGAATGAAACTGAAATGGGAATCTGGAAAACTGGTAACCTCAACAATTTAGGCACTTTTCCAGGCTTCAAAATTCATTAATTCAACCCATTGAAATCACCTGTCTACTTTCTTACTGAGGAAGGAAAGGAGGGAAAGCTGGTCCAGACAACACACTCTGCTTCCCAGTGACTTGCAGAGCTGGTATCACCTTGCAGCAAGACAAAAACAATCCATTGTTGTGCACAAAGACACATGAGCACACATGCACACACCACTGAGGCTAACAGCAGCACAGCAACTGCAGCTAGAGTACAAGCACTCCTCACCTGCATCCAGGAGGACAGGGGAGTGAACATTCCTCGTGGAATAAGTAGGATTTTAGGGAGCAGGTCCCCCAAGGGCTGTTCTTCTGAATCAGAGGCCAATTTCCTTGGAAATCAGCCTAATTGAAGCTGCTTGGAGGGCTGATGGAGTCATCGCCTGGACCAGTGTCACAAATGGATTATTATTCTTGAATGTGGCATGGTTTCAGTAAAGTGAGATTACTAGACCATGAAGCCTCACCAGGGTCCTTGAGAATATGGCCTTTTGCCAGAAAGTCAACATGATGTACTTTTTTAAGACCTCTCTCTCTCTCTCTCTCTCTCTCTCTCTCTCTCTCTCTCTCTCTCTCTCTCTCTCTGNCTCTCTCTCTCTCTCTCTCTCTCTCTCTCTCTCTCTCTCTCTCTCTCTCTCTCACTGTCTGTCTCTGTCTGTCTCTCTTCACTCTTTCCTAATAGACCAGTCCCTTCTATCATTCATCTTTACAGGGTACAATCACATAATTTGACTTCTCAACCAATCAGCAAGCATTTTCCAATATATCGCCTTCCCTCTTGGAGTTGCCCATCAAACTGGGAACAGAAGCCACATACACAAATATAACCAACCATGGAAGACAAAAGACATTGCAATAAAATGGCCAGTGTAGTCAACTGCTTAACATTCACAACGAATACTTGATAAGCACTGTACTAAATGATAGGCTTGATGCTACTTGTCACATCCCTTGCCTCAGTCTCTTTAAGACCACCCTGTGAGGAAGACACCATGATTTTGATCACACAATGGATACATAGCTCTTGTTCAGTCACCGCCACTCAAATTCCTCACTTGTGTTTGTGCTGTCAGTTGCTTTAGAACTCTCAAGGGGACAAAGATGGCACTGGGGGTTGGATTTCCTTCAGGACATGAGCCAGTAAGAAGAGAGTTGGGAGTCAGATGACTATGCTAGAATAGCAAGAAACAGCCTTGCACTATGCGTGCACATCAAGGCAGGAGCCTGACCAAAAGGCCCACCTGAAAGAGAGGTGTTCATGCCTCACACCAGGGCTGAGAGCTCTCCAGAGTCTGGGGAGTGCACAGGAGGCCCAGTGTAAGAACTGTGCGCCTTAAAACACAGTCCCACTGCTGAGTTCCAGATGCTCCAGCCTTTGGGACTTTGCAGAGGATTGTCTTCCAGGGGCAGCCCATCTGCTCCCAAAGTTGGAAATGTGGGACCTAGGGAAAAAGCTCTGGCTAAGGAAATACAGACAATGTGATGAGAGGTGGCCAGAATTACTCCTTCAGTAGCAGAAAAGTTCTTGGCCAGAACTGGAAGAAGTGGGGTGCTGGTTTCAGTTAGCAGGAGGCCTGGAGGCAGTGAGGAGGAAGCTGGTGTGGAGGGGAACTGGCATGCTGGAAGGGAGCTGTTTCTTCTTGGTAAATATCGAAGCACCAATCTGCTACTTAAGATGGGCTTCTGTACCCTTAGTGGGCAACCAACACACGCTGCTTCTTTTTAACCACCCCTGAAGTCACACAGGAGACATGCAATGTCTCTGCCAACTCTGGTGCTTGCAATGCAGGAACTGTCATTTCCAAGGCAAATCAGGGTGACCTTCTGAGAGCGTGTTAAGAAAGACAGTAAGATAAAAAATTTACCAAACGTAAAACTCAAGTTGAAGCCCTAACATTACTCCCTTCTAGCATCTCACTTTCACTTCCCTTTTTCTCAATTTTGTTTTCTCTCTTTGCTCACTTCTGCTCTGGTCTGTTTTCTCCTGCTCTCCACTCTGGCTATCTCCTTTTGCCTTTCATTTCCACCTTCATCTTTTTTCTGCCCTCTCACTGTCTTTTCTCCCTCCTCTCCTTACCCCTTTCTCCTGTTGCTTAGCCCACTTTGGCACCTAGAGTAGGCTCTCGTGGGTCCTTCGTCAGCGTTGAAGGGGCTTCCCCAAAGAGGCCCATCCCCCTTTCAAACTGCCCTGCCACTGAAGGATCCATCTAATTTTATGTACATCTGTAAAGATGAATGATAAGTAGAAAGGATAGAGGCAAGAAAGATGAATAAATTATAAAGGGCAAATGATGACAAGCCAGGGGTCCCCAGAGACAGTGATATGATAACAGAAACTAGAGACAAATTTATGAAGGGTGTAGTTAGCATGTTCAGAGGCTGTGAATTCTCCGGGGTAGTTTTACAACTCCTAGTGATAGACATAATCAAAGTGTTTCAGTTTAGAAATGTGATATATTTCTACTTGTCGGTCTTGCAGGAAGTGTCAGATTTGTCTCTGTGTAGTGAATCTGGGTCTTGTCACGACCTGTGTCTTCTCTCCCAGTCTCTGCCACCTTCTGTGTCTCTATTTGAGACAGTAGTGTCGCAGGCAGACCCACACACTCCTCCTGCTGTCCTTCTGGCTGAGTGTGTTAGTTTAGGAACGATAATGACAAAATACCACCAACTGGAGGCTTCAGACACAAAAACATCTTGGTTCTCGACTCACAAAACAAGGTTTGTAAGGTTTGTCTCCACTGAGGGCTTAAGAACAGTGTCTCATACTCCACTCTTCTAGCTTCTAGATGTCTAGGGACCCACTTGTCTACAGGTGCCCTTACTGGTGCCTTAAGTTATAGTCCCCAGTCCTCTATCTCTGCACCCATGTGCTTCTCTTTGAAAAACATTAGTCACACTGGGTCATGGTCCATCCCAAGGACCTCAGCTTGGTCCTCTGTAAATATCCTATCTCTAACGCATCCTCACTCACACAGATAAGACTTCATTCTTTTGGGCACAAAGTACAGTTTAATCTGTAACTTTGAACAACATACTACCTTTGACTATTCCATGGCAGAAGAAAAAGATCTTCCGTGGTGCCTGAACCATGAGGATCCCATAAGGCCTTTCTCTGTGATTTCCACCTAACCTCATACTTTTGTTCTTCTGTGAGGAAAATAGGTGGTATATCTTTTTCTTTCCCATAGTCCCCAAAGAGGAATTGCCTATATTTCCTTTAGGTAGTGGTCCTCAACTGTATAATTTAGTACCCAAAGAACCTGGGTAAGTCTGTAGATGTTCCTAGCATCTGTGAGGAGTAACCAGGGATAAACCTAAAATTCTGAAATACACATAGCTGCCTCCCCAATAATGTCATTTGTGTTTAGGAAGAGAAACTGTCTCAAGGCCAACAGTGGTGTAGAAGGCAGGAAACACAGCAGACTCAGAGACTGAGAATTTCCTCTTAGTGGCTGGTTCTCATTCATTTTGAGGACAAATCCAAGGGTTCTTATGGTAGGAGTTGGAGGTTATGTTAAAGAGCATTCATTAAAAGGATATGAACATCCAGAGCATCCAAGTCTGCCTCCCTCCTCTGGGCACAAAACTGGCCGTGCCCACTTCATGCTATAGCCTGCAGGGCAGACTCGGCCCAAGACCTGCCAGTTTGGGTACCATTTCCAATTCTGCTCTCCCCCTGACTCACATGGAACCAATGATCTGAGTGACATGAGATGAAGGTTTGCTCATGACTGAGATGGAATAAGAACCCAGGCCTTCTAAGCTTAACCACTTGTGAGGGTCCCACCTCCCTCCTTCAAAAGACTCTCTTCCCTCCAGCAGGAAGCCTGTATGCCAGGCTTATGTGCAGCCCAGTATCCCTTTGTTATGTGGCACCACCCTGAGCCCACTATGCAGAAGGCAATACCAACGTGAAGAGAATGCTGAGGCCTCAAGAGAAGAGTCAAAGGGATTTTTTCCCAGAGACAGAAATAAGGGTTACACCTACAGCCCACACAACTTGCCTGTCTTTCACTCAGCCCACATTGCCAGCCCCAGGTTCCACTGCTCCCATTGCAGAAACAGCCTAAGTCCTCTCTGCATCATGGTTTTCCTCATGTACCTCCTTCCTACACAAGACACTTTCTTCTTCTTTTCCCTATCATCATTGGCCTTAAAAGTCCATACACTTATCATTTAAATGACTGTAGACTATGGGACACCCAGAACCAGAAAGCAACAGTTCCTGTTACCCTGGATCTGACTTCAAGAAGGCCTGTGAGTAAATGGTTGCCCTCTAGGGACCTAGGTGTAGGTAGAGCTGCCAAAACAATCCATGTGACTCCAGCTTAGCCCAGACCCTCCCCGGAGTCACCTTCTAGGTTGTTTACCTCCAGAATCCCTCCTAATTCTGACATCCTTCACATTTCTAAGAACAATAGAGCCAGAATTCCCCACATCGCTTAACAAAACAAAATAAAGGGCGAGTGGGAAACTCCACTCTCTCGTTTGACTCACATGGAATCAGTGATCTGTGTGACACAAACTGAGAATTTTCTCCAGACAGAGATGGAACAAGAACCCAAACCTCCAAGGCTCAGCCATGTGGGAGGTCTCCAACCTCTCCCTTTGGAAGACTTTTTCTCATACCTGAAAAGGAAGCTAATATATCGAGTTTATGTGCAGCCCAGAATCCCCCTCGCTAGTGTGATCACATCTTCTGCCACCATTGATGACAAGCATAATAAAGCAAGGGTCAGATATATCCCTCTCTGATGTACTCACCCTGGGCCAAAACATCAAACCCACCCCTTCACTCTGCTCAGTCTGAGGGTTCAGAGAGGCAATTTGCAATTTGCCACAGCACTGGCTGATTGTGATAGAGTACAACTTGTCCTGTGTTCAGAACAGAAGAAAATTAACACAGTAGATTGCTGAAGGTGTTTATAATGTGGTATTAATGGCAGGTGTCTGGGCATTCCAGAAAAATAAATCAAGCTGCCCCAAGAAATTCTAGTCCCAGTGGTGACCACTCAATTACAGGCCTTTGCCCTGCTGGTACCTTCTTCACTGGATAACCAGTGTTATCCCGTGAGCTAAAGCTCTCATCTCCTTTACCCAGAAGATCTTCTGTTACCCAAAAGATCCAGCCAGTGGCCCAATCCTCCTCTGAGTGCCTCAGACCCCCAAAGCTCTTGCTCATGTCATCTTCCTCGGAGGCCTCTGTCTTGCTTCATCTCCTTTTCTGGACACTTTCCATTCCCCATCACAGCCTAAGTCTGACATGAGTTCCTCTCTTCAGACTCTGCCCAGGGAAGATTTGCAATCCCCAGAGTCACCCAGCACTGCTTTTTAGTCCCAGAGTCTTCTGTTAACATTGAGAGTCAGTCACCAGTGCTTGCCTTGCTTAGTTCCGAGGAAACCATGGGGGTAAGTTAAAGGCAACTTCTCTTTCTGCTGAGTGTCTCTGCTGACCAGGACACCTCAGAAGGGCACACAGACTGATCCATCCTCACAATTCCACTGCCCATATCACGTACAGCCCCCCAGAGGGTTCCTAGCTTAGCTTTCCCTGTTGGGTAGGTTTGGAAAGAAAACAAATCTGGCTTTGTGGTGGTGGGTGCATGAGGTGCATAAGGAAGGCGTGTTGGCCCCAGTAATTGCAACTGGTGAGGATGTAAGTGTGGAGGTGTGTGAAGTGAGGTGTGTGTGTGTCCTCAGGAGAAGGAGCCTGAGGTTGGGTTGCCACAGGGGCTGTGCCTGTGTGAGTCATGGTGAGACTATTAAAGGGTTTCTCGACCTTTCCTCAGAAAAGAAGCCTGAAACACAAGATTTCTGTGTGAGCTACTGCTTCTGGAGGGATGTGCCTTAGGACTGGACGAGTTCCTTTTAGAAAGCATGTGTGTGGGTGAGCAAAGGACCAGATTCCTCTGTGTTTTGGACCAGTGGGGTTCCAGAACTGTGGGCTGCCTTGAACCATCAAAGATGAGCAACCCCAGGTGGTGATGGCAAAAAGTGGTATTGTTCTTTATCAAAGTCCTCATGAAAATAGTTGTAGCAGAAAAAAAAAGTCTGCTGTTTAATGGGACAAGGTCTTTCTAGGTCCCCCAAGTCTATTATGGTGTAAAAGCACAATAGGATCAAACACACTTGTGGTATGCCCTCAGGAAACCACCAGGGGGTGCCAGAAAGGTAGCATTCTCTTCTGGTTGCCAAGTAGGCACAAGGCAAGAGTTTGACCCAAAGCCTTGTACCTAATTCTGTGTCCAGAAGAGAAGAGGCAAAACAATACCAAACACTTGATTCCACCCTTAAAACACCAACAGCTGTGGAGAAAATGTCATCCTTCTGGATGACTTGGGTCTGAGCTTTTTACTTTCTATAATGAAGTCACGTGTATGAGCCCTTTATATGCCAAGAATTGCTATAAATAACTCAAGTGTAATTATTAATGACAAAACACTGATGTGAGCATAGATGACCTTCGGGGGCCTTTGCTGCAGTGAAACCCTGTGATTCCTAACTCGAGTATATTTTAAATATAGAATAATAAAAATACAAAATGGTTAAAACATGCAGCTTGGACTATTTGACCTGTTTGTTTTCAGACAAGAATAATGGTAGTGAGCCATAATGACCAGAAATTGTCCAAGGAGGAGGAAAGCAGAATTTTGCTGGGTGTGTAAGGTAGGCGAATTGGGATGGTGGAATGTTAGTTAGATATCTACCCTTATAAAGAGTAAAGTTTGTTTGAGCTATTTGGGATGCTCTAGCTCGTTGCCAACTGTTTTACAGAAAAGCAACCCATCATAAAGAAACAGAAGCACATACATCAGCACCAGAGAAGAACAAAAAGGAGGAAGTGATCTAAACAACACAATCCCTTAAAGGGGATATTTCCCAGTGCTACCTTGGGGACCTTTTGGGACATTCAACATTGAAGCCATAACAGTTACCAAATTAAATAAGTAAATAAAAGGCTTTGGGGATGGGAATCTGAACTTTCCTACTACTCGGGGCTGAGAACAGAGGATGTTTGGAGAATGAAGGACCTTTCTCACACTCATATTCTTCAGAACCTCCAGCTCCTTACAGCCTGTGAGCACTCATCAACTTCAGGTGAGCAAACCACCCAAAATCCTATACACACTGTGGCTCCAAGCTCAGAATAAGCTCAGAAGCCCCCCCCCCCACTTATCTTTCCCTGGAAAAATTCTGCCACCCCACCTGACTGATTGCCAGAATCCCCCATAGGTCAGAACCTCACTTCAAACTCCTGGTTTCCTTGGTGGAGCACTCCCAGAACATTGTCACCGCTACAGGTCTACTGTTGTTTGACTCTCCCAGACTAATTGTGGACATCAGACCACAAGACCACTGGACTAACATTGCTAGGGCTTTATTAGAGTTAAGGAGGTAAAATCTCAAGTTGCAACTTCACACCATATGACTTATGTCTCTCAAACTGTACCATTTGCATTTGAACAGGATCCCTACAGAATTAGTAAACATGAAGAAGTTTGACAGTCACAAGCATGACCTGACATGCTAGAGGTTGTTGTCAGTGTCTGAACAACCCCAAAAGCAGATTGTAAAAAGCATTTGAAGGCAAGTGGAGCTTTCTCAAATGGGCTTCAGACAGGGACCCCAGGAAACAAGTCCAATAGTGAGAAACTGTAAAAAGGGAAGAGAAGGAATCAAATGAAAGGCATGCTGACAGGCAGGCTGGCATTCATCACGAGAGGTACTCAGCCCACCAAAAGATTGAGAAACAATGTCAGATATATCCCCTAGAATCCTCCCACCCAGGGGCCAATATACACATCAATGCCCACAAGATTTGACTGAGGATGTGTCCCCAGTCTCTTCTGCCTTGCCAATGGGGTGGCAAACTGATACCCTTGTCCAGACAAATCTTTCAAGCCAGAAGTGCAAGCGCTGGCAGCTGGGAGTTAAGCCACCATTACTGAGGTGGGGATGGCAAAGTTTTAAAGACAGGGTTCCATCTGCTTCTGCTGTCTGAAGCCTGGAAGAATGCTCTCAAGTGGAAGAGCAGGTATGGAACCCTGCCTTTGAGCCATGGTGAGAGTCACCCTTCGCAGAAAACTCAGTATGACCCATGTGCTCTGCAAATACCCTCTCATGTAAAGAAATCTCACATTGTTCCTAAAATCTGAGTGCTGGCAGTGCTGTTGTTAATATGAGAAGAAGGAGAAGGGACTTGCCCAAGGTTCCGTGGCCAGGACACCAGCACCATGGGCTGCACAAAGCCAAGGACAGTGCCATCATGCAGAGGAATGACCACACAGGTATCCACAACACAGACTCTGGCGTTGGTTCATCCGAATAACAATGTCAGGGTCAGTTTCTTCCCTTGTAGTTAGAAAGAGGCTTTCCTTGCTTCATGCATCAAACATTCAGCTGAGAAGGGCAGGGTCTGCTGCCTCAGTCCCTTATCAGGAATGTGAAAGCTTCCCTGAGGTTCCCTGCTCAGCAGACATCTATGTATGCCTCAATAACCAGAGTCATGTCACAGAGCCATGATAATAAGTGCTTCTGTTTGTGAAGAAAAGAGCTGTGCACTATGAGGAGGGACCAGTAGACTTTGCCCAGACGGGTAGAGATGGGCAGAAGTTACAGAAGACCAAGCTGGGTGAAGCAATACTGCAGCCCCAACCACAAGCTCCATGAGCCGTCAGTTCAGAGCATCACTGGATAGCTTCAGCCCAGACGGACTGAGGTGAGGCCAGGAAGGTTGCCCGGCTCTGCCCTCTGCTCCTTAAAACCCCTCTCGAGACTCAGTCAAAGTCATGTACAAAACCAACCAGGGCCATGTGCCAATATCAGTCAGCACCATGGACAAGACCCACTCGTTCGCCCTCCGGAATCCGTCAGCACCATGGACAAGATCCACTCTTTCCCTCTCAGGCGTCGGTCAGCACCATGGACAAGGCCCTCTGGCGTCTGTCAGCACCACGGACAAAGATCCACCGGGGTCACCGAATAAGTTAATCAGCAACATGAACAGAAACTCTAAAGCCAGTCAGCACAACACAGAAGGGCCATTCAACCGCCCCTTCAGGTGACCCGACTGACCCAGAAGTGAGACAGGTCACAGCTCTGTCTGATCCGAGATCCAAGGATTCCCCTGACTTTTACTATGTTCCCACTGCACCAGAACTGATACTACCCTCCTCCTCTCCAGCTCTCCGAAGCCCCTTTATAAGAGGACACTCAGGTCCTGAAGGTCAACAAAATCCTTGATACTGGATGGGTTCTGGGCCCACATTCACACAATCTGGCTTCCAATCCCAGCTCCCTTCTGAGCTGTGTGACCTGGGGCTAGTCATTTCACTTTTCAGAACCAGTGGTATGTTTGTACAAGGACTGCCTATGGAATTACGACATCGTGTATATAAATCCCTGAGCACCTGTTAACAGTAGAGGAGGTTCCCACTGTCCTGTTGCTATTCTGCCTCCTTCCCCGATATTACCTGACCCACCACTGTCCCTATTTCCCTGGGTGACAGATAACTTTAGATGCATAGCTACAAACATCCAGCCACACAACCCAGCCCAGGAGCGGTCACTCGGAAAACCATCACTCCCCACCCATAGAATGGCAGTAGTGGAAAAAGCACCCATAGAGGTGGCTGCACCAATCCCTACTGAGGCCAGGATATGTTTGCAGAACGCATTTTTAGATCATTCTATTTGTGCAGCAGGAGAGTGATCCTTGTGTGAGAAAGACACTTCTGTCTCCACCTCCCATTCATTCACTGACTTTTCACCATCAGCGAAGTGAAGGGAGCCCAGGGGACTGCAACCCACAGGAACAGACACAGGAGCATTCCCAGTCCCCTGTGTGGTCGGAATGGTCCAGCAGGCCCTTCAAGACAGGGAGACAGAGCATCTGAGATGAATATGCATTCAGCCTCTCCCGGCAGCCCTGACAGCTGGCACCCGACAGCTGGAACCGCTCAGGGCCTGCGAGAAGGTTTTTAATTCAATTCAGTAAGTGTTTCCTGAGCACCCACCAGGAGCGTGGCCCTACACTGGGTGCTGTTTGGCAGATGGAAGCAGGAGAGGGAAAGGACCCCCACCTCCCTTTGGGGCTTCCCTTCTGCAGAAGAGGAAAGGTGTACATGCCAAGCAATTAGAGGACAATGGATTGAGACTTGGGCTGCAATTCAGAGTCCGCATGGATCAGGAGTGCTGAGAGGAAGTGACTATTCATTGAGTCTCCTCAGCAAGTCACTGTGCAGGGAACAGTGGCACAGCCTTTGAGAGATGGGGGGCTTGCAGGTGGACAAGAGAATCTGGAGGTAGCATACCCAAGAGGTGACAGCGTGAACAAAAGCAATAAGGAAGGAGAAGTAGTTGTAGCAAGAAATTTACTCAGAAAGGAGTTGGGGGAGGGGCTTTATAATTTGGGATTGAACTGCCATCCAGTGAGAAACATGGTCCCTTTTCCTTGGGTGCTTGGATACTGCAGAGGCATCCAGAGTAGGAAAGAAACTACCTCATCATTGAGCAGCCTGTGCAGATGGAGACCAGGGAAAGCCTAATGGAGAAGGGGCACAGAAATGGGAGCAGGGCACTGTGGGTGGCTTTCTTTAGTCTCCCTTTCCAGTGATAGACTCAGTAGGCAGAATTGGCCTTCCTGGGGGCATCTAGGGCTTGTGCTGAGTATCTGCCTAGCAGAGATGCCTCCCTTGATTCTCTGAAAATCTTGCTAGTGGGAGATAGAAAGGAAATTTAGTTCTCTCTGGGCCTCTGGAGCTGCTGAATAATGCTGCCCTCCTTTGATCATGGAAGACAGTGCCCACCTGCAGGAGAAACTCTGTATGACAGGATCAGCCACACAGAACTGGCCAGGGTCCTTGCTATCTCACCATTATACATGGAGTTTCTTTGGCACTCTGGTTTGTATGAAAAGAGAGAAAAAAGATGCTCATACACAGAGGTGCAGAGGATAGCCTGGACTCCTACACTGTGAATCTTCCATGTGCTCACCTTGGTGCTCCTGCCTTAGAAACCCTGGATGCCCTGCCCATTATATGATCGACCCATCAGAAAACCTTGATGCGTCCTCTTAGGCTAGTAAATCTCAATGTGTGACTAAAATGCTTCCCTGCCATTATTTCTTTCCTAAGAATCATGGCAGCTTTGAAAAATTAGACTTGGAAGGGACCTTAGCACCATTCACTTGCCTCCATTTTGAACCCAGCTACGGCAGTCCAGACACAGTTGGGCGCAGCTCCACTGAGTTGCCTAATCTTGGTTTCCTCTGTAGTAAAGCCTTTATTCATGATTGACAGATTAAGGGACCCCACTATAATTCATGAGATGGGGAGGACACAGGCTCCATTAGCGTCCATATTAAGAGGCGTGCTCAGCTCAGTTTTATTACTTTGGAGTAAAGACTCCATCAGTGTTTCCAAGTTAACGTCCTGCCAAGCCTGCTTTAGTGAACAGATACAAAGTTGGTGTAATTAGCACAGCAATGCCATGACACAATACTAATACAGCACTTGCAAGCACTGTTCTCAGCTGGGCATGATGAAGGCAGGCCTCTGCAGTTTCAGCTACTTCAGGAAGCTGAGACAGGAAGATCACAAATTCAAAGCCTGCCTGGGATACTAGGGGGCTTACTGAGACCCTATCTCAAAATAAATAAAAATTAAAATCAAATACAAAAATTCTGGAGATGTGGCTTCATAATAGAGTGTTTGCTTAGTGTGTGTGTGTGTGTGTGTGTGTGTGTGTGTGTGTGTGTGGCTCAGGGCTAAACTCCAATACCAACAGCAAGCAAGCAAAGAAACAAAAAAACCCACTAATTTCTTAGACATATTTTGACAAATGGTCAGCTTGTCTTTACTCACGTGGTGATTAGCGTTTTGTGTCTTGGAGCTGGGAATGTAGTTCAATTAGCCTATGTAGCGTGCACAGGTTCTGTATTTGATCCCCAGAATAACACTGGTGTGGTGTTGCACACCTGTACTCTTGGCACTAAGGAGGTGGAAGCGGGATAATCTGGGATTCAGAGTCATCCTCAGCTACATAGTGAGTCCAAAGCCAGCCTGAGCTACATAAGACCCCTTCTCAAATAGAGGTGTGTATGTGTGTCTGTGTGTGTATCTGTGCATATGGACTTTAAAAAGATCAATTTAATCTAAATTCCAAATTATCCTCAACCTTGTCTTAATGAGTGCTAAATTTATAGACTTCAAACAACTCCTTAGTGTTTAGCATCTGTCAAACACAAAGAACTCAAGGTTTCCAAACCCAAGAGATCACAACCTCTCCAAAAAGCTGTCCCTGGTAGGTATGAGTCCCATGTTCTAATGTACACTGTCCTGGGAGTCTAAGGGCGCTGACTACAGATTCCCCTGGATCCACTCCCTACTCTCAGACTCCATAGGTCATTGCTGTTGTTGTGAGTCTAGCCTTCTAACTGGGTGTCTCTGAAACTTTTAGGTCACAAGGAAAATATGTTCAATCCACAGTGGGTCATTCCATGATAGCAAACCTGCCTGCCACCTATTTAAGTCCCACTTTCTCCTTCCCCCAAGTTTTGGGACAACAGTATGTGCTCTCTTCCTCTCTTTTTAGTAAGTGATTTATCTGGGGGAACTTCATATTTTCTTTTAGGATAAACTGAGCTAATGTGATGTGCTTGTTTTAATTTGCAAGGTTAACTGATCTAATTATCACCGGCATTTAGTTAAATTCTGTGCCTGGGCCGGCTGCAGGTGTGGGCTTTGAGTCCCGCCAACAAGAAATCTCTAAAAACAAGCCAATCTAATGCCGTGGCTCTGCTGGTATGAGAGCTTCCCTAATAATTTATTTATTTAATAATAATGTATGAATTTATTAACAGCCAGAGATAAATAGAGGGTGTATTTATATTAAACAACCCTACAAGGAACTACTAGTTGATTCCTGGGCCTCCTTCACAGAGGGCACACCTTTCCAGCTCCATACCTGTGGATATGGAAGGAATACAGAAAGATATCCCTTCTATAACAGTGCCCAGGAGGTGAGCTGGTCCAGAGTGGGTTGCAGATCAGGAGTTTCGAGTTGAGCTCAGGCTCCAAAGGAACCAGAAGTGTGGCTTCACTCCTTAAAAGCTGGACTCAGTCTTACAAAGCACAGGTTCCTAAGAAGAAAAGTGATGGCCCCCTAGTCTTTAAGCTGGGAAGATGGCCTCTGGAATTGGTGTGTGGCACTGAGTGTTACTCCTCTAGGTCCCATGTCCGAGGAATGTGGTAACAGAAGTAAACCTGAAGGACATTGAATGACCAATGAATATGCTTGACAATTGTAATATGTGGCTAGGTTAGGGTGGCCTAAAAAGAGCCTTGGAAGGCAGGTAGGAGGAAGCAGGCAACACACCATATACACACCACAAGGAATTTTTGGCTTTATGAACCTACCTCTTCCCTAGGACACAAAGAACAGCCTCCAGGCCACCTGGAGCTATAAAACCCCTGCGAGGGCAGCTCAGGGTGCCAACACTGTTCAAGGGACTGCAATGGAATGACACATGGCCAAAATCCTGTTAGGTTGTATTGTTTTAAGTGTGGATCAGGTCCAACAAGCAGCTGCACTGGAAATGCATTTCCTATAACCTGAGGCCCAGATGCTGGATGGTCTGAGTCACTCAGTTTCCAACCAGTGTGAAGCTCTCTTCTACCATGTGAATGACCCTGAATGAAACTGCACTTACAAAGTCACATGTAAAATGTGCATGAACACACAAAGTGTGTGTGTGCACGCATGTGCATGCATGCGTGCACAAACACAGACTTGCAAGCACACACAGAGATCATAGCTAGCGTACTCTTGCAAACACAAATGAGTACACACACCAGGGCACATGCCATGTATGTACACAGAGTTACATATACATTGCTGCTGCAGGCATACACACACAAAAACATATGCATGCACATATGCTGTTCCTCGGCCTCCTTAGGAACTGAAAGAGAATGTGACTCTATAGAGACAGGCGAAGATAAACTCTTGATTTCTGATTTCCAAAGCAGTTTGGACAAGGTCCTCTGAAATGTATTAAAATGCTAATCACCGCATCTGTCTGAACCCTGGCAGCTGTGTGACTTGGGGGGTGGGGTGGAAACAGAATGAATTGTGCAGCCTGGAGCTTCTTGGCTCTTTTGTCACGCATTCTCCGTTCTCTACCCCTTGCCTGATCCCCGTGGGCTACACAGGCCTCTTCTGGCTCCAGTCTGCTCCACAATGGCCTTGGCTTTGATGAGCGATAATCCCAAGGGTGTGGGTCCTCAGTGCTAACCTCACTGCCTTTCTTCTAGCTCAGCCCAGAGCTCTTTCTAACTAGGGTCCCAGGCTGTATCCAGGAAAGCAGAGCCAAGCTCCTCTGTATCACTGACATGGCCTCCCTACTCCCAATCTACAGACCCCAGATACCTCCTCTCAGACTTTCCACCAGCTACAGGTGATACCTGTGCATTACTTCAGGTACTCACCTACCCATGCCATGACCTTAGCGCTGACACCAATATCCAAAAACAGCTCCTGCACCTGATGCTTCACTAATGGGCAAGCTCTGCCTTGCTCCATCTGTTTCCTGGCCTGCCATTCCCCAGTAGTTAACATTCCAAACCCAGCATAGCATCATCCTCTCCGGGAAGCCTTCCCTTATCTGGAGTGGACTGGATAAGCCACCTTGTTCACCATGCCCAGAGTATAACCATGTCCCTCCAGCTGACCCTTTGTTTGGATTGTGTGATGTAAGCACTGACCTAGCCAGTTCTCAGAAGCTATGACCATTGGAATATGTGGGAGGATAGATGTGTAGGTGGGAACCTAGATACCTGAAAAAAATTATGCTTTTAAGGGAGCCATGAGCAGATACCCTGGTACAGGATCTGGTCAGCCTGTGTGAACACAGGCCTCACAGAAGGCTGCTTATGCCCACATCCTCCACCCCACCTGATGAGAGCCAGGCTCTCAGCAAAGCACAGTTCCATTTTTCCTCTTAAGCATCAAACTGTCATTTCACTAAACACCATCTGGAGACTCCTGGCTTCGGCTCCTCTTTTCTCCCAAACTCTTATTAATGTGATGGGTGTTTATTCCTTCTTCCTTCTCTCCACTTCCTCCAGAGCATCTCAGCCCTGTGGCCGGCAGACATTCATCTTATCTTCTGGGAGCGCTCCTCTGCTAGGGTGGGAGGCTGTGTCTTGAGCTCCACTCAAAGCAGCTGACAGTGACAATGAGCAGCCAGAAAAAGAATAGGAGTGAGTATGATGGCTCTCAGAAAGCAGTCCCAGGCAGGCTGGGAAGGAGGATGGCAGAGGATGACTGAGGCAGGAGCTTGCATAAGCAGAGCCTATGGTTGTGTGTCGCTTACCTTCCTTGCTGCTGTGATAGAATCCTCAACAAAAAGAAGAGGAAGAAGGGAGGGAGGGGAGGGGAGGAGAGAAAGGGGAGGGAGGGAGGGAGGGAGGGNATAAAGAAAAAAGGGAGGGAGGGAGGGAGGGAGGGAGGGAGGGAGGGAGGGAGGGAGGAAGTGTTTACTCTGATTCACAGCTTGATGGTACATCTTGTTATGGTTAGGAAGTCATGGTAGCAGGGGCATGAGGCAGCTGGGTCATGTTAGACCCACAGACAGAATGCAGAGAGAGAAATGCTGGTGTTTGGATTTCCATCTCCTTTTTATTCAGTCTGGAACTCTGGTCTATGAGATAATACTGCTCACATTTAGGGTCATTCTTCCCATTTTATATAACCCAATCTAGAAACTCCCTTTTTTCTCATGATGCCCAGAGGTTTGTCTCCATCATGATTGCCATCGAGTGGACAGTCAAGAGTAACAGTCAGTGGCCTTCCACTCTGGTGGGTTGATCTTCCTAAAATTCCAGGACTCTCAGTGGCTCCCTAGTGCTGCCAAATGAACCTGGGCATTCTAACAACAGTACCTGAGCTCATTCTCTCTGTGGCCAGCACAGAGTGCTTTTTCCTTTGTATGTGTGCCCATGCCATGGAGCCCCACTAGCCTCTAAATCATTTCTTGAAATTTATTTATTTGTATTTGTGCCTGCGTGTGTATGTGAATTTATCTGTATGGTCTGCATGCAAGAGCCTGTAAAAGCCAGAAAGTGATGTTGATGCTCTTAGAATTTGAGTTACAAGTGGCTGGGAGCTGCCATGTGGGTGATGAAAACCAAACCCTGGGTTCTTTGCAAGAGTAGGAAACATTCTAAACCATCTTACAGTCCCTGGTCTCCGGTTCTTGCTTGTCCTTTAAGGGGTGCTCTACATGTCTCTAAGCTGCCGTCCCTTGCCACCCCACCTGCACTTCCCTCCTTTCTCACAAGGCATGAAACCCCTTCTCTCATGATCTGATCCATGTCACACTGTGTCACAGAATGCACGGTTCTCACTTGAGGTGCGCCCGTCTCCTCGGATGCACTAACACTCAATTAAGGACCGAGAATACAGTGAGTTCACAGCCAATGCCTTGTCCTTAAACCAAGTGGATGGTAGCAGTGACGCCAAAGAGATGAACCCCAACTCCTTAGAGACTTCTACTTGTCATCAGAGTCTTCCTCTGGTGTCCCCTTGGAGGGCTTCCCATTCTGGTCCTTTCTGAGCTGTGGCCTGGGCTGGCACTCAGAGGCCAGCTCGCTTCCTCTGGTAGAACATTAAACTAATGTGTGTTGTGTCTCATTAGTAGCATTCTGCTTGTGCCAGGGCCAGGCAATTTGATGGGTACTTGATTGGGTATTCTGTTTATTTATGGCAGGAAAAGGATTCTTTATGGAGGACTGGGCAGCACATTTCTGTCCCTGTGGCACTGAGAACTTCTGGCAATGAAACAATTATGAATTAAGACTAAATAAATAATATACAGTAAGCAATACAGACTGCACGCCTCCATAGAGAGAGCTCCCCTTGGGTAGGCTATAGGAACAACCACAGCCAAGCCTAGAGACTACGCACAGGGGCATTGGCCCACTCAGGGGGCCAATGGCAGCACAAACTGGAGACTGGCTCCATGGCCTGGCAAGCCTTCACTTTCTTCCCTGTGCCTCAGTCTTAACAGCTGCTCCCCATTCACAGGAAACCTGTAGCTCTCTGGTCTTATTGATTGTCACAAAACCAGAGGCGGGTGTTCTGCTGAATAGAGAGACCAGGTGGGGCTGTAGAGGTGAAAGATCCCCCAGGAAACTGCACAAGTACTTCTAACCCATGACACAGCCCTGAAGTACCCAGGAGAGCTGGAGGAGACCTGCCATCCACACTGGGATCATGTGTCCAGTAGGGAACACCAACACAGAAAGGTGCTACAAGCCCTCCTGAGCAGGTTTGCTGGAATTAGCTGGGAGATTCAGTTGGCATTCAAAATCTGCCGGTCACAGTGTAGCCCCCAGCCTTGTGCTACCAAATAAGAGTAAGCCGGAACTGAAGGGACTTCTCCCTTTCTCACCTGCAAGGGCTGCTGTGTGATACACCCTTCACCCCAGTCCATGCCAGGAGTTCTGAAACACACAAGCCTGTGATTCTCAGCAAGCCTGTCGTAGAAGCACACCTCCATGCCCCAAAGAGCAGATCAGCCAGAGCTCCAGGCTCACCTCAGGTGGAAAGTCCTGTGACATTGGATAGACGGGCACAAAGCTCAGATGTCTCTCTTTGCCAAAGTGTGGGTCAAGCCTTCCTTCATGAGCACTCAGGCAGCAGACGGGAAAGGCTCACCTGAGCCCTCTACAACCAGTGGACAGGGGTGGGGACAAGCGGGCTATGCTTGGGTGTGGTCTACAAGTGGGAGAATGGAAGGCACAGGAAGGTATCACCCCCAAATGTGGTACATAGAGCTTTGCCTTACAAGTGTGGTGTGTGTGTATTTCAGCTCACCGCTGCCCTCCCACCTTCCCACATCCCTTTCTGCTCTTCCTCTTCATCCTCACAGAAACTCATTGTCTCTCTTGCCAGCCTGTGCACTCGTGCTTTCTGCTTTCCAGTGGTTTATGCATGAAACTAATTATGCACTGCTAATTTGGAAGCTAGCAGCTCTCCTGCTAACGTTCATTTAATTCAGGTTGTTCTGCTGAGTGGCATTTCTGTAAATATGCTAGGGGACTGGGGACCTTTCAGGGAGAGTTACTGGAGAGCAGGGTCAGGAAGAGGGGTCTGGGGGTCTGGGAACCTGTCAGGGAGGGTTATTGGAGAGCAGGGTCAGAAAGAGGGGGCCCGGGAGCCTGAAGGTTGTATGCTTGCTCCTGTGGGAGGGCAGAGTAGACGGGGGCGCCTGTCTTAACTGGAGGACTCATTAGTGCTCCTGGATGGGTCTTCTGAGGGGTAGAACTATGACTATAAAATGTCTATAAGGTTGAATGGGACACACTGGGAAACTGCCCACAAAGGTGAGAAAGTGCTTGCTGGGTTGGCAGTACTCGTTGGGCATTGGTGGTTTGCTGTGCAGGACAGGAGTCTGGCATCTCCAAGGGCAATGGGGAAGGGCACTGGCTAATGTCAGAGGTCTTTGTCCTGGGCATATCTCTCCAGGCAAAGATGTCTGGAACCAAAGTGACCCTAAGTGGCTGGAGTCCTGGAGTCCAAGGAAAGAGCAAGGCAAATAGAACCTGTGCATCCCTAAAGACGGCTTCACCTCTGCCTCTTTAGAGGGCTTTAAGGAAAGGATTTGGGGTCCCTGGGCCCCAGGGTCCTCTTCTTGAAACTTCAGAGATTTGTTACATTCCTTCTTCCAAGTCCATAGGATCTACAGTAGCCTGTGAAGAGAAGGGCACCTGAGTACTTGGTGAGTTCTTAGACAGCCCCAACAGGGTACTCCTAATGGCCTGGTAAGGACTTTTCAGCTGGCCACTTCTAATCTGCTGTAGTCAAGTCCAAATTCACAGGCATGTGACCTGTCTATTCTCGCAAAGCCCCACGTAGTCAGAAAGACTCGTACCTAAATTAATGACCCTCTGTCGCTATCTCAAAGTCCCCATTATGTTTGAACTTGGGGCTCTACATTTTTATTTTGCCTCTCAAAATGAGGTCACTGGTCTCACATGGACCCTATTTCATGAAAATATTTTTTAAGGACTTCTGTGGCCTTTTGTGTCTCCTGGAAAGGAACTCTCTGAGGACCTAAGGGGGGTCTTCTCCTGTTGTCCCCCCAGGTTACAGGTCGGGATCCATTGTATGCATTTTCATGTATTAATAATTTGATATTTCCATTTGTTCCTATTCAATGAATTCCTCACACCTTCTAATTTAGAATCAGACTATCTGCCCTGTACACTGTCTTTTTGCTTTCCTCTTGGAGGACCTGGTGAGCGTCTCCCCCACAATCTCACTTTCCTCTCCTAACAAACCTGGGGCCTTAGTGCCTCTCCATTGTAGAAGGATGGATATGAGCCCAGCTGCAGTATTAGCCTTCTGGTGAGGACTATGAACTCTAGTCTCAGGTGGCTGGGAGGCAGCCCAGCTGCCCAATCACAGATCTCAGGCATGTCCGCAGGGAAGGATTAGCAAAGGAGTAAAAGGATGCCTGCAGGGCCTGCAGACAGCAGACCAGCCAGGAAGGCCTCTGAGGGAGCAGCAGTAAGGCTGGTGAGAGGAGCTGCAGCATCCACTGCCAGCCATAAGAACCCCAGCTCACCGCCCAAAGGGAAGTCAGACAAGCTGCGCTCCGGGGGCCAGAGCAACCTCAGGGATAATTGAGCTGCCTCTCCCCTGCCTGAGACTGGCAGACAAACCAGTGAAGCCTCTTTAGAAGAGGACAGCCAAATATATAAGGGATAGACTGCCTAGGTCCTCCTTTTCCCTTCTCTAGGGGTCTTTGGGTACCCATAGTAAGAGAACACCTTTGTCCTGCCCCTTCACCCAATTGCTCTAGACCAACCACTGACTCATCAGCTCCACTGTAACCACCCCTATAGGTAACCTGAGTCATGTTTTGGTTTTCCCAATAGCTGTTAGCCAGGTTCTAATTCCATTCTGACCAGTGCCTACCTGTGGCCTCAGAGCTCATCACTTATCACCAGTTCAAAACTCCACCCTGTTCCCTACAGAATGTACAAAGGTGGTGCTTCCGCTGCAGGCAGGCAGAGGTATAGCAAGGTAACAGAGGCCACTCAGTAAGAAGAAGCTACTGCTGTGTCTTAGCAACCGTGGTCCATTCTCCCATGTAAGCCTTTCTCCTGTACAACTGTGTCGTTCAGATTCCAGTCCTGGCTACCATGATGCAGCCTCTTCTCTCACCAAAATTCAAACATTCTTTGACAAGCAAGCTCGAAACCTGGCTCCCCCAGGGGTGCCTGATAAATCCGGTGAGTTAGCCTCCATATCCATGGGTAACCAGTTACTTCCTCACTGGCTCTTGGCTCACAAGTACCATTTTCCTCCCAACCCCCTCGCTTCCCTGGGCCCCCTGTAGTCAGCCAGGGAATTACTATTAAATGCAATGAACGCAGCATGTGCCTTGCACTCTTGACCTTCCACACGTAGAACCTGTCGTTTTACACTGCACACATTGCTGACTACTCACCCCTGTGGGATCCTGCTGTCATTTTCCAGAAGGCCCGTTCCGTTCATGCCACAAACCTTGAGAGACCCACCTCCTCCTTCAAATCAGCCCACAGCTGCGTGTGTTTCTGTTAGCGTCCACGACCGGCTGAGAGGCAGGCCTCATGCTGAGCCGTATTGACCAGCCGTCTGTGGTAACCAATGCTGAGTAATGGTTCAAATGGTAACCAGCATTAGCAAATAGTTCCTGTGATAATTGCAGCCTAATTTGTGTATGTGCACATGAATTAGCCTGCATCTGTATGCCATTAGCACTCTGAATTATCTCCAGAGCAGCAGAGCTCTCGCCTCAGGTCCGGTGGACAAAGCCAACCATGAGGTATATCCAGAGCCTTCTCCAAGAACAAAGGATGGAAAGGGGGGGGGATTTGGAAAAGAAAGGCCTTTGCTTCCAGCTCACTCTGGGGACGTGTTCTATAAGCCAAACCTTTGGCTGTTCCAGGGTCCAAAGGCAAAGAATGCTGGGGAAAAAAATCCAGGACTGGTGGCTCTTAGGAACTACCCAGAAAAGCATTCAACTGGGACCTCAAGGGGGCTCCTGGGAAAGGAAGAAGGGCAATCAGGAGGCCTTCATCCAGCATGGGAGCCATGTTGCTGTGTTGCTTGCTAAGGCGCATGTTCCATTATCACTGTGTCCAGGGAGTCGTTCTATGAACTCCTCGTATACAGAGGAAGAACATTGCTTGACTGTGTTTTAATACCACAGCCTTTTTGAGAGCAGAAACCCTTTGGGTTAAGAACCATACAAGCACACACTCAGACATGATACACCCTAGGCAGTGGTGGTGCTCAGAAGACTTCCGGAGGAAGCACCATGGCATCTGGTTGATCCTCCCAGTCCATCTCTCTGCAAAAACTTCTATGAACAGAGAAGGCAAACTGCTACCTTTGTGTAAGAACTATCTAGAAACTGCATTTTGGTCTACTTATGGTTTTCTAGAAGCTTTCAATTTGGTAAAATCCAAACCATGGCATCCAACCTTGTCTTTCAGGGATACATGTAGATGTGCTTGTGTGTGTGTGTGATTGTGTCTACACAATAGCCTCGTCCTGGTACAGTTCTAAGTTGGTGCAGTGTTGAGAACTGAATGTCTGAAGGTGTCTAGAGTGGGTTGGAGTCTACCACACACAGCTAAGGACACCCATGTGTACTAAGTACCCAGGACCCTCACCAGTTCCTTCCAGACCCAAGAAAAGTCCAGTGAGACAGAGCAACCGGAGACAGCATGTATGGTTGGTGTCTTAGTTAGGGTTTCTACTGCTGTGAAGAGACACCATGACCGTGGCAACCTTTATAAAGGAAAACATTTAATTGAGGTGGCTTACAGGACAGAGGTGCAGCCCATGATCACCATGACAAGGAGCATGGCAGCGTGCAGGCAGATCTGGTACTGGAGAAAGAGCTGCTACATCTTGATCCTGCAGGCAGCAGCAATTGATCTGTCTTACTAGGTGTGGCTTGAGCATATAAAAGTCCACCTCCAAGGTGACACACTTCCTCCAACAAGACAACACCTAATCCAACAAGGCCACACCTCCTAATAGTCCCACTTCCTATGGGAGTCATTTCTTTTAAACCAGCACAGTAGGCCCACAGTAGGCTCTGAGGTCTTAGGTCCACAGTGCAGAGTAGAGTTCATATGTGGTGCAAACTCCTGCATAGTTTTCATTCTCCCAGAACCTGAGGTGTGGTCACAAGTCCTGTGCTGACTGTGGACATGAAACAGCTGGGTCCC
The DNA here is from genome assembly GCF_014885135.2 of Alexandromys fortis. Classification (NCBI taxonomy): domain Eukaryota; kingdom Metazoa; phylum Chordata; class Mammalia; order Rodentia; family Cricetidae; genus Alexandromys; species Alexandromys fortis. The sequence continues at coordinate 9,591,464 of NW_026067904.1, forward strand.
TGTGCTGAGCAGGTAGACAGAGACAGAGGCAAAGAGACTGAACCTGACTGGAAGTCAGAGTCAGAAAAATGGGAGGTTTGATTATGTAGGCCATTAGCTCTGTAAGGAAGAGGATTCCAAGAATTTTTGGCTTGATATAGTAAACAGAATCTAAATGTGGGCCCAGCATTGTGGAGACATACTAAGACCTAGGCAGGGGGGGACTGTGATATGGCCTCTACATGCAGCACCTATGGTTAGAGAGAATCTCAAACCTCTAAGCACACACACACACACACACACACACACACACACACAAAACCCACTTCAAAGCCTAATGGCTTGGCCTCATGCTCTTGAAAATTCAGCACACTACAGAAAGTCAAGGCAAAGTAGGTAGAATCAGATGGCACCCTGGAAAATCTTTGTCAGTAAATGAACGCCGCACGCAATGTGAGAACCAGAAATAGCATCATGGTCTCTGATCCACAGTTGTATGTGAAGAAATGGTGGTTCTTGACAAACAAAATCAAGTTTGGAAGAGAACAACAAGCCTTACGGATACCGATGAGCTCAGCCTTCAGAAACATCCTCTACAAAAGACGGTGGGTTCTACGTACTGCGTTGACTTTATAGCAAACGAAGAAGTCTGAAGGCAGAGTGCTTCTGCAAACAACCGGCTCTACATGCTTGCCATGGGGTCTGCAAACCTGACAGAGCTTTGTAAGCAATATCAGCCTCTGCAACACCCCCCAAAACTTCACAAGCAGCAGCAAGCTTTGCAGGCAGTGAGGAGCTCTGCATTGCAATACCCCGGTCTGCAAACAACAGACTCCTCAGTGCAGGTTCTAAAGCCAATGACGAGTCCTTCAAGAAACCACTGGCTCTGCAAACAGCAATAGGCTCTACAAATGTCAGCCATTGGGGTGAGCTCTGAAAGTCATCGCAGAGATGCTGAAAACTGTAACAGGGTCTCCTAGGTCTTGGTCCCCCCAAACAGTAGCCTGAAGGTCCTAATCCTCACCAAAATATGAAACATCTTATCTCCTTCACTCAGTATTCTTTCATGTGCACTGGTGGGTGACACCTGGGAGCTCTCTCCAGGGACATTTGAATGAAAGAGACAGTCTTCTCCACAGAGGTTTTTCTACTTGTGTATGTCCTGGTTAGAATAACAACAACATCCCCCCCAAAAAAACCCTGCAAAGTTGGGGGCTTCCAATATATGTTTGAAAAGCTCAGGTGGTACCAGAAACGGAGGTGGAGATGCCAAGCTTCCTCATCTGTATGGAAAGAGCTGAGTTCTAATCGGACAAAGACAGCCAAGAGATGGAGCAGCTCCTGCCGCTAGCATAGAAGGCCACCACCTCCATCCATGACCTTAGTGGTCACAGGGAGTCGGGGACCCCTTGCCAAATGTACCTGCTGTCAATCCTGCCTTTTGATGCCTGATCCCACCGTCAGAGAGTACACTGTTGCGATTCAAACATGACCCTTATTAAAATGAAATTACCACCCACCCGCCCATTCTCCCCACACCCCCAGCCTGACACCTTGGTGTGAATCAGCTCATCATCCTCTCTCCCTAGTGACAGACATGGAGGTGTGTGGGAGCAAGATTGCGCCTGGATGCTCGCAGCATCGGATGTTATGCCAGTGTGGGCTGGAGAGGAGTAGGCAGAGATGGGATGCTGAAGGCAGCTTGTAGGTCGAGCTTCAAAGCACAGGTCATGGTTCACAGTCCTGTCAGGCGAGAGCCTCATGGTAGACAGAGATCTGAGGATGTGTCTGACCGCTGGGCACCTAGCAGAAGTGAGTGAAGGGGGAGAGGCCGGGGTGGGGGGATGGTCTTCAGCTGCGGGATGTGAGGTCTGCTCCCAGGCCGAGCTCCCAGACCTTGTCAATAGCAGGAAGCCTTGCTCGGTTAATTAATGAGTTATTCAGGCTGACCCTTGATCTCTGAAGCAAATCAAAAGCTTTGTGTGGTTCCTATTAACTCCCTGGATTTGTTCAGCAGCTGCCTGGGAAGTGGGTAGGTAGAAGCCTCCTCCCCCACCCCCTTTCCAAGCTCAGCACAGCCCCAAAGGCCCAAGGGGACACTCAGTCCTGAATGTCAAGACCCCAGGGAGGACTGTATGAGTGCTCAGAGGGGGCTTTCTGGAAGGCTGAGTCCTCTTCGAGAGACCACTAAGAAGCAACTGAAGAAAATGGCCCAGTTGGTAGTTCATGTCATTGCTGCAAGAGGATCCAAGTTCAATTTTTGGCACCCACATAAAATGCCAGGCATATAACACACATTTGTGATCCTAGTGTTGGGAGAGGAAGGTCCCTGAGGTTCTCTATGCACCCCTCCTAGCTGAAGCAATGAGCCACAAGCTCAGTAAGAAACCTTGTCTCGAAAAACAAAGCAGACCGTTCCCGAGGATCCCTATGCTGAACCTCTGGCATCCAAGCACACATATGCACACACAGCATGAAGAATGAAGAGAGAGAGAGAGAGAGAGAGAGAGAGAGAGAGAGAGAGAGAGAGCACCCAGAGGAGACTGATGCATCAGATAATATCTCTGAAGGTAACAAAGGCCACATGGAGCTCCTTACCCCAAGCGGGGAGCCGAGGATGCATAGGAGCCTCCTGCTCTCCAGGAGTCAGTTGGGCTGCTGGCTGACTCACTGCATCTTGGAGATGAAGACAATTCTTAAAAGCACCCTCAAAAGAGACACTACCTTGGAGAAGCTAGTGAAGAAGGCCTGGAAGTGGGAGGTCCCTGGGCCAGGCTCACATTGTCACCCTCTGAGGCTAGGACATGGACATGGTCAAGTATGGGGAAAGGATTGGGCACAGGGTTTGAAGACAAGATCTCTACATATGCAGCTCAGGACCTGGAGCTGGTCCTCAAGGTGTTCTTTAAGACCACACCCTTGCCTGAAGATGACTGGTGGTCTGGAAGTCCAGGGAATGGCTATCAGGAAGAAGTCTCAGAGTAATTGTCCACATGAGGACACATTCCTGGCTCTGCTGTCTGTGACTGTGTGTTATTTGTTCAACAAGGCCTCAATATCCCCATTTGTATCTGGGAACTGAGAACATCCTCCCCGCTTTGATGAGCAGGAATCTAATGAAAAGATGGCAGAAGAAACTGTTTGGGCAAAGCCCTTCAGAGGAGTTATGTTTACCATAAAGTTGTGTGCCTGAGCCTTCCAGGTCCCATTGGTGACCACGTGCTATCAGAGGTGCAGTACCGGACAGGCAGGCAAGGTCCTCTGGTAGCTCAGTACCTGCACATGGTAGGTTTGCCATGGGCTGGCAGCAGCAGTGCTGCGAACCACCCACGAGGCTTCTTCTCATTTCCTGATCAAGCCCCACGAGGAGAGTGATTCCAGAGAAGAGAAATGAAAGAGGAAAAGCCCAACTGTCTGCACCTGACAATAAGTTAAAAGGCAGGGACTTTGAAAGGGCAACGGTCAGGAATATCAGGACAGCTGAAGATGAAGTACTGGTACAGACACAGGATAAGACTTCCAGGGTCCCCGCTGCCACAGTGACACTCCAAAAGGCTTGGGAGAAATCAGAAGCCATGGGGGTCCAGGTCCGTCAACAAGAAGGTGCTTATCTTTTCACAAGGATGTGATCCAAGAGCAAACAAGAAGAGGACCCAGTCCTCCAGTGGCTTCTTGTCTAGGGGCAAGATGGACCCCAAAGGAAGGTGGCCACACAGCGAGGTGACCTCTGGGGTCCATTCCTCAGCCTAACCCATGTCTGGCCTTAAGAACAGTCATTCTCTAAGGAGCCACTGCTACCCTGACTTAGCAGTACCCTATCTCTGACAAATTCTGAGTCTCAGGAATCTGCTCCCATTGCAGAGACCCACACAAGGCCACTTTCAAGTCAAACCTGCATGCACAGCCTGAATTCCACAGAGCTGGGACCAAAGCAGAGGTGAGGTAGGCCAGGTCTCACCTAGAAGGGACTTTTCAGTCTTTCGGGAGCTCCTGGGTGCATTGCTCCCTGTGGGTCATAGCCCAGCTCTTGGGGCTACCTCCTCTCTTTTAGCTGTGCTTTTCCTGGTGGGATACAGTGAATATGTGCTGAAAACCCAAAAGGAAGAAGACAGTGGTGAGGTAGAAAAATAAAGAAAAACAGAAAACTTACTTCAAAAATAAGCTCGGAACACATTCAATCCTGTGCGGTGAGAAGAAGGGAGAATTGATGTTTGCCCAGATGAGGGATGTTTCCACACCAGGTGTGGCTCATCCCTGGAAGGTACAAGCAGACAGGCCCAAGACTGCTTTCTAACTCCCATGCAATCCTCACCTTTCTGTGTTGTATCCACTCTGTTAAACAAAAGCAGCTGTTTTTGTTGTTGTTGTTGTTTAAGAAATAAAAGGCTCTCATAATCTAAAAGCCCAAGGACTCTGAGTGAAGAAAAAGAAAAATGCACATAATGTGTTTGAGCCCCTCCTCCCCCAAACCCAGGTCAGTTCTGCAGAGAAAGCTGTCGCCAGTGGACTGGGATGGACTGGCCACGCCAGATAGGAGTCACACTGTAGCCACTGGCTTGTTATTTAAATGCTGGCCTCTGTCCTCATTAGAGAGGTTAGGACATCCAGAGACAGTTCCAGACTAAGTGGAAGCAATATGTTTAGTTCACTTATTAATTCCCAAGGTTAATTATGTGATTTTTAAAAATATCTTTAGTGAGCTAACAAGCCCCCAATGGAGACAGTTAAACAAAGCATGGTGTCTACAGCAAATTATCCTTCAGAGTCCAACTCCCTTGTTCTTGATACCCCCCTCCTCCCCATATAGATGGAGATTAAAATCCAGCCATCCATTATATCTGCTCCAACAAGTGCCTGCCTATGGCTGGTGTGACAAGAAAATGGCGGGTAAACTATTCCATGTTCCTGCCTCTGTGAAACTGGCCTTGGATGGGGGTCACAAGATCCACAAATGAACCCTTCGATGACTATCACATAGGGAATTAAGAGCTGGGTCAGGATGGAGCAGTAAAATGTTGATTCATCCTCCTCCCACCAAGACTGGGTCACAGGAACCCAGCTGTTTCATTCAGATCACAAGAGTGGAGTGAGCTTCTCCAGACTCTTCTGGTGCTGCTATGGAACCTGGGGATGCTGAACTGAGATACATTCTGAAGGGCCTCTCAGTAATTTTCTGTGTGTGTGTGTGGAGGGTGGGCACAGGCACACATGCTTCTGTGAGCGTCTTCACTTGGAAAACAGAGAGTAACCTCAGGTGTGCTTCCTTAGGAATCACCTACCTTGGTTTTTAAGACAGGATTTCTTATGAGCCTGGAACTCATTAAATACGTAAAATTAGTTGACCAGTAAAGCTGGGATCCTCTGTCCCAGCTTCCTGAGTGCTGGGATTGTAAGTGCACACCACCACATCCAGTCTTTCCCCCATCCCCGGAAGTTTGCATTTTCAACTGCTTATTCTTTCTTTCTTTATTAAAATATAATTACATCACTTCCCTTCATTCTTTTCTTTCTTCCAACTCCTCCTATGCCCCCTCCTTTCTCTGTCTGTCTGTCTGTCTGTCTGTCTGTCTCAAATTCGTGGCTTCCTCTTCTTTATTATTGTTTCACATATATACATAAATGCATAAATACAACCTGCTGAGTTGGTTCAATATTGCTTGCATGTACATGATCCAAGACTTACCACTTGGTGTTGGATAACCCACGGTGGAGAAGTGGGGTCGTCCCCGGGGGAAGACTACTTCTACTATAGTTCTTTAATATGGTTTTTTTATCTAGAGGTGAGGTCCCGTGAGATTTCCCATTTCCACATGAGCATGTCTGTTGGTACTGTCCTTGTTCAGGTCTTGTTTAGGCGACCATATTGTTGAGGTATCATAAGTGTAGCTTCCCTGTCATTTCTAGGAGACAGTCTCATACATAGCAGATTGTCTGGTCTCTGGCTCTTAGAATCTTTCTGGCTCATCTTGTATGATTCCCTAAGCCTCAGAAGCCAGAGCTGCTTTATAGATGTACGCAGTGGACCTGGGTCCCTCATGATCAACTGTTCTTTGCATTTTGACCAGTTGTGGGTTTTTTGTAATGGTCTCTAACTGCTGTACTGAGAAGCTTCTTTGGCGAGGGATGAGAGCTACACCTACCTGTGGGTATAAGGATAAGTATTTAGTATGCAGTTAGGAACTGTGTTTGTTTAGTAAAGTGGCAGTCGGTATAAGGGTCCACTCTGAGATCCATGACCTCACTGGCGCTAGATCGTCACCAGCTTTCCATTACCAGGCATGCTTTTCCCTCCTGCTGAGTGGCTCTTGAGTTCAGTTTAGACAGCTGTTGGTCACCACCGAAATCTGAGTGCCACTATTACACTTGTAGGGGTATCTCACCATACTGACGCCCATCACAGCTGTCAACAGCCTTTTTTTATGGGCACTGGGGAATTTGACTCGGGTCCATGTATTTGCAAGGCACATCTCCCCAGCACTCTCAGCACCTGTCAGGGCCTGAAGTGCTTCTTTCTGCTGAGGAGAGGCAAAAAGAGACCCTACATACGGGGCAACCTTTCCGGAGACATTTTCCATTGTTTCTTCCCTGAATCATGCCCTGCACTCTGAGTGTGATAAGTTTTAGCTAGAGAGAAAGATTTGTGGAGAGGAAGGTCTGTCAGGAGAAGAGAAGAGGGACCAGACTGACTCACTGAACAAGAGGAAAGCTGACCAAGACCAGACAAGACCCAAAAAGAAGCTTTCTTAGTGAGAATTCCTTGCTAATCTTCAGGAGAACGTGGGGCACATTTCCTAAGGACACCATCTAATCCAGGTCACTCTATCTGTTGAGGTCCCCCTCTATCTGAGACACCTCTTCCCTGTCCCCTGCATCCCACCCCCACAGGCCAGCCTTCCACTGTATGCCCCACTACACCCTGCAATGCATGTTAGTGATTTTTCTCATTACTGTGATTTTTGACGTAAACAACTTGGAGGAAATATTTTTAGTTCATATGTCTAGAGATTTCTGTCCATGCTTTTGGTCATGTTCATTCTGGGCTCATGGTGAGGCAGAGCATCATGGAGCCCTATTCTCAAGAGTAAGTGTTGGTACTAGAAAGCTCAAGGCCTTGCTGGACAGACACAGGCCTCTGTGTTTCCCTAGAGCGCTTGTGAGCATGGGTCGGGCAGGGGCTGACCATCTGCATAGAGATGGCAGCAGGGGCCTAAGGGCTGTGGGAGAACTGTGCCATGACATATGGGACTTCTGCCTATAGCACCTGGCATAAATTTGGCACTTAATAAGCAGAGACGTCATGGCTCCTGCTGTGGTCATTACCGCTATTACACCGAGGTGGGAGAGGTTTGACTGCCACCATCAGCTGAGAGCAAAGTGGTCAGAGCTATTCTTTCCAGAGATCCTGCCTCTCCACCCACAGCCTCTGCCTTCTGGTTAGAGGGGGCAGCAGCAGCAGTAGCAAAAGCAGCATACATGGACCCAAAGAAGAGCCTGGGAAGCAGACAGGCCACACCCAGGTGCTGGGCACAAGAGTGCTCCAATTCTGCAGGAAACAGACAGGCTACAAATGCTAGGATGCCCATCTGGGCTCACCTCTAGGCTTACTCAGTGGAACGGAGTTCTAGAGGGCTTATCAGAGAAGGACAGCAGAAGCCCATGCTATTCTAGGACCACTGGATAATGGCTTGGAGTTTAGCTGCCCAGAGGAAGGAGTGGGTGGTTCAACACCACCAGGAGCAGGCTTCCTGGGCTGTGTGAGCTGTCACACTCATGTCTGATGGCTCCTTGGGGTATGCTGACTGGGTGCTAAGTACAGCTGCCCTCCCAGAGGCTCCTGTCAGGAGCCACTGAGCTGTGAACATGTACTCCACCATGGCCCAGCTCAGTTGCCACTGGGTTCATGACTGGGTTGAGTGTACAAAGCAGCAATAGGGCTCAAGCGACATGCACATTTATGAATGCACAGACATACCACACATGAATAAAACACATGCATGCACATACAGGTGGACACCTATACATGCAAGGCTTACAAATGCATGCACATGCACACACACACACACATCTCCTCACATGAGGTGCATGAACGTACAGATGCCAGATACAGTGCACAGAGACAAACTGCACACAGCATGTACTCACACAAGGCTCATGCTTCCACATATGCACAGTTTACAGGCATTGCGTGGTCACACAGAAAAACAGCAAATATAGATACACACTGTACTCAGTTCATACAGTCACCTCATGCACACAGCCTCACATAGCACACAGATACATATTATAATCATCACATGCATACAGTTGCAAAGCACATAGTAACACACTGCAATACGCTGCACACAAATGGAACATGCACACATACTGCACAAAGCCACACACTGCGTGCCATGCACAGAGAGATCACACATAGTCACACTCACTACACAAAAATAGATGCACACACTACACACAGGCACACTCAGTTCTTACACACTGTGCACAGTCTCACCCCCCTCCCATACTCACACACACACACATGCACACGGTTCTGTATACACACACCCCACCTCCAACCTTTATTGGATTCACATTCTGGGACTCCCCCAAGTTTACTGAAGCCCTCTCGTTACTAGAAGATGCTCCATTCGGACCCTGTTTAGTGTTCCCCTCATCTCTGATACCCTGAAGCAGGTGCATGCTCTCTTTCCTCTCCCTCCTCTCTACTGACTGGTCCTGCTGACAGCTCTGTTCAACACCTCAGGACTTCAGAGGCTTTCTGGAACCCTCCCCTCTCTCACTCTCTCTCTCTCTCTGGGCTCCCCCTCATCATGTTGCTTCAGAGAGAAGCGTGTGGGCTGCTGTGCCGCCACAAAAGAATCCCTCAGCCCATACTCCAGCCCCGCCCTCTGGAAATCCACAAGTGAGAGGCAACTGGGCCCAGAGCAGATCCCTCCACCCCCAGCCACTCTGCCAAGCACTCGAGACCACATCATGGCAAGTAACGGGAATGCTTGGTCCCTTGATAGGGTAGTGCATTACTTCTCTGGACCCTGAAGGGTCCCAAAGAGTGGCTCAGAGAAGGAGACCCCATAGGCATGGCGACCTCCCCCTCCCCCAGTGCACAGCAGTGGAGACATCAGGGAACCCTCCGGTAGCATTGAGTGGAAGAGGTGAGGCTATGCCCTGTGGGCCACCTCCCAAGCTAGGAAGTCTGTGCTGCCTGGGGACCCCAGCACAGAGATCTGGAGGGCAACATTCCAGCCACGGAGATCATCAGGGATCGCCATGGCAACAGGGGTGCAATTAAGGCCCGTTTCAGCTGGGAGCAGCTGTGTGCACTTTATCTGCCTTGAATAAGGAGCTAGTGGGGGGAAAAACCTGGGAAGGGAGGGGGTTGGGGAGGCAGAGAAAAACAGCAGTCCTTCCCAGGCCTCTTCCTGTTGGAGAGAAGAGGAGGGAGTGGAGAGGGAGGGAGATGGGAGCAAAGGTAGAGAGACTGGGGTGGGGGTGGGGCAGACAGAGGTAGAGCCTCATGGAGAGACTTCCCACAGAGGACTCAAAAACAAAGAAACAGAGCAACTCCCAAGATCAGCCGTCCTGGGCAAGCTTCTCTTCCCCACGTGTGTTTACGCTCAGCTCTGTTGGCACACACTAGGTCTGGGGCACAGGCTCGCTCATACACAGGCACAGGTGCCCACACTCCATGCCAGCCTCTGCTGCTCTCCTGCCTCAGCTCTCTGCTGGTGAGGGAGGGCTGTACTTTGGACTGTCAGGAAGTCCTTAGGTCTCCCACCCTGTCCCAACCGACCCTGCTCACACACACCATGCGCATTGAGTTTGGTGCTCTCCTCCTCTCACTGAGCAGCACTGCTCAGTTCCGGGAAAGGCAGAATCCTCACTCAGGGCCTCCTGCATCTGGTAGAAGGAGCAGTGGGGGCAGACAGCGGTAGACTGAATAAAGGGCTCAGACTAGGTTAGAGATACACCCTGAAGTCCCAAATAACAGCTCTCTCTCTCTCTCTCTCTCTCTCTCTCTCTCTCTCTCTCTCTCTCTCTCTCTCTCTCTGTGTGTGTGTGTGTGTGATATTTCAGCAGAGGCCCCTGGCCCCTTCCTCTGCTCTGGGGTGTGTGTGTGTGTGTGTGTGTGTGTGTGTGTGTGTGTGTGTGATAATTTAGCAGAGGCACCTTCTCCTGTTCTCCTGTGTGTGAGTCCGTGAGTACGTGTGTGTATGTGAGTGCATTGTGTTTGTGTGTGTAATATTTTAGCAGTGGCACTTTCTTCTGCTCTTTGTGCGTGCGCGCACGTGTATGTGCGCGCGCGCGCGCGCGTGTGTGTGTGTGTGTGTGTGTGTGTGTGTGTGTGATATTTTAGCAGAGCCTCCTCTGCTCTTCCGTCTGGTTAGTGGAAGGAATCTTACTTTGCCCCCAGAGTTAGGTGCAGTGATAGAGCCCTGCAGAATGGACTATGAACAGACACAGTTCCAGGCTCACGTCGCCATACAGGTTACCTGCTGTTTTTTCTGTAGCTGGGCCCCGGTTACCGCAGCCCTGGAGCCCTTCCACTTGCTGTTGACTGTCCGGGAAGCTCTTCTAGCTGTGTATTTGGTCCACTCATTTCCTTCCAGTTTCTCCTTAAACATCCTTATCAGAGAGGCCTTCTGTGGTCATTATATATGAAAGAGCTGGCCTCGGTCCCAGAACAAGCACTTCTTCGGCCCTTACTCTATTCTCACCATCACCAGTGGTGTTGATCTTTCTCCACTAGATTCATGAGAGCAGTGACTTTGTCTGCTGCCCTGGATCCTGGAACACAGCCCATCGCCCAGACATCGCAGACTCATTGCTGATTCCTGCAAGAGATGTACTAAAGAAGTGGCAGAGCCTTTCTGCCTGCCTGGAGTCACGCTGCTAGCATCATGGTAGAGCGGAGGCCGAGCTCCCCAGATACATACACCTTCAGGTCCCCTTTACCTAATGGCCACACAGTCGCTGCCCACCTCTCTCTCTGGCTTTCTGCCAGGTCATGTAGATCTTCTCGCTAGCTCAGGAGGGCCTCCTGCACCCCCACGTCTTGGCAAAGACATCGCTTATCACTCAGGTCTTATCTGCTCCTAAAGGTCCTAGTGTTTCTCCTCTCTGCCACCCTCCCTGACCTCCTCTTTCCAGGGAACATGCAGGTTTTCCTATGGGATTAAAAAGCTGTGGGTTGTTGGGCTGTCTCCACTTCTAGCAAGCTAAGACTAGGCGAGACACTTTACCTCCCTAGTGCTGTTTCTTGACCACCACGCAAAGGATGTAGTTTGGTCATTTCAGACCTCTCATAGGGACAGATCTGTTGGGAGCTGGCATAGAAGTCCAGCAATCAGCTCCTTGGTGTCTGCCGTTTATTGATCAGAGAACTAGGTAGAGAAGCCTCTTCTGGCCTGTGCTTTGGAAAGGTCACTCGGTGCATTCTCAAGAGTCAGGATCAAGGGCCAAGGAAGCTTTTATCCCCTAGACACCAGGCATCACCACACCCACCTTGGGAAGCAGAGAATGGAGAGACAAGCCTCTCAGATGCTGCCAGACCATGTGGGCAGCGGGGTGGCTAGATCTATTCCTGGAAGTGCCCTTGAAGGCAGTCAGAGCAGTCTGTGGCAGTTTCCACTGGCCTCCCAGATGCCATCCCTGTTGGGCAACCAGCGCCTGCACCAGATAGAGAGGGTGGAGATGGATGCCCCTCACCATCTTTAGCAAGGCAACAGATGTCTCTGTGGCTGGACTTCTCCTTGCTGAGGGCACTGAGGGCATGTTGGAAAAAGGAAAAGCAACATGAACCAGGTGATGCTCTGCCATCAGCAGGAGCTACAGTCTGGGAGGCTCGAGTGGAGGGGAGGTGTCTGGAGTCATATGCCGGAGGATTGATGACTTGTAGGCAAAGGGAGGACTTTCTCTGTCCTCTGCCTGTGCCCAGGAATCTACTACCATCCACCTCAGAAGGATAGAGGAGACAGACCTGAGACTTCTGATCCAAACCTCAAGATGTAATCCACAGGCTCAAGGTCTCTGCTATCAGGAGACCCACTCCGTGTGATTCAAGGTTGGAACCAGATGCTTCCAAGAGTTTCCTTGGAGATTTGGCAATATTCTGTGTGGTTGGAATTGCTCTGTGTGGTTGGAATATGACCACCAGGTGATTCTGGGTGGTTATTGATATGAGAATCGCCAACCACCACGTAGGCTGACACCAACAGGGCCCTTTTGCAGAGGAGGCCAGGAGTGCCCGGATCACCCTTAGACAGAACCAGAGCGGGAGCTGGATGCCTATGTAGAAAGGGGTACTTGCTTAGCATGTCAGACTTTGGGATGTTTTGCTAGCACACCTAGCACAAGTAAAACATGGTAGGAAGATGAACGGAAAGAGTAGATTGCATACCTCAAGGGCACACAACACCAGGCTGGGGGGATGGCGCAGTGGGTACCAGCGCCTGCTCTCTATCATGAGAACCTGAGAAATTGAAGCTACACTGTCCATGTGAAAAGCCAGGCATGGCTGTGCATGCCTGCAGACCCAGCATAAATGGGCAGAGACATGGATCCTGAGGGTCCCCTGGCTAGTAAGCCTAGCCTCACCAGAGGGTTTCTGGTTCTGTGGGGGACCCTATCTCAAGGCAATAAAGTGGAGATTTATACAAGAATATATCTGACTTCCTCTGACCTCCACATATTATATATACATTAAAAACAAGCACCACACACACTAACCTTCACACTATCCTTCGTGCTATACACACACACACACACACACATACACACACACACTCACACACACACACACACTCACACTGCCAGTACAAACTATGGAAATTTCCTGAACAATTTCACACCAGCAGAGAAGGTCAAGACCCAGGGGGTCATGTGTAGCATCTGAGTTTTTTAGCTCCCCAAAGTGTTGCGGGGAGTGGAATACTTCCTTTTCCCCAGCCAGGTGCTGCAGAGGGATGCCCTGATGGGGACAATGAGCTTGAAAGGAACCCCGGGTAGGCCTGGGGTTCTCACTCCAGCTCTGATGGCCAGTCACTTTCCCTCCCTAGGTAGTGTCAGTGGGGATACTGAGGGACCCTCTGAGAGCTGTGGGGAGGATGCATGGGGTCTGTGCACACAGTCTACCAGCATATGATACACTCTGCCTTGGGGCTGTGGCATCTATAGATCTATCCTGGGCTCAAGAGGCCTTGGCTTGGTTGGTCTCACAGGCAGTCCCTATGCTATTTCATCAGCCTCTAAATGATGGTACCCTGTCTTTTATGATACTGGATTGTTTTCATACTGCACTTTTGATACTGTTGCAAGACCTTCCATAATCTTTTACTTGTCATCTGACCACATAGCTACACATTGCTGAATACTCAATGAGAAAAAAATTTTTTGAGACAGATCTCCTGTAGCCTGGGTCTGCCTTGAACTCCCTATGGAGCGGAAGATGATTTAGAGGTTTTTCTCCTCCCGCTTCCACCACCCAAGCCCTAAGCTGTGGTGCTGAGGATGTAGCCCAGAGCATCACACAGGCAAACACTCCACCAACTGAGCTACAGCTCCCACACCATTGAGGGATTCCTAGTAGTGGATGGAACCAAAGACGAGTCCAGGAACTCTTTAAGAGTAGGGGCCCTTGAGGGCTTTGTGTCTATCTACCAAGGAAAGTGTCCAGTAATGTTCCCAAGCCTCTCTCAGACTCTGTCAGCAATGACTGTGGGGGAAGGGCAGGGGCTGAGGAGCTGAAAGAGTTAGGAAAGAAAGAAGGACCAAAACCAAAGAAGAACTACTGACCGGCCGTCTTAACCACTGACTGAAGGGATATCAGGTAATATTTACTGAGAGTTTGCTGTGTGCCAGGATCTATGCTAAACACACTGTGTTGCCTCTCATCTAACCAAACCCCTTAGAGGTGGAGACCGTCTGACAGTGGTAAGACTGTCACAAAAGGGCCAGCAACCATCATGTTACAACCAGGACTCCCATGTGAACCTGTTGACCCCAGCCCAAGCCTTTTTTTTTTTAATATAAGGAAGCTTACATCGGGCGCACACAAAACTGCCCTTGGGAGAAACAAGAGGTCTGCCCTCAGTTCCAGCTGACTCTATGTCTGCCTCTTCCAAGGGAATACTGGAGAGGGGACATTAGTCACCCAGGCTCAGCTGGACCCAGTCTGGCTTCTCACGGCTGGTGCTGAGTTGTGATGGGGAGGCATACGAAGGGACTACCACACCTATCTAACCTGCACCCCTGGTCTAGAACACAAAGGATTTCAAACTCACTCGGTTCTTGCACTGGGATGGCGAGGGGCCAAAGGTGATGTACTCTCAGACACAAGGGTAGCGCTTGTCTCAGAATAATCAGCTGGAAGCCAGCATGAACCACACGCTGAGAAAACCCTTTCTCATATGAGAGAGTGGGGGCAGGGTTCTGGCTGTAGTATTTGCAGAGTCCCAGCCTCTACCCCTATCTGCCACAGCAAACCTTCCTTCCACATAAGGAACCTTCTCTGGGATGGCAACAGCAAGCCATGGGAAGGCAGCACCAACAAAGCCATGGGTCAGAAGCCTCACTGCTCCCAGCTTCCATCTCCCTGTCTATTGAGTAGAGATATTAATACCTGCGTTGAAGGGATGCAAGGATGAAAGTCTGGTCCGTGTGGTGCCTGCACATAGCAGACACTCAAAAGGCAGGTAATGGGAGGGGGAGGGGAAGGACACAGGGATAGAAAGACCAAGAGACAAGTACAAGCAAACAAGCAAGCATCCCTCTGCCACAGTCTGTTTCAGCCTCCTTTGGGCTATTTCCTCTTTCAGCTTCTTAGGAGAAGCTCCGAGGGAGATGTGAAATGAATTCTCTAATTCACTCTCTCCCTCCCCCCCCCTTGTGTGTGTGTGTGTGTGTGTGTGTGTGTGTGTGTCTGTCTGTCTGTCTGTCTGTCTGTCTGTGCTGGTATGTGTATGTACACTCCTATGCATGTGTCGAGGACGGAGGTCAACTTCATATCTCTTCCTGGGTTGCTTTCCACCTATTTGAGACAGCATCTCTCATGAGCCTGGAGCTCTTTGTTTCAGATAGACTGGCTGGCCATTGATCTACTTGGGATCCTCCTACCTCCCTCCGTTCCCCGACATTGGGGTTCCAGCCACACAAGCCAGCATGCCAGCCTTTCTTTAGCCTTTAGCTGGAGATCCAAACTCAGGTCCTCATCACCACAGGGCAAGCAGTAGGAAAAGCCGCCCTCTTTCTAGAGTTGCAGCCTCATGTCTGCCCCTCCCAGTCCCTAGGTCCCTCCCTCTGCCTCCTCTCCCTGTCTATCACCTGACTCTGCTTTGTCTACACTCAGGCCTTTTCTCCCAAATCTCCCCTTAGCTTAATCATCTTAATCACTGTATCCTTGTCACTCAGCCCCAGGCTGTCTGGAAGCAGCACTGCCCCAAGAGGTGACAACCCGAGTTACACACACTAAAAAAGGCCCCAAACTGCACCTCCTGGCAGCCTCTGAAACCCTGGGGACAGGGGACAAAAACAAACAAACAAAACAACTCATGTCTGCTTTTGTTTCCCTAGGGGGTGGGGGACAAGAACAAGTGAGTCCCCGTTACCCGATGTGCTCACTGTGGTGGGAATCCCAGCTCGCACCTCCCATCAGAATCTGTTCCTTTTCTCGCTGAAAGTGACAAAGAGGGAGACACCAGGTCTGCCTGTCACCCAGTCTTCCATCTGCCTGTATCAGGTCACCTAAGACTGGCTAAAAAGCAGGTTCCCCAAAAGGCAGGTTCCCAAGATCCTCCTGCATTTTAAACGTGTGCACTAAAAAATTACAATCACAGGCTTCTACCCACTTTTGTCCTGCACCGGTCAGCCTGGCCAGTGCCTGCCTGCACTCCAAGACTGTCTGTATTACCCTCCGCAGGCTGCAAACCTGAGCCCTCGCCACAGACGCTGCCGCCGCATGCTCCAACAGCACCCTCTCCTGGAAACTGCTTTCCCTTCCCAGAAGTCAAACTGAGCTGCTTTGGGGAATTTATCTAGTATCTCTGGGGACTTCACTCAGTGAAGGCAGAAGGGAGACAGATGGGAATAGACACTCTGTAGGGATAGCCTGTCCTGAGCCTGGGGCCACACACGCTGTGACAATAGGGCCAGAGATGCAGAAATGGCTATTGTTACTGTCAGCCTGCCGTACTTTCCTTCTGCCACACGACTCCATCATGTGTGTGTGTGAGTGTGTGTGTGCAGTGTGAAGTGTGTGTGCACGCGCAGTGTGATGTGTGTGTGTGGGGGGGGTATTTCTTCCGGAGAAGGGCAGCTTTGTTTATTACAGCTATAACCTCAGCTTTTGGGGAGAGCAAGGCAATGGGAGTCATTGAAGCCTGGAGCAAAGGTTTTAATATTCATAAGTGACCTCACCATAAACCAAGGCCAGTGGCCCACAGGAGTCACCGAGGATGCCCTCTGCCTCCTACTGTAGCTGCCTCTTGAGGAGTTCATAAAAGCTTCCCGTCGAGCTCCTAACCAGCTACTTCAGTGTCACTAGGACTGTATCGGGCTTGTGTCTCCCAAGCTTAAGTCCAAGAAGAGACATGCCTGAGGGAACCTATCCTACCCACATCTCACACACGATAGGGTCCAGAGACACTAGTGCTTCCTTCCTTCCTTCCTTCCTTCCTTCCTTCCTTCCTTCCTTCCTTCCTTCCTTCCGTGTGTGTGTGTGTGTGTAGCTGGGTAGGTGCATGATATAATGGATACATGTTCACAGACAACCTGGCACATTGTTACTCAAGTACCATCTTCCTTGGTTTTTGATATTGGCCAGGATGTCACTTGAAGTAGGCTAGGGCTGGCTGGCCAGTGAGCCGCAGGGATCCCCTTGTCTTCGCCTCCCAAGAACTGGCACTAAAGTACAGGTTAACATGCCTAGATTTCTTTCACATGGGTTCTAGGATTTCAACCTCCGGTCTTCATGCTTGGATAGCATGAAGACAAAATTCAGAGACACTTTACTAGCTGGGCTGTCTTACTAGCCCTTGGGGAGGGAGGCTGTTGACACAGGGTCTTGCTATAACCCTACCTCGGTTCTGACTCACTATGTGTAACATAGGTTGGCCTTGAAGTCGCAGCAGTCCTCTTGTCTCAGCCTTCCAAGTGCTAGAGTCACAAGTCACTCTCCAACCATTCATGGGTTGCTGCCTCATAAACCAAGCCCAGGTGCCCACTCATAATTAGAATGTCCCTATCTCTGACTTGGGTCAAATATGGTTGTAGTCTTTTTTGGTAACATATTTCAGCATATACCCACAGAGTTTCAACAGAAAACTACAGGGGTCACTTCCACACCAATAGAGAGCGTCTGCACCAAGGAAATGTGCTAAAGTCAGCATTAGGCAGGGCCACCCTCAGTGGGCAGTCAGGGAATCCTCCCCTGTCAGCGGTAGGTCAGGGCTATTTGGGGGACAGTCAGGGGACCCTCCCCAGTCAGCATGAGGTCAGGGCCAGCCTGGGGGGGGCAGTCAGGGGACCCTTCCCAGTCAGCATTATTTCAGGGGACCCTCTCCAGTAAGCATGAGACCCAGGCCAGCCTGGGGGAGCAGCCAGGAGACCCTTCCTAGAGCCTGGCTCTTAAAACTACTGTTAGAATAATATCTTTTTCTTACTCCACTTCTATTCATAAAAGAGAACAGAGGGAGTCAGGGAGGGCGTGCAGCAGAGGCTGGTCCAGGACTTCATCCTTTAGTGGTTCTTTAGATCTAACACACAGAAGGCCAGTCCCACACCTCCTTCCCCCAGTGGGTCCCATTGGCAGCACAGCTTTCATAGACACTGCGGGGACTCTCGTGTGGGGAATCAGGAATTGTCCACATACATCCCCAAACCCCCATTCCCTCCCGCCCCAGCAACAGATGCTCCTCCTGTATAGCCATCAAAGATCCAGAAGTGAGAGAAGTCTTAGGAATCAGGTAAAAAAAAAAAAATTAAACTTTTAATGTTGGCAATCATGCATACAATATACTGTAAACACATCCAGGAACCCCATTACACTCTCACTCTCTCCCATTCCTGCAGGCGTCTTTTTCTTTACCTAGTCTCATGAACGCTTTCATGCTGCCTGTGTGTGTGTGTGTGTGTGTGCATGCGCGTGCACATGTTTGCACATACACAGGTGGGTCTTGTGCAGGTAGCCACAGTGACTGTGTGATCATGGTTACATTGGCTGTGTTGTTTCCAGAAGACAGTGTTTCTTAAGCACCCCTCCAATTCTAACAGCCTTTCTGTCCCCGTTCTCAGGGTACCCCGGGTCTTGGGGGGGGGGAAGACGTGTCTCACTGAGGGCCAAGCATTTGTTCATTCCCAGTTATTCTTGGTGATTTGAACACTCAGAGTATTAACTGTGGTCCAGTGCAAGCAGGCTGAGAGCAGAGGGAGGTGAGAAATGAGGGCACCAGCAAGAGAGGAGCACAGGGTGTTGAGCTCAATCAGGCCCGAAGCTGGAGAGCAAGTCCGTGAGTAGGAGAGAGGCAGACCAGTTTAACAGGAAGGGGATTAGGGAGCCTTGCTGGGGCTGCTTTGGAGAATTCTGTGACCCAAACTGCCACCCTGGGATATCTTGTTCATTCTCATGTAGGAAGCTGGGAGCTTAGCTTAGCAGTTCAGGACTAACCAATCATCTTATATATCACAGGCTGACCTTGGAACTCAGTATGCAGGTAAGGATGACATTAAACTTTGGGTCTTCCTGCTTCTACCTACTGAGTCCAGGAATATCAGGCCTATGCCACCATTCCTCGTGGGATTGAGCCTAGGTCTTGTGCATGCTAGGCAGCAAGGCAATCACTCTACTAACCGAGCTATGTCCCCAGCCCCTCAGTAGCTATTTCTTAATGAAGGTCTTAAAGAGAACAGCACAGCGAGGCCTGGATTCTTGAACCTGGGAACTGTCAGGTGAAAGCTGCCTGCTTGGGGCTTACCATGCTTTCAGGGTGACACCCCTTTGTGCCAGTCACAGGCTTTCCAGTGAAGATCACCCATCCTCTCTGCTTCCTGAAGTATCTATACCAGCCCTGCCTTCCCCTTTCTGAGAGGGTCTCAGGCCCACCCAGCCATTAATTTGCAAATGGACCACTTTCTACTTCAAAGGGCAGACAGTTCACCTAGATCTACAGTTTTAAGTAATCTCAAGTGACTCCCCAGAATCGATCTGAGATCTAAGACTTTGGTACACATTGAACGTGGATTCTCCGCTTCCTTTACGACGGCAAGACCCAGGCAGCAGGCTGACGACTATGGGACAGGGCAGGGGCTACCAGAGCCTTGTTTTGCTGCTTTGTTTTGTGTTCCCTTTCATTGTTTCCCTTGCCTGACTCCCGGCAGGCTCCCAAAGCCCCTGTGTAATTCACTCTTGTTCATGCACCCAGCCGGGCTCAGTGGCCTGTCTAACTCTTTGCCAGGTACCAGCAGGGATGCTAGAAATGGAGGGCAACATCGGGGTCTTTGTAGCTCCGGCTGGAGACCCAGGAGGGTTCAAAGGAATGAAAAAGCCCTGAGTTATGACCACCCAGCCATCAGGAAGTTCCAACCCCAGCCTGGTAGAGGGACTGAACACAGCCTTGCAGGGCCTGAAGCCCAGCAGCGGTGAGGATGTGGTGTGGGTATGAACACCCGAAGCCACAGTGACTGGATATCCTCTGCCCGTTCACCTGCACCATGCCCAAAAGAGGGTGAGAGGGTGACCCTGTGAGATGGGCCACCACAAAGGAGACACCCAGACTCAGAAAAATGACCCCTGGTTGAGAGGTCATCCCTAAGCTGGACTGGACTGCCCTGGCTAAAACACCAAGGCTCTCTACCCCCTTCTTCCTAATGGCCTCATTTCTGTAACTAATATCTTCCCATCTGAACAATTAGCCTCCGCTTTTTGAATCTCCTGGTTTGTTCTTTCTGGTTCTGAGACCTTAGCATTGGAAAACACAAATACATCCGGCATCTGTCTGCGGTTGCCCTGCAACCAGCTCAGCCATTAAAGCACTTACAGCCCCCACAAGCCAGCTCTCCAGCCTTCTCTCCTGCCCTGTTTGTTTGTTGTTGTGTTTTTTCCTGAGTTATTGTGGCCTAGGAAGCACAGAGGAGCCAGCTCTGAGCATCAGGAATGCCAGGATGGACCCGACTGGATCCTTGCATCCTGCTTCCTCCAGGATCTGTCTCACCCTCCAGGCTGCCATACCTTCCATTCAGATGTAACATCCCTGTGGGGAGGCGGTCAGAAAACAACCGCAGAGCAGAAAGGCTGAGCCTTCCAGAGTGGCAGGCACAGCCTGGAAGGAGCAATATTGAGATACTGACAGGACAGCCCTGTCTAGAATTGTGACTTCTTATATTGCTTTATAAATCATCGCTGGGTTATTTTAAGCCCTAGAGATCCGGGGAGAACTCCTGTCACCACTTGGAGTCAGGAACCACTGACCCAGACAGTGCATGGGTGGTGGGAAGTCCCTGGTGGGCGAGCATGTGGGTGGCAGGTTAGGCATGTGGGCAGGTGAGAAGATAGTACTGGACGGCTGGGCAGTTAGCTAGGTTGATGACTTCAGCTGCTTTGGCTTCTCTCCCCCCAGGCCGCTCATTGAAGTAATCACCTGCCCCATAGGATGCAATTGGTTGTATTTTAAATTGAGCCGGTACCATTCACTAATTATTCCCTGCGGGTCTCACCTCCTCAGTGGAAGGGGAAGCAGCTTTCCCTCAGCGACTTCCATTATTCCGTGACTACATTTCTGGAGCTAAAACTGGGGACATCTGGTCTGCAAAGGAGGAAATGCTCCTCAGACAGCAGAAGTGAAATCGGAGCCACTGTGGGATGGGGACGTGAGCTTGGATACTGCCCCTCTGGGTCCAGCACAAACTGGGCATGCAGCCATAGCCTGAAAGGCCTAGTGGGCTGAACAGAAGCAAGGACATGCCCGTCCTTCCTCCTCTGTTCTCTAGGGGGAGAGTGCAGCCCGGCATCCCCTCCTCCCCTCCTGGTTGTTATTTCCAACACGTTCCCCTTCATCAAGCCCCCGCCCCAGACAAGGCTGCCTGGAACACTCCACAGGGAGCATGTACAGGACACCTTGGGTCTGATGTAACATTTAATGACCACTCTCCCCAGGTCCCTGAATTAATACACAACTATTTTACTGGTTCTAACCAGACAGAGTCAGGGATGCTAATAGCTCTCAGGCCCAGCCTAGGCAAGGGGGTAAGGAAGAACAGAGCACTAAAATATCTGTGCCTTGTTGTGTGTGACCTTAAGTGGTAGAAGACACGGGGACCTGTGTCACCTTTCAGGGTAGGACTCTGCAGTATTCCTCTGGATGCCCTCGGGGACAAAGGCAAGGGAGTATGTCTAGTCTAGGCATCCAATCCAGGGCCGCTGATGGAGTGTACAAATGACTGGGCTACGGTCGACTCAAGATGCAGGGATCCTGGGAACAAATATTTCTCCAGAGATTAATAATGACAATCACACACTTCTCCTCTAGCCTAGGCCACAGAAGATATGCCACTGTCCAGCCATATTGACTGAACCCAGCCTCCCACAGCAGCTTCCTAGAGAAGATGGGCTGAGCCAGGGTTGGAAGTCCCAGAGGAGTCCAGTATGGTCCTTGTCCCCAGGTTCTTAGCAGAAGCTGCAGAAGAGACTCTTTGGTAGAAGACAGTACACGGTGCCAGGAAAACACAAGGACAAGTGGGCACTAGAGAAGAGTTGTGACCAGCAGCCCCAGGCAGGACTCCCAGATTGCCAGTATTACAAGCACACGCGTGAACACAGACGCACACAACCGGAGAAAAGATCCCCCCAAACTTGCCACATCTTGGTTCTGCTTTCAGTATACAGAAACCCAATATCCATGGAGTCTGAGGGGGGAGGAGAACCCGTGCCCTAGCCAGTCAGTGCATCCAGATCCCATCTCAACTTCTCTGCCAAACTCAAGGTGAGATGGAGCGCCTGCTACTACGGCTCTCCCTGTAGCCAGACCCGAGGTCCCTGCCTTTTTTCTTCATGCAGCAGCACGGTCTTGCACCCGTGACCTTGCTTCCCTGAGTCTCAGTCTCCTCATCTGCAGAACGAAGAAGTGGGCTGTCGGTCCCTGAGGCCCTCTGCAGCTCCAGCATCCGGGCTTTGGGACTGAGGCTCTCAGGTGGAGGCAATTTCCCAGATCACTGAGCCCCACCTGGCCAGCATTGTCAGCGAGGCTCCCCTGAGCATTAGCCGTCTGGAAACATCGCCATCCATCTTTCTGAATATCTGGTTAAAACACTCACCTAATCCTAACCTAATCCTTTCAATTTGGGGAGAGAATTGAAAGGGAAAAACACACATACACACACACACACATACACACACACACACACACACACACACACACAAGCAGCCTGAAGCCTGAAAGCTAACAGATGGGTAAAAAGTATGTATAAATTACACCCGCTGCTGTCAATTCAGGCTCTCCAGATGAAGTGATATGTAAGGTGTTTCATTTATAGGGGAAATTAATTGCCAGCTGTAT
Source organism: Alexandromys fortis (assembly GCF_014885135.2). Taxonomy (NCBI): domain Eukaryota; kingdom Metazoa; phylum Chordata; class Mammalia; order Rodentia; family Cricetidae; genus Alexandromys; species Alexandromys fortis. The sequence continues at coordinate 9,613,984 of NW_026067904.1, forward strand.
GACTGGATGGTGTGAAGAAACCACAGCCACACGATGTGTCCCATATATTTTTCCTGGCTTGATTCAGCACCTTCCCTGCCAAGGGCTCCGGCTCCGCTCTCAACCCGAGAGGCACAGGGTAAACATGGCCCTGAACCAACTATTCCCAGGTTCTGACGCAGCCAAGGAAGCTGTGTGCATGGCAGGGGGAGGCAGGATGGCATTAGGAAGCAGGATCCCTGCCCCTCCTACCAGCAGCCCCACCCGTGGGCCTCAGTTTCCTTGTCCATCAGGGCGGCTGTGCTCACCCTACAAAGAAACGCCTCCTAGTTTGTTGGCATCTCAGACCCAGGAGCCCTTTTTTATCTTCTCTGGCTTTGCACCTTGCCTTGCCAAGCTCCCCACCAGGAGCACTCAGTCTATGTCAGGCATAGCAGAGGCACCTGGAACCTCAGTTACATCATTAACTCCGGGGACAACTCACTCTGTCCCCAGAGTCAGTCATTCCTCCTAGGCTTGTCCTTCCATCTGCAAACAAGGCTGCCATGGCCAGATTCTACAGACTGGCTGCACTTGCAGACTGATTTCTCATAGTTCTAGGAGTTAAAAGTTCAAGATCAAGACGCTGGCAGATTCTGTGTCTGGTGAGGGTTCTATTCCTAGCTTACAGACAGCCTCCTTCTGGCTATGTCCTTGAGGCCAAGAGAGAACTCTCGTTTGTTCATCTTCTGAGGGCACACACCACACGTGAAGGCCCCGCCCTCATGACCTCCCAAAGGCCTTACATTTCACTAGTATCAAGCTGGACTTGGTACTTGAACGTGTTTGCTGGTGGAGTACAAACCTGCTGTCCACAGGAGAGGTGACTTCCAGAAAAGCCAGTCCTTTCACTGGGGCTGGGATCTGGTCAGTAAGGTTTCCTGTATCTTTATACCATGTCTATAGACCAAGAGGCTGAAGAAGCCCTGCGAGAGACAGGAAGCAAGGATGGACAAGTCCTTTGCCCTGCCCCCAACTGTCCTCCCCAGGGACTGTTTCCAAGGGAGGAAGGAGGTGTCCACCCCCGGGGCAGAGCCATCTGATGCCTTACCTTGGTTCTTGGGAACATAAGTGAGTGGAGGTTAGAAGTCAGCAAAGCGGTCAGTCTCTCTGGATCGTTGGGTGCAGGCATCCTTCCAAGAAGGGCCCACTGAGATGCTGAGGGCCCTCCTGGCTCATACCACCCGTGCCCCACAAAAGTGAGAAGGTGGGCAAGGGGCACTTGCCTTGCACCCTGCTCCCTGATAGCAGGGAAAAGGGGTCTCTGCAGCCTCCAGCTGGGAAGCTAGCTGCTCTTTCCTGCGTTCTCTCCTCCCCTTTATTCCTTAGGAGGTGGGACAAGGTGGGTCAGAAGATGGGGACCTCACGCTTGCAGCCTCCTCTGCAGTCCTGGGGTCTAGAGACCAGTGTCCCTCTTTGCAAGTGCCCACCCCGCTGACAGCTCACCCATGCATGGAGATTTTTCCTGCCAACTGATGGGTGGTGGGTGGGTGAAACAAGTAGAAGCGTTTCCATCCTGTACTCCCTCACATAAGCATTTGTCAAGACTAGTAAGACAATGAACTAATATTCTATTCAGATTTAAATAATAAATTAATCTGCATTGTTCTAAGGAGGTTTGAGAGAGACTTAATTATCTGATATACCTTAGGGTGGGAATAAAGGTTGGGAATGATGGGGAATCGTGCTGGGAGACCCACCCCTTGGCTGCAAGCTTTCAGAAGAAAGGCCAATGAGTAGAGGCAGGGTGGGCTGATGCTTCCCCCAGCCCCGGAGTTCCCTCCGGCACAGGGGTAGAGAGCCTTTCTGACCCTTCTTCCCACAGAGCTGCCTTCTCCTACTCTCTGTCCTCCTCCCTTTGGTGTTTGGAGACAGGATCTCTTCCTCTTCAGACTGAACTGGTTTAGGACTCACTGCAGTCCTGCCTGTAACTACCAAGTGCTAGAATTATAGTTGTACCGTCGCACCTGCCTCGGGCACACGGCTTTCTATGTTGCCTGGCCTCTGGGCCCCCAAACAGGCATCCCCAGAGTCCTTTAGTAGTCAAACCCATCTCCGGGAAGTACTGGGGCATGTAGACTCATCAAGTAAATGTAGCTAAGAGAAGGTGGCAAAGTTGCCAGCTAAATGGTCCTGGGCAGAGGTGGGGATTTGTGCGTGTGTGTGTGTGTGTGTGTGGCTTTTAGCAGCTGAATGGATTTATCAGAACCTCAATTTACACATCTGTAAAATGAGGGCGATATCAACCGTGTCGCAGTTCACTGCAGTATTAAGTGCCTCTAACACAGTTCCATGGACTGGACACAGTCCCAACAAAAAAGCTGTATACTTGGAGGTCTGTAGTGAAGTGTTTGAGATTGCTATGGCCAGTTCCGGTGAGTCCACGGTTGTACCTTATAGGACTACCGCAGTGAGCAGCTCTGGGGATTTGTGCTGCCTTGTCCCCCACCTACCACCCCCTACGTTCTTCTATTCCTCGGCCAGCATCGGGCTGTGGTTAATGTTTTTCCCTGGCTGATTCATGCTGCTCCCTGGAAGCCAGCTTTTCACACCCTGAGCCAGGCTGCCTCAGAGGAAACTATTTTCAGCCCAGCAGCTCTGACAACAAAGATCTGAAGTCACTGCTGCTGCCTCCAGCGCCCCTCCCGCCTGCCCCCAGCCGTGAGGGGGGGGGAGCTAGTAGGAAGGCAAAGAAGGGGCTGTGCTGGCCATTGCTCTGGATTCCCTCCTCCTTCTCCGTGGGCTCTGTCCAGGTTTGCAGTATGGCTCTGTACCTGGGGGCTGAGGTCCTTCCAGCTCAGCTTTTGCCAAAGGCCAGGAATCTGCTAAAGTTGAGTCCACAAGGACCTATGACTTACTGCATAAGGTGGGACAGACTGAAGGCACCTGAGTGATGTTTCGTTGAGGAACCCAGAGAAGTGGGTGTGCTGAGACCCTGTGGTAAAGAGGCTTTGATCATTTGTTAAGTTTAAAACCAGTCAGTTGTATCAGTCAGCTCTGCAAAGAAAACCGGGGATCAGAAAGTGACCTAAACAAGAGGGGAGATTTGGTGGCCAGGGGAAGAAACTAGAATAGAGGTGGAAGAATCCAGAAGGGGCAGCCTCCTTGCACACCCACTAGAACTATAGGCAGCAAGAAAATGACAATACACGTGCACGTACACACACACACACACACACACACACACACACACACCAGTTAGCAATGGGGCCAACAGCTGGTCACCCATCACACCTTTCCTTCAACAGAATCCCAGTCTCTCAGCCAAGCCTGGATGCTGGGTCCTAGAACAGGGCTTTAGATAGATCAGCATGGTCCCCAGTACCCAAAGGGCACCCCAAGTAGTACAAACATAACGTGCATGCCACGCACATGCAGACACTCCCATCCTTTCCCTTCTTCCCCCTTTGGCCTCCAGGGTTTGGGAGGAGGTGATCAAAAGACCCAAACCTCCCTATAACAAGGATACTCATGCTCATTTTCCTGACTTGAGATTTGCTAGGGAGATATAGCAGGTAATTAAGGGTGATTTTAGTGCTCTATGATAGCCAAGCACTGGAGAGTTGGGGGAGAGGGCTTAGTCTCTCCCTCCGCTACACTAGAGGCTAGCTGATCCCTCACAGCATCTGTGGCCTCTGGCATCCACTGACCACCTACTGAGAAGTCAACACTAACAGGCCCAATTCTGGGTCTTGCTGAAAGGCCTTGACTCAGAGTTCTGCTCCTTGTTCAACCCACAGGGTAGGAGAGTAGCAGGTACCCACAGTCCCACTTCTACCTCCAAGACGCATCTTGCCAGCACTCGCAACAGAGGAGGGCAGGACACATAGTACCATGGTAGAGCTTCTGCCTTTAGGAGTACAGAAGGCATCCTCCACAAAGGTGCCTAGCACAGGGATGCACTCCCTTCATAGGATGAGATGGGTTTCCACACCCTGGTAGGTACTGTCCCATGATCCTCACAGTCAAGTCCCAGTGGTCACATGGCAGTTCATAGCTTGCAGACGCCAGAAGGTAGCCTTAAGGCTCTCCATGAAGCCTACAACAATTCTTTCTCCTTCCAAGGGTAAGGCGAGGCCTGCTGCCCGTGCCCATCACTGCATAGCTAATTGTGGATGGCCTTGACTCATCGCTTCTCCTTTTATTGAGAACTCTTACTTAACACTTCCAATATTAATTTAGCTTTTATTGTTTATGTTTTAATTTATGTACATCTTCTCACAAACAAAACTGGAAGTTATACTTGCAGACCTATGAGCCTTGGTCTTTTCCTGGGTTCCTAGCACATTGTATACAAGTATATAATTCAGGATGTGTTGGACAGTCAACTAAGATCTCTTTCTTTCAAGATTTCCAAACTCTGGCTCAGTGGGTATAAAGTGTATGCTGTGTAAGCGTGAGGACTTGAGTGTGTGCAGATCCCCCACACACCACATATGAAGCCGGTCCTTTAGCCCTGGTGAAGTGAAAACAGACAGATCCTGTGAGCTTGCTGGCCAGCCAGTCTAGCCAAAACCACGAAGTTTGGGTTTAGTGAACAGAGCCTGTCTCAAAAAGTTAAAGTGGAGAGCGATAGAAGACACCTGAAATTGACCTCTGGGCTCAACACATGCATGCATAGACAAGCTAATACACCAACTCACATATTTACATGTATGTATGCATCCTACACACACATGAAAATAAATAGTAAACAAAAACGACTTCAAACTCTGCCTCTTGCAGAGGTTCAGGTTTTAAAGGAGCCAGCCTGTCTCAAAGCAAACCATCCTATGTGGCCCAGACAACACCATCCTCCAATCTTTGCCTCTTACATCCTTCAGAGAGAGAAATAGAATGTCTTAGAGGTCCACTATCACCCTGATGCAGGAATCATCCCCATGCATCTTACAAAAATGTCGCACCACCTTTGCTTGCCGACACCTTCCACAAAGTCCCCATGGGCTAGACTTCTCATTCTGTGGTGGCTAGTGACTACAAGGTGCCCCAAGACAGAGAAAACCACCACAACTTGACATTTTGAGATGATTTCCAAAAGCAAATAGTCTTACCAAAAAAAACAGTGGTTCTTCTCTTAACAGTATGGTTTTCCTGATGTATGTGCTGTGCTGAGCTGGATGGGGTAGGAGTACTGATGATATGAGATGGATGCTGGTCCCTAAAAAATACAGATCCAGTTGGGAGGGCTACACAAACACCTACTGGAAGACTGAGGCGAAGGCATCCACTTTTGGACTGTATTGGCAGGAGCAGTGCAGCAGATGGCATGCTGCTGTGCCTGGTTCTTGCTGTTGGGCACTGGGCAGCCCAAAGTGGCTCCTTGGTAGGTAGGTGCCCACTCCTTTCATCTGCAAGGGGCTCAGATGCTCCATCAGCAGCCTTTCCACTGTTACCTTCCCGGAGTACTGTTGCTCCGTGGACAGTGGGGAGAGGGGACCATCCGGGGAGGAAGGGAACTGGCACATCCCCTGGCCACCCATTGGGTTACTTCAATGATGTGTGTGTTATGTTAGAAATGTGTGTGTAGTGGTGGTAAGATGCCTGCATTGTGGGAGCCTGGCTGAGCCAGTAGATGGGCTTTAGAAACAAACGTGACAGCCGTCTCAAGCTCCCTTCTCACCAGATGCAAACCATAAATAAATAAATAAATAAATAAATAAATAAATAAATATAGAGCTTGGGGCTGAGAGAGTGGTATTGGTAACAAAACCACCATAGGCCAGAGAGGGGCCCATGATGGCTTCCTTGATGAGGGGAGTTGGAGAGTGTGGTAAGACAGGTGAGTCCAGGCAGGTTCCCTGTGGCAGCAAAGCCCATCTCCCTAAGGGGCTGACACTAAGTGAATTCCAGTGGCTGTCCTTAGGGTGTCCTTCAGGGGTCAGATAAGCCCCTGACCTCTGACCCTGTAAGTCTGTCCTCCTGTGTAAGATGAAGACGTGAGGGAGGTCTTTGTAGGAGCACTCTCAGTGAGCTTATGTGAGTGGCAATAAGCCGTATTTACTCACGTGTTTTGTGCGGTGCATCAAACATGCTTTTTAGCTCGTGACTTCCATCCCCAGTCCCTCGTCCTGCAAAGTCTACTCCTGCTTTTCATTCTGCTCTTTTTGCCTTCCTTACAGAAGAGTGAGCACCCTCGCCTGATGGCTCTTATTTGTTCTCTTCTCTCTTCAGTTTGGTCTTTCAAATAAGTCAGAAAAGCAAATTAACCCTTTCTTGCCCCTATTTCTAGCCCCCCCCTTTGGGCCCAGATGCTTAGGGGTATGCTTGGGTGGATGTCTCTCCTCAGATGAGTGCCAGTTACGGCAGGCTCTAGGACCCCCTCACAGTAAGTTCCACCAGTCCTGATTCCTTCTCAGCCACTGGTTGAGGACGGAGCAGGAGTGATCCCAAAGAGAGGCAGGATGTAAGTGAATGGTTTGCGGGCATCTTTCAAGGTCCCTGTTCCTTGAAGCAACGAAAGATCAAGTGTTCGAGGTAGGGAGGCCTTTGCTGCTGCCAAATCTTTCACAAAACACAAGCCTGGCATGGAGATGCTCACATGAGGTCCAGTTTTGTTGTGGCAACTGTAATTTACTGAAGTTGCCTCTCCTTGGGCTTTGATCAGCCAGCTAGTTTGGTTTTGTAGCACTGGAGACGAAACCCCTCACACATGCTAGCAAGCATCCCACCAAGGAAAGACATCCCCAGTCTTACATCACCACCGGCCAGTTGTAAATAGATATCTAATGGATGCCAAGGGATAGACTTGATCATAAGGAAGGGGTCAAAAAGGAAATCATGGAAGGAAGAGGAGCTGGTCTCTTGCCTTCTGGCTCGCCCATGACACCCACGGAAAATGCTGTCTAGCCTGTCTGACTCAGCGGCCTTAGGCAGCCATACCTAGGGACAAATTCTCTAGAGCCAGGATGAAAGGAAGAAACTAACAATTGGGAGTGGGAGAGAAACCCCAAGAGATACCTATAGCTCAAAAAAGCTCTGGACCCTCCTTCAGACCAGATGAGAGCCATGGGAGCTCCCAGTGTGCACCCCAGCCTCCACCATGAGACAAGCAGAAGCAGAAGATGCTGCCCTCCTGGAGTCGGGACATCCTGAAGGTGTGTGCACTTTTGCTCAACCTGGGAGACAGTAACCAAAAAGTACCACACCCTTTTCTTCCAGGAAGGGACAGAGAGAAAAAAAAAAGCTAAGGCTGCAGTGAACACAGGGAACCAGTCTTTCTTACTCCCGACTACAGAAACCATGTGCACCAACTGTGCACAACTCCTTGAGAACTGAGCCTCAAAGAGACACTAGCCAGCCAGTTTCCAAGAGGAACTTGCCGTGCAGGCTTCAGGTTTTTGCCTAAAGCTTCAGCAGGCTGAAACTCCGCCCTGCTCCACCCCATCCTTTCAGCTCCATGCCAGGTATTGTGGAGGGGGGGGGGGCACCCACTGCAATGCTGTTACTGTATTTGCATTTATATGAGGCACAGACCCCAAGCCTCAGGTCTCTGGGTGTTTTTACAGCCCTCTGTATACATAATTTATTTTTGTTGCTATTTAATCAGTCTCTGCGATGAGATGGAAAGTTTCCAGGGGGCCCTAGGTTATTATACAACCTCAATCCCACCTGCATCACTGAGTGTACGGATTCCCAGACCACGCTCAGCTGCAAAGGTAGAGGGCAGAGACTGGACATGGGGGCCTTACACACAAGGGGGATCAAACTTAGACCAGTGACTGAGATCAGGGTACCACGGGCCTACCCCGAAAGACTTGGGTAGTAACAGCTAGCTTGAATCTGGGTGGTAACGATAAAGAAGAAGGGGACTGAGACAAATAGTGTGGCCAGAGGAAGCTACTGGGCAGGGATGGGTAACTGGAAGCTATCCTTGACTGGAGACCCACATCTAAGGGACATCAGTAGAAGTCAGCTCAAAGAAGAGATGAGTTTGTGTTGAGATCCTGAGGTAAGAATCAGGAAAAAAAAAAAAACCTAACCCATGGCCAAGGCAGGCTCCAGGCTCCCCAAGATCTCCCTCTCCAACCATTTCTGGGAAACCATGTATTATAAATAAATAAATAAATAAATAAATAAATAAATAAATAAATACAGAGGCAATAGTGCGAAGTGGAGTTCTCAGCTCTAAAAATGTCCCTACTTGGCATGATACTGCCACATCGCAAGTCTGAGCTCCCTGGCAGCAGGAAGGGAGGGGGTAAGGAGATAGGCAGATATGCAAAAGTCATAATTACATGCAGGCATGCATCCACACTCACAGATATGCACACACAACCACATGTATATGCACATGGACGCAGACTCACTGACAAACACAAGATATGTGCAAGCATGCAGAGACACAGACAGAGCACACACCAAGGTACATGCACACACTCTCAGACACACGTGCATGCACCATCCCAGGTGTCAGAGTCTCTCCTCTGATGGCTACACCCGTGGCAAGAAGAGTCCTTATTACCAGAAAAACGGGTCAGGTAGGGAACTGGGAAGAGTAAGGAGGCTTCTAATGGGGAGACAAGGGTATAATGGGGAGATGGAACTGTTATTTAGAACACCGCCCAACCAGCTGCTGATATCAGGGCCCCTGCTGTAAGGAAAGCCCCCCTCATCATAGCATTCCTTAAAAGACAAGTGTAAGGGCTCCCTGGCATGTCGCCCATGAGACATACACAAGTACCCAGGCCTACATAAGGACACCTTCGTTAAAACCTCAGCAAGCATCTGCCAGGAGCTTCCATGCCCAGTCCTGAAGGCTCAGAAGGAGAAAATGCTGTTGAACTCTTAGAACCTGCTGGGTGTTCGACACCTTCTGGGTGTCACTTAGCTGTTGAAGAGGTCTGAAAATACTAAGTCAAACCTCAGCCCTCACGAGCCCAAGGGTTCTCGGCCTAGCTGGGGGGATTGGGCCCCGAGCTGCTGACAGTGCTGCACACAAATCACTCAGGAGTCCCTTCCTGACCTTCCTGTTCCACAAACCCCACAGCCATCAGGCCTACCTCTGAGCACAGATTTAAAGCCAGTTCACATTTGTGAAGTCCGGAGTGATAAGTGTTTGAGAAGACAGAACTTCTGAGTCCTTACAGGACTTTGCAGGCAGGTTGATTACTTAATCCTGCTGGGGTTGAAGCTCCCATGGATGTGTGAACTCTGATCCAGTTCCCATAGAATGACACCTTGGAAAGAGCCACGCCCATGGGACACACCCACATTTAGGACCCCTTCTGGCTCCTGCCTCTTTCCTTCTAGCCGGGAGAACCTTCCTGGAGGCCCACCCTCATTTTACAGAGAGGGGCTGGCATCCAGAGCTGCAGTGTGGTGATCTTCTTCACCTTTGTCCTTCCACTTTTGGCAAGTTCAAGCTGGGATCCACACAGCCCCTTCCTCCCCTGTCCAGAACTGCTGAAGACTCAGGCACTGGCCAGATCTTTTATTTTCCTCTCATCACCCTGATTATTCCCTGTTTAATTAAAATTTGTTTCAGCTAATAGGCCTTAAATTAGTATTTTCAAATATTGACATCTACAGGCCCCTCATTCATTATTTTCAAAAGCTCTAGGGCTAATTGGTTTATCACCTACCAATTAATTGCTCATTCACTGGACAGGTAGCCACTGCCCCCAGAACATGGGTGAACATATTCTCAAGGAGGCAGGACTGCAGGTAGAACTTTGCACAAAAACACACAAGGCTGCATATGAATGTAGGTGCGTGTGGGCGAGTGGGCGTGCATGCACACACACGCACGCGCACACACACACGCACACAATACATACTATACCTTTTCTTGGCAAGAATCAGCACTGGTAGAGCCTGGTAAAGAAACCAGGAGAAGTTGGGCAGTGGTGGTGCACGCCTTTAATCCCAGCACTCGGGAGGCAGAGGCAGGTGGATCTCTGGGAGTTCGAGGCCAGCCTGGTCTACAGAGTGAGTTCCAGGACAGGCTCCAAAGCTACACAGAGAAACCCTGTGTCGAGAGAGAGAGAGAGAGAGAGAGAGAGAGAGAGAGAGAGAGAGAGAGAGAGAGAGAGACCAGGAGGAAAGCATCATCACTACATTACTATCTTGGTAGCCCCCCACCCCTGTCCACCTGCCACCCATATGGACAACAAGGTACACAGACAGGCCTGGATACTCAAGCTCCACTCTTCTGTGTTTTATCTCTGAATGAGGGTATCAGGTAGACGACTGAGCCAGAACTCTGAGAAGGGAAGAGGACCCTCTAACACAGAACTCAGGGAATCATGGTTCCAAGGAGAGAGGAGTAGCAGCCGGAAGATGACATCAGGGTAGAGGAATGGCTGTAGCAAGGTGGGCAGGTCCACAAAGTACCAAGCCAGGTTGGCCTCCTTCCACAGCTTCCCAGCAGGACCCAACCATGGACATCAGCAGCACTAGGAAGGTTCTGGAACAAGCTGCTGAGCAGAGCAAATCTCCCATGCATCTCTGGGGGAATCTAGATGTCCATCTGTAAGATCCTCAGGAAGGAGTCGTCAGTGGTTCCCAAACAGCCTCCTGTACTCACCCCTGACTAGACTATTAATCAAACAAAGAGCCTGGTCAGAATATGGCCCAGAACTCCCAGAACTCCTGTTCAGACCCTCAGTCACACACAACCACTCTGAGTTGGAGAAGGGAGCAAGAGTCATAGCAGACAGAAAGAGGAAGCCTCCCGAAGAAAGACCTCCCACAGGGCCCCGGCCGACTGTGCCCAGTTCCTCTACCATGCCCCTGCCACTCTGAGCACCGCCAATGCTTTGCCTCTGCTCCTCAAAGTGGCTGCGTGGCCACAGACCTTTGGCCAGCAGGGCTGGGAGTCAGACCAACCCCCTTGAAAGGCTCTCCGCTCTGATTTTCCACTCCTTGTAAACAGCCTGAGTGATCGGGATTAAAGTCTCTGCGAGTCACTGGTATCGCTTTTCCGGAAAGCCGAATAATCCACAGGGATTAAAGAAGCAGCCGTGCTCATCTCCCACAAATGAATATCTGTCAGAGGCACTGACCTGTTAAAATAATGAATTTAACGTGCAGCAAACTGTACGCAGCAGCAGCAATGCAACGTGGCCCGCAAATTGTTTTCCGTGTGTTTGAATGAGGCTTTTAAGGGAACAGAGCCCTTGGACAGGTGGCCCCACCTCCAATCCTTTGTGTCTCAACCCTGGTCCCCTCCCCAGATGAGAAAGGTGTTAGTGCTGCAGAACCTAAAGACTGTGGTGGCCTTGGCTGTGGTTTCACTAGATTCTCTACAGGTTACCGTTGGCTTCGTGTGCCTTGGTGGCTTCTTCCACTGCTTCTCCCGCTCCCCAGCTCCCAAGTGGTTATCAGTGAGACTTTCTAAGGCCATGACATTTTTTACAAGGCTCTTTTTACAGGATCATCTGCCCCCTTTCCTCCAGCTTCTGGGACAGAACTGAGGGCTTGAAAGACTTTTGGGATTCCTCCCGACTCTTTCATCAACAGAAACTGAGGCACAAAGTGGGTACCTGCCACACAACCAGTCATTATGGCTGATTCCCTACCCATCTGTCTCTCTACTGTCCCCTTCTGGAGACGTTAAAAATGGCAGGCAATCTGGGCTTCTGACAACTGGAATTTAGGCTCACTTAATAGAGAATCTTATCTAAGAAAGGGAGAGAGAAGTAGCTGGGGGCCAGGCAGAGCCTGCCTCTCCTCTGATGACTATGACCTTCGCTGTCATGCAGGTCCTGCTCGGGACAGAGGAGCCCGGACATGTATATACTCGGTGTGAAATCCATCTTGACCCTGGTCTGGCACGGAACTCAGTAGCCTTCGACTCCTCAAACCACTGTCCACAGTGGATACCGTAGAGGAGCTACCTGACGTGCCCATGCAGGGCCTCCACTCTCACCTGGAGAATGGACACTCTGTCTCCAGGTCCTGATTGAGACCACAGTGATGTGCGATTCCCCTCTGTATGCTGTGGTTAACATTAATGAATAAAGAAAACTTGCTTGGCCTGATAGGGTAGAACAGAGCTAGGCGGAGAAAATTAAACTGAATGCTGGGAGGAAGAAGGTAGGGTGAGAGAGAAGCCATGTAGCCCCACCAGAGACAGATGCTGCCAGAACTTTAGCCGGTAAGCCACTGCCATGTGGCGATACACAGATTAATAGAAATGGATTAAATTAAGATGTAAGAGTTAGCAAATAAGAAGCTAGAGCTAATTGGTCAAACAATGTTTTAAATAATATAGTTTCTGTGTGATTATTTTGGGGCTGAGCAGTTGGGAACCAACAAGCTGCCTCCTTCAACACCACAGTGACCACAAGTCCCCTCAGCAAGCGGTATTTTTGGTGTTGACATCTCTGTCCTAGGTTCATCCAAGATGGCGTAGACAGTGGCCAAGGAATTTTTCCCAGGGGTTTCCAGCAGTAGATAATGAAGTCTATGCATAGAGGGGCTCTTGACTTTACAAACATCCTGGAACCCTCTGTTCTTTCTTACTCTCCACGAGGTCCCTCTTCACCCACACAAATGCCTGATGCATGCCTGTTTTAATGAGGTGACCAGCACAGTTCCATGCATAGACATACGCAATCTTTCTTTTCTTCATCCTTTTATTTTTTAAAACAAAGCCCTTGACTATGAGTTTCCAGGTCTCTAATGTTCCAGCCTAGGATGTATCCATTCACCCACTGCTCTGGGCATGAAGAGAGAGGAGGGCGTCTCACAGTAGCGTCTCAAAGACATCACCCCACCCCTCAGTGACCCCCCTCTGGGGCTAATTGTCTCTCCGTACCCCGCTAAACAGGGAAAGGGTAGAAGAACCTTCTAGAAGAAGGCCCTTGTCCTCATTACTACAGAGCAGAGGTGGCAAATGACACGTAGACAGTATTCCCACTATAACCTGCAGGCTGCAATTGTGTCATCAGCCCACGCACAGGGCAGGTGGCATCACGGTCAGATAGTCCGTCACAGCCAAGTGCCTTCAGGTTGTGCAGCCCCAGATTTGGCAAGATGGGAAGCCCAGAGATTAGAGCAAGTTATTTCTGTCCTCCAAAGTCCCAGAATCCACGGTGGAGTCACACATTCACACAGGACAAGGGTGTCCCACCCTAAGACAGGATATGGCCAAGTGCCCAGAGAGGGGCACAGGGCGCAGGCCTTGGGAGACTAAGATTAGTGTCAAGAGTGTGTCCCTGCCCTGTGCGCTGCTACGAGGAGAAGGCACTTGGGAGGGGAGGGCAGGTGGGAGATCTCAGGGTCTGAAAATGCAGAGGAAAGGACAGGGGGCGGCAGAGAGAGAAGACGACAGGGTCAGCAGTGTCAAGCTTACACCCCTAGACTCGGGTAGGGATTCTGACCTCCTTTCCTACCCATGACAGTGGGGTGTGAGAAGCGGGGAAGGGCATAGTCAGATCCGGCCTGTGCCTTCGGCCAGTAGGCATCTGGCTGGGGCCCTGCCGAGGAGGTGCATGTATGTCCTCACCCTCCAGGCTACTTGTCCTCCATCCGACACAGGCAGACCCTCAGTGCAACCACAGGCTTTGCTATGCAGCAGTCGAGACAGCTCATCCCAGGCTGCAGCCTCACTTAAATAAACCTTAACAACGGCACCAGGAATTCTACCAGTTGGTGCCCCTGGGTAGTCATGCAGGGCAAGTTCTGCCCGAGACTGGACCAGGCTAAGACCCTCGAGAGCAGAGTAGACAGAGTGGAAACAAGAACTCAATCCTTTCTTTAGCGTCTTGGATGATCCGGGCAGCCTGAAGTCCCTCAGTTCCCTTCCTCCTTGGCAAGCCACTCTTCCACCTTTGCCCCCAGCTCTGCCTTTCTCTTAGCTCCGCATTACAGTCACTGCTCCTGGGCCCCTGCTAGCATTTTGTCTGAGAGTAAACTGTATCAGCAGATGTTAGGCTAACCAGGGCAAGGTCAGGAGTGGCTTATTGGGCTGAGGGAGACACTCTGCATTAGCAAAAGTGGCTAGGTCTTTGCCAGTTTGTGGAGTGGAAAGGCATGTCAACACCCCTGGAGAAAGTCTTTTGAGGGCTTCTCAGAAGAGGTGGAGAAGAAACCTCTTCCCAAGACTTAGGAGGGACGAAAGCAAACAGCTTGCTTTCTCTTCTTCCCTCTTCCCAAGTTATGAGAAAAGGAGGGTTCTCAAGTCTCTGGCTTCCCATCCGCATGTCTCAATAGGTCAGCTTCACCTACCAAGTTCGCCCATAGAGCACAACAGGGGAGAAGAAAAGGCCGGTGATCCAGAAGCAGTGGGAGAACAGTCACCCCACTCTCTGCAGGGACAATTCCCACCCTGCGACACTCAGACTCTCCCCTGCAAGCAATGCCTCTGAACTCTGTACGACCCACCTCCCATACCTCCTCCAGGCAGGCCTCCTACCGCAGATAGGACCTTCTGCCCTCGCTACCACAGAGACTGCCTTCCATGTGAAAATCAACCCCCCATGAAGTCTATATCCCACAGGCACTAAGACTCACTGCTGTTGCTCAGTTCACCAGGAAGACCCTAGATCCCAAGAGGACCTGAAAGAGACAGGACACAAGCCACACAGGCCTGCAGGTTCTGTCCACTGCCCACCCTCCTGTCTACTGCCCACCCTCCAGTCCACTGCCCGCCCTCCTGTCCACTGCCCGCCCTCCTGGAGCTCTCAACCATCTCCAACTGGCAGCAGGGGTAGAGAAGATTTCCTTCCTGCCTGGAGGGACTGAAGCATGGTTAGGAAACACGGTGCTAACCAACCATCCCAGCCCCGTCGAGCAGTAGACAGTGGCATGGGAAGTGAGTGGAGGGGTAGACTCTGTGCTGGTCCTCTGACCTGATCGTGAATGACTATATCCACAGCAGAATCTGGGGGCAGGACCACTGTGGGCCATCTTTGCTGGGGAAATCAGTCACGGGATAACCTGAGCACCTTTGCTCTGAGAAAATTAGCAGGGTGGCATCTGACCCTTTTCTTTAGCAGAAGGTGTGGCTTTCCTATGCTAGGAACTGACCAGGGCAGCTGGATAAAGGTGATGTCCCATAGACCCAAACCTGGCCCATTCACTCATCTGCAACACATGCTTGCACGGGCACAAACACACATGCATGCATAGCTGCCCCTTCACATGCCCTTCCACACGCCACAAACACCTCTCTCTCTCTCTCTCTCTCTCTCTCTCTCTCTCTATCTATCTATCTATCTCTATCTCTATCTTTCTCTCTCTCTCTCTGTGTGTGTGTGTGTGTGTGTCTGTCTGTCTGTCTTGTCTGTCTCTCTCTCTCTTTCATATTCTTCCTAGGTCTGTGCCCCACTATCTAGACTCTGGTCCCGCCCCACACTCCTACACTTATCCCCAGCCCTTGCAGAGATGGATCTACCTCATCCATGCTTCATTGGAAAGGGTAGGTGTTTAGAGTCAAAGCTACAAGGAGCAAAAGGGGAGCTTGGAGCCAAGCAAGAAGCTTTCTATCTCCTTAATCTTGTCCGTTTTACCAACTTCCTGGTCTGGTGTAACAGGGATGGGTGCTGTTTTATTAACGGTCCCACAAGAATAACTTCAGGCTGATCATCTCAGGAGTGAAGCAGGCTTCCACCCCTCCCCTCCACTGTCAACTAGAGGAGGGAGACCTAAAGCGCCATGAGGGGTCTACAGTAATACCCTCCCCCCAGATCTTGACCCTCTCTGTGACTTTGGGGAATCACCAGTTCTTATACACGGTCGCCTCACCTGTTTAGTGCAAATCCAAAGGAGGTCGCCTGCAGCGTGGCAGCCCTGACATCAGGAAGGACCTGAGGCAGGCATAGAGGGCTGGCCTTAGAAACTAAGCCAAGCTCCAGGAATATCTTTTCTCTGAGTTTGCTCACATTCTGCCACTCTCTAAAAGGCCATCCCATAGGTGACTAGAGGGAGGTGTGAGAATCACCTTCTGAGGAGAATCAGGCCATGCTAGTCAGTGCCAACAGAGGAGGACAGCAGTTCATGTCAAACATTTTATGACACACACAGTACAGACCGCATTTGACTGTCTTGGGACTGAGTAACCCTCTGTCCCACAAACCCCTTCGCTACAGACAGGGCAAAAGTCAAGCCCAGTCTTTCTCAGCTCTGAGTCTCAGAGCTGTTTTATCTCTCCACTGAGACCTACTCCGTGCACAGGACACAGGGCTCCAAAGAGGGGCTTTCGGTGCTGAGGCAGGCAGTAGGTCACTGTCTGGCTGCGAGACATGACTCACGCATGACACAATTCAGAGCAGGGATGCCATTAATCAGAGAAAGAGGCTGGCAGCCAGACTCCAAAGGCTATCCTCCATGGCCGGCTGCAGAGCCCATAGCCTCTAGAGCTCAGCCAGTGAGAGAGAGAAAGCACTTGGGCTAGAAAAGCTTTGGCCTGGGAGCTGGGAGATCTGTGTTGGAGTTGCCTGTCACAAGTTCTTACTTGAATTAGAACAAGACAATATAAATACCATCAGGCTGTTACTAAGGAAAAGAGGGGGCATATGGTTCCTTGAATCTCCCAAATAGACGAGGAGGTAGGCCCCCAGAGCCGGATGTCTCTGATCTGGAGAGACACCCTGCCCAGTCCTTGGGTGTTCCAGACTTTCTGTCTGTGCTCAGAAAGCCTTCTTCATCCCAACAGAAGCTGATGTTCTGACCATTTGGTTCCACCATCATGCCACTAGCTATGCCCCAACTCCTGTGTTCAGGGAGCAAGCACCCGTCCCTAGCTCTCCAGCAGAGGCTGAACTGTCCTGTGGGCAGGAGCACTCCTCCTGGCCATAGCCAGGTGGGCAGATCACTCTTCAGTTCCCCCCAGCACGAGTCCCACCCACACACTCAGCATGCTTTTGCTCACACAGTTCCACACACTTCCCGCTCTCACCCCCCCAGTTCAAGTCCCACCTCCCACACGAAGGAGCCTGAGACTCTGTTCACAGCCATTCTCAGCAAGTGTGCTCACTATTTCATTCACGCCTGCGAGGCGAGAGCTGGCATCCCCGTCCAGCACATACGGAAACTAGGCCACCCAGACTGCAGTAGCTACCCTGACAAAGGAACTGGTGAGGACTGGGCTGGGGTGCGTACCCTGAGGGGTGCTGGCTGTGGCAGGCTGCCCTCTCACTAGGAGGCCACCACATAGACATGTGTTATCCCTCATGTTTGAAGGTCAGGGTCCCAGCCCTTTATGGCAGGCCACTGTTGGGGCAGGGCTTTGTGGGGTTACTCCACCATTTTGACCCACAAGCTATCCGGCTAGATGCTAAAGGTGTATGACTTAGGGTGTGGCTCGACACAGGGTGGGGGTGGTTTTCACGCTGGCTTGTTGTCACTGAGTCAGGCCCATAGTGGCCACTTTGTGGATCCTTTACAGAAGATGTCCCTCCTGCCAACAGTGGGCCACCATATGGCTAGATTTGTTTCCAAGAACCCCACGACTGTAAACCAACATAGTTAAGGCCAAGGGGTTTAAGAGGAGCAGGTGGTCCCAGAATAGGGACCTTAAAATCATCCTGAAGCCACCCTCCAAGTGTAGAGTGGCTTCCTATATTTTCCCGGGGAGGAAGTTTATGAACCTGAGTGTGTTCCTGTGGTTCTGAGGTCTTGTCTGGGTTCTCTGGATAACCATTTTGACCAGTATAAGTGGAGCACAAGCAAACCCACCTCCCTGGTCACCTACCTGATCCTTGGAGACAGAACCTTGAATTTCTGTCCTGGAAAAGTTTAAGCAACCTTTCTCTCTGACCCATACTCCTCAAAAGGGGGCTGGGAGCTCCTCCCACCTTACAGAAATACAGTAAGTCCCCTCTGACTTCACGCCTGATCACATACTTGGCCCTGTTCTAAGTCCCATTGGACTTGAGCAGATCCTGCAGAAGAGATTCCCCCAGGGTCGGATACTTCAACTCTATCTCCCCCTCCCCTTTCCCTGATTCAATAAATGCCAGTGGCTTCCAGAAGGACTAACACTCATTCGCTGATACATCTTTCTTGATTTATACTCACACAAATACTTCTGGTATCATTTTTAAGAAATGGAGTTTCATACCTTAGAGAAATTTATAAACTCACATAATCAAACACAAAGTAAAACCAGTATTAGCAGTGGGTCTCTGTATTCCGTAGCAGCACAAGCTCCCCCACAGGTTGCTAGAACACTCACTATGTGCTGAGCAGACAAAGAGTAGCTGAAGGAAGATGGTATCTCCACATTGTGGGCTTTGCCCCTGATCCTCATACTGCAGGGAAGTCAAAGAAAACCAGCGATGCGACCCATTTTGTTCCCTGAAGTGCCTCTACTACACAGTGGTGCTGTGCAAAACCCAAGGCAGCATCAGCTGAATGCTGCAAAAGGAACCATGAAACACACCAAGCTCTGCTCATAAAGAAAGCCTGATCCTCCAGGAACCACACCATGAATGACCACAGACCCTGAGCTGAGAATCTGTGGGCCACTAGCTAGTCCTTCAGTTTCTCTGGATTTTACTTCTCCCAAAAACTTGATCTCTGGTCTTGCTTTCATCTGGGCCATGATGTGCAGTGTTTTTATTATCCTCAACAATTCTGTGGTACATTCAGAATGTGTGTTCTTTTGAAAATGAGGAAAATGCAAGAGGCCTCATAATTTGACTTAGGTCATAAACAGTAGGAGTAACAGACCCAGGCCCATTCTTCTCCATTCTTTCTCAATGATCCTTTCAGGGTTGGGTCAGGTGGGCTCCAAGTCTCTTTCACTTTGATAATACTAAGACTTAATAGAACAGAGGTTGAAGTGCACACAAAGCCCACGTCCAACAACATCCTGGAACTACAGTTGGAGGCTAGGAGGGGTTGGGCTGGTCCTAAGAGTGCAGAGACACTGGGAAAGCAAGCACCAAGGAGGAGCGGTGAGGGTGTGCTGAATGCTCATAGTTTATGATGGCATGGAAGGTAGACCTGCCCGTACTTGATCAAGACTGAAACTTACTTGCTGCACAGCAATTAGATTTGTAGACACTATTCCCCCTTTGGTTTCTTTATCCAGCAGTAATTACTGCCTGCCAAGCTCTGTATTGGGACTGTTAGCTTCCCAACCGCATGGGTTATAAGCTTGTTGGGGAAGACAAGAGTCAAGAGACAGAGGAGGCCTCTTTTGCCTTGCAAGAGAGGCAGGAGTCTGAGGTACACTCTTTGGTGCCTTTTCAGGCACACTAAGAGAGTAGTCAGACTCTAGCCTGTGATCTGAGGGTCAAGAGCAAGCATTCAGAAATGAGGGGCTCTGTTGGCCCCAGAATGTCCTTCAAGCCCATAAACTATCGACCACAAGGCATTGTGAAGAGGTGCCGTTCCTTAGCCCATGGGCCATAGCTCTATGCCTTCCATGCAAGGAGGTTTTAATTCCCAGATGAGTTGACAACAGTGTTTGGATATGGTTGGTGGCCAGTGGGGAGGGAGATCAGGGCTCTGCGTCCCAGTGAACACAGCATCTGAAAGCCTGTCTTGCACACTCTGTTCTTTTGTTCTCCCTCCATCTCCTTCCCTCTCTCCCTTCTTCCTTCTTTCTCTTCCTTCTTTCTCTTTCCCTCTTTCTTTTTCTTCCTTTGTCTTTAAGAAGTATTTACCATTCTTTCTTCTTTCTTTCTCTTTTTCTTTTCTTTTTATCCTTATCTTTTAACCCTCCTCCTTCTTTTCCTTCTCCCACACCCACTCCCCACCCTTCCTCCTTGTTCCAATCCCCAGGAAGATTCTGTCACGCCCTAGTATTTTCAACTGCCACGCTCTGAGCCTACCTGACTGCAGAACTGCATTTCTGCCCCCACAGTACAGAGAGGATACAACAGGGCCATGCTAGTTGAGGAGAGAGGCCACAGTTCATGAGACAGGTTTATACGTACTGAAATGCTCCAACCTTTTAACATCCTGAAGGCAAGCCCTGGGCTTGGGACATGAGAAGAGAGCTCTCCCAGGCTAGCTAAGCAGCATGTTCCAGAATGCCCCAAGTACTTTCTTAAAAGATTAACTCTAATGCGCTTGTCCCAGAATTCTAACTCAAGCTGCCTGGGATGGAGCCCAATAGTCTCTTTGACAGGGACCAGACCTGGTGAGGTACCGCAGGGTATCAAATTTCTCTGAGGAATCACCGTCTGGGGAAATAAGACACTTGAGTGAAGATAGTATGTAGTTAAGCTAAGGGATGGAGACTTAGGGGGTGGAAGGCTGGGAGGCTGGAGAGGTTCTCCAAATAAAGCACTGAAGCTTGATTCTGCCAGAGAAGAGTCTGTTGCGGGGTCATCATGGAATGAAGAGCTGTAGACATGAGAAACATACCTAAACAGTATTTGAGGCAGGCAGTGTGATGGATAGACAGGTGGATGGATATCCTGGTGGCCTCAAATAACCCCAGGAGGTTGTCGGACTCTGAAATGCCCTGGTGTCTTAAAATTCTGTGACTTTATTGGGGCAGGGCTGAAACACACTCTGGCTTTATCTCTCTCTCTCTCTCTCTCTCTCTCTCTCTCTCTCTCTCTCTCTCCCCTTCCACATTCTGAACAAGACTAAACAGGCACATCCTCTCTCTATCCCACCCCAGGCCCAATGTTCAGAAAAGAGTTAAGTGACAGAGCCTTATCCTCCTGTATAAATTAATAATTGATTCGGTAACAAATCACTAATATTGCAGGAGTCTTGGTGAATAAGATAATGAATGTGTTCTGTCCAGGGAGTGTCGTGTTGTGAGGATTCAGCTGAAATTATTCATAAGTGTGCTACCTTCCCCATCTCCAACTGCTGCCGGCTTGGCTCCTCCTTTTAATCTTCCCGGCCTGTCACATTCGATGGTGGAGCTCGTCAGCCTCCACATACAGAGCAATATGAAGCAAGACCCACCAAAGCATTGCGTCAAATTCCAGGATAACAGGGACAGGTACTCCCAGAGCCTCTTCCACTCCCCAGGATGTTAATAAACACCTCCCAGCTGGGCTCCTCATCCCATCATTTGGGGAAAAAAACTCCAGACTGAGGAGTCAGGAAAGGTGGGTGTGACCCCCCACCATGCCATAAAGTTGCTGTGTGTCTTTGGGCCAGGTGTGCAACCATCCTAGACAAAGTTTTGTTCCGATAAGAAGGAGTGACAGTCCCTCCTGCTTCTCTCTTCGAGGTAATAAGAAAACTGTGAAATGATATGAAGAAGGAATTCTATAGGTAGCTGGATTAATTTTCCATCCCAACTGAGTTATAAAATGTTAACCTTGTTAGGGACTCATGGTTCTAAAGATTTCTTTGACATGCCCTGATATGCCCTGCCCTGCCCAATCCTGCCCTTACACTCTCTGTCTCCTTCAGATCCATCTGATCTCTTGGGCTGAATTCAGTGACCAACAACTTCATAACAACTTTCCTGGTCCTGCCTGTCAGGCATGACCTTTCTTGTTCTGTGCCATGGATGGATGGATGGATGGATGGATAAATGAACAGATGGATAAGTGGAACAATATGAAAGTCAGAGGCTGTAGAACTGACTTAACACTTGTTGCTGTTGTAGGAGACCCAGAGTTTAATTCATAGCACCCACATCAGGCAGCTCACAACTGCTCTAACTTCAATTCCTGGGAACTTTTCACCCTCTTCTGGTCGGCTTGGGCACCTTCATTCACTTCCCATGGCACATACACATACATGCAGGAGCACACACACACAAAGTCAAAAATTTTAAATCTCTTAAAAAGTAAACTTAAATTGGGTGTGGTAGCCCATGACTTTAATCTCAGAACTCAGGAGACCAGAGGCAGACCTCTTAAGTCCAAGGCCAGCATGGTCTTCAGAGTGAGTTCCAGGACAGCTAGAGCTACAGAAAGAAAGCTTGTCTCAAAATAAATTAATTAATTAAATGAAAATGAAATTGAAGCTGGCGTGCTAGAGTTCCCAGTCGGTGACCAAACGCTATGAAGCCCTGCCGTAATTCAATGTTCCTCTCTCCTGTACCAGAACTCAAAGCAGACTGGTCAATGACCTGCCAGACTGTGCTGAGGGCAGAATGGTGGTGACGAGACTGGGTTGAAAACCGGAGCTCATGACTTCACACTGACAGGCTCTCCACATGAGCCTTCTGGGGCCTAACACCAAGGGTCCAGACGTTGTTGACCACATAAATGGCTGGAGGAAGGACCCACTCTTGCTCCTCTGGATCACGAGACGGTTCTTCCTTCACACCAGAGGGCACCACAGCAGAGGATGAGAAAGCCTTAGGTTCTGCAAGGCAGAGAGACTTCGCTTAGGAAGACAACACTGCCCCAATGCGTTACCGCTAGTTTTGTCAGGAGATAGAATAGGGTGATCGCTCCCCTCAGAGCCCATATGCCATCAACCAACTGGGAAATTTCCCACAATTGATCCATGAGTCCTAGATTAAAAAGAAACATTGGGAACAGATGTCTCAGGATCGAGGACTACACAGAAGTAGGTCTCAGAATTAGCCAATTTCCCCTGTTGTGTCCACCTCTTCCCAGACCTTCTACCCAAATACTCCCCAAATCAAATCAGCTCTTCCACACACGAAAGCTTAGCCAACTTTTACTACGGAACTCCAGAGAAAATACTGATGGTATTCGCTCCTGGCATACACAGACGCTCATGAGCACAGGTAAACACATCCACAGATGCCCACATCCATGCAGACAGACACACTCCACACAAAACGCATGAACCCTTGAAGGCAGGCAGACATGAGGCAACACACATGCTTATCCAAGCCTTCATTCTGAGTAAGTTATTAAAAATGTAGACATCGCTGGCTCCCAGGGTCAATATGTTGTTTTTAAATTTAAACATGAATTTCCATTTCATTGAGCCTCCAGGGCTAACAAGATGTGCTGTGACAGGAGCAGCTAGCTGGAAAAGGCATGATTGAAGAGTCAGCCAATAATGTGTGTGCACAGCCCGAGTGGGGAGGGGAGCCCCCTTGCTCAGCCCCCCTAGCCTGGTGAGAAGCTCTGGCAGGCAATGAATGTAAAGAGGGTTAGCACTTCCACAAACCCTCCTCACAAGTGACCCAGTTGACTAGCCCACATTTCCCCACCTCAGAAAGCGTGCGTGTGCACACATGACCATCTTTCCCTCCTCGCCTACATTTACAAACTTGGGATAAATCTCAACTCTTCCCAACAGTTGGACCCTTTGGCTTCTGTCCCTGGGAAACAATGACACCCCTTCTCACTGAGGCTCATGCGAGGGGGACATCACTCCTGCAGGCTATCAGTCCAAGCGCAGTGCTGTTCAGATCAGGAACTCAGAAGATTTCCTGGACCACACTCACTTCAACTGGAGGGCGCGTGCATGCTAATCAACACATCTGATTCGCTTGCCTCTGTGTGTCCACAGGCACACAAATATAACATTGGACGTACACTGAGCCTGTACACCCAAAGCCCATCTCCTTCAACAAGCATGCCAAATCTGTTGTGTGTATACAGCTCCCACCAGGGAACATGCATGCGTGTACGTGTGCACACATAGACAAGCTGGCACAGGACGATCAGAGATGCCCACACGTACCCAGAAGCATTCAGGTGCGGTACCAATGCTTCACTAGCCTAAAGTCCTGGCAACACCAGACGTGTCTGGGCAACTGCCCACTTGCCTACAGGCTCAAACTTTTAATAAACTCAGGAATCAAGGCCTGAGCCTCTGGCCCTTTAAACATTCATTTAAAGTCTTGCTTCTCAAATAAGTCAGCAGAGGCATCAGCCAAAAGGGCACACTCTCCTGTCCTTGTCTTTAGGAGGAGGGGAAAGAAGGAGACAGGGGAGAGAATAGATTCATTGGAGCTAGATCTTGAATTTGTGAGCTGGGGCTTTGAGGAAAGCGGAGCAGGGCGAGCAGGGTCCACGCCGGTTTCTCTCATAGCCTCTTTCTGTCCTTTATATGCCGTGCTCTCCCAGGGACTTGAGACATATCTCGTTGTAACTGCCTTGTCAACACTGGAGAACGGACTGTGGTTGGTTGCCTCTGCCTCCAGACTTTGCAGTGGCCTTTCTTACGCAGTGTTAACCAAAGTTAGACAGAAAATGGTCCTCAGGCTTCATCCAGGGAACACGTGTGGGCCCTGAGTGCTACATGCGAAGGACCACTTTGTGCAGTGGCATCTGTGTCTCTGTCTAGTATCCGTGGAATCCAGACACTAGTTAGTCCTGGGCAGGGCTGGGAAAAGCCAAGCTGTAATTCCTGACCGCTCTCATCGAATAGCCCTAGGGAGAGATGCGGAGGCCAGAAGAACAACAGGACAGTGAGCCCAGGCTCTGTCCACCCATCCTCTCTGCCTCCCCTGGGCTTCCCTAACCCTGTACTGTAGCTGTTCTTGGATGCAACCCCCATTCCAGAAATTTCTTTTAGAGGCAAAATCTGGTCTAGGGTCTACCTGATCTCTTAGAAAGGCCAGCCTCCAAGAAAGACAGAGCTCAGCTAAGTGTGAAGAGCTTGTTGTCAACAAGGAGTGTCCCACCGTGTGGCAGCTCCCCTGAAGGGACCATCTGTCTTCCCTGAAGCATCCTGGAGGGGACTGCAGTGTCCACAAGATCCCTCCCAATTCTGGCACTGTGTGAGTCACCTCTAGGACCCAGTTGGCCACTCTGTGGGAACTAGTGCATCCTGCTGGGGGGGAACCCTTCTCGCTGACTGCCCCCTGCTCTCGCTCTCAGGGCAGCCAACAGGGTAAGAGGCAGCAACCTTGTTTGCTGTGTTGGTCCAGTCCTCTAAGAGAGCCACTGGGAAGGTGTTTATTCATGTGGGAAATCACATCACTGGGAAGAGCCACATTTCCCAGTGACGAGCTATGTAGGTCAGGCTCTGGTTGCTTCCACATGACCGACCTCTGGACAAGTGAGAAGACTGAGCAAGCTGAGACCCTGCCCCCACTGCCTTGACATCACCCACAGTCAGTTAGTCAAACCATAGGACCTGCAGCCTGGGTGCAGGGGAGCCTTCAACCTTCCTGCTGGCTAAACAGGGATTCACGAAGGACTAGAATCTGGCTACTGCGGCTTCTTAACGCCAGGGCTGCAGTGGCATAGAGCACAAAGATCCCCTCACATAAACCACGGGGCAAGATGCTGTGAGGATCCCGGGCTAAAAGGAAAAAAAAAAAAAACAGAGAGGCATTGACAGGCCAGAAGCTTCAGGGAAATACAGACATGTGTCCTCAGACCCATGACTCACAGACAGGGACTTTGGGGTGCCCACCTTGGCTTCCCTCTTCCTTCTGCGGGAATGACCATAACACTTTCTGGCAGTATCAATGGCAGGGGTTAGGACTGTATCTCTAAAACAGGGTCTGATAATCAACTGGGTCCCAAATTTGGAGAAGAACTAAGGGAAAAGAGGCAGGCCTGTGTCATTCCATTCTACTTCCCCACCCAAGAAGCGAGAAGAATCCAAAGAGGGCGTGAGGCAGCTTGCTCCAAGCTCTTCCTTTTACGGACTCCCCCGAAAGGAAGAAAATCCATCCTGACCTTTTCCTGAGAAATGTTGTTGGTGAAGGAAGCTGAGAAGCAACACACAAGGATGTGAAGGATGGAGATTCCTGCATGCTGGGAAGTGAGAGCTTGGCCCCTGTGGTTCTTGGAGAGGGGTGGCTCAGAGTCTTTGTAATACAAGGCAGGGACTTCAGCTCGCTTACTCCATACTCCTTACACATGGGTAGGATTTCTATGAACAGCCTCTCTCCCCTTCCCCACTCTCATTTTGCTTTGTTTTCAGAAAGAATTTCCACTCACTGCATAATTCGGGTCAGCCTTGAACACACAAACTCCTCCTGCCTGAGTCTCCCAAGTCCTAGTATTACAGGTGTGTGCCGCCATGCCCGGCTAACAGCTGTACTTGCTAATGAGAGAAAGGAGGAATGGGTCTCTAGGAGCCAGCTACGGAAGGGCATCAATCGCTCACATGGGGGAGAGGAGGGGAGACGGGTAGAGAAGAGGGGATCCGGGTGGAGCCAAGGCCCCAGAAAGCAGCATCTTTCCCCAGTTCTGCTTCCAGCCTCCAGCTGCACCCTCACTGCGCCACGTCACTGATGCTCTGCACATGTCACGTTTCAGTACACATGGGATGTGCCTTTAAAAGAAGCCTTTTCCTTCCGTGTAAAAATATTCTGCAGTACGGAGCATATCTGATTAAAAAGGAGAAAGGTTGCCTAAAATATGTGCCCCTCCCAAACGGCTAATGGGAATCTCATTCATTATTTAATCTCCTACTTATCAGAACAGGACCAAACTGGAATCTAATATAACATGTATGTAGTGTTGCCCTGGAGAGCAAACAGGAGGCAGGGAACGGGTCAGGGGGGGACCTGGGCGCGGGGGGGGGGCAAATCAAGTCTTGGATTTTTCACTTCATATATAAACCAAACTTCAGACTTTGAACAAGATTAATACCAGTAGTGGATCTGAGAATTACACACACACACACACACACACACACACACACACACACATGTCTGGTATCCATTCTCATAGCTTACACTGTGATTCATAAACTGTCTTATAGATGGACTTTATTAAACACAAATGGAATCTGTCCCCACCACAGGAGCCCAGGAGGTTAAGGGGCCGAGTGGATACTGTGTCTTGCTCACTTACATGGCTTTTGCTGAACCTGCCTCATTCTTCAAACTCCTTGGCAGGAGCTGGAGCAAGCACCCACTGGCACTCCCCCTAAAGTGATGTTAATGCGTGGGAATGGATGACATCTTTGGCCAGCTCCCCCTCCCCCGTATACCCAGGGCCTTGAATCCCCACAGCAGCTCTGCAAATAGTGACACCATCCCTGCCTTACACAGGAGGACACTGAGGTAGGAAGATGTAGGGAAGCTGGCCCAGGAATAGCAGAATAGTAAGCAGCAGATCTACACGCTGTAACCAGTGTTCCTTTACCACTGAACTCTGCTGTTGTCTTGAAGGCTGTAAAGATAAAACTCACATTCATGTGTGTGCGCGAATGCTGGGATGGTGGTAAACTTATGGAGACCCTCCCCGCTTTTCTTCTGCTCAAGATACTTTCCATCCTGCTCCCACGTGTTTGCACTGAGGCCCTGGCTCAACCATTCATGCACCTCCCCACCCCCTAACCCTCCAACCCTGGTCTTTCTGTGAACAGCCCACCTCTTTTTCCTAGATTCCCTAGAGTCCATCTGCTCAGTACAAGACCTCCGAGACCAGACCCTGGAAGGGCCATGCTGCACGCAACCTTGGTCTGTTTTCTTCATTTTTATCCCTGCCCGATATTAGAAAATATTTTTCTTGGGCCAGCAAGATACCACAAAAGGCAGAGATATTTGTCACTGGGATGGATGTCAAAAGTCACATAGTAGAAAAGGAGAACCGGCTCTCACAAGTTATCCTGTGACCTCCACATACACACTGTGGCTTACGTATGAACACACACAGAGAGGCACACACAAACACACACACAAGAGAGAGAGACACACACAGAGAGAGAGAGAGGCACACAGAGAGAGAGAGAGAGAGAGAGAGAGAGAGAGAGAGAGAGAGAGAGAGAGAGAGAGAGGCACACACACAGAGAGGGAAGGGGAAGAAAGTGGGAAAGGGAGGGAGAGAGAAAGGGGGTCACACACAAACAAATAACTGTAGCCTTTGTATCCCCGTAACAGTTGTTTCTCAGCAGAAGCCAGTCTTCTGAGTTCGCCATGAGCACAGGGTTGGCTGTGTAGGTGCCCGGCAGTTACACTGTTTCAATTCCCAAACAGCCCATCCCCCCTCACATTCCCCAGAGTCCATTGAGCACAAGGGCCAGACTTGACCAGAGTAACAGGGGGCAGCAAAGGATTCTTTTCCAAAGAAAGACTGTTTCTGCCCTGGGACACGTGTCCCGTCCCTCCCCACAGTCCCACAATCCAAATCCAGATGAAGATGTGGAAAAAGCACTGAGGGCTCCCGAGGCTCGGATGTGACGAGCATCATCAAGCCTCTAACTTCTTCCCTTCCCTAATGACAGCCAGGGATGGCTCTTCTCTACTCCTCATCTCTATAATTCAGTTTGAGCTGTAAGGGAGTTTAAAAAAAAATGGAGCAGGCCACCAAGCAGCCTACAAAACAACTCAGGCAGGCAGTTTCTCCTGCAGACCCACGTCTTATATCTTCGGTGACAAAAAGATTTATAGCAATTTTTTATTAAAAAAGAGAGAGAGTGTGCACTGTGGATAATCAGATCTGAGACGTAGAAATGGAAGCGTGGGGGTGTTGTACATGTAAGTTATTTTAAAATATATGATAGATGCCTGATGGATTTTTCCACTCCCTGCTGGAGGGGCCGGCTCTCCCCTTCCCCTCATGCCTGGCCTAAAGTGATGGAATTGATGCGTAAGAGGAACAGACAGGGTACAGACTAGGAAGGAAGAACATCTATCGCAACACATTTCAGACAATATCTCTCAAGCTCCCTCCCTCCCTGGCCACTGTCCTCTTCAACAGGTGGAGAGGGGGCACCTGCTGCCTGCTAGAGGGAAGGATGCAGCCACAGGCTCCTAAGACCATCACAGTATCGGGGACCACTCCCTACCATAAGCTTTCAGCCTTGTTTTTACACACGAAGTGCATGAGGGGCTGGGGAAATCCCTTAATGAGTAGAGAGCTTACCTAGCAGATACAAAGCTGGGTTCAATCCTCAGCCATGCAAAAACTGGGTGTGGTGACATATACCTGTGGTTTTAGCACTTGGAGGGTGGTGACAGGAGGATCCTAGGTGTCTCCAGGGCTGCCCCACTCAAGGGAGCACTGGGGGACATTTGAAAATAGGGTCCTCCTCTCTTATGAATGTGGCATACAATGCCTCCTAAGAGAGAGACTGACTCTCAGATTCCCCCCTGGACTAATGAGTGCACAGCCAGGAGGAAGTGGGTTGGTTACTCTGCAGGCCACAGGACCTTGCTGTGATGTCTCTAAGTTATAATTGTCTTCTCTCTGCCATGGAGTTCATAATCGTTGCTCACAGGGCAACGGTTGCAAGGAGAAGCTAAGATGAGGTGGTCCTGGGTCAGGATCCATGAATGACAGGCCAAGATCCCACCTCAGGTGGAAGCTCTTGGCTCTCGGCCACCCCAGCTGCCTGGTTAGGACTCTGGCTCCTGGACAGATGGCTCGCAACAGGGGGACAGGCCAGCGCAAGGCCAGCAGTCAGCACCCAGGATGAGGTGGGGAGACGAGGCTCCAAGAGTAGGCCAAACCTGGGCGAGTCTGAGCCACCACAGTCATCTCAGAACAAGAACTGTTTCCTAAGAGCCAGAAAGTCTGTGTGTCAGGCTCTGTTGCAATATCCATCTGTCCTTCTGTCTCACGAACCTCAATGCTTCATGTGTGTAACTCACGGATGGAAACACTGACACCCGTCACTCCTGCTTCCAGAGCCAGCCTCCCACCAAGTAAGAACACAAACCTGTATTGTTGCACGTTCACAAGACACACACAGTCACACACACACACACGCACACTCTCTCACACACACTCTCACACACAGTCACACATACACACACTCACAGACATATGCACACACCTCACAGACATAATGCACACACTCACACACACACATACATACAAACACTCTCACACACAGTCACTCACACACGCTCACACACACTCTCACACATACACACACTCACAGACGTATGGATACACTCACACACACATACACATACATACAAACACTCTCACACACACACTCACACACACTCACATAATGCACACACACACATACACATACATACAAACACTCCCACACACACAGTCACTCACACACACTCACACTGTCACACATACACACACTCACACACATAATGCACACACTCACACACACATACACATACTCACATACACCCACACACACTCACACACATAGACACACCCAGGCACAGCTAAGGCAGACTTCGTTGCACTATCACACACCTGAACACAGCACAACCCCTCCTCTTCGCCACTGGAGTCACCTGCCAGTGCCTCCTCCATTCTATCAAAGGTCCCCAAGCCCTCCTGAGGGGCCTTGTTGAACTAGGGAAAAGGGATGTGAGCAGCAAGATGGGAGGGCAGCCTCGCCTTTGCCTCCTGCCTTCTCAGAGGGTGACTCCTGGCGTTATTTTTAAACATTCCACTCATTTGCTAAATGAGGCTTTCCACTCAGGCTTCTTTGAAGCGGCTGTGCCTCTCCCGGCGGGGGGCAGGGAGGCAGTGGCCTGGCAGATGCTTAAGAAACTACGGCTGAAACTTGCTGACTCAGGCCCCAATTATCTGCTGTCCCAGGACTGTATTTAGTCCTGTAAGTGCTTCAGGCTGGCTCACCCCGTCCTCCCCTGCCACCCCTCCTCCTCTTTTCTCCCTGTCTTTCTTCTTGCTGCTCTTCCCCCTCCCTCTGGCTGTTTCAGCCCCAAGCAACACCACTCCTCCCCTCGTTGCCTATATTCATCCCTCCTGTCCTGTGTTTGCTAATCAACACCTTCTCAACACACAGCCACAAGATCTCCTGAGGGACCCCATGAGCATCGGGCCCAGATACATGTAGGATGCGTAGTTTCAGGAAAGTCGCAGAAGGCTGCATGGAAGAGGAAGAGTTTGACTAGGCCTGAAGCAGACCTCGAAGTTGTCCAGAGGTAGGAGAGCACTTGGCTCACAGAAGCTCCAGGCAGTTCTAGAGGCAGAATGAACTAAACGAGGCAGACCAGGAAATTCTGTACAACAAGAAGGAAAACTATCTTTTTTATTTACATGTTTTCCCTGTGTGGGGATATGCATACACGTGGAGTCCAGAGGATAACACCCCAGAGCCAGCTGCCCCCTTCGCTATGTGGGTTCCAGGGATAGAGATCAGGTTGTCATCATTTCACTGCCCTCATCTTGACTTTTAGGTTTCGTTGGGTTGAACTTGTCTTTGTTCTTCTGCTTACTGCTTTCCTTCCTCACTAATTTCACATCCAGAACCTGGCTCTTGGCCAAAGGAAATGACAACGAGCTTCTCCTGCTACCCTACCCCACATCCACTCCCCATCTGCCTCCTTGAAGCTGGGTGGATTGGAAAAGAAAGGAAAAGAGGGGAATCCCACTAGGACTGCAGAAGAGGAAGACAGGGTTCATCTGGAGCCCAGTAGGGAGGAGTAAGAACAGTCAGTGCCTTAGGGGGGACCCCTCTGATCCTGAAGCCCTAGTAGGAGAGATGTCAGTTGATGGAGACCATGAAGCAGTGTAGACTCCAGACAGGAGCAGTAAAAGACGCATTTAGAAGCAGGATCCTTGGGGCCCAGACGCCTCTTCTCCCACGTGGGCCACCTTAAAGACAGATCGTAATTAAAGTTGAATGCAAATTAAAATGGTTCAAACCAAACACTTAAGAGACCCACCTCAGCAGCCTCCTTCCTCACTCCCTCCAGATCATTTGTTCCACAGTCTCGGCATAAGAAGAGGCAGGTCTCTTCAGGTGGCCTGAGAAAAATACAAAATTAAGAAAAACAGCTCAGAGGTAACAGGGGCTGAAGACTCCAAAAACTACACAGATTTGAACCAAGTTACCATCAAACAGGCTGCATATTCAGAATTGTTTTTCTTGTTTTTTTTTCTTTTTTTTTTTTTTTTGCGACAGATTTTGTTTTAAGACCAGATATGACCAGGGAGCTAGCCTAGTGTTAAAGACCTTATCAACTGATTTCAATCCCTGAAACCCCAGCAAAGGTAGGAGGAGAAAACTGACTGCATAAAGTTGTCCTATGGCCTCTGCACATGTTGTGTCCCCCCCCACACACACACACACTGTGAATACATACACAATAATAATAATAGAAAGGCCAGACAGCTCCAAGGAAACAATGGATTATGGCCAGGAGCGATGCGGCTGAACAGATGGCCTGGCCCCGGCCTCCTTATGGGCACTCCAGGCCCAGGTCATGCCAACCCAAGGTTGGAAACGCTAGATCCCTATCTCCTTTTTAGAATGAGTGGCAGCCTACGGAAGATGAGATGTCCAATCTGCGCAGGAGTGTTGGGTGGTATAACGGCTCATGTTCCCTGTCAGCGTCACTGGGTATAGAATGGCCTAGGAGACACACCTCTGTTGTGTGTTGAGGATGTTTCCAGAGACGTTTAACTGAAGAGGGAAGGCATACCCTGAGTGTGGATGGCACCATGCCATAGGCTGGAGTAAATTAAAAGGGTGGAGGAGGAGTCCCAGGTGTGCATTCATGCCACCATGAACTCTGCCTTCCCCACTGTGATGGGTTGTACCCTCTGAAACCCGGTGCCAGGGTTAATCCTTATTCCTCCCTTAAGTTGCCTTTGTCAAGGGTTTTTACCACAGCGACAACGTAACTACTACAGATGAACAGGCTAGCGTGAGAGCAATTGGACTGTGACATCTGCCATCCCAGTGATCTCTAGGGTTGATTAGGCTGATCTAGCTGGCTAGTCATGTGTTCCCTGCCTCTCTATTTGTTCCACATGCATCCCTCCCAAAGCTGCATTCTCTGTCAAAGACGATGACCTTTCCTAGTCCAGGAGGACCGCTGCTTGCTAGGGGAGTAGCGGCGCTCCACGGCTGGAATCTCCAAACAAGCTGTCAAGATGGGCTGGATGCTGACTTGCTTCTTTCTTTCTCCTCACTCAAACACAAGGATATGCTTAGGGGAAGAAGGCTTTTTGGGTCCTCACTGTTACCCGGGGACTCCTGTTTCTCTGTTTTGTTGGATAATAAGTGTTGCCTAAACTGGATTCTTTCTCACTAGCCAGAATTCCTAAACAAGCTCCTGAATATCCTCATGTCTGAAGGCTCCTCAGGCTGTCCTGAAGACAAAATACAGAAATGTATGTCATCCCAAGACCCCCACACCCTCAGCAGGAGGTAATGTTAGCACATAGATATGAGACACCTTTCCAAGTTCCTCCCCGTCCCAGAGAGCTCGCCCTCCCTTCCTGATGCCAGTGCTGATCAGGAGCATGGGACAGGGCTTCACACATTAGCTACTGAGAGTTTTCACTCTCCTCCACAAGGCTTCACTGAAAAGAAAGATGCCACCTGAGAGAAGGCAGGAGCCCTAAGAGCGGCAAGAGCAAGCACCATAAGCCTGCCCTTTCCCTTTCTGAAAGAAGCAGCGCCATATTCCCAGGCAGCCTGCTGCCCAGTGGGGCTTCAGACAGGCTCAGACATTGCTGTAGCCAGTTAAGACCTTACCGGGCCAGGCAAGTACACACTGCAGAACCAGTACAGTTCCATGAAGAAAGCCAAGGGGGCTCTGGTGCTCCTGCCAGGCCCGGTGCAGTGTCAGAAAGGCCCAGGACCCACTGAGACCAGGCTGTTCCAACTATGGAACACAAATCAGCCGCCCTCAGCCCTGCCATTTGCCAGAACCAAATTCATGAGCCTCTGATAAATAATTCAGGCTTCTCCATCTGTGGAAAAGTTGGATTTGGCCTAATTTCTCTCATAAACAAAGAACATCATCTGCTCAGAACAGTCAAGTAGACACCAGTCAAATGTTTCAAAAATTAGATTCCAGTGAGCTGCAGCCATTCCAGGCCTGGGGTCCTGCAATCTGGGAGGTCCTTATGAAGCTGGCCAACAAGGCAGACTGAGAACATGAAGTTGATTTGAACAATTAGAGCTGGGAAGTATCCATGAAGAGTTCGTGTTTCAAGTACGTTGGTAAATACGCCTAAAAATGATCCAGCTCCAATTCTTGAAGTCAGCAGACTGAATTGTTTCTGTGTAGTATTTCCTGGAAGTATGTGTAGCAGCAAATACATATCCTTGGAGATGTTGTTAAGCCAAGGTATGTAAGTCAGGGTTCCCAAAGAAAAAGAAGGGGGGATGGAGAATCACAGATGACAGATAGAAAGATAGGTAGATAAGTAGATAGATAGATAGATAGATAGATAGATAGATAGATAGACGGACAGATAGATGGACAGACAGACGGATGGATAATAAATAGATAGTTGTTAGAGAGATAGATAGATAGATAGATAGATAATAGATAGACATGATAAATATAGATAGATATATAGATCGGTAGATAGATAGATAGAGACAGATAGATAGACAGACAGATAGATAGATGATATAGATAGATGATAGATAGAGTTCTAGTTTACTTGTCTGTTTCTATGAGAAATACCATAAGCAAACACAACTTGAAGAGGAAAGGGGATAATTTCATTTTACAGTTTACAGGCCATCGTTGAGGGAAGCCCAGGAGCTAGAGGAAAGAACCTGGAGGCAGAAACCGAAGCAAATATCATGAAGGAGTGCTGCTTACTGGCTTGCTTTTTCTAGCTTGTCCAGTCACCCCTCCCACACAGCCCATGTCCACTTGTTCAGGGAAGACACTGCCCACAGTGTCCTGGGCTCTCCCACATCAACAATGCCCCACCATAGACATGTGCACAAGCAACTCCTATAGTGGTATTCCTCAACTGATGCGCCCTCCTCCCAGAGATATCTCAGTTTGTATCAAGTTTACGGAAACTATGTCAGAGAAAGAGAGACTAGATAGGTGATAGATAAACTTATTGGTTTCAAAGAGGACATTAATGTTGATCGACATATCTGACTTCTATGGGGCAGTCCACCAACCCAGAAAATATCAGCCACAAATTGATGCCATAGTCTGGTCTTGAGGCACAATTTCCTCTTCCTCAAGTGAAACTCACTTTCAACAGATTAGATAAGGCCCACCTGCTTAATTAAGAATGATCTCCTTACTTAGAGTCAACTAATTGTAGCTGTCAATTATAAATGCTGCTCTCATGCATGAAATTCCATCCGAGGACCACCTGGACCACCACTTGAGACTAACACTAAACACCTTGCCAGCTTTCCTGTGGTGTGAGCTATTCTCTGGAGAGCCACTCTCCCGGTCCAGCCTAATTCAGTTATCTTTAGGAGAAAGAGGCAAAGTGTTATGGAACAAAGGAAAGCCTGTAGAGGGTGTGTTTGGGAACACTGATGCCATCAGCTGAACTGGCTTGCTCAAATTTGCATGACTAGCTGGATTGCAAGAGTCATCCCAAGTCAGAACCACACAATACTGGTACCTGTAGGTAGACAGATCATCCTGCCACCAAGTACTTTACAGGGCACTGTGGGATGAGTGTGCAACTACGTTGTAAATTGATCATGGGTTACAAGAGAAGTCTCAGGCATCTTGCATTTGTTGTCTGAGGCCATTTGTGCTGACTATTGTCCATTCCCTTAGTAAAAGCCTTGTGTTGGCAGACAGCATTTGTTTGTGCATGTGTTCGTTTGCTTGGTGGGTATGTGAGGGACTTATTCAGTGAAGAAGAGACCAGAACATGGTTTGTCCACCGAGCCATCTTACCCATCCTCAACAAGTATTTCTGATTGGGGAAAAAAAAACTGAAAATCTTCTGTGAGTTATCCCACTTCATGGTGCTTCCATCAATTATTCCTGCCTCCTCTGGATGTGACCACCTCCACTTTACAGGTGATCATGAAAACAGATCTGTTTCTGTGACTTTGGGAATAAGGAATCCCTCTGTATGACCTATAGCCCCATACATGGAGACATCATATCATACCTGATCCTAGTGGGAGGGGCTTCCAAGCAAGCCCACAAGCTCCCCAAAAGGATGTCCTTCTGAGTCACAAAGCTGTGGTAAGCTCTGTCCATCTTACCTTCCTACCTGGCCCACAGGTAGAGAGGACCAGCAACAGGCACCCATCCTCCAGCTAGAGACTCTCACTGTCATCTGGCCCCCTTCTGCCCTTACTCTAGGCTGCTCTCAACTATAATTTCCAAACTCCAGAAGGAAGTAATTTAGCCTGGACTGCTTAAAAGGGAAGGTGACACAGGTCCCCACAGGATGTAAAAGTTCTCTGACTCTCTCTCCACAGCAGTGGGAGGTAGCTCCCATCGCCCACTTCGAATATTTGCCCTCTGTGAAGCATCTGCCTTCCACTAGAAGCGGAGGACCTGTTGACACCTACTGCCACCACTGCTAGCCTGTCTCAGGCCTGGGGTGGATGAAATGTGGGACAAAGAAGTGGCACCTGCCCAGTCAGCAGATCCAAGGCTCAGAATGGACTTGTGTCAAAAGAGAACAAAGCACATCCCAGGAGTCCCCAGAACTAGGGACAGGATTCTTGACATATGCTGGGCTCTAAGACAGAGAGACCTAGGTCCAGACCCAGCACAGCTCTGCACCAGCTACAACTGAACTCTTCCCTGATACAAAAGCCCATATCACTATTCCACAGGGTCCTAGTATAGTCAATGTTATTTACATAGTGTTGGCCCTCCCAGTTCAGAGATGCATGCTTGGGCAGCTCTAAAGGAAGCTTAGCTAGCCCGGTCTTCCCACCATGGACTCCCCAGGGCTCCCCAGTGTGTGGTATGTGGTGCCAATAAATCCTTTCAGTCCTCACAGAAGAAAGTCAAAGCCTATATACTTTGGCAGATAGACTCCCAGGGTTCCCTAGATGGCCTTGCCCCTGCCAACTGCTGTTGAAAGTGGGGACTTTCAGCAGGAGCCATGGTCCTAACACAAACTTAGGTTTATGTAGGGTCATGTAAATCTCCTTCTACCAATGAGATGTACTTACATACAAATACACCCAGGGCTTAGTAAGAGAGCACAAGGGAATTTGGGGGCTGCCAGCACTGCAGAGACTTCAAAATATCAAAGACAGGGGCTGGGAAGATAGCACAAGTCATTAAAATGCTTGTCGTACAACCATGAAGACTTGAGCTCAACCCCAGCACCCACCACAAAAAATCAGACATAGTGACATGAATTTGTAATCCCAGTGCTTAGGAGGCAAAACCAGCCAGCCTTGCCTAATCAGCCAGCTCCAGGTAACAGTGAACAGTCCTGTTTCCAAAATCCAAGGGTACTGGAAAGATAGCTCAGCAGGCAAAGTGCTTATCATACAAGCCAGGTGACCTCACTTTAATCCCTGGAACCTATGACAGAAAATAAATTCCTGAGAGCTGTCCTCTGACCTCCTCATACTCCATGGCATTTGTGTGCCCCCTCCCAAAATAATAAATAAAATACAATGTAAAAATCAAGGTAGACATCTCCAGACAAGTAATACCTGAAGTTTACCTCTGGCTTATATGCATGCATGCACACATGCACATGCACACACACATGCACATATACTACATGTGTGCAACCATATATTTGTGCATACATATACACTAATGTTACAGCAGACCCAAGAAGAAGCATGGAACAATTGGTGCATGCCCACCTAGAAGAGAGCATGAGACCTTGTATCTTTTGGAAAGGGAAGCTGAGAATATTGGGGCAATGGGGAGGTGTGGAAGCTACAATTTTTTGGAGGCTCCTAAACTCACCTGCCTAGTGTGCCCCATGAGGCCCCGAGTGCAGCTGCCAGCACAAGCAGACACACGAGTGGTGCAGCCAGAATGAAGACATCCGTACCCAAGGCTGCACCTTTCGACGGAATTCTGGCTCTTGCTGCTTTCATTAAGAAAAACAAAAGACATGAGCGGAGCATGGTTGCCTGGGAGATGTGCAGGGAGGTGGAATGAATGAGTTCTTGGCTTGTTCTAGAAGACAGTCTGTGAGGAATGCACTTGGTTTAGCCATGCTGTCTATGAGCCTTAGGTGAATGAGAAGGCAAGAAAAAAAAAAAAAAAACAGATTCCCACTCCACACTGACTGCCAGCTCTGTCCATCCTCCTACTTCATCCAAGCTTTGCCCTCCCTGGGCATGGACAAGACAGAGTAGCTGCACCCATTCAGTCGGCATTTGTTGAAGACCTACTAAGTGCTAAGCTCAGAGCAGAAAGCACTTGCAGGAGGCGCCTTCCCCTCAGGACAGCTACCACTAGCTTGATCTTTCCGTTGTTCCTGTTCATCTGGTTTTCACTCCCTGAACAGCCTCTTCAAAGCCACCATCTTGAGGCATGTTCTCAATAGCCAAAAATGTACAGATGGGAAAAGGGCAGCAGAGCTAGGACAAGAATTTGGAGCTCCTGGCTCTCTTGTAATGACATATTCTTCATGCCTTCCTTGTGGCACATGCTGTTCTGACATGGGCTGGCAGGTTGTAGCATGGGCGGCACCTGGAGATCTGGGGACAGGTATGGGGATGCCGTGTGACTGCTTGGGAGGGTTAGAGTTAGCAGAACTCCAGAGCTGACATCCCACAAGGTCAGGCAAATGTGTCTCCATTGGATCCCAAAGGATATGTCAAAAGTCAAAGGCACTGCCAACTTATACTTGTAGCTGGAAAAAAGGAACTCACCCATGCAAACAATCCAGGGTCCAACCATAAGATGTTTTAACATAGGCAGATCATACGAGAGTTATTCAAAGTCATAAATGTGGAAGAAGGAGGAAAAAATTAGTGGGTGTCTGGGAAGGGAGTTTTAGGGTGTGGGCTGTTGCAGGGAAGTAAGACTGAGTGAGGTTAGCAGAAGGGAGTCAGGGCTCCAGGCTAGGAAGATCACACCTGGCACCATATTCCTTGAGAGCTTTGAGGGTCAGCCTCCTTCCTCCTCACGTGGTGAGGCAGGGGCGGCATCAGAACCGGTCTAATCCTAATCTGTGCCATTTGGAGTTCCCAAACACTGGCAAGCATGGTGGGCTCTTTCGAAACAAGAGGTCAGTTGGATTGGCCTTTAGCACCCCTGCGTGTTGAAGGAGTTGTTCCCTCAGGCACGGGAGTACGTCAGGGACAGATTCACACTGAATTGTAGAAGAAGAAAAAATACTGACCTCAAAATGACAGGTCATTAATAGTAGGCTCCAGGACTTTCATGAACAGGCTCTCCATATCTCTAGTGAGCACCGACGACATGATGGCATGGATAGGGGCACAGCCTTTACCTCGGGGGCGGGGTGGAGGGGAGTGGAAACTAAATAGGAAATGGTACAGCCGGTGAACATTTACACAGGGAACTGTGGGGGTCTCTGTCCGTGGTGCTGAATGGACTGGGTTTGGGGGAGGGTTGTTATTCTTTTTTGGTTTTTGGTGGTGGTTGCTTGGTTGGTTGGTTTTGTTGTTATTTCTGTCTTAAGGGTTGACAATGGGCAGGTGGAGCTGGATCTAGAAAGCACAGGTTGAAGACTGGCCCTGGGGCAGGAAGCTGTGAATAGGGGAGCCTGCCATGACAAGCCTGCTAAAGAAGGGTGTGCCTGAGTAGCTCAGATTAGGAGGTGGCCACAGCTATCCATCCTTGAGGGAAATGGAAAACCAACCTTTGGGGTATGGATGGGATTCCAGCTAGCTATGGCACCCTTGAAGTCTCTCGGCTCTCTTGTTCCACCCTACATCTGTCTGCCGAGTACGGAGGGATGTTGAGGCTGCCTGCGGTGGGCGGGCCTGGCACCTCCTTATTAAGACATCTGTGCCTCTAATGAAAAGTTACCCGTTGCCGGGCAGGGAAGAGACACAAATAATTATGAATCAATTTAGCTCTGGCCAGCCATCTGCCCAGACCTTCTATTGGGGGAGCCAAGGGTAGAGGCGCTCTCCCCTCCCAGCCAAGCCTTAGGAGCTGGACACCTGAGCAGGTGGGGCTTGGTCACTTGGCATGGTAGTTAGGCTCAGGACAGTTCTGATCTCAGGGGAGGGAGGGGGTGTCCTGCAGGGTCACCAGGTACCCAGGTTGGCCCAGCAGCAGGGCAGCGGTGGCAAGTCAGTGTCTGCCTCACGTGCTCCAGCCGCAGTCACCGCTCAGTTGCTGTGGAGGCCGCCCCCTCCGCTGCCAAGACTACGGTTGCTCCTGAAGCATCTGCCGCCGGTCCCTCCTGCGGGCAGGGAGCCCAGCGCCGCCCGGAGGAACGCGCCAGTTGTCGCGAGTGCCCCGAGGCCCCCTGACAAGCTGGCAATTTGTTGTTGTTTGTCGAGTGCTTTTGTCATGCAAACCCGGGAGCCGGTCTCTGCCTTGGGCTCCACATTGAGGAGGTGGGGCAATTCGTTCTCCTTTTTCCCCCTTAGGCTTTTGTAGATTGTAATAATTGATGTTGCTTAATTTACATTAAGTCACATAAAGGAATATCTCCCATTTAATTCTATTTGGTTTTAGTGTTTATGACTCTCTACTAAGCCATTGCTCTACACTTTAGAGAATAGGGAGATTGGTGGCCTGGCCTGGGAGGTGAAGTCTGCCTAGGTGGATGGCCACACTCCTCTGAAATTCTTACCCACCACCACCACTGCTGCCTCTCAACACCCCTTAGGGAGTGGGACCTCGCATTGCTGGGAAAGCCTCTAATGTGTTTCATTCTTCCAAGATGGCAGCCTGGCCTTCCTCACCCTGACCTGCACCTCTTGTCACCTGTGCATAGGCCCTGTGCAGTCCTCCCTGGTGGTAAATGCTTGGTCCCCAGATAGTCATTTGGTACCACCAGATTACCATGAAAGGTGGAGGGAGGATTCCTGGCAATCTTACTAAAACCTGTAAAGCGAACACTGCCCTTTCCTTAGCTGGTGTCACATTTTCAGACTTTGAGTGGCTCCATGCAAGTGCTAAAGGTGTGTGTCAGGGAAGCTGGGGTCTGAGGTGGGGGCTCTTCCATGGTGCCTGGTGGAGTTGGGAGTGCCTTGACCGAGAGGGCGCAGGAAAGATGGTGCAAAGCCACCTTCTCAGGCCCTGTCCTGTTCTCCTGCCTAGTGCAGGTGTGTGACTAGAACTGGGGGCCAAGTTGTCCCACAAGGTACCAAGGCATCAGGAAGGATGGACAAAAAGTATGCTTTTATGGAGAGCCACTGGGGGGGGGGCAATTGACAGATAAGCCAACCTTCTCAAGATTTCCCAAGGAGAATAGAGATGATGGTAGGCCAGAATGGGAGGGGCTTTGGGATGAAGAAACCGGGAAACTCCTTTGAAAGGACTTTGACCCAGGACCTGCAGGAGCCCTGAAACATTCTCAGTAGCCCAACAGTCCTGCCTGCCCTGCAGTTTCATCCCTACCCCAGCCTGCTCTCTGCTTCAAGTTCACCTTCTTCAAGAAGCTTTTTCAGTATCACATTCTGGCTCTCTCAGACAGCAGACCACAATGTCTCTCTGTCTCCATCACTGTCTCTGTCTCTATCTGTTTCTGGCTGTGTGTGTGCACGTGTGTGTGCATGTGTGTGTGTATGAAGGTGTGTGTAGAAATTGCTGTAACAAAAGTGGCCTGTGGAGTGTGAGTTGCAGAATGTTTTTAGCACTAGAGTACAGAGCTTTGTGAATGGAATGAAACCCTCACTAGATGACGGCTCTACTGTGCCTGGGGGCAACAAGGAACTTCTGAAATGTGGGAAGCAGCCTACTGTGTTAGGAAACACACACACACACACACACACACACACACACACACAACGCACATGCGCATATCTTCTTTCTGCTTTAGGTTCTGAGCTCCTTGGAGAATTTATCAGTCAAATTCCCAAAACTACCCCACAGAGCTTAAATAAGCCTGGCTCAACAGCACTCTAGGAGGTTGTCCATTATGCAAAACAGGTGGCCAGGTACAAGCACCAGAGGAGATAAGGGAGTGGGGGGAGGAGGAAGTGAGGAAGTGGCTGCTGTGGGTGACCTCTGAAGCTCTTTGGGGACTAGGGATGCAGACCAGTTAGTAGAATGCTCACCAACAACTACAAAGTCCTGTGTTCAGTCCTCAACCCACAGACACAGACACTGGGAATGGTGTTGTTGGCCTGGAACCCTTGAGAGGTGGAAACAGAAAGATCAAGACCATCTTCTGGTACACAAAGAATTTTAGAACAGCCAGGGCTAGCAATCCTCTCCGAAACCAGTAAATGAATCCATTTCCTTGTGTGTAAGTATTCTTGGAGATGGCTAGGCAGGCAGTGTAGATTTATGCCCTTTTGTAGATATGGGACTGCAACCAGATGCAGTACTCAGCTCGGAGCTCTTCCCTCCAACCAGCCGATTCTGGAAAGAATCGGTTTCTCTCACTTCCTCCACCACAGTCGTGAGAAGATACAGGTGTAAACCATCACCACAGAAGGAATGTGTGCAATGGGATTGTAATGCCTTTTGAGCATGAATTACTCTCTGGCTCCTATGAGAGAAACACAGGCATGGCCACAACTGAAGGAAGCTGTGACATGGAATGGGAGGTATACAGCCAGAGCACAGCAAAAACAAGAAACAGAGAGGGACCATCTTGAGAGACAGGGCCCATCCCTTGTGTTCAAGTCCTGAAGTGCTACTGCCACCACAGAACTTCTGGA
Organism: Alexandromys fortis; assembly: GCF_014885135.2. Taxonomy (NCBI): domain Eukaryota; kingdom Metazoa; phylum Chordata; class Mammalia; order Rodentia; family Cricetidae; genus Alexandromys; species Alexandromys fortis. The sequence continues at coordinate 9,656,155 of NW_026067904.1, forward strand.
AACATGGAGAAACTTGAGGCAGGGTCACTAGGGCCAGTTCCTGAAGTGAGGACAAGTGGGTAGCCCCAGAAAGATGGAAGAGTTGCCTAAACCTGGATTCCAGGTGGGAAAGCAATGGCTTAATGATGGCCCTTGACCCTATGGCCATCTGAAGAAGCAAGGATACACTCAAGGGCAGGAGGCTCTTGGTGAGAATCCTGGTTCCATCCCTGATGCTTATATTGGTCTCTGTCGCATCAGAGTTACAGTTTAAAGTCCCCTCACAGGTGGCCTGTCCATCTCCTGCCTCCTCCCCATATCCCTTATCTGCTGGCACACAAAGCCAGACAGAAGAGACCAGACATGACTGAAGAGGACAGTTTCTCACATAAGACGTTGTGGCCACTCATAAGCTCCAAGTACAGGGACATCAGAGAGGACCCAGAGCAAACTCTTGACCCTGCATTTCACTAGGATTTACAGCAGTAGTTAAGGGTAGGCCAGATAGTGCTGTAGATGTCTGTACTAGGCTTCTAGAAGGTTTGTATTGAGTAATAGCAATACTACCACGGCCAGCAGCATCTGCAAGCTCCCACTTACATCAGCTCCCCCTTCTTCATCCACCCATTCAGTATTTGCTAAGTACTCCCAGAGATTCCTCCTCCACTCTACTCTCTGTTTCGCTCATCTTTTCCAGGGCCATTCTACCACCATCACCAGTACCACACACACAGACACACAGACACACAGACACACGGGGGGGGGGGTTGGTCACTCACTTGCATGGGGACTGTCTCAGCAATGAGACTTGCCTTAAGTGGGCCCAAGAATGCCTAGGAAAGAGGTAGAGAACCTCCAGCAGCTTCCCTTTGAGAGTGCTCTGTAGCTAGGGCATCTAGGCAGGCGAGAGCACAGCCACATGCCTTGGATCTAGGGCACTGAGGTTGCCCACCTTTTCCTTCCCAGGACCTTCAGGGGTTGCTTTAAAATAGAGAGAATTAAATGGGGATATGCTATTGGGTTCAGTAGAAGTGGACATTTCCAGGTGACTGTCCTGGCAAGGGCAGAATTACATTCCTTAGACATCTCTCTGAAACCACATTAGGGTGGGGAGAATTTAATACTGTCCATATCTGTGGATATAGGTCACCTACCTACATGGGAGTGGAGGCGAAGTTTCGTAAAGGTTGGCACCCTTAGGTAGGCTAACACAATGATGCCACAGGGGACTGGCTGCCAAAGAGCTGTTGTTTGCTTCTTCCTGGGTGGGACAAGGCAAGCTGATACCTCTTTTTGTTCAGGAGGGACCTTGGGTCCCCAAAGCACTCCTTGGGTCTTTCCCCAAAGGATGTGTGTCACATGAGTGCGTGTTAGGTACCCAGGCTGTCTCTGACAGTCCTTATGAGGGAGCACGTCATTCTTTGACTGCACATGGCTGTGTGGAATCAACTAGGTGTGAGAAGTCACACCTGGCATACTGTGCTCTATCTGCGAATGTTTCTGGTGTGCTTACCTGCACGTGGGATATTTGGGCTGTGGCTGTGTGGCTGTTGGAAAGAACAAGACACATTTCCGGGAGGCAGCAGTCTTGGCAAGTGCGTTGTTTGCGAGTTCTGTTCTTCTGTTCTCCCCTGAGCACAGCCAGAGGTCCAGTCTCAGTGAGCAGATCACTGCCCAGCTCTGTCCTGCACACACTTTTAATTAATTTGGTGCTTTCTTGTCAAGAAGACAAGCTATTTGCTTCCAGAGGATCAGATGGTGATGGATGAAATATAGGGAATAATTAAATTAGCAGTGTAATGGTGGTGCAAGCCTCAATTAAAAAAATATTTCCATTGTCATAAAGTCTGGTCATAAATTTTAGGAGCCTTGCATTCTGGTAGCCTGCCGTTCTCGGCAGCTAGACAGCTACTCTGTGGATGTGGGTTCAGACCAGAATGGGACTGGGCTGACTGACAAGAAACATCAGTGCTGGTGCTTTGAAACGCCCCCTCCCTCTATGCCACAAATGCCCCCTCCCTCTATGCCACACCCAGAGATCTGTCTCACTACATCTAGACATGAAAGAGTCCATCTAAGCCTCATCTTACATAGCCTCACGGTTCAGGTGTGTTCCCATGGTCAGCTTTATTGCTCTCTCTCCAGCTTTGTGTTTCTTCCCACTTTAAACTGAAGCAGTGGGGTGACCCCCTGTCCTGGAGGTGCTGGGTGGAGAAGGATGCTGAGAATCCCAAATGTCCTCATACTGTCCATCAGGAGGCAGCCACAGTGCCTGGATCATAGAAGTACCCAGAAAAATCCTGGAAAATGATGAGCTGGCAAAATGGCCCAAGAGTACCTACAGGGTGCCAGGCAGTGTCGCCTGGACGAAAGGATCTATCCAAGGTGACAAGGGCCAAACAGCTCCAAGTGGAAGCAAAGGGTTGGGACTTCAGACACGGAAGGTGACAGGGTAGAATGGGGGTGAGCTTGTGATTGCAGGTGTCCTCATTGCACCCTGAAAAAAAAACACTGAGAAGCACTGTGTCTCCCTCCTACTAGCACTTACTGTGATAACTGTTCCTTGCTTGGCCTGTTATGCTGATGAGTTACAGGGGCCAACCTAACAGTGCTTCTTAGGAACTGAGAGGGTCTGCAAGAGGAAAGAGGAGCAGGAACAGTGCTGGGGTTAAATAAAGGCCAGACCATCTCTGGTATTCAGCTGGGGGTAAGGAAAGGGAAAGGAGTTAGGGAGAAGTGAAGAAGAAAGAGGAGGAAGAGGAAGGAAGAAGAGGGAAGAGGCCGAAGCCTCTTGACAGTGGCCTGTTTGAAAAGAAGGGACAATATTCCTCCCTGTCCCCTATCTCCTATTATGGGACCTCTGGTACCCTTGCCATCAAGTCTGGTTAATGTTTCATGTTAGCAATGATCCCACAACCTCATCTTCCTTTTCCCCCTTCAGAAAAGCCCCTCTTGTACCTCAGAGTTGCTCCCCCCTCTTTTCTCTCCCTCAGTGAAACTGGCTTTTTAAAAAGATCTACCTAAGACACACTATAGTATTAGCCACCTGCAGGGTGTTTCCTCAAAGCAAGGACAGTGACAGGGAAGACAGCCACATAGCATCCTCTGATGATAGGAATAGAGGAAGGTCTGGATTGATACCATGGAGAAAGTGGCCTTCCCCAGGTGGGTGGTCTTCTCAGCTTCAATGAGGTAATACTTCCTTTCCTGTGGCTCCTTTACTGGGTCTTAGGTTTGAGTTTTGGGGTACCAGAATCAGCTTCAAATTCTACTAGAATCAGAGCTAGAAGAAACAAAGGTAGAGAAGAGATGGCAGAAGTGTCCACCCTGCAAGGATACCCAAGCCAGTGAAGAACCCAAGCCTTGGAAAACCCCAGACTCTTCCACCAGCCTCCCCAAATCAGCCAAGGTCCATAGACCTTGAGCTCAGAGTCCCTGTTTGCTCAAGGAGAAAGAGAAGCTGAATCCAGTCTTCTGAGGAGTGGCTGCTGGCATGCATGGACCTGCCTCAGCCTTCGGTTCAGTACCAGGGAGTCCACGGATCCTGATAAATCTTTTGAAGAAACTTGGAAGGAGGGGGAGGCAGACTTTGTCCTGCAAATGTAGAGACCAGCAAGGGCTCAGGGCTGAATTTAAAAGCCCCCTTTCCCTATAATGGTGGAGGCAAGGCCTGGACCAGAGGCATATGCTCAGTTAGGCTGTGAAACTGCATTGCCTCAAACCAGCAATCTGTACTAACCCTGCTGTGGCAATGGAAGTGAGGAGGAGGAGGAGGCCAGGGAGGAGGACATCCTCCTGGGTTTCTGCTAACAAGATTTGGGCACAAAATAAAGCAATGTCCAACACTATCAGAATCTGCACCTTGAGTGAGGATCAAAGTACACACTCCCAGCCAAGACCAACAGGGCTTACCTGATGCCACCGCTTGGAATAGACCCCAGAAAGCCCCAGGACTGGAGAAGAGGCATAGTGAGCCTTTTTTTCCTGCTTCTTCTTCAGGTCACTGAGAGTACAAATGTACTCCATAGAAGGCAATAAAGCTGTTTCAATGCAAAGAGAATTCACAGTGTAGGGTTTTGCACACACCCCGCGGTATGAGAACGAAGCAAGGAGGTGAGTGGTTAGTCAAGGACGGATTCTTTCAAACCCTAGAGGGGAAACGATTTAGGAAACAAGAAGCTATTTAGGAGCATAACAGTTAAAGATTATGGAGAAGGGGCTGAATTGCACCTAGGTGCATTTTCTTTATGGCCTTGTTCTATCAGACTTTCCAATCCCGCCTTTAATGGCGCCATGTTCAAGTTAATTTAATTCAATCAAAAGTTCTATTTTGACTTTTCCTGGGGATAATTAGTGGGGAAGCATGTGTTCCCTCTCTCCTTTAATGGTGTCATCTTCTACACCATCTCTAGGTCTCTAGCTCTGGGTGGCTCTGTCGCCATCATGAAGTGACTTCCCATTCAGCCCTTATGTCATGGTTGCTTCCTGGGTGCAGGCCTCTCTCCAACATGGCCTTTGGGAAGAAACTAGACTTTTTCTACTAAGGGTCAGTGCTGTAATTTCCCTTTCCTCCTCACCTACCACAGACCACATGCATGTTCCCCAAGAGTCAATCCTCAGCCCAAAACACTGTCTCAGCCCCTCCCCTACAGTCCAGGGCAAGGTGTTACAGCTTGTTGTGGTCCCCAGGCCCTGCTCTTTCTGTGGGGACTGTCCCTCAGCCACATGTCTTTTCTCTCTCCCACCTTAAAGCCTCTGTTCCTTTGTATATTTGGGTACCTGTTTTCAGCTTGTGGAGGACCCATCCCTTATCATGGGTACACACACTATAAACTATAAACTCCTTCTTTCCCTTTTCACCTCCCTCTCCTCCTTTGAGTCAATTATGACTTCCTCTTAGCTTCCAGAATACTTGGTTTCAACACGCATCACACAATATCTTTGTACATCTGTATGTCACAGTTTGTGATCAGATCTACTTCGTGAGGGTTAAACTGAAGGGGCAAGATAACCATGAAACATAAAATTAGGTAAATCAAATAAATAGAAAAGTAAGAAAGGTAAATACATTAACTTATGGCCTAAGGTATAGATGCTGGGAAATTTTTAAAAAAAGGTTTTTGCACACTCAAGCACACATTACCACCTAGTGGCCAAATTTAGAATTGCAAGTATAGTTTATTGTGATTAAATGAACTCTTGACTCTAAATCTAACTTCTGAAGTAGCAATAAAAGACATATTTGAACACTATAAATACAGTTTCTGAAAATAATATTCTGGTCACTCCCCAGGTTTGTGTCACTGTTAATTATGTTAATGGGTATAAAAACTTGGGAAAAATATTTCTGATAAGTATATAGAGAAAACAGACCAAACAAACATACATTGCCTGCCAGGTATTGTGGAGAAGACTCCCTGTGTAGCTGTGAAAAAAAGATTCACAGATGAAGCAATTATAGAAACAAAGCTAGATTGTGACATATTGTCATAGAAACAGGATTGTGGGGATGCCAGAGATGGCTCCCTGCACAGGGCAGGATTTGAAGACTCATCTCATTAGACTAAAGTCAGCCGGCAGGGAGGCACTATGGCTTGGGGAGATAGAAGGTGACACACACTCCCTGCTGCTGAAAAGCCAGTAAGTAGGAGGTGTGAACTATCTCGAGGGGGGGGGGAGGCTATCACACAACAGCACCCTCCTTCCTGAAGGTCCTTGATCCTAACACCACCACAGCCCGGGCTAGAGATCATATTGTCCTAACAATGTGGACCAGGCCCATATTCTTACAGATACAAAAGAAGGTTTGAAACGGGGCCGACATAGAAAACCTAAGATGCATGGTGCCGTGGTTATCAGTGAGCTCACTGGAGACGTGTGAACCCCTGGAAACATGGGTCACCTGTGTGAAGGAAAGGAAACCAGGAACAAACAAATCAGAAAAGGCGCCTTAGCTTTGTTCCCAAAGGTGCCCATGACTGAGGTGCGGAACAGTGGGCACTGCCCAGTCCAATATCCCAGAGTGTTGCCCATGTATTTCTACCTGCTCTGCACTTGATCTTCTTCCTAGCAGCCCTCCCTGCCATCACAGGGCACCGACAGGCACAGGCTTCTGTGGCCATGGGACCCAGAGGCCAGTGTCCTATTCATAGCTTGACATGAGTGACCCTGCAAAAGGATGCCTCCAGTGTCTCCAGCACAGTCTGGCCGGGTCCCTGTCCCCTCCCCCCTCGTCTGGAGATGCCTATAACCCTTCCCCATTAGACCCCCTTCCCAGCCCCGTTCCCAAGCCCTAAAGCTTCCCTCTCCAGGGCTGAGGCCAGCCAGAAGACAGATATTAATGTGCAAATTAGCACAACCCGACTGGGTCCAGATTGCCACTTAGAATTTGCATATTAATAAATGTTTTTGTGACAGCGTTTAGCAGCTCAGGAAGTAAGGAGCCTCCCCTCCCCCCATCTCCATAAATGAGACGGGGGAAGCCAAAATGGGCCCCCCTCCCACCGACCGACCTGTGTGCTTCCTCCTATCAGTCAGTCCATCTATCTCTCTGTCACCCCTCCTCCCCCTCCCTCATTGAGCATCTCTGCCCCATCCCACAGTGAGCTTCGAAGGAGGGAAGGCAAAGGAGCAAGCTCAGCACCACAGGGCTCCAAGAGCAGCCGTGCCCTGTGTGTAAGTGGAAGGCGAGGCAGAGCCTGCTGGACCTCCGGGCAGGCCAGACTCAAGGGGTTAAAGACAATTTGAGGTTTCGGTGATGCTTGGAGCCTGTCACCCTCCTAGCCAGCCGGGTGGGGCTCAGGGAACTGATGTGTCAAGAGCCCCTCCTTGGTGAGTTTTGATGGTGACTGGAACACTACACTACATCACACTTCTGTGGGCCTATTTCCTCTTCTGTAAAACATGACAAATCAGAATCGAACAGGAAGCTGAACTGGACTGTGCTTGGCAAAGTAAAAGAGAGGTTTACAGATGTGACGTGGCGTCTGGTGCAGAGGGGCTGCGTGCTACAGGCGTCTGTATTAGACTGGAGCCATCTGCAGATGGAGGAGAATGTAGGATCGAGTTTTCAGCTGGCTGTAGATGGCCCCCTTCAAGCATAAGCATTCGTTTTGACTGCCATTAGGGAACAGCTTCCTGAAACTCGGTCCAATCTCACTGCCATTTAGCATGGAAACCTGACACCCAGGGGTGTCCTCAAGCTAGCAGTACTGTCCAAAATGCCTTAAAACAAGATCACCACTGTCTGTCCCTGCCATGTCCCCAGTCTGCCTGCTGGAGGTCTTGCTTTGCTTTGGGGCAACTGCCCTCTCGGCCCTCCTGATGGAATCCGTAGCCAGGCACCTCTGATGACAGACACCAGCATAACTCAGCTTTGCCAGGTCACTCGGGAGTATGTGGGTACCATGCTTCACCTAGGCATGGGATCCTGAGTTCAGCCTTCTGTGGAGGGGACATGATGCCAGCCTTGTTTGTAAAGCAGCAGCTAACAGCCCTAGAGTGGGTTTTCCGTGAGGAAAGGACACAAGAGTTTCAGCGCACAGACCGTAAACATTTTACATTTGTTGAATCAATGAAGGGATTAATAAGCCTTGCGGGCCTTTCTGACCTACTTCCTGGTTCTGCGTTGTGCTGTGTTCTAGAAAGAAACGTCTTGCTTCCTAGTTCTCTCATAGGTAGCGAAGGCATTCCTCGCACATGGCTGTGCACACGTGTGGATTCGCCCACCTCTACCTGCTCACAGTGAAGAAGCAGGACCTCAGGAGGCAGTGAGTACTGCTGAGGCCAGCTCTTGCCGCCCTCAGAGTGAGTGCTAGGTACAGGGTCAGGAGCCTATGTTTGCTTGTGTGGAGCTCACTCAGTCACAGACCAATATGAAGCTGGGGTGGGCCAAGTCTGACTTTCCCAGACCCTCCAAGAAAGGCAAGACAAAAGAGTGGTCAGGTCCAGCATGCATGGGCTCCGTGGCTGTTGCCAGATGTTGACCTCTGGGCCTCAAATTTCTCATGTACCAAATCGGGATGTGCCTGTGCCCTTCTTGCCATTATGAAAATGGTCTGCGTGTCAGGTGCCTGGATTTTAAAACACTGTGTGTCACTTAGCAAGTTCTAAGTCAGCACTTGTTGGGCTTTTTCTTAATTTAATTTTTGTTTATTATACTAGGCTAGACACTTTAATTAGTATATCCCTGGTCCTACTCTTTCAAAGTTTTGATGGTAAGTGTTGAACACAGAGTCATGTATGTTAAGTGCCTATACTGCCGCTAACCCCCCACACACCTCCTGTCTCTCTATACTATTCTTAGAATACATTTTATTCTGACTATTTATGGTAGACAAGTGCTAGAAGGTACATATGTGTGTAGCATATGAAAAAATGCACATATCTTTGTCTCCCACAGTCATCTTCTCCCCTTCCTGTGGCAGGGTCAGCTAGAATTACTCATTCAGCAGGAACTCCTGACTGCAGCCCCCTGATGGTAACTCTGGTCTGTTCGTGTTTTCTACTTTTTCTCTTTGGATCCCTTACACGGTTGATTTAGGGACCACAGGAAGTAACCTAAAGAGTGGGCTGGAGGCTCCTTGCAGGCCTGAAGCACACAAGGAAGGCCTCCTTACAGCTGCCCTGGGTAGTTGCTTCTCCATTCCAGTTCTTAATGGCCCTTTAGTGAGTATTGGGCAGAGGTCTTAGTTAGGAAGAACCAGGATGAGCCTGGTATAGGACAGGCAGGAAGGTGTGCTGGAGAGAGGCAGTTACCTGTGTCTCCACCCAGCAGGGTCTCTGCAATCAGAGACACCCTCTAAGTTCATCCCCAGCCCTCCGTCATTCACATCATCTGTGCGTAGTGGGGAGAGTGGGAAGGGACAGAGGGCACCACCCTGACACCCAAAACCCCACTCCATCCCAGAACTAGGCCCCCTTCTACATCCCCTTGTAAAGTAGCATTAATATGCAGTCTCTACTCCAGGACACTTGCAAGGCTCTCATCTAGGTGAACCCACAGGCCCTCTGAGGCAACTGATTGGTAGCCTATAGCCTCAGCATTTCAGAAGCTCAGAATTCAAAGTTAAAAGCCTGAGCTAAACCCAGTCACACTTCAGTGTTCACCTTGGAGAGTGCCCCCTCCAGGTAGCCTTAAGATTTTGTGAAATAATTGTCTATATTCCTCGTTCTAATCTTGCTCTCTGGGAAGGTATGCTTGATTCCAGAATGAATGCAGAACTTGGATCAATGATGCCCTGGATTCTGATGGATGAATAGACAGTTGATAATGAATAATGATAGATGGCAGATGAAGAGATAGAGGATAGTGGATTAAAGGACAGATGGTGGGTTAAGAGATGGATGTGGGTGAATAGATGAAAAAAATGGATGAATGGGTAGATGGATCATAAATAAGTTATAGATAGTAGATAAACAGATAGAAGGATCTATGGTAGATGGATAGATAGACAAATGAATGGATGAGGGACGAATGATTGATTATGGGTGAATGAATAAATAAGAGATGCATGGTGAATGGGTGGATGAACGGCAGATGAATGATATAGGAATGGAGGGATGGGTGGCTGGTGGGGAGAAATTATAGTTGGAGGAAGAGAGGAATGGCAGATGGAGAGATGGATGGTAGGTGGGTAGAAGGTAAGTGGATAGATGAAGAAAAAGATAGTAGATACATAGACTGATGAATGGGGGGTAAATATATAGGTGGTGGATGGATGGATGGATGGATGGATGGATGGATGGATGGATGGATGGATGCATGGATGCATGGATGCATGGATGCATGGATGCATGGATGGATGGGAGGGAGGGAGGAAGGGAGGGAGATAAATGGAGATATATGGTTGATAAGTCACTTGTAGCTGAGTGGCAGAAGCAGAGCAGAGGCCAGCATATAGAGGAAGACAAGAATGTGGCCTGACCAGAGACACAGTGAGGACAGGATTGGAAGAACAAGGAGAGAACTTGCACACAGACATTCATCCCGAGAAAGAAGACCATGTTATATGAATTCTGGGAATGTCAGACACTCAGGGAGTGTGGCGTATGAAATGGGAAGCTGAATGAGAAAAGACCATTTCATGAGGCCTCAGGAGGGTGGCAGATGTTTCCCAGGGTGGGAGGTGCAGCTGAAGGGATGAGCTGAGTGGTATTTGTGGGGTGAAAAAGAACGACAGCCAGTCCAAGAGGAAGGCAAGGGCAGAGAGCATCTCTCAGGTTCTTCACAATCTTCAGAACTCCGAGAGGGTCAGACCTTCACTCTAACCCTTGGATAAGTTCAAAGGGGAACTCAGCAGGAGAACTGAGGCCACAAGCTGAGAAGAGCCTCAAATTCCAGCTGTAGTTCAATGTGAAATGTGACCTAAGCGTCGCAAAGACACATACCCAGAACTCAATGACGGAGAGAAGGTGAAGAGTTGTCTAAGACTAAGGGGCTCCTGAGAGCCAGGCATGGACTACACACCTCTTTTCCTATCGACACAATGCACAGGGCTCCTGAGAGTTAGGCATGGACTACACACCTCTGTTTCTCTCCAGCACAATGTACAATGTGCCTAAATAAGAGATACAGGGAAGGACCAGATTTTTCAGGACCTCATGTAGGCTCTCAGAAGAAACCTTCCCATCCCTACCCAAGCAAGAGGTCTTTCCCCGAGTCTGGCCTTTCTTTTTCTTGATACACTTTTGAGTGGAGAAGCAGAGAGAACCCTGTTTGGGGTATAGAAAGCAGGTCTTAGAATCTCTTAGATGTTTTCTGGGGTAAGGAGACATTGAAGGACTTTTCTAGCTTCCCTGGGATCCCAGATCTTGCTGGCTCATTCAGGAGCAAAGGACTGTGTTTTTCCCCCCATGGCCTCTTATTTGCAGTGCCAGAGCTGGCCATTATGGAGGTGATTAAATTTAAAGACTCTGCAGTAAACTCCAGGCTACAAAAGGCAGCCAGCGTCATTAACACGTAATTGGAAGCTAAGCTTAATGAGGTAAGAAAGAAAAAAAAATGAGACCACTACCCAACTGGGGTACAGACCCACCTCAGCTTACACACTTTCTCATAACCCAGGCATTGGCTTGGGGTGAGAGAGGGAATCCTGAAAGCCATCGGGACAAAGGAGAGCAGAGAGTAAAGAGAACCATGCCCTGTCACACTCTACCCATTCTTCTGGTGCACAGTTTCTGAGCATTCACCAGGTGCCTCCTCCCACCTTCCCTCCCAACTTCACCCCCACCCCACCCCCACCCGTCCCCCATCCCCGCCAGTGAGGCCCTGGGAAGACAAGTGGACAGGAGGATGGGGCCAGCCTGCAGAAGGTAGAATGGAGCCAAGGAGCTCAGGCAGGATATAAAAAGCAAGTGGGCTGCTGGGGAGAAGCCAGACAGGTAGCAAAGGAACTGCAGAAGAGGGGAGCCTGTCAGCCCCCCGCCTAAATGGCCACTTTGTGCTGTGAGGTTAGGAGGTCTAAGTGGGCTGACTGGGCCAGTTTTGGCTTCTCCTCTTCCACAGTGCTTCGGGAGAAGGTGCACCCCTCAGCGGCTCCCCACCATAGGATCCTAGACCCACCCAACTGTGGCTGGCACGAACCTCTTCACCCCAACCTCCTTTCCCAGCATTCGTGGGGTTTTACTTAAAAAAAAATAAAGTCCTGGCTCACCCCCAAGCACCGTTTTCCTTTAATTTGGGGTTTATAATATATATATATGTGTTTACTTCCCTGCAATGAACGCTTCCGAGGGACTTGCTTGGTGCTGCACGAGAGAAGAGAAGCGTCTGATTTATTTCCTCTCCAAGCTCCAAGAAGAATACGGCTGTTAACAACAACAATCCCGCCCATCTTACAGCACTCTCTGCTTTTCGAGGCATTTTAAAATCCATTATCCTATTTAATAGAATTGTAGACTCATGGGGAATTTGTAAAGTAAAGGCTGGGGAATTTGTCCTTGGCCACCCCTGTGGCCCTCTCTGACTCTGCCTCTTCCCTGGGCTCCACTGGGGCCCATCCCCACCTCCATCCACCATGGCAACCAGCAAGGAATGGGAAGAGGAGGGAATAGCAGCCTTCTACCCTGGCCTGGCTGGGTGGTGGGAGTGGGAAATGGTGTCTAATTTAAGGTAGTCTGGAAGAGATCAAGGATAACTCTCTACTTAAGGGCTCCCTTCTGCCTTTCTTCTCTTTATTCCTCCATATGTCCTGTTTCCTCCCCCTCCCCTAGGTCACCCTCATCCCTCCCAGTGGTATACCCAGCTGAAGGAAAATAGTATTAAACCCCAGGGACTGGCTATGCTTCTAAATGGAGATGACCTTCCATAGAGTCCCACTAGAACTTGCTTACCAGCATGAATTGATCTCTATGCCAGAGGGAAATGAAACTGTTCCTACCCCTGAATCCCTGGTGAACCTGTCAAGCCTCCAGCAGCCTTTCAGCCAAGGTGAGGCCAGATTCCAAGGCGCCTGTTCTCTGCCCAGAGCCCTAAGTTCTGGAAAATCGTAAGTCTTGGAAAAACAGAAATGGTGTCAGGGTGTGTGCGACAGTCAGGATTTTTCATCCCCCACCTCTGAAACCAGGAAGCATTGAAGGTCAGAGGAAGACTCAACTATGGCCAGAGTTGGAGAAGTGAGGGACATACTTGGGAAAGGCAAATGGGGCAAAGAAAGTGGTGGAAATCGGGTGACATTTCCAAGTATAGCAGGATTGGGACTGAGCTACAGAGGGGTCTGCACTAGGGAAAGGACAGCCAGGCTGGAGGGTGCCTTGAGATGATGGCAGTGGCCTCAGAGCTAGGAAGGAGGACTGAGCTTGAGGACTTAGCTGCAGAAATGTAGGTGGCCTGGAGACGTTGTAGATTGCTCTTGCTGTCATGGAAAGGGTTGGGCTGACTATTACCCCTATAAGGAGGGGTGAGGATGGCAAGGAAGAAGGAGAGGTGGAGTCAGTCCAGATGGGCACTTCAGGTGCCTTCCTCATTAAGACACCCATTTCTGCTCCCAAGGAACCTGCCTACCAGCTTCTGCTCAGTAAAGAAAATTGATTACTTTCCATTGCAATTAACATCTGGTCCCGGGTCACATCATTAGGATAATTTGTTACAGGAAAAGTAAAGGAAGTAGCTGTCCAGTAATAAAGTTCTCATGGACCCAATTAAAGAGGTCTCCTCCAGCACTTGGGGGTGGGGCTTCATGGACGAAGTCACCCAAGGTCTAGGGAGAGATAACTGGAAACAAGTGTCTGAGGGTAAAGGAGCAGGAAGCTTGGCATTAGCCCTGGCCACATCCCTAACTCTTGGGCCTCCAGTCCTGTGGAAACATCCAAGAGTCCTGAAAGAAGCCTCTTTCCTCTATGTGTGTTGAGTTCCTTGCTTGCCCTGTGAATAATTAGCATCTTACAGATGTGTGGAGGGTCAAATGGGCACTATTGGGTTCAGCTCTGTATGCGGCTGGGGGTCAGCAGAAGGCAGCCTCTGGTAGCACCTGCATCAGTCTCACGCCTGTGAGGGCTTAATTCTCTCCTATTAATCAAGCCTCTTTTTCATCCCCATGAATTCTCCAGCCTGGCCTTCGAGAGGCCAGGAAAACAATGCTGCACTTTCTAAAGCTCCACGGTCCATGTTGCCAAGACCAAGTTCTAGCACAATGAAAAGATGTCACACGCATTGAGAAAGTTGTGCTTACCAGCTTCTGAATGGGATCATCACTGTGGTCATGGGACCTGATTAGTCTCAGAATCAGGCATATGCCTCCATCACCTCCATGGTGACCTCAGGACCTAGGCAGTACTCCCAAAGGTCTCTAATTCTGATTTAATTTCATCCTGGGCTGGCCCTTATATCATGCTTACTGGCTTTTTTTTTCTTCTCTTCTCAACCCAAGCACAAGCCAAGAAGCCCTCACTGTGAGCTTGGCATTGCTTCTCCATAAGCAAATGGAGATTCCTGTAGCTTTTTAGTCCAAGGGCCGCTATAGGAAAAAAAGATATTTTCATGAGGTGTAGCCATAGCCCATGAGCCCCCATTATCTGATTACTGTTACTAGGGTGTTTTTATATATCCCCAGAAGCCACATTACTGGGAATCAGGGCCCAAATACTCATAGAACAACCCAGGACCAACCTTAGCTCCCTATAGAATGCTCCAGGTCCTGAATCTTCCAGCTTTATATTGCCTACTTTCAGCAGAACTTGTAGATATAGGTTGACAAATTCTTGATTAATGGTCTTTGATGAATGGCAAATGAGAATGGGACTATGATGCCCCCAAAAGACAAATCTAAGTCTGATTTTCACCTAACATGGGAGAGGAGTCTCCTGGAATACAGACAAGAGAGTCATTGCCATGATTCTAGAAATAACTGGATGTGGTGGTTCATGTCTGTGATCCCTGTACTGGGGAGTCTACAGCAGGAAGGTCATGAGTTTGTAGGACAGCAGACTACATGGAAAGACTCTGTCCTAAAAAGAGAACAAGAAGAGAATTCTATGACAGAAAGCACACAAGTTTTCAGAGAGATAATAGGAGTCCTTGGGCTTCGCCAGGGCCTCCCCAAGAAGCCAGGTCAATGGGTGATTTCCTCTGCCGACAGGTTGATTTGAGTTCCATGACCCTCAGCAAGTTTTGGCAGAAGTGTCTCATGGATAATGAAGAAAGAATGTTCTGGGTGACAGAAAGATCAGACAGGAATGTAATCATTGAAAACCAGCAATTAGGCAGTCAACCCATGGAGACATATGTCACCTAGCTCAACCACCTCTGTCCTTGGTCCGGCTGAAACCCACATTGTTATCAACGGCTTGGCTTAAAGATAGTCTGTCAGTTGACCAGATTTGTGATGCCTTAGAGCTAAGGGATATGGCACATCTTATTAGATGACAGAAAAAGACCACAAAGAAGTCTCAACTGACAGACAGGATAGGTAAAACCCAGCACGATGTTCAGTAGCAGAAACTGAGGGGGCCTTCTGCCTGCAGCAGAGACATAGGCAAAAGAAGGCAAGACTTAAAAGCACCTGCTGTCACCTGGAATGAATGCTCTGGTGACAGTTTTATAGCAAGTTGCTACAGTGTGTGGCCATCCTGGCACCTGGTGAAGACACAGTGATATTTGAAAGGAATAGGTGTTGGTCTCACTCCAACCAGGTCTGGGGGCCACAGAGGTAATGGGTGAGAACTACATAAGCCCACGATTTGAGTGATGTGTCTAGAATGATCTGCACTTGGCATACATGACATAGGTCATACAGGCTAAAAGAACTAGTGCCGTTAAGCCAAGGGAGGACCAACTGGAAATCAGACCATTCAAACAATGAAACGGCTTTTCCCCTATGCCCCTAAGGGAGAGAATTATGGCCATTCATGGAAGTTTCCAGAAGCAAGCTTAGGGATAACTATGAAAAGCACAATCACTTTCATTGCTGATTACAGGATTTGTGAGTAGAGTGACGGGCTAAGTTACTGAGTGGCTCAACCCCATGTTCAGAGCAAGGACCACTCAATGAGAATTAGATGTGGGATTTGGAGAGGCAGGGCAGTCTCAAAGTCTTCTTATAAAAACATCTGGGTTTCATGGTTCCTACTGGTTCTCAGGGCACCCCCATCCTGATGCATACCTTCTAGGTGGCAAGATCTCAATATCATTTAAGACCAAGGAGCCTGTGGCATCTTCACCCTCACTTCTGAGCAGCAGAATAAATCCACGTCCCTCAGGGCAGAAAGGTGACTATTGCTTACTGCATCTCTGAAGTCTCGGGAAAGGGTTAGCTGATCCCTCAGGAGTGACATAAGGATCCTATGCTCAGAGAAGCTTCCTACCACAGAGACTGTTTGATTGGAAGGTGGGATCCTCATGAGTTCTCAGCTTACAGAACCTGGAAGTTAGGAGCTGGGCTTTCTAGACTGCTGGTTTTCTCTTCCTATGTCCCTCTGGTTTGGGGCAGCATGTGCCTTTCATTTTACAGGAACATGAGACTGAGCCAGGCTGGTCAGCTCTGAGGACAGGGAGCAAAGACATTTGCCACATCGGCTCTGTGGAGGTGAAGAGGGCTGCTGTGATTGCCTGCATTTCACACACCCCAGGGCTCCAATGCAAGGAGACAGGGAGCTCATGGAGGGATGGAAGGATGGACATTTCGTAGGAGGCATCTCTTAGGACCTGTTAAATTAGCTTGGGTACCAGAGAGTATGAGCACAGGCCTGCCTCTGTTCTCAACCAGTGGGAAATTGGCAGATGTGGGGCTTTAAGTCAGCAAACAGTGAACTGCAGCTGCGCACAGGGGTGGGGTGGGGTGCAGAAGGAGAGCTGGATGAACCTCCCCCTCTCCCCCAGCACCGTGAGCTGACAGTAAATATCAGAGGTAATGATATTGACTTTAAGGTATTATGGCTCCAAATGTCACTTACGTTCTCACTCTCTCTGTTAAGGAAAAAAAAATCTTCCTGATGCGATTTACATTTTTTTTCCTTCCTCTGCTTCTCTGTTCCTCTACTGGGGAAAACTGCCCCCATCGTGCAAACTTTGGGGTCCAAAGGCCACAGCTCTTATGAAAATCAGCTCTGAGTCCTAGTTACTAGCATCCCAAGTGACTCATGTAGGACAGAACTAACTTCCCACATCTTCCTTCCCCATCTGGAAAGCTACAGGTCCTGTCCTGACTCCGGCTACATCACACACACACACACACACACACACACACACACACACACACACACGTGTACAAACACACCTGTCAATCACCCCTTAAATTCCCACCTTTGACTTTTGGTTCCTTCCTTTCTGCCTGCAGCATCCTCTTTACATCCAGTCCTTCCTCTCCACAGGGAATCATTTCACATACACCTGAGCCCCATCTGCTTGCCAGCAGCTATACCCTAACATGACTCTGCCAGCCTCTGCGCAGGCCTTATGGGGCTAGGCGTACAGCATCCCAGGCTTCCTCTCCCAGATCTGCCTCTAAGGCCAGTGAGCATTTCCTTAAGGCCAGCCTCTTCATTCTCTGTCCCGGATCCCACAGAACTTAGCTTGGTAAACACCTCTTAAACAAAACAAGCAGTCATCCAGAAGAGCTCTGGAGGCTACAAGGAGATGGATGGGAGCAGAGCCGAGCAGAGAGTGGGTTATGAAGCCCAGACGCATTCTAGACAGAGATGCTGTAAGGATGGTAGGGAGCATAGAAGTATGTGAGGTGCGCAGGTCCAGTATTCAAATCCAGGGATGCTGTTACCCTGAGAACAGCCTTTTCACTGTCCAAGCTCAGTCTCCTGGTCCCTTAGTGACAGTGTCAACGATTCCCACTGCTCTTCCCAGTGATCAGGGGCAGATACAGGATGAACTCCAAATCCTTTCCTGACTCTTTCCAAAAGAACTAAGCCTAAGATCTCTGAACTGGGAAAGGACCAGGCAAGAATCCTGGAGAGGAGTATGGGCAAAGCTGGGTCAGAGTTAGGTCAACTCTAGCCCCTGCACCCTGTCAGTTATGTGAGCCAATACCTTTCAGCTTCAGTTTGCTTTTGGTGTTTTGTTTTTCTTGTCATAATGGGTCTAATGTCTCTGCTGTGGACTCTTGTGTGGTTGTGAGCTAGTGCGTGGAGATCAGAACACCTAAGGGAAGCAGAGCTGGCCCCTCAATGGGACTTGGTTGTTGTCATGGTGAGTGTTAGGAAGACCTGCTGGGGCAGGAATGATGCTATCTGTAAGCAGTCTTCTGACTTCTCCAGTTCAACAAGGGACATAGTGGTCCATGCCTATAATCCCAGCACTCAGAGGCAGAGGCACGTAGATCACTGAGTTTGAGGTTAGCCTGGTCTACAGAATGAGTTCCAGGACAGTCGGGCTACACAGAGAAACAAACAAACAAGGAAACGATACAGACTATTCTCAGTGTGGTCCTCTAGGCAAGAAGACAAGATGAGAGATGGTAGCTACCAAGCCCCCTCCTTTATGAGGCCCCCAGCAAAGGAAGCTCACGGCGTCTTCACGATGTTCTGTGCCACAGTTAGGCAGTTTTAATGGCTAAGTTCTTCAAATGGCTGTCAACAAGGGCCATTGTTATTGACTTGTCATTGAGTAGCTGAACCTAGGGGTGGGATTCTACAATTGTCTACATGAAAATGTCACTTCCTCCTGAGTTGATCTGGTGTCAAACTGTCAACTGAGATTTAAAATAACATTAATAGAGGGACCAGGGAGGGAATAACAGCTCTTCTGTCTCATCCGGACCCCTCCTCAGTTCTTGGCCTCAATCAATCCTAGATGTCAAAGCCATGCTTCTATCTTCCTTTTGTGACTGTATTTGTGAGTGTATGCATATGTACATGTTTCTGCACACACGTGTGTTCTAGTGCACACGCAAATGTGTGTATGGTCAGCAGACATTCAGTATCTTCTTCCTCGGTCACTCTCCACCTTCCGTTTTGAGACAAGATCTCTTACAGAACTGGGAGGTCACCAATGAGCTAGACTGGCTGATCAGTGGGCTTCTGTCTTTACCTCTCAAGCACTGGGATGATGGATGCTCCCTGCCCTACCTGGTTTTTATATGCAATGAATAATAGCAAAAGTCCTTATGCTTACATAGTGAGCATTTTACCCACAAGCTGCCCCATGCTCCTGCCTTCTATTGAGGTTCCATGTAACCCTAGAGGTATGTTCATGATAGAGAAACGTTTAATCCAATCTCTGTTTGCCATACTAGGGGGTGTCTAGAGAACCATATTTCTCCTCCACTGGGCTATTCCCTTGCTCAAGAATCTGCAATAGTTGCTTATCGTATTGCCCGGGCGAAGAGCTGATGCCTAGGTCCTTGGTATTCTAGCCCGTGTCTTCCCTTCCCAAGCGGTTCCTCTTGCCCATCCCCCACCCTTTATTTCAGTTCTCTTCTCTGCCGGCTCTTACTCTCCCACATAAATCATCCTCCTAGTGACCCTCCCTCATCACTTTCATCCCCACCAAGCACCTCCTCCTTTGGGCCACCTTAAGAGACTTTTTGCTAACTGCCCAGATCCTCCCTGACTTCCTCCTGTCCTCCCTCCTCCAATACAGCTGTCTGACCTCTTCAATGTCCCAGACACACCTGTCTCCCTGCCCCATCCCCAAACTACAAGGAGCAGAAGCCCCATCCTCTCTCTCCTCTGTCTTCCTGTGCCCCTTAGCTGAACTGCAGAGAAACCATTTGCACTTGGCTTCTACCTTCTGAAGACAGCATGTGAGCCCTGCTCCGCTAGGAGCACTTCTAATTACCTCCATCAAGCCCAAAGAGAAAAGGGTATGCTCTGAATTTGGGGCATGTCCTCTCATGGACTGAGCAGACACTTTTGGCTGGTGGGCAGTGTGGGTCATTTAAAAGTAAGATTCCCCCAAAGAAACGACAGAGACACCCCGCCTAGACCACTGTCACCTTGCCAGGCCAAGCCTGCCTGCCAGTCCTAAATTCTGAAATTCTTTGCTTAGGATTTCTGTGTTTCTGACTCGTTTCCCCAGGCATGGCCTGAATTCTGAATCTCTGGGATGCATCCTGAAGCCCAGGTCCAGACTGGGCTGATTCCCAGGTGGCTGCCAGGGAGAGGTGAGAAGAAATGCCACTTCTTGTCTTTCAGGCAAAGAGACTGGCAAACAGCAACAGCCAGAAACACATTTGTTGAGGTGCTGGGGAGGGTCAAGGAGAGGATGCCAACAGGTCATGAAAGACAGGAGGCTGGGTGGGGACAGAGCAGGCGCTCTGGGGAGTGGGCTCCAGAACCTGAGTGCTTAGGGAAGCATGGTAAATGGAGGCTCATGGAAGCTCTCTGGCAACATGCCTACTGCAGGGAACCTGAGAACGAAGTACTTCCTAGTCATGGACACCTCTATCTGGCTGAAAGGTCTGCCTCCTGCTGGTCCCTCTCCAGCAGGCCCCTGGTTTCAGAAGCAGTGAACATAGTCTCACGGACACCCACTACCCAACAGCTAGGGGCTACACTTGAGGGCCGGAGAGCAGGACCAGTCCTGGGCATGAGGAAGGGGTGGAAATGGATTCAAGGAAAGCAGTGGTGAGGGAGGGAGCCAGTGTGTGCCCAGTTGTGGGGAAGAACAACAGGTCCAGCCACTTTCAGCTGCTGCGCCTTGACTTGTGCCTCAGGTATGAGAGGGGATTAACAGCTAGCATGAATAGCCAAAGGTAATTCCAGCCACAGATGGCCCACATCTCTTTATTACCTATTTTTTCATTTATTTTGTTTTGGGGGATTTTTATTTTGCTTTGTTACAGGGTCTCACCTGTAGCCCAGGCTGGCTAAGGAACTCTCTGCATTTCTTCTCCTTCAGCCTCTCTGAGTGCTGGGAGCACAGACAGTGAGTGACCATTCAGGCTCTTCCCTTGCCTTTTATACCCAAATCTCACCATCCTTCCTGTCAGGGGCTCCACGCTTTAGAGTTTCTCTCTCTACGGCCACCCAACACTCATAGTGTCCTAACAAAGCTCTTGCTAGACCAGGCTGTTCCCACCATTGGCGTTTTGAACAATGTGACTTCCAGAGGAGCCCTGCAAAAGTCACATGTGAACACTGCAAAAGTCACATGCGAGCACTTGCTGATCATTTTTGTTTGGCCGAGCTTGGATGCTTGGAGAAAATGGTTCCTCCTTCCTATTTCTTGTCTGTCTCCTAGAATGGGATAAATTCGAGTACCTGAAAATGTTGCCTGGATGAAATGTTCTGGTCCTTGGTAGTAAATTACAAATGCTGCAGTTTTTGTCACTGTGTTTTCAAGGCACAAAAGCCCACTTAGTGCCTCCAAAACTCACTCAGGCCCCTGCCCGGGTCACCCGACCCTCTGTGGAAGCCCTGGCATGTGCACAGGAAACTTCGTAGCCAGAGGGTGAGTGGGCCCACCCCGTGCAGGGCAATGCCTAAGGAGGGGGTGGAAATGAGACTTTAAGGAAGGACTGAAGAAGTCTGGGAAGAATAGAGAATTTAGTACTGAGAGAGTCTACTGGATTCAGGCTCCTTTCCAGAAGCCATTTTTTTTTTATCGCTCCTTAAGGGTTCGGCCTGGACAGGGAAGTTTTCAAACCTCAGGGAGGCAGAAGCAAAGGTGTGGAGAAGATTGAAGAAGGAGATATATGGATTGAGAGGGGCAAGGAGGGAGTCCACTCCCCAGACAAAGTCAGAGGAAGTGAGGGAGAGACACCCTGCATGGGGCAAAAATAGGAGAAAGAACTGAGAGAAAGCAGGGAGTGGAGGGCGGTAGGGGCTCCCTGGGCAGGCTAGCAAAGATAAACAGTCTTCGGACTTTCCTCTGACCAACAGACCCGCCCAGCTCACAATCAGTCTCCCACCAGGTAGATGGACCAGCTCACAAAGTAGCCCCATCCCAAAAGAGCAGATTTGGCCACGACCTTCGAGGGCTGCCAGGCGGGGTTAGTCTGCTGCCTAGACTTGATTAACATTTAAATGCCATTCGTGGTGGGAGGAGGAAGAACTGCAAGCCAACCCTGACTGGGTGCCTGAGTGGAGACCAGGCCTGAGAGACCAGCTAATCAGAAACCTCCCCCCAACCTTGATTGACTCTGATTTCTAGGGGTCACAGCTGCAGTCAGCCACAGGTGGGGCGGGTCTCTTTCTGTCTTTATGGGCTCCCCATCCAGCTTGACCCTGTGACTTTTGTCATTTCACCAAGACTGAGGGGCAGGCCAAGTCACATCCTTCCACAGGCCCTCACTGAGGATGGGCCCCGGGCTGCTTTGGTCCTGTCACTGACTGCTCCCTCTGCACAGAGGACTGGACTGGCTTCAGACCCTCTGGGCAGCCTAGGTGCGCCCCTCCCTCTCTTCTCTCTCCCTCTCTGGGCCAAGGGAAGGAACCCACACAGACCCCCTACTAGCAAATGCCACCTCGACAGCAGCTCTAATGGGCTGGTTGCTCTCCTAGCTGAGAATCTCTGAGGGGAGTCTTCACAGAAAACTCAAGCAGGATTTTTAAAAGCCATTAAAAGTGTCCTTGATGAAGCCTAGTGACCCCTGAGGATGGTAAAAAGCCAAGATAGTATATGGAGCTCAGAACCCACGGTGTGTACACACGCACCCCACACGGCGCACTTAGGTGGGTCCCCGCACCATCCTGAGCCAAGTAGAGGTTTGAGACTGTAAGCTAAGCAGGCTAATTTTGTTAACAACCTTCGCTGGATTTACATATCCAGGAGGAGCGCTGTCCTCGGAAGTCATTAACACAGAAGTCTAAATAACTTCGTTAATGGGGCAGCAGCCAGATTCAACGCCAGCTTCCTGAGAGCAGCGGGAACCCTGAGCCGAGAAACTGGGGAGCCACTGCTCCAGCTGGAAACCCCACCTCGAGATTTTAATTCCCAGCCACCCTTTAACTCTTCGAGTCGGAGGTCAGTTTGGCTCCAGCTTCAGGTCTGCCCTCCAATGCAACAAAAGCGGGCGCATTGGAAATGCGTACCTGTCCAGAAGACAGCTGCGGTCTGTCTAAACTGCTTTCCCAAGCTGGCTGTTCCGAGCTTCCCCACTGCTGGGGGCCACGTGAGGGAACGCTGTTGATAATAACGAGAGTTTAGTGAGTACCTAGGTGGACCGTGCCTATGCTGGGGCTGGTGTCTAACACACGCTGTTACTGGGCAATTTGGCCTCCCTTTTGGGTTCTTAGTCTCATTAATTAAAAATAAATAAATAAAAATGGACTCAAAGGGAAGTTTAAGGACAATTTGATTAGAGTTTGAGAGAAAAACACCAAGGCAGACAAGTCGCAAATCTTGACGGCCAGAGGGAGAGGAAGAGCAAAAACCAGGCCAGTCACGGTACTGGGGGAGGGGAGGGGGACTTCAGAGAAAGCCCAGAGGGTCCCCGAGAAGCTTGTTAAGCTTTAGGTCAGTATCCCTAAAAGAGATAAATAAAAGGCACAGTTAAAACGCGCTTAGTATCAGGCTGTGGATCCGACTTCAGAGGGCAGATTCCAAACTCTTACGTCCCGGGACAAAGGACTGCACCGGCTGCACACAGTTAGACATAGAAATGGGTTTTGTAAGCACTCCTGAGACAGAAGTGAACCAGTGCGTGGAGGGGAAAGTTCCCCAAAGCACCTGGCCAGGGGCTGCACGGTCCTTTACAGGACTTTGACACAACACTTCCCTTCCCTTTGGACAGCCCGGGCCACAGCAGCCCTTAGCCTGTTGGCCAGATGAAACTGGATAGAGACTGGCTTCACGCCTTTCTCTGCCAACTGGCTTCTTTCATATGTTAATCTTGTTTCAGCCTGGTCCCCACTCAGCTGTCACCGTGCCCTCCGCGATCTTCACTGATAATGAAGTCGTGTCCCTGGAGAGACTGGGGAGACGAGGTAGCTTTTCAGTCACTCAGCCCTGTGCACTGGTGGCGCAGCTCAACCCTACACTTTGTAGATGCCCCTGTGTCCTAAAAGGACACCCACTCTAAGGGTCTGTAAGGGTCCCGGTTGCCTCTCCTGTAACAAAAGACAGATGAGCCAGATACCGTTTATATAATCCAAGGTTTTCATGACACAGAGCCTTCAGAAATGAAGACAGAAATGACTGGAAAAACCGCTTTTAGTCTTAGCTTTGCTGAAGAAGGGACAGTCCTATAAAAATGGGATTTCATGATGCTAATAGCTTGAGGCGAGAAACCCCAGCAAAGGGCATCTGAGTAATTCTTCTTGACCTGTGGGCAGCCTTACTTCCTCCCATGGGCAGATAGGCCTCTGAGGAAGGGAGAGTGGTGTGCTCTGGGGGAGACAGGGTATAGTCTCTACCACCCACCTTGAAGAAGGGTGCTGGTTCTGAGGACTCACCTCAGAAATAGGCCTGAGGGCAGAGAGACTGTTTCTGAGGCTTCTCCAGTGTCCTGCAGTTCACATTACTCAGGAAGTCACAGAAAATGGAGTCGTTTTCTGAGCACCAGTACCAAAGCCCCGAGTGACCTGACGGCTGCAAAAGACTATCCCAGAGCACAGCTTCCTGCCCCCATGCTCTGAGCTGCCCAGCTGCCCAGCTTGGGGCAAAGTGGCTTCACGTGTATGAGCCTCAGTTTCCCCTCTGTCCTCACCATGAAGACAATGCCAGTGGTGTCATTCCGATTACTTTGTGATGTGCAGGAGCCGACCCTGGCTCTCCGGGCGGTTGTTGATGAGCCACCCCACTGTTAGCAACCTGTTGAGGGCTTTGGCCTTCAGCTGCTTCCTAGGCAGCTGTGTGGACTAGCACACAGTTGGAGTCTTTGGTATCCAGAGTCTCCTGAGGCTCCGTCCATCGCACAGATGCCAAGTGCCTCTCATGGAAGTGGTGGCCAGAAGGTGGAAAGGGTGTTTGTTAGACAGACCTCATCAGGAACAGACAAGCATGGTTGGAAATGAATAACTCATGGCTTTGCTGGGGTCTCAGCGGTGCAGGGATGCTGAACTCCACATGTAGACATGACCTTAGACTGGTCCTTCCTGGTGACCATGACCTTAGACTGGTCCTTCCTGGTGACCACAGCCTTCCCATGTGGCCCAGTTCTGCATGGCATTTGACCCGTTCTGCCTTTGCTTGTTCCTTGAGGGTTGTCATCCTTAGATTTTTCTTCTCGGACCGGTTGTTATTAAGCTGACACCGTGTAGTGGGAATGGCACACCCTGCACCATCCAAAAACCCTGTGGTCTAGAGAAGTAAAATCGGTGCCAGCCACAACTGGAGAGGGGGCCCTGCAGGCCATATGTCTGCATTGCGCATCTGTGCTCTTCATAGCCACGTGTAAAGCCATCTCAGGAGAGAATTAGCACAGCCTCAGGGGGCCCTACCTCCCTGCTTCTCTTCACTCAGCCCCTCCATCCCACCCACTCAGAAGCTGCCACACTGTGCCCCTCACACTGTGGCCTCTCTGCTCTTCCCTCCACTTGAAATGTATTCAGGCCTTTGTGGGTCTGTGGACTCCATGCTCGGACCTCAGCTCCTTTAGAGTCCTCTGACACTCTGACCCTCTTCTAGGGATCCCCTCCAGCCCTCAAGCACACCTTTATAGTACTCATAAGCACCTCAGGCTAAGCAGATACCCCCCCCCCCCAGTGTGGCCGTATGAAAGAGTGGTAAGGCGTGGGGTGAGAGAGGGTTCGTAAAGTGTGCTTGGCAATAGCGGGTCCCTGGGGTCCTGTGGAGGGGCAGGGTGTAGCAAAGGAAGGCTTGAGGGAGGCTGACTAGACTACTTTGGGGAGCTTGGGCCAAGACTACGGGGGTCCAGAGGTGAGGTCGGAGCATTATCGCAAGCTTAAACAAGATCCTCAGTCCCTGACATGAGGTAAGGTTGAGGTGGGAAGATGTAGTGCTGCCTTAGGGACCAGAGCCATGAGACTGCTTAGCTGGGCTTCACCCAGGTCTCTGAGCTTACCGCACGGGCTGTTCCAGGGCTGTTCCAGGAGTCCCTGTTAGGATTACTAAGGAGATTGTTTAAGCAGGTAGGAAAGGGAGCTCCCACAGGTCCACAGCAGGTTCTGAGGGTGGGGCACTGCTTCGGCTTACCCT
Organism: Alexandromys fortis; assembly: GCF_014885135.2. Classification (NCBI taxonomy): domain Eukaryota; kingdom Metazoa; phylum Chordata; class Mammalia; order Rodentia; family Cricetidae; genus Alexandromys; species Alexandromys fortis. Next base: position 9,681,623 of record NW_026067904.1, read on the forward strand.
GGAGTGCCCCGTAGACTCCCCATCTCCCTTGTTTCTCTGCACTTTTGTCCTGCTGGGCAGCTCTCTCCTGGTCTTTCTTTGAACCCCACCTGGCCTTCCCTGTACTCTATATGCTATGCTGCCTCCCCACCCCCCAGCCCACCCCGTCACTCTCCCTTCAATTACCACAACATAGAACAAAAGAATATCTTATTATTTGGTGTCTTTATTAAATCAAGTTTTATGTTCTCTATTTTTTATTTTTAAAGTGGACGAGCGCCACGCTATGTTTTCCTATTCAGAAGCAGAAAGTCAGCAGAGTAGCTTTGCTAGCCCCTGTGGTGACTTCATCCATTGCTCAGTAAATCTGGGGAAGGAAAGAAAAGGGGGGGGGGGGCCCAGAGCTGCTGTTAGAAACCAAATAAGGGTCTTAGTGAGGCAGTGCACAATTTCCTGACAGACCCCAGGACCAGGCCTGAGTTGGGCTCCTGGGGACCTCAGTCTCTTCTGAGGAGGCACCTAGGCCCTGTTCTCTTCACTCAGCCCCTCCATCCCACCTACCCAAAAGCAGATACACTGTGCCCCTCCTCTGCATGGCCTCTCTGCTCTTCTCTCCACTGGAAATGTTTTCAGGCCTTTTTTTTTTTTTGCTCTGTGGACTCTTAAGGCCCCAACTCAGGTTCTCTGTGCAGGATTCCCCCACCCCACCCCCACTCGGCTGACTGACAGCCTCTAGCTATGGAAGCCTAGGAAGGTAGTAGTGGCCCAGGGAGAGGAGATGAGTAGAAGGCTCAGGTGCCACCTCCACCTGGCAATCTACATGGATCGCCCTACCCACTTCCATCATGCCCATCTGTCCTGCCAGGCCTGTGTTTTCAGTTTGTTTGCCGCTGACTGTACCACAGGACACGCGTGCACAAGAGCACGTGCACACACGTGATTCACACTCCCAAGCATCACCTGCATCACAGACACAGCCAGACGTTTCAGAGGACACAGCTTTCCATGCACGTTCACACGTATAGAACATATTCAGGCCTGCAGGCACGGGGACATACAGCACACTCTCAAAAATGCACCTGCAAAGTCAGGAGTGGTGGTGCATGCCTTTAATCCCAGTATTACGGAAGCAGAAGCATGTAGATTGCTACATTGAGGCCATCTTGGTCGACATAGAGTCCCACGCTAGCCAGGGCTGTATGGTGAGAGTTTGTCTGGGGAGAAAAGGAGGGGGGAGCAAACAAGCAAGCAGGTGCACATGTGCACACACTTCTTAGGCACACATTGTCTCTCTCAGAGAGCTGTGTACAAACCCTACCCACACACAATTCAGGGACTTCCAAGCCCAAACCCTGTGTGTGGACACACCCTCCACACAAGAACACAAATGCACTTGCTCGAACATACACGAACACGCATACACACAAGCACACCAGCACATACATGATCCTGCTCCTGATAGCTGGAGAAAGAACTGCCAAAAACCAAAGCCTCTTCCCTCTTGACACCTCCTTCTCCACACAATGAGACACCACTAAGGCTTCTACACCATTGTCCTGGCTCCCTGCTCACCTGGATCCAATGAGATGCCTTGAACAGCTTGGTGGTGCTGATGCAGGCAGGTGCATTAGGGAGGAAGAGAGGGAGGATGGGCAGAAGTGTGCTGGGGAATGAAGCAGGCCCTCTCCCTCCTGGGCCCTGTCCTGGGTCTCTTCCCACCTCAGGGAGCATCCAGCACTGAGGCAAGGGGTCAGAGAGCTGGGGTGAGACAATTCCATCTCTGGGTTTGTGAAAGAATACCCATACCTACCTCTGCTTCAAAACATCAGCCTTTTCTAGTGGATGTTTGAGTGGAGCCAAGCAGGAGCCTATGAAGAGCCATCCTAGCCCATGCTCACTGAGCTCTCTCAGGTGCGCGGTTAAGGTAGTGATGCCCAGTGCCCTGCGTTATCAAATGATGCACATGCTATGCATGCCCTTTGTTCTGTGGGGCCTCATTTCTCCTTGATGTACAATAGCAGCAGGACAAGACGCAGCTTGTTCTCATTCTGCATGACCTTTGCCGGCCACTCAATAAGACTTAGTTTGATGGTCTGTAATGCGGACAATAGTGCCACCTTGCACAGCTGGCAGAAAGGGAGCCTGGTTCTGGCACCCAGCCTGGAATAAAGCAAATGCTCACCTGGGGCGTGGTCCAACCCTGGAGTCTATATCTTAAGAAAAAATGAAAAACCCATTCTGCTGGCTCTGACCTTCCTCCTCAGAGTCAGCGTCTAACCTCCACTCTGAGAGCCATGTCTACCTGAAGGTTGAGTCAAGTGGGAGGAGAGTTAACCCTCTCCCCATGCTCTTTTCACTGCCAAGAGCATCTGCATCCACTATCAAGACCACCCTGGGCAGCTCCTGGTCCCCCGTGCACACAGATCTGAGATGCTGTGGCTCATCTCCACTGCCAGCTGCCTTCCTGAACTTACCGGTCCTCCCAAAGCCACATCCCAAGACAATCCTCAGCCCAAGCCCCACTCCTGTCACACCTTATCCAATGGCCTCGTATCCTTCCTTAAGGACTAGTCAGATTTTCCACTGTCCTTAGGGATTGTTCTTGTAAGAATGAATCCAGAGGTTTTGACTCCAATGCTCAATCAGGCTTAACACTGGTCCCTAAACCCTCCAGGTAAGAGTCCTGTCTTAATGATCCTTATAAACATCAGCCTCTGCTGCGGATGGTTCCGCACCACAGACTGGCCATGTCTTAGACCAATAGCCTGCCCCAATGTTCTACAGCCATGGCTGGTGTCTTTCAGCACCGTGCACGGAGTCTACACTGATGACCTGGTGTTAATCTGCCTGGTCGCACTTGCACATCTTCACGACGCCTTTCCTGGTATTCCTTGGAAGTCAACTAGTCTAGAAGCCAGTATTTCTGAGCCTCCCCACCCACCTCAGAGAGGAAGCTTCTGCCTTACCCTCCTCTGCTGCTGGTGTCCACTTCCAGATTTTGACCTGAGTTTGGATATTTTGATAGTGTCTGAGAAAAGAACACCTGCTCGAGGGCCAGTCTCCTGGATTCCAGACTAGCAGACTTCCTTCCTTCAAAAATGGAGAAAGGCAGGCTAATAAGATAGCTCAGCTGGGAAAGGCACTTTCTACCAAGACAGACAACTCGAGTTTGATCCTCAGAACCCACATGGTAGAAAGACAGAACTGACTCCTGCAAACTGACGTCTGACTTCCACATATACACCAGAGCAGGCACACAGGCCCTGACACTCAAACATAAATAATAAATAGTTTTAAATTTGTAAGTGGAGAAAGGAGGAAATACGGAGGAATATAGTTGTAACCTCAGGACAGTCCTGGTGTGAGAGAAGTGGAAGCTACAGCCAAGTTCAGAACCACCCTACTTGTTGGCTTCCTTTCCTATTCTTGTCCTTGCCTTGTCCAGGTGAAGAGGCTCTTGGAAAGGCACAGCCTGGATTCCTGTTTTCACAATAGCCAGAGTAACAACAGTTCACTGCTTCCAGAATAAGATGTTTAAGACTGAAGGAGGAGAATGCTGTTAGAATCCATGGAAGAAGAAGGACACTGTTAGCATTCATGGAAGGAGGAGGACGCTGTTAGCATCAATGGAAGAAAGAGGATGCTGTTAGCATCCATGGAAGGAGGGGGACGCTGTTAGCATCCTGCCTTGTTTAAATCGTAGCTGGAGACCAAGGGTGCAGAACAATGGAGACCCCATCTTCATTTTTCAGATTTCTCTGTTGGCCACTACTGGAGCTGCATGCCTTGAGCAGGTTACATTATCTTTGCTGGCTGTTGTTGTTGTTGTCGTTATTATTATTATGATGATGATGATTAGCTCAGTATCAGGGTAAATTCAGTTTCTGCCTACATATCAAGGACAACTCATGGGAGCAAGAAATTGGAACTGAGGCCACGCAGGACATCTTTAAGCTGGGCTTGGGGTTGGGACCTAGTAGAATCACCCCTGGGTATTCTGTACCCTGGGCCTGGGGGCACGGGGCAGGAAGTAACGATGAGGAGCCCTTTCTGGGAGAGGAAGCTACATGCACATAATGTGTATAAATGTATAGAATAATCAGCAGCAGACTCAGCTGTCTGCCACTGGTTTGCAAGATAAATTGCATTAATCAACATGATGCCTTCAGAACTCTTGGTGAGCTGTTTCTTATGCTAATTGGGCCACTTAAAGGAGACTGTCAGTGTACCAGGATTCCTCTCTGGCTGTCAGGACAATTACTGGCATGTGCAAGCCCCTCCCTCCCTGCCCCTTCTCCCTTGACTAGCACCCATTCTTTTAAAAAATCTATAATATTAATGAGAAGAGCTATGTTAATTGCCTGGCCAAAAATAAGACTCTGAAAGACGAAGGGAAGTGGGTGAGAGTGTGACCCACAGAAAGGCTTGTGTCACCTTCAAGTCAGTCCAGAAGTCTCTGGGTGGGGGCTCCCCAGAAATGGTAAGTAGGGTCAGGCCAAGAGGTCCAGACCTGCTGCTACTATCAGGACTTCACATGGCATGTACCATGAACCCAAGGAGCTGGGGATCTCAGAATCATGGGTCTTGGTTGAAAGAAGCCTACACTCAGTCCTAGACATTCAGAGCTGCCTTCTAGACTCTGAACATCATCAGAACCCTTGGTCCAGCAAAGCCAGCTCAGTGCCTGACTCAGTAGAAGAGCATGTTCCGTGGTGGTGGTCTTCCCAAAGTGATGGGAGAGGGTATTTGGGATAGGATCCGGGGGCAGTTAGGTCCTGCAGTATGGAGACCTGGTTGGGATCTAATGGAATCCATGTCACACTGCTTTAGAACTGCCCAGGTAGGGTTTTGAGTCTGGTGGGGACTCTAAGCAATCATCCAGCAATCAGGTGTGCTCGGGAGAACAGTTTGACATTCTGGCAAGGAAGTGCTTGAGTGGCCGACTGCTCAGAAACATGGACTCTCAGGAAGTTCCCGGAACACAGCTTTCTTTTCCCGAGTGAGAGGTCTCTGTCATAAGCAGATCATGCTCACAGGGACAGTCTTGGTTTTGCCTCTAGAGAGAAGTGACAGCCTGCAGACTGTTCTCTGCATCTTTGTCAGAGGGCCACTTTCACATCTGGCCTGTCCCTTGTGGGTCAAGGTCAGGACATTCATTGTCCCTTCATTCACAAAACAGGATGCCAATGCTCCTAGGTCTGTCATTTGCCCCTTTCCTAAATACTGCATCCTGACTTTTTTGTTTTGGTTTTTCAAGACAGGGCTTCTCTGTGTAGCTCTGGCTGTCCTGAAACTAGCTCTGTAGACCAGACTGGTCTCAAACTCAGAGGTTCACCTGCCTCAGCCTCTGTCTCCCGAGTGCTGGGATTAAAGGTACCACCACCCTGCTCCACATCGGAACTTAAGGACTTCCTCTCCCTCTGTGTGGCTTTCCCCCCTTCCCTGCAGAGGCTGCTAGACTGTGGTGATGATCCCAGTACATGCCAGTGACTCCGCACCTCTGCAGAGCTAAGTCCACTTGGACGCTGCCTCAGCCTGCTCTGTTTGCTTCCCTACACCCTTATCTCCTGGCCGCAAACTGTCCAGAGCCTCCTTGCGGTGCCTCTAACCCCCAGCTCCTCTTACCACAAAGTTTGCTCTCCCAGAGCTTTGCCCTGATGTACACAAGTCCTTCTGAGTCACACTGCTTGCAGAAGGATACACCCCTGTGTGTCTTTCGGGAACCCATCATGCCTGTCACCCCAAAACAAATCCTTCATCACTCACTGATGCTTAGTGATTCTGATGGGCCTGGTCCAGGCTGCTGCTCAGCCTGCCTGAGTGCACGCTCATGTTTGTTAGAGGCGAGCCTGTGCCTCTCGCAGGCACACACTTAGTACACAGTGCAGTGGATGCTCTATCATTTAGGCTGCCTTTGTGTTTGGAGTGTGAAGGGTTGCTACTTCCCAATTTTGTCTTTTGGGGTTGAAAGAAAGAGAAATTCTTCTTTAAGGCCATTGCAATTCCTGCTGTCACTGAAGGCCACTTGTGGGTCATTTTAAATTGTCTCCTGTCTCCTTCTCCCCACTATAATCCCACCAGAAAGGACCAACTATGGCAGGCATCTGCAACTCAGCACTGATGACTCCCTAGCTTCCTGGTTTCCCCAACCACTTCCATGTGCTTCTTTCAGAGTCTATAGATGGCCTGAGTAGAGAAGTGTGACCTCCTTTACTGGACCTGGGTTCAGGTCTGGAGGGGACAACCCTTCTTTTCCCCAGCCTGAAGGAAACAGAATGATCAAAAACCACCCTTGTCTGGGAGCTTTCCAACTGTGCTCTTGTGAAGTGTGAGCTGTGCTCTGTCCAGCATTTCCCTCCTCTTCCTTGCTGTGCCATCAGTAGCACAGCTGTCTTCCTTCAAGGTTCCCTCATGTCTGTGAGCACACTGTCCCATCCTGTTCCCTTGCTATTCCCATCCAAGGAAAAAGACCAAGGACCCCAAGGCATGTGCTGCCCAGGCCCAGTTCCATCAAAATGACTGAATCCTAATGACTGGGACTCTTGAAGTCCCCCAGCCACGGTGCAGGAATGTCCCCACTCCACTCCTCCTCACTCTGGGTATAGTGAATCACCAAGCACTCCCAGGGAGCCCTGCATGACAATGCTGATCACTCCCCCCTCCAGAGTCACAGGGAAGGGCTGTGCCTCACTTTAGAGGCTGTGTGTTCCTGAAGCTTCCTTGAAGAAGGCCTGGGAGATGATGCCGCAGGTGATGCGCTTGCTATACATAGCAAGATGAGCTGCTGCGTTCAGTCCTCAGCTTTCTCGTGAAAAACGTCAAGTGTGGCTGTGCATGTAATTCCAGTGCTGGGGCTGTGGGAGGCAGGTGGATCCCTGGGACTGTCAGGTGCAGGCAGGCTGGCCACCCGGTGTGCAGGAGAAAAGGCAGCCCCCCCCCCCTCCAGAAGCAGGGCTTGGAAGAATCCTCCAACCTGTGGCCTTCATGGAGTCTGGGACAACTACGAAGTCAGCCCAACACAAAGATCATAAAGTTACAAAGAACATTAGAGAGAGAGAAATGAGAGGTTTATTTATTTCCTTATTTTGTAATTTGATTTTGCTGTTTCCAAGTGTGAATTTTGAAATGCCAAAAGGTTGGGCGAGCCGGGTGGACTGACCTCCAGCAGAAACTTGCAGCCTGCCTCCTGGACATTATGTGGGGAGGACCAAGGACTGCAAGTCAGGTGCTCCCTGGGAGATTTTCCAGATGAAAGCAGACAGTCAAAGAGCCCAGAACAGAGGTGGGGGGATGGGCCTGCAGAGCCCTTATTAATAAATGAATAATTGGCCTAGCGTTCCCCTGATTGATGAGCATAGCGACATGTCAGCATCTTGCACAGAAGGGCCACGGATAAATCTTAGCTGCGTGGCGGCTGTCACCACTTAGCCAGGGAGGGTGGGTGACTGGGAGACCTTGGAGATTGCAGTGTACCCAGGTTAGAAGCTAGACTCTGACTTGGCTTTCCAGCCATGTCCGCTGTAAGACCCCAGGGCATCCTCTGAGGTCCCCGACCTAAGACTTCATCCACCTTTACAAGTCCAGGGCTTCCTCTCCACGATCTCCTTTAAAGGTGCCTAAAAGCACATTGCCAGCAAACTCCCAGACTCTTACCCAGCTTCTCTAGCCCAGCAAGCAAGCACAGCCAGCAAACCTCCCTGTCCCCTCCTCCCCCACCACACTTCTGGCAGGTCTGGTGTGACCCAAGAACAAAAAACATTGCACTAAACTCCACCCTTTTTCTCCACTTCTCCCAGCTCAGCCACTCCCTCAACCCCCCCCCCCCATACACTTTGCTTCCTCAGGCTCTGAACAACAAAACCTAAGCAAGTGGGATGGATAGAGGTTAGGACACTGTGGGGGGCCAGGAAGAACACACCCCTCTGCTTCTTCATTCTCTGGAGGAATGGCCGGTGAGAACCTGGAGGACCCCTGGTGGGCCAGCCTGGCCCCAGGGCATTTCTTCCCACTTAGAGCTCCGGATCAAGAGTGCCTGCACCTGGGTGTGGCTTCTTTGAGAATGAGCAGGCTTTCTGGCTTACCAGGGGGTCTTCCCTCTGTTTGGCAGCCCTTGGTGCTAGGGCTGGGCATGGTGGAGCTCACTTGTAATCCCAGCAATTGGGAGGCGGAGACAGGAGGGTGAAATGCAAGGCCGTGGGCCGGGGAGAAATTCATTCAGTAGAGTGCTTTTGGCAATAGCGTGAGGAGCCCATGTAAAAAGCAAGGCAGGGGCAAATGTTTGTAGTCTGAGCCCCGGGAAGGAGGCAGAAGCAGGAGTCCCTGGTGCTCTTTAGCAGACAGCTGTGATGGTTTGAATAGGAATGACCCCCACAGGCTCATGTTTAAATGCATGGTGATATGTTTAAATTAGGGAGTGCACTACTTCACAGGGATTAGGAATTGTAGCCTTTTTGGAGGAAGTGTATCACTGGGTGTGGGCTTTGGGGTTGCAAAAGCTCCAGCCAGACCCAGCGTGTCTCTCTCTCTCTCTCTCTCTCTCTCTCTCTCTCTCTCTCTCTCTCTCTCTCTCCCCCCCCCCCATTGTCTGTGGAACCAAGTGTAGAACACCATGTCTGCCTGTGTGCTGCCATGCTCTCCTCCTCGTTGATAATGAACTAAACCTCTTAAATATAAGCAAACCCCAATTAAATGTTTTCTTTTATAGGAGTTGCTGTTGTCGTGGCATCTCTTCACAGCAATAAAATTTTGACTAAGGTACCAGCTTAGCTGACTTGGCCTTTGATTCCAGTGAGAAACCCTGGCTCACAAACAAGGAGGAGACCTCCTTCAGCACCCAAGGGTGATTTCCGGCTCCCATGTACATGTACACTTATATATGCACATACATATAAACAAATGCACACACATAGGCATACATACACATACACACAGTGTTCAAGGCTATCCTCAACTACAAAGGTAGTTTGAGGTTAGCCTGGACTACTTGATACCTTGTTTCACAAAACAGAACAAAGACCCTCAGGTAGGCCCTGGGATCTGCATGGCCTCCCTCACCTCCCATTTCCACCCATCCCTAATCCCTTTTGTGAACAGTATAGCCACCCTCCAGCACTCTGTGCCCCCCAGCACTCTGTGCCCCCCAGCGCTCTGTACCCCCCCAGCGCTCTGTGCCCCCCAGCGCTCTGTGCCCCCCAGTGCTCTGCTACAACCTGCTGCATCTCCAGGATGCCACTTGTCCTGCCCCAGGGCTGTGTGCCAAGGTGGGCCAACCAGTCTTCCCTAGGCACTGGGACCCTGTGTGGACAGGCAAGTGGGAAAGGTGTCCCCTGACACTGGCTTTTCTGGCATTCCCTCTAGTGTCCAGCCCCCTATGGTTGCCTCTATCAGGACAGGTCTTGATTTCTAGAAGATTCTTGAGTGAGCCATGCTGAACAGATGACTGACTGCAAACCAGTGTGAATTTAACAGTCCCAGGCGAGGTCTGGCTGAAAAAGGAGACAAGTAGGGGCGATGGATCGATGCTCAGAGGCACCAAGAGGGCTCCCACAGAGTGCTTGAGAGTGGGCGAGCCTGTTTGGGGCAGATCCGCCACAGTGTGGTGTGGGGTGGGCAGAAGGAAAGACGAAAGCAATTGTGAGGATGGGGCCAGGCAGTTAGGGTGGGCAGCCCAGCAAGAACGGAAGGTGGGCTTCAGGAAGTCTGGAGATAAGACACAGTCCGCCTCGGCACACCACACACACTCCCAGAGAAGCAGGGTTTGTAGGGCGTAGGGCTTGGAGTCTGGGCAGAGCCCGGTAAGTGTGGCCAGTAGGTCAGGTGCACTCACAAGCTACCCCTCAAATATGCAGGAATGCCCAGCCCTCATCAGGTAGAGTCTTCCTACAACTCCCTACCCATTTAGACACACTCCCCATGACCACTCACACAGGCAGGGAACTGAACACAAAGCCCACCCAGCCCACAAGCCCGCAGGTCTCAACCCTTAGGCTGCACATTGGTGCCATCTGGCGGTCACTTGAAGAATGTCCTAAGTTTATGGGATCTTGCAGCTTTGGGGATGTTACATTCCTTCTTTCTTCCCTCACTACGCACACACACACACACACACACACACACACACACACACACACACACACACAGAGGGAATAGCTAGTGGCTGTCCATGACAGTACTCCACACCCGGAATGCACGCTGGGCCTCACAGCAGAGCCCCAGCAGGAACACCCAGACACACACACAGTCTTTACCACTCACACATTCTGCCTCTTCTCAAGAAAGCATATGCGAAGCACAGACATATAAAGCTCTGCTCTCAGCCCAGCACACGCACGACAACAGCCAACACCTGCGTGTTCTCAGCAGCCCAATTTGCTTCCCGCACGAGCGAATCCCCTGAGAACAGCACCTCAAGCTCCCACCTCGAGTCGACACCCACATGCTTTAGGACTCTCCCTCTGTGCACAAATGGGGGTGCTGGGCAGACATCCCGCTGCTCTGCCTGCTCTTGTAAACCTGGCATTCACGGAAACCATCAGGGACAGGGCAAGGATGACCCGTTTCCCTGGTACCCTCCATGTTAGAACCCAGGGGCTTTTTGTGTTAATAAAACAGGTAAAATTAGATCCTCACACAGTTTGGGCTGCACCAGGTGGCTCAGAATCACACACACACACACACACACACACACACACACACACACAGAGTCGCAGAATTAGTTATTATTTGACCTCCTCCCCAGGAGCCCATGATTTCCCAGAAGGTACAAGGTTGGGAGAGGATGGTCATACAGTCCGGAGCCAGCAGGGATCTGACCTCTTGTTTGGCCTGTGCTCTCTACAATATGTGGTGGAGGATGCAGTACAGAGAGTCAGGGCAGGACAGATGCACCACCTCACCCTGCTCTCCCTGTCTCCTGAAGCCTGTCTAGTCTACTGAAGCAGGGACCCTTCCCATTGGCACAGCAGCCACTGGACACAGAACATGGAATCGTTCGTTCTGACCCTGCACTCTCTGGGTATTGTGCTCTGTAGCCGAAACCTGAATGCTGTCTTTGTTGGCTCTCAGGAGTGCTGGCAGGGAGCAGAAAGCCTTAGGAGGATGAAGAGCTCTCTCTCTCTCTCTCTCTCTCTCTCTCTCTCTCTCTCTCTCTCTCTCTCCTCTCCTCTCCTCTCCTTCCCCCCCTCTCTGCGTGTGTGTGTGCGTGTGTGTGTGTGTGTGTGTGTGGTTATTTCCCCCCAGTTTAAACTCCTATACAGGTGTAAAATAGCCATAACCTCCACAGGGCAGAATCGTAGGAATTTATCTAAGCAGCCAGGTACGCAAGACTGCATGAACTGGTAGGAAGGCACCTCTGCTTTCAGCCCTTTTAGTGATGCCTCAATCCCTATTATGCACCATGAAGCCCAAGCCTGGAATCTCAAAGGCGTTGCTCTTCCCAGCCTACCAAGGGACTCTCATCATCACGGCTGCTGTAAGCCATTGTCTACAGGAGAGCAAGGCAAATCTTGTACTTACAGCATGGGGATGGAACACAGCGCTGTGGATGGTGTGGGTGGATCATCCCTCAGCCTGACGTGAGCTCCCGTCATGCGAGGCATTTACCCTGGAGGGTGCTGTGAGAAGGCTTTTTGGATTGTGGGTGGTAGGTTAGACCATTTCATCTTTGGGTGTGACTCCCTGTCTCTGTCTTTCTTATCAATAGGAACACACTATTCTAGACGACAATCTGATAAAGACGAACAGACTGTACACAGGTTTCAAGCAAGCCCTAGTCTGGAGAGGATCCTGTCCAGTGGCATCTGCCCTCAGTTCTGTGGGACAGGCAAGGAGGGGACAAGGCTAAGGAACGTGTGTTGAACAGATGAGTGAATAAGAGGCTAGTCGCCAGTCCATGTCCCCAGTGAGCCTTCGTCCTGTCCCAAGATCAGTCCTTGTGTCAGAGAACCTGCAGTTCCAAAGGGTCTTCCACACAGCCCAGAGCCCCATGGGATCGCTGGTGCTGTGCCTGGGATCCCAATGTCTTTCTTATACCCTCAAGTGACCCCAGGTCAGTCAGAGCAGAACCCACATCATCTAGAAAAGCATAAACCCAAGAGTTCAGAGCACCGTCCGTGAGCTTCATCTCCTGGCTGATGCGGGATGTTGGAAGTCAAACTGGTGCCCCCACCCAGGTGTCAGCTGTATTACAGAAAGATTTCCTGAAGCCAAGGTTCAGGGGAAAATGTGCCAACACCTAGCAAGATATCCCAGGCTCGGCATCACAGTGAGAGTTAGGAGGGTGAGAATGCCCTGTTTCAGCTGTCGCAGGGATCCACTGCAAGTTCTTAAGAGAGAATGAGGCACAGCAGAGCTTAGGATGACAGAGTATAGCATGTGAGGTACTTTCCACGGAGGAACACGGGACACACAGGGTCCTAAGTCACCAGGACCACCAGGCTGGTGGTAGCTGCTCATTGAAGGCTCAGTGCGGACTTTGACCCTTAGCCCTGTTTCCTCCTGTCCTGTGTTCACACACAAGCGATTCTAGCAAAAATCCTAGGGAGCCTTTGCATGAGTATGAAAATATGCATGGGCACAATTGCATGCACATACATGTGTGCCCATGTACCTGTGTGATAAAACCCAATCCGTGCAGAGGTGAGCAGTCTCCTTCCCCTAGGTCCTCAGAAAAGCCACCTTCTAGCCAAAGGTTCCAACAGAGGGACACACAGCCCCCCTCCCCACACAGAGGGAGTGGCCTAGCCTCGGGGCAAAATTTATCATCATTATCCTAATATCATCTCTAGTCTCGGCAGAGGCAGCAGCTAAAGAAAATACCAAGGCTTAATTCGGGGCGCAGGAGAGAAAGTCAGGAGATAGGAAATATGATTTATGACGGAAATCAATGCAATCATAATACTTCATGCTTATGAAATTGGGCTGTGCCTCCTGGGCCCACACAGGCCCACTTCACTGCAGCCCTGCCTGTCACCAGAGCTGGGGAGTCTGGTAGTATGGGTGGAGACCCCTAAATTACGTACACTACCTACCTCCTTTTTAGCCTTCCTGGGAAGTAGTAGGGGCACAGGGTACGGTCCAGAGGGGCAGCAAAGAGAAATGAGCGACGAATGTACCGAGCTGGGTCCCCAGCACTTTGCTGGTGCCTTGACCTGCTTGGCCTGCCCTGCTCTGGGAGCCATTCATCCAGAAAAGGCCCTTGAGAGAACACTCATACTCAGCAAGGAGGGGTGTGGTCCCTCAGTGGCTGGGATGAGCTATCCTGTGTATTCTTGCTATTAAAGGGGGACAAGGTTAGCATGTTAGCATGTTACAAGAAAGCTCCGCCCAGAACATGAGCTATCCAGCATCCTACCAATAGTGTTACCCCTCGAGGTAAGCCATACTCTATGCAGGTCGTAACATGTGGTGCTGGTGGTGACTCCGGTGACGGAGAATGTAGTGATGAACGTGCCAATAGCGTTGACTGGAGGAGGTTACATGGCAGTGGTGACCATGGGTGGTGACAGCAATGGGGACGGTGTGGCAACAGCAGCAGTCATGTGTGTTCTCAGATACATGTGTCGCTCCTAGAGCTGAGGCCAGGTAAGATATGCAGACTCTGTGGAAAGGCTTGAGGCCAGTCTCATTCCGACTTCCCAACTGAGCCAAGAACCTCACAGCCTAGCCCGGCATCTTGGGAAACCCTGGGGTCGTGATCTTTCTGTACATCTGGGTGTGAAGATACTTATCTCCCTGCGTCAGAAATCTCTGAACACCATGACAACTGGGAACATGACTCTCAGATGGATATTGATCACCTATGGAGAAACCCCACAAGGTGGGGAGCTTCTTCCAGCGCATCTCCTTCAAGGTCTCTTAGCACAAGGCAAGGCTTCCAGTAGTGGGCAGCTGGCTGAATGAATGCCACCAGGAGCAGATAACTTGTGGCTATGCTTGCTGAATTCAGCAGCAGAGAAAAAAAAAACAGATTCAGGAAAGAGGTACCTAGAAGGTTGCGGGGACTCTGGTGGATGGGGCTTCACTGAAAGGGAAGCGGTTTCCCACCAGGGGAAGCACTGGGGCCAGACGTCTTAAGGTACTTTCAATAGGACCAAAGGGAAGACAAGTCCAAGAGGAAGTTGTGGAGCTTGGGGAATGGATTCTCCCAACACATCCTTTGCTATTGGACGCTGGAGCTCTGGCCAGTTCTGCAACCATTATTAGCCTGTCCCATCCACAGGCTCCCATGCTACTGCAAGCCTTGGGTACAAGGATTGTCGGGAGGTATTCGTTGGGCAGGCCCCAGGTAGATGGCTCAGCCTGCCAGCAAGCATCAAGAAGGCCGGTAGGCTAGGGAAAAACTAAGCAAGGCAGAGACAGTGAGATGGGGGGATGGGGGCTACAGGGCAGCCCAGCAGCTGGACTTGGGGTCAAGGTGATTGTGCTGGTATTTCAAAGGGCATCCTGGGGCCAGCACCTGCCTTGACAAGATTTCAGGAGCTCAATAGGCTTTCCAAACCTAATTAGTGTTTAATGGTCTGGAGAGACACAGCATCCGCCGTCACTGGCCGCACCATGGCCGTGCTGTCCAGCCCAAGGTTCTTAATTAACCTTTAAGAAGCCAATCTGCTAGGCTGCCATGAGAGGTCACACATCTGTCCCCATTCGGATGCTCATGTGTAAGGACCACACTGTCCCGCGTGTGATGCTAATCACCCCCTTAAAGCAGACTTTGGGAAGGGTAAGGGGGTGTGAGCGGCTGCAGGCTGGGCATGGTGAGAGGACAGCACATTCAGGAAGTGTGCTCAGGCTGGGTCCTCAAGAGTGACAGTATGGGGTGGGGCTCTGTCCGAAAGTGGGCAGCGCGAAGCAACAGAACCTGCCTGTGGGCACAGGGGTCACTGAGCTTTCCAGTTGCTCCTGGATCAAAAGTTTTCTGCCAGGGGCAAATATGGGACAGAGCAGGAGTAGAGTAATATAGGCAGAGGGTTGGGTTCTAATCCCAGAAGAGCTGAAGGTTTGGAGGGGTGCTAGGACTTGAAGAGTGGGCCTCGAAGGCTGAGAAGGAACTGTGGGAGCACGTCTGGCTTTGGGCTAGAAATCATTCCAGGTCTCTGACATATCAGATCAAAGCTGAGTGACATCCAGAATGTACCAGAAGCAGGGTCCGAAAGGCAAGGTAGAGTTTAGAATTACCTCACAGAATTGCAAGCCAAGTGGAATTTCTAAGGAAGAAGAGGAGGGGGATGAGACAAGGGACCAGTGGCACCTACAAGTGTCCAGGCAGAAGGAGGCCATGGGTCTGCCTAACCAGAGATGAGGCAGGAAGGATTCATGGGGCAACTGGAAGAAAGACATGATGTTAGAGGAGGAGAGAGCAGAGCTCCTTACCCTTGAATACACACTCCACCCATGTGCCACATGTACACTGCACACATTCCATGCCACACCTACACACATGCACCTACACACATGCACGCACACACTCACATGCACATTAATCACAAATCAAACCACCACACCCACATAGGTCAACTCACCCAATGTGTGCCCACCCGCACCCGTCCCTCACCCCACACTCCAGCTTTCTTACGCACCGAAGCCTGACATGCTTACAGGCGGTGCCCGTGACCCGGAGACCCTGGCATGTTCCAGAAGGAGGATAGTGATCGATGCTTATTAATGAAGCTGCCCCAGAGATGGCTAATTGATGGTGGTGTGCGGCTGTTGTCTGGAATTTAACCTGATTCATCATTTAGCCTGTTGGAGGCTGGAGAGCTGTGTTAATGAATGCCAGGAAAACAGGCTTGGACGAGCTGGGTGCCGGCTCACATTAGAACGCTGGAGCGCTAGGGGCAGAGGGAGGGAGAGAGTAGGGAGGGAGAAGAGGAGGGGGGGTGATTAAATCTAAAGCCAAGAGACAAAACAAATTCCAAAAAGCAAATGTCGCTGCCTGCTGTTGAGAGGATGACTCAGGTTTGCGCTTGGCCAACATCACCAGATTGTGGCGTGGGGATTAAGAGCAATTTCCTCTGCATTTGTCATTTACCTGGTGTGGGTTTTCTCCCCAGGCTTATGCTGAGGCTAAGAAGTAAGAGGGTTCAGATTTGGGGAGGAAGTGGAAGAAACCTGGCTGGGGACAAACCTAGAAGGGTGAGGGGACAGAGAGCATGTGGCACAGGTAAGATGAGAGGACAAGGAGGGAGGGAGAGGGTGGGTGGCACAGAAGAGGGTCTTTGTCCAAGTCCCTGGGCCTGACGCTACCCCCTCTTCATGCCTGCTCTGCTAGCTTGTCCATGAGGCTCTGGGTCTAAATCTTCAGAGGCGACAGTGGCACTGTGGGCTGGAAACTGTCAGCTGCAGATGCAGAGGGCCCCTGGGAAGGCAGGACAGGCCATCAGTCCTAGGCTCCTGATAGCTGGTTGAAGGAGAATCATGGATATGTTTCCAAGAAAACACAAAGACCTTAGGTGTGCAGAATGGCTCAGCCACGGAGCACTGACTTGGAAGGCAGGATCCGCAGCAGCGGGTGAGGGGAGACTCAGCCTCACTGATCACTAAAGTTAGCCTACATGGCCCTAAGACGTCCACATGTTCACACACTCAGTGGAAATGTCCACTCCCCGGGGCAGCTCTCCACCGAGCGGAAATGAGAGGTCTTTTGCAGGCTGGTAGTTAGTAGGGCTATGTCTAGCGATTGAGGAATCAGTTACGGTGTTGTGTGATGGGCAGAAGTATACAGGCCAAGTCATAATTGCTTTAAAAAAAAAAAACAGGAAAAATAAAACAGGCATGGGGATTCTTACCCCAAAATCTGGGGATCTGAAGCAGGAGAATTGTCATGATTTTGAGGGGAGCCTGCTTACATAGTGAGTTCAAGAATAAGCTAAGCCGCATTTTCAGACTGAATCTCAACAACAGCAGTAAGCATTAATCTCAAATTATACTACAGAGTCATAGTAGCAAAACTGTGTGGCATAAAAATAAAAATAGACTCTGAGTGGACTGGGGAGATGGTTCAGTCAATAAAGTGCTTGTCCCATAAGCATGAAGACCTGAGTTCAGTCCTCAGGAATTACTGGAAAAAAAAAATGCTATAATGGCATGTACTTATAAACTTAGCATTCAGAAGGAAGAAGCAGGTTGGTCTCTGAAACTCACTGCTCAGCCAACCTAGTGAAATCAGTGAGCCAGGCATACAGTGAGGTCCAGGAAGAATCGAGCAGAGTGGTGTGGTGGGTGGGGGTTGTAGAGTAGGCCCTGCCCACCAAGGTCCTCAGGTGGATGAACGAGAATGAGTGAGTGACTGAATGGGTCAATGTTGTGGTCCATTGAATAAATGGGCACAGGTGTGATAGACCAAGTAGAGAGGACAAAGCTAGGGCACAAGCAAAGAGTAGGCCCTTGGAAGGGGAGGGTAATAGGTATCACAAGCCTCTGGCATTTGGAAGCCCCTGCTTCTTGGTCATACATGGCCTTCCCACCATAATTCCAGCCTTTCCTCAGAGGGGCAGGGGGAGCCGCAGGAGGGTGGATGGCTGTGGGACCCTGTGAGTCTTCATTAAGCCCCACCTCCCCCTGCATCCTAGGAGGGTTTGCCTTGAAGGGGTTAAGCAGCTGCTGTCTATCTCCATGAGCGAGTACACGGCAAAGCTAGGGCTGAAATCTGGGCCTGGCAACTAAATCATAGCTGCTTTCATCCAGAATTATCCATCCACTGTTTTTTTTTTTCAACCATCATGCACCCCCACCCTGAAGAGGGTTAGTGACCCAGCCTGGCTGAGCAGCTAATTAGTTTGGTTTCCAAGGCAGCGGTGCTTAACTAAGATTGTGAGGCTCCTCCTACCTCTGCCAGCGTAGCCCTGCCCGATGGATGGGTGGGAACAGTAAGGCTGAGATGGACAAGGAGCCCTTGGCACTGGGGGACTCAGAGTCTTGACAGGGAGGCAGGGCCACTAAATCCCATCTTCTTAGGTCCATGGGTTCTATCTTGGAAACCTTCTACCTCACTACCCTGGCCCAGAGAAGCATGACTCCCAAAGACTATTCCCCTCCTCATTGTTTCATGGAGGTTCAGGGGACAAGGGACACCAAACACCAACTTGGAGGTCTTCTCTGTACTGAAAACAGTAGTGGGCTTGGGCTGGGCCTGTCATAGGACCTGCGATAGAGCTGGGAAATCCAGGGCATAGGAACAATGGGAGAAACCTTCCTTCTAGCCCTTTAGGTGAAAGGGCAGAGGAGTTTAAATATAAATTCCAGGGAAAGGGGGAGGAGAAGGCTCAGAGGAGAAGGAAGGTGAACAGACGGAAGGAGCATGGGCAGCACAAGCCGCCCACCTACAGAACCGCCTCCCAGTGCTGCCTGCTGCTACTGGCTGGACACTGAGAGCAGAGAAGCCTGTTGCATAGCAACTGCCGGGCAGCCTGCTGGACCAAAGAGGATGTGTAGGCTGCAAAGGGGCCTGCCTGAACTCAGGGCTCTGCGTTCCACACACAATTTTAGTCCTGTTGCCAGCTTTGCCCTGGGGCATGGAGTCACTTGGGAACCAAAATATACAGCTATATCATGGGATAATTGATGAGTTTATCCAGTACCTCCCTGGCATCAGCTCTGAACTCCTAACTTCCCCCAGGACCAGAGGGGGCAGGATACCAGAAAACAGTGGCCAATCTGGCTTTAATCATCCGTTTGGCATCTCTCAGGCCTCTTTGAGCTCACCCCATGTCATGCTCTTGCTAGAAGAGACCCTGGTGGAATTCTCTCTTGTCTCAAACAAGCAGGGAACGCCCAACACACAACAGTGCTCAGGTCCTGCCAGTCTTAGCAAGAACAGTCTGCCTCTCCCCTTATCCTCAGTGACTCTCCTCCCTCTCATTCTCTGCAATCGACCCTCTTGCTCTTTGTGATCCCTGATAAGCCCCCACCCCTGCCCTCCAACCCTAATACTACCCAACCTGAGAGTTTGGGTTTCAGGAAGGAACAAAGGATATAATGTCCACTATGTGATCATGAAAAATCCAGGAGCATAATAGAGACTTACTGGCCACAGTCCACCCTTGTCCTGCCCAGGAGCCCAGCTCCTACCACATGCCTGACTCCACAGGTCCTTTCTCACAGCCAGAAGGCCCACTGCTATGATAGGATCCAGCCATGGCCCTAGAACTAGAAGCTCTGTTGCTTCTGAGCAGCTGTCCTTGAAACCCAGCACTGTTGACAGTGGAGGCAAAGCATCCTGAATCAGTGATGCACAGTGCAACAGGTGGGCGGGTGGAGGAGATGGCTCAGTCAGCAGAGTGCTTGCCACGCCAGTCGACAGACCAGAGTTTGATCCCAGTACTCACATGAAATCCCAGACCCTCTGAAATGCACCTGTAATCCCAGCACTGGGAAGGCAGGGCCAGGAGGATTCCCAGGGCTTACTGGTCAACCAGTCTAGCATACTCACTGAACTCCAGCTTCAGCACAAGATAAGGCAGATAGCAATGGAAGAGGGCTTCCTGTATTGGCCTCTGGCCATTACACAGCATGTACACCCGTCCACACATGTGCATTACACACTACACACAAAGTTGCGGGTGTACTCAAGTGGGCTCAGTCATGAAAAGCTTGCAAGAGGTGGAGGCAAAGCCTTAGGATTTCCTGTGTGACAGAGTAAGAGGGGGTGCAGGATGGAGGAGGGGTCTGGGAGGGACCTGGAGGCCACCTCAAGCACTTTGCCCAAGGAATGTGTTGAAGGCCTTAGTTGGCAGGTCAGTCAGAGAGGGCACTAAAAGGGGTGAAAAGCTTGACAGGGTTGATGCATCTTGACCCAACAAGCATCAGATGGCCTCCTTGCATCAGGGAGCGAGGACAGAAGCAAGATTTTATTAAAATAAAAAAAAATCTTGTCTGGAGGGCTTGCATTTCAATGGGCTCTAGATTTGCATATTTTAACAATAACCCTGTTCTTCTGTCTGGTCGGGACTGCTGGCTGTCTCTCTAAAGGGCGATCACTGCTTCAATAAACCCTTCCTAATCCAAAGGTACAACACTGGCGTTGCTCGGCTGGAGGGCAGAGGATTAAAAGGTCCTTTCTCTTTGGTCTAGAAACAAGTCTGAAAGCGGATGACCCACTTCCAGCCTCCGGGCACTTCTGCCAGACCCAGGGACTAGGGCGATGATGTCACTTGAGAAAGGCCTTGGTCATCCATTTGATGAGCACGTTAAATCACACATGTGTGTGTGCATGTGTGTTCTCTTGTGAGTGCACATGCCCACATGTGTGTGGAGAAAGGTCAACTTCAGGTGTCATTCCACAAGACACTGTCAAGTTTGGTTTTTGTCTGACAGTTTAAAATAGTTATATGATGGTCTTTATTTGTCTCTCTCCACAACCCCCTTCCCTCTCCCATTGGAACCTTTTTTCCCAACAAGTTCCCCTTGTACTTCCAAGAACTGGACTGCTTCAGGGATTCATGTGTCACCCTTTGTCAGGGGCCATGGTAATATTCTGTGCCGTTCCCCAGGCTTAGTGTATGTGATGCTGAAGTGAATACGGCTTAGGTTTTTGAGGCAGGGTCTCTCACTGGCCTGGAACTCATCAATTCGGTTAGGCTGACCGACCAAGGAGCCCCAGAAATCTGCCTGGATCTACTTACCCATCACTCAGATTGATTATAAGCACATGCTGCCATGCCCAATTTTTCACATAGGCCCTGGGGATCATTCTCGGGCCCTCATGCTTGTACCACAAGTACTTTAGTAACTGAGCTATCTCCAAGTTCTCAGTATGACTAAATACCCATTGTTCTGTGGCTGTGACTGGGCCCTGGATGTGTATCAGAAACAATATGTCTGTGGGCCTTCCCTGACAGTGTGGAGACAGGCAGTAAAGAAATCATCAAGTAGTCTGGGACCAGAACATTCCATCAATGCCACCAAGCAATGAAAGAAAGAATAGGGTGGGAGCAGACTTGAAAAGACAGAATATATATTGCAGGACCAAGAGGGGAAGCCAAGAGACCACAGGAGGGATAGGAGGCCAACACACAGAAAAGAGATCAACAGCAACTATACCCCAGGCAGCCCTGGAAGTCTGCACCCTGACGAGCGGCCAGCTGCCCTGGACAAGTCATGGTGGGTTGCTATGGGTGCCACTGGGGGTGTCCACAGTCAGGCCTCACTGACGGTGAAAGGCATGATTCCTTGAACCTCTAGCCCTTCTCTTACAGAGTGAACCATATGCAATTTATTACGGAGGCAATTAAAGTAGTGATATTTTATAACAAACTACAAATGAGGCACACAGCCTTCATATTTCCCCTGAGAACCTTCCTCACCAGGGCAATGGAAACCCCCAGGCAAGGGCTCAGTGTTTCCTTCAACTGTGCCAGAGCCCATGACTCACAGTCTGGAGTCGAACCCAGCACCACGTGACATCTTGATCTCTTGGCAATTTGAGACAGATACTTTGGTCATTAGTGTGTTAATTACATTATTTGTGTGAAGATAAAGTTCAGGGAAGGCAGCGTGGGGGAGCCACACACTTTTGTTCCAAGAGAATTTATGGGGGAGTTCCATTCTCTGACCATAAAGGGATCCTCAGCTCCAGATTTGCGTGCCAGCGGCTGCCCATCCTTAGTCTCTCTTCTCAACAAGTTGCTGGAGTCCGCTGACAAACATGGTGGCACCGGAGAGCTGAAAGCAGGAGTATTGTAAGTTCGAAGCTAGGGTGGACTACGTGGTGTAATCCTATCTCCCAAAGAATGTGAGGGAGGTGGGAGACGGGGGTTGAAGAGCATCTTTTAAAGAAACACCTTTGTGTGGCATTTCTACTCTCAGAAGGAACACAAACTTAGAATTTAGAGCATCCCTGCCTTGGAATCCTCGAGGTTTAGCTTTGAACTTGTGTTTTTAAGTGATGTTCTGGGCTTTGGTATAGTTTGGGATCTTTGCTCATGCAAAGGCTGTCTCCTGCCATGCACTGATCCCCACATATCTGTATCCTGGGTGTTATCTGCCTGTGCCAACCAGGCAAACTCTAGGGATCAGGATGGAACACACTCATCTTTTGACAACCCGGGCTGGCTGTGCTGTGACCTGGCTGGTCTGTGCCCTTTACACCAGCACTGGCCATGTCCCGGAGACAGCATACCACACACTAAGATCCCTTGTCCCTGCCCTGGTAGTCCTTGCCTGAAAATCAGGGAGCACCTGGGGGCTCCAGACTGCCAGTGGGAAGGGGAACCCCGAATGAAACACAGAGGGCTAGCCCTTTGAAATCAGGCCAGCTATGCTTGTTCCTACACCACAGGGCTATTTCTGCCCACAGACACAGGAAGCAGGAGATGCTGATTGTGCCTGCCCTATAATGGGCGCTACCTTCCTGTATTCTTTTACCTTCTTTCATCCCGACCCCCAAGCCAAAATGAGTTCTCTAAGGCAACAGTTACTACTAATCATGCATGCGCACACGTGACCCAGGAAGGCTCAGTCGAGAGACTAGGTCTGGCGGTACCAGCTTCTCAGAAGGGCCCATGACCTAATGAGAAATTATTTCCCTGTCCTCAGGAAAATAGGAGCTGGATGGGGACACAAGAGGACAATCCTAGGTCACCTCCAGAATTGGATTTTGAGAGCTGTGGGGCAATGAGGGATGCAGGAAGGCTCAGCCTCATCCCAGATATCCATATAAGCCTTCAGGGAGCACAGGGCTGCAGAAGGTGCACATCTCTCCCTCTGATGATGGGGCACAGTTGATTGTTCAGGGACCCTGGGATGCCCAGGCTGGCCCCGCTCTAGAGATGGTGTTCATTGCAGTCCGAGGTACCCTTTAAAGCTTGGGGAGAGGAAGTTTGTACAAATAAAACCAGGCTCTCATAAGAATCCGGTGAACAGCCGGCCAGGCACCAGGAGGAACAGAATTGGGGTGTTAATCTGAAGATGGATAGTGGCCCTGCGCCCTGGCTCTCAGGGATCAAGCAGCAGAGACCTGTGAGGAGCTGATGTGGCAGCATAGAGCAGAGATGAGGCCTGTCTGTCAGTCTGCTGTCAGTCTGTCTGCCCATCAGCCATGCCGGACAGGTGAAGCCTTTTGACCAGCTCAATCATCGTATTTATTCTAATTGTATCGTAATCGTCCCCAAGGAGCCGGGTTCAAATGAGCTTGACATTATTAAAATTTTAATGCCCAGTTTTCATAGCTGAATGAATATTTAAAGGGTATGTCCCAGCGTACATTATGATGATGAAGAAATTAATGGAATGTCTTGTTTAATGCATGGTTATGTGTTGATGCAAAGAGTGGCAGAGGGAGGGGCGGGGGACAGGGAGACACAGTCAGAGGGAAGGGGCTGGGAAGGAGCCACCTGCCTGCCCACCCTCTGCCATGCCAAGGAGCAAAGCTGGCCCTAAATCCTGACCTGGTGAGACCGGCTCACTCTGGACACACCTCTCCCCAAAGTCTCCCCAAAGCAGAAGCAGATGTTGACAAGGCTGGTCCTGGGTGTGGCAAGGACAGGAAGGGGTCAGCTCCCTTCTGACCACAGCTACCTGTGCAGAGCTCAGGAAGCTACCACACTCAAGTCAAATCAGCTTGCTCCTTCTGAGGGGACTCTAACTGCAAGAAGACCACAGTTCGGGGGCTGGAGAGATGGCTCAGTGGTTAAGAGCATTGCCTGCTCCTCCAAAGGTCCTGAGTTCAACTCCCAGCAACCATATGGTGGCTCACAACCATCTATAATGAGATCTGGTGCCCTCTTTTGGCATACAAACATGGAAGGAATGTTGTATACATAATAAATAAATAAATCTTTTTTTTTTTTAAAAAAAAGAAGAATACCACAGTTCCCAAGTAGTCTCCATAGAGGTTGGCACAGGAACCTCTGGCTCCTTAGGGAGCTGTTCCTGGTATAGGGAAGGTCACCCCTGGCTGGGCTGTCACCCCAGTCCAGCCTGGAGAACAGGATCCAGAATGAAGAACATAGCTTATGAAAATGACACACAGTGTCTTTCTCAGGGAGCTCACACTGGTGGAAGTTGTTGATGGATGACAAGCAACTGTGAGAAAGGAAAAAGTGAGGACCAGTGGGGTCCTGAGGAGCAATGTTAGCTGTAGGGAGAGAGCAAGGTAGCCATTGCCTCTTCAGGTCTCTCTTTGATCATCCCGTACTCCACAATCCCACCCCCCCCACACACACACAATCTATCTCCCCTTCCTTTGGTGTCCTCCTGGCTCCTCACCCTCTGTTGTACTCGGCCTTCTCATCTCTCACCATCTCTGCGGCCTGACTTGGTACCCTCTACCCAGGCCAGCTTGCTCTGCCCACACTTCCTTCCTTAAGGCGGAACTAAGACTTGGTAAGGCTGGACCTATCCAGAACAAGGAGCAGGGGAGGGCAGTCTTCCTGCCCCAGCCTCCTGTGGAGAGCTTGCTGTGGCTGGGAACCCTCCACCCCACAGTCAGCGTTTGACTTCTGATGTAAACTAAGAAAGTCTGAGCCTGCATGCTACCTGGGCCACCCTGGCCGGCATTTTAGGCAAGCCCTGCAAAGGCTGCTGGGACACTGACCACCCTCAGTTGCAATAGGAAAGACGAAGTGGCTTCAGGAATCTCAGCTCAGTGGGAGGCAAGTCAGTTCCGCTCCGATGGTCTGTGTGGAGAAGCCATGGGTGCCCAGCTTGTGGCTGAGGTTTAAGTGTCAGGACAGTGAGAACCTAGATTCCCGCCAGGAAGCCCTCAGTGAAGCCGGGGAGAGGCGTAGGGGGCAATGAGGAGTGAATGAGCCCCCAGTAAACTTTCGGGGAGGTCTACGTGTATTGTCCAGGCCTGGCGTGGGATGAAGGAGTCTCTGAAGGGGATATGCCAGGCCTAACTCAGGATTGTAAGCTGAACATTCTGAGTGGTCAGGTGCCGAGGACAGGGCCAGGGAGCGGCTGCAGAGGGCAGGCTATCTAGAGTGGATGGCTCCATGCACATGAAGAAAATTTCAACACCTTTCTGTTTGTCACGGAAATTAGGACGTATCATGTCAGAAAGATTTCTGTCCCAGACCCTGGCAGTCTGTAGGGCTCTTCTGAAGATGCCGGCCTAGAACTCAGAACCTCCTCCCAGAGGCAGAGCCATCTTCCCCACACTGTTGCTAAGGATAAGGATGCTGCTCACACACAAGGTCTTGTTCACACCTCTGCCTGCCTCACTCAGACAGACTGACACCCCTCCCCGCCCACCAGTGCTCTTCCCCTCAGCTCTTCATCTTGGTTAGGGTCTCCTTAGGCCACCCCTGAGCCTATCTCACCTGACGCCCAGCATCTTCCAACCCCAGAGGCAGCTTTCCAGAACACCGGACTCGTGCTGAGGCTTCCATTTACCATCTATGAAACTCTGGGCTGATGTCTTCATCTCTTTGAAGCTCTGCTTCCTTGACTGCAGTGACTCTACTCCCATATATCCTAGTGGGTATCATAATCCAGCAATCTAATGCATGCAGCCAAAGCTCCCCGCCTCTCATAAGTGGCTTTCCACCTTCAAGTGTGCATTTTATCTGGAAAAGGGCGGATTCCCTGTAAGATCCTTCCCTCAGTCAGACCTCATGGACCAGATTTGCTGGGGCTGCTGGGTACAAGCTACTTGTGTGGTTTAAATTACCAGAATGTATTTCTCACTGCCCTGAGGGATGGAAGTTCTAGAACAAGGTGTGAGCGGGTTTGGTTTCGAGTGAAGTCTTTCTTCCTTGAAGAGGGTCACCTTGCTGTGTCCTCAAACGGCCTTTTTCCGTGTGCATAGGTCCCTGTGTTTCCTCTTTGTCTCATAAGGACAGAAGCCATGTGGGACCTGCAGTTTTTACTTATTGTAACTGTAGTCACCCCCTTGACGCTCTTTGTTTTGCCCGATACAGTCACACTGTGGACTCCAGCTTAAACGTTTGAATCTGTTTGCAGTAGGGACCCTGTTAGCCTTAGAGAAAAGAACGTGGAGCAGGACACCACAGGCCCAAGGAATGGACTTGAGGGAGGATGACGTGGAAACGTGGGGTGGGAGCATGCAGGAGACCGTGGATGAAGAAGCTTCTACACCAAAAAGATTATATACAACTTGGCGACCCAAAGAATGAATCTGTACCAAATTACCCTCACTACCTGGATGTTCTGTATTCTCCATTACTGTCTGGCCCTTCCCGCCCAAGTGGGCAGGGTCCCTAACAGAAAGGTAGTCATTGTGTCCCTGGTAGTGGTGCCCTTGCGTCTCCTGGTAGCATCCTCATCTGGTTCCTTCCAGCAAGACAGAGATAATATTCTCGACCTCAGAGAACTGTCTACTCTGAAAGTACAAAGTCTGGAGAGAAACAGGTGTGAGAGAAAACATGGTCGTAACTGGGTGCCTGGGCCCAACTCTGCTAAGCCCTCAGACGGGGAGGGGGAGTATCCCTGGTGGGTTGTGAAAAGAGACAGCTGGGGCTGGAGCTCAGTGTTAGAGCTCTGGCTAGGCAGCCAACAGCCTGAGGTTCAACCCACTTCAAACAGCAGCTAGGAGTGACCAAACTCTCCCCTGGGTCCCCTCTCCCGTACTGAGATTTCTGACTGGCCTTCTAGACATTTCCTTCCCTTCAGACTTTGGAACAGACTGTCTTGCTGGGGATCCAAAAGCACCCTGACATGCTTCCACACGCTGGCGGTTTGCTGTGCTACAACACTCCTTCTGTGGCTGGAGGGCTGGAGCTTACAGGGCTGTCCATCACGACAAGGCGGCAAAGCAGAACTGCCCGGCCCCCAGAGGCCCATTTTGCTGGCCTTGGCTCCTGCGTCTTCTCCTTCCCTGTCTGCCCTCACTCTGAATCCTGGATGCTGCCTCTGTCCTTCTTTGCATGGCTCTGCCCTTCCCCTGGCCTCAGCTTCACCTTGCTGAGTCACAAACATCCTTCCTGCAACCCCCAGATGTCTCAATGCAGCCAAAACTCACCTCAGATCCTAGACTGGGAGGCAGGAGGCAGCTTGTGACTGCTGGGCCAGGCCCTGGAAGGGAGGGGAACTGGCAGCAAGGTCTTAAGGCGCTGTGAAAGCAAGGGCAGAAATAGTCTTTGCAGACCCTGCCACAAGATGGCCTGGAGAAGCACGTGACTGCCACTTGGCCTCTGCTTCTCTGTCTTAAAATGGGGGTGCTCTCGCAGCTCTCCTTGTCTCTTGGGGCTTGTTCTTGTGAGAGAAACCCAACTACAAAAATGGGGTCATGGTGGGGCATACAGGAGAAACATGGTGAAGACACAAAGAACTCATTGTGTGGTTTTCATAATTTTTATTGTCTGGAATATGGCGGGAATCCAAGGCTGGGGAGACCTCTCTAGTACCTTGAAGCTGGGGTTTAAACTGCGGTTTGAGCCAAGATGCTTGGAGTTTAGAGACCTCTAGTGGCCAAGTGTAGTATTGCACCAGTTTCAGGCAGTCCCGTGCCCCAGTGCCCTGAAATCACAGAACAAGAAAACCACAAGAATAAGAAAACTAGTGGTGTCTGCTCCACCCTCGGTGAACCTCTTTGACTACTTCTGGAACCCCAGACACAGATGTGGGAACCAAGCCCCCTGCCACCTCTGTCTCACAGGCCAGGCTTAGCGATGGCAGGGCCTGAAGTCAGACACCTGCAGGAACCAGCTCAGCAATGCCAGTTGTACTGAGGGACCTAAGGCTGGACCACAGGTGTGCCTTGGGTACAGGAGGGACTTCTGGGTAAAGAGAGGAGAAACGGGCGTGCGATCACCCTTAGATTCTGGTATCAGGCTATTGAGAGCTATTCAAAGAGGGAGGGGCCCTATAGTTTCTCCAACCCAGTGGGCTTTGGAGGATGAGGGGGCACTTTGGGAGACTGTACCTGCTTGTCTCTAGGTGTTTGGGTTCTCAGTGTGGGCGTGTCTTGCACACTGGCATCTGTGCACTTGAGCACTTTGGTCCCAGGCTCCCTGTAATGCTGTTCTTCTACTCTGTTGCAGATGAACCGGCCGATCCAGGTGAAGCCTGCGGACAGCGAGAGCCGAGGAGGTAGTAGCTGCCTGCGCCAGCCCCCTTCACGTGAGGGCCCACTTGTCTCTGACCCCTCCCCTTCTCCTCCCTTCTTCCCACCCTGTCCGGCTGCTGCGACTCCCTACCTCTTCCTCTTCCTGCTGCTTTTCCTCAGGTCTGAAGGCTAGGGGGCAGGCCTGTGTTGTTCTGGGTGACTGACGTGGAAAGAGGGAGGGGCTAGGCGACCCGGCCTGCTGGTGGGAGGGAAGGGTTTAATACTTGTCTAGAGAAACAAGGAGCCATGTAAGAGCTATCCTTTCCTATTCTCTTAGTTAAGCAAAAAAGAGCGCCTGCCTGAATGCTGTCAAGGAAAACTCTCTGGGATGGGGTTTGAACGCTGCCCTGTGAGATACCCAACGTGTGCAATCGTGTTCTAGCAGGAGTCAAGGCTGTGAAGGAACACACCTGAGAGGGGCTGTGTTGGGGGTGCAGGCCACACAAGGCAAACATGGTGGATCTGAGCAGGCAGACCGATGTCTGGAAGGGGACAGGGAAAAGGACATAGCTTTACCCATAAATGTTCACCCCATGCACACATATGTGTGCACACACATGAAAGAGATAGATAGATACATAGATACTTACATAGATAGATGATAGATACATAGGTACATAGATAGATGATAGATAGATAGATAGATAGATAGATAGATAGATAGATAGATGATAGACAGATGATAGGAGATAGATGATAGATAGATAGATAGATAGATAGATAGATAGATAGATAGATAGATACATAGATACATAGATACATAGATAGATACATAGATAGATACATAGATAGATACATAGATAGATACATAGATAGATAGATAGATAGATAGCCAGACTACCCCAGAAGCTCTGCCCTGTGAAGACAAGACATGTGCCTGTCAGGGACAGCTCGGTTACCAGGCAACAATTCTCCTGGAAATTCAGTGCCTTTGCAGCAATAATGTTTCCCACCTCCGCTGCAGGGTGACCTGTACCCACCCTGGGCACAGTCTAACTCGAGGTACCCTCTAGGTAGGATTCAACCATGCTAGAGTGTGAAAAGAAAGTGAGAGCAAAGGATAAAGAACACCTCGAGCATCAAAGGTCAGTCCTCTGCCACCTCTGCCAACCGCCTTTCCCATGGTACTGAGAAAAAGGAGACACCTCAGCCCAAGAGAGAGAAGGGAGTCGCAGCCTCTGCTAAGCCCCAGACTGGCAGCCTTGAAAAGGAGGATGCTGTTCTTTCTGCGTCTCGTGGAGTCTGTCTTCATTCAGCCTCCAGCTCCACACTTACTTTCACTTGCCTGACCTCAGCACCAACAGTGCCCTCAGGAATGTGGACGAATTCATCCCCAGTCAGACCCAGGACCCCCCTAAGGGGACACTGTCCTACCCACCAATGGCAGGTCCCCACCCAAACACGCACAGGCTCAGCAGGTAGTGAACTGAGCAGCCACTCATGAGCAGGAAACCCTTGGGGATAGAGAAAGGGGAAGGGCACTTGCTTCCCGCCTTGGCCAGCAGTGAGAGATCTTGGCTGCTCTTCTACCATGGAAGGGTCTCTCCCAGAGCAAGAGCTGCCAGGGGGAGCGTCCTAGCTCCAGTTACTACTGTGATGAAACACCATGCTCAAAAGCAAGTTGGGGAGTAAAGGTCTTACACTTGCACAGTCCATCACTGAAGGAAATGGGGCAGGAACTCCAACAGGACAGGAACCTGGAGGCAGGAGCTGATGCAGATACCACAGAGGGCTGCAAACTGGCTCGCTCTCCAAGGCTTGCTCAGCCTGCTTTCTTAAAGCACCCAGGACCACTGGCCCAGGGGTGGCCTCCTTGCAGAGGGCTGAGCCCCCCCTATCATCGCTAATCACAAAAATGATCCATGGTCTTGCCTACAGCCTGATTTTATGGAAGCATTTCCCCAGTCAAGGTTTCTGTCTCTCAAATGACTCTAGCCTGTGTCAAGTTGACATAAAACTAGCGAGCACATAGGGCTTAGAGAAGTCTTCCTACAGTGTCCATTAGGCAAGAGGGAGGGTGTGGGGATGAAACGGGGCATCGGTTTAGTCCCAGCCACCTGCTGCCTCCTGCCAAGTCTCCTGGTGTCTTCTCTCAAGCCTTTCACTGAGGTAGAATGTGACCGTGGCGCTCTCCAGACTCAGGAACTTCTGTCCCTGGCTTTCATTACTCACTAGCTTGGCCAGCCACCAAGGGGGTTCTCTTTTCTCCATCCTCCTTCTCCCCTAAAAGCTCATAAGAAAATAAAATAGACCAAAGACACTTGAAATTCAGATTCAGCTGTCCTGAAGGGAATCTGCTGTGACTGAAGGTGGCACTGGTCCCAGAAGACTCCCATGAGCCCTCTGTTTCAAGCTGCTTACCTAGCTCAGGCCCCTCTTGACCTGAGCTTCAGGTCCCCCAGCAGAGCTCAAGCCTACTAAAGGCACCTCATGTCTTAGGGCATGAACACATCTGCCCCATGGCTCACTGAGCAACCCAAGGACCCTGATAACTGAAGCATAATATACTCGGGTGTAAAGGGCCGAAGGAAGCAAACCCACATGGCTCCTGCTTCCCACTCTAGCTCCCTCCTTGATGGAGGCAGGATCATGTCCTGGCTCAGCCTCACCCAGGGCTGAAGAGACCCATGGCAGCGATCAGGGTCTCTCTTAGAAATGGTCTCTAGAAGGCAGACCCGGTGAGAGCTGGGTGCAGGTTACCCAGACGTGCAGCGCCTCACCGAACAGTATGTGGGGAGCCACACTACCGAGGGTAGCTCTCAGGCCCAGGCAGGCTGCTTGGACTCTCCGTGCCTGAAGTGAGCGCAGAGAAGGACTGCAAGAGAACTCAGAGGAGACAGCTCTAGACTTCTAGACGTGAAGGGAAGGGATCCCCAGTGCTAGGGAAGAAAACGGGTGGCCCGAACAAGGAAGGCTGCGCCTAGAGAAGCCTCAGAGGGATCCGGCAGGCCTGGCCCCAGCAGCCTTCCAGAGCCAGCATGGGTGTGGGACACCCCCTCAGCCCCAGCCCAGCTGAGTGCCTGTTCTACTGCTCTTCACTCATCCCTTGCCTGGGAGGCAATTGCTCTCCTACTCCAAGCTGCTAACCTCATCCCTTTCTCCCATACATCTCCTGCTCTGACACTTGCCCCAAGCCAGATTAATCAGCTCTTTTATTCTTGCTGCGGTGGAAGGGGGTGGGGAGAGAAGAGCCAAACCTAAACATCTATCTATTAATTGCACATTCAATATTAAACAGGGAGATGGCCCTGAGTCAGCACTATCACCAAGCTATTTTTTTTTAAAAAGAAAGTTGGTTTAAAATAATTTAATATCCATTAAATATTTCTTGTGGGGAAGGGAGGGAAAGGTGGGAATGATTAAAGGAATAAAGAGGAGGAGGGGTGTGGAAGGAAGGGAGGGTGTGGTGGCAGGGGAGGAGCGAAGTGAGGAAGAAGGAAGGGTGAGAAGAAATGGGTCGGGCAGAGGAGAGGGCTCCTTCGGGAAAGGGTTTGAGTCATGAGGACCGAGGTAGAGAGCTGAGCATGTGAGGGGCCTGTGATCCCGTCACTGGGTCATAAAGGCAAGGTGTGCAGAGACAGGAGGCTCCCAGGCTTCTCCACCAGCCAGTCCAGTCAATAGGTGAGCTCGGGTTCAGTGAGAGGCCCAGGGTCTTATCACAATAAGGTAGAGTTATGGAGGAAGGTATCCACTACCAGCCCCCATGCACGCGGGCTGGGAGAAGGGCCTTGGGGGATGTACGTGTGTTGGAGCTGGGAGGGCAGGAAAGGAAGCACCCCAGGAGCAGGTGGTGCTGCCGGGTCCCACCCGGCCCTACCCAGGCTGTAGCTACATCACAGTCCAAGCAGCTCTGCTCCCAGGTCACTCAGTATTCCCTAGACTTAGAACCTGGGACACGCGTGAGCCTCTTTGATCTCCACCCACCTGCCTTCCGGGTCAGTAAAGAGACTTTGTCTGGAGGAGAGCTTCTCCCTACACCCCAGCACACAGAAGCGACTGCTAGCTCAGGCACCGCTAGCTCAGGCTCCATTTCCCGTTCCACTTCTTGCGCTTCTAGATGCATCCCATGGTCACACGCGGTTGGAGAGAACTGTAAGTGTAAGGGCGCCTTCTTCCCTGCGGAGCTCCGGTACAGATGAATTGCTTAGTCAGGCTGACAGGAACAGGAGCAGGGTTCCTCTCCTCTTCTCTTCCAGCCATGAGAACCAACAAGAAGCCTGGGTCCATCAGAGCCTTGGGCTAACAGGTCACTGTTCCCAGATGCCCAGACTAAAGCTGACAGGTCTGGCCTTTGGAAGGCCTCCAGCGGAACCAGGAGTAAGGTTCCCGTCTTCCAGGGTGTGCCCCACTGTCCTCCGCGCTTAGCTCTAGAGAAAGCTCACAGGCAAATAGACACAAAAAGTAGAAACCGCTGTGGCAGAATCAGGCCTAATTGCTTAAAGACATGACCAGATTAAATCAGCAGTCGCCTGACCTTTGGCTGGAATAGGTTAAACCCACATTAAAAGGACAGGCCAAGTCTCTTCCTGCTAAGCAGGCTGTATTTTCCCCAGGCCAGGGAAGGGAGACTGAGATGGTAGCCTGAGGGCATCCAGAGGAACTCCAAAGAGTTCAGGGAAAGGGGTCCTGTGAGTGAGGCAGGAGGGGGGATTTTTTAACCCCCACCCTGACTCTTACCCCAGCTGCAGGGCCTGAGGCAGACTAAGGGGGGAAGGAGACCTGAGCTATGGTGGAAAGGAACATGGAGAGCTAGCTCTGTAAGAGTTGTTGTCACACCCCCAAGGAAGCTTCCAGAAAGTGGAAACCTCTCCCACCCCAGGCCTCACAAACATTCCAGTCCTATCTGCTCCCAAGTCTTCTTTTGTAGACTCTGCCTCTCCACCTCTCTTTCTCCCTTCCCCCCTCCCTCTCTCATTTTTGTGCCCCTCTCTATCTCTGCTAGAACTATACAGGGTAGGGAAGGAAGGGGAGGATTGTGGCGGGTGTGAGCCCCACCCTAGCCAGTCATTAGGTTTCCCTCGCCCCCACGCCACCCCAGGCAGGGGCCAGCCGAGTCAGCGAGCTGTGCTCTGGTAGCCTCTTGCTGCCCCCAGTCCACAATGGCATCTTCAGAGCATCCTTTTCCTCAAGGCAGACACACCAGTGTGGTGGTGGAGTCCCGCTGGGCCAGCTAATGAGGTTGGACACGATGCCTGTGATGCAGATCCCAGGCCCTCCCTGAGGCCACGTTCCCCACCATAAACCCAGGCCCCATTCCCTCCTCCCGGCCCCTCCACCATCTGTAGCCCCATCGGGTCCTGTGGCTTTTGAAATCCTATTACATTCCTCATTTCTCCTCCAAGCATTATTCTGTTTCTAAGCAGGCAGACCACGTGTGGTCTGTAAGAGTTCCCAGAGGCTTTGGGGGACCAGCTGAGGGGTATGAGTCCAGGCAGGGCAGCTGTCTGCTCCTGCAGTGGTTCTGGCCCAGGCACACGGCTGAGAGAGACCTACGGCCATAACTATTGACCCCCAGATGCTGCATTGCCCACTTCCGGGCTCTTCTAACAATCCAGTCCTCTTACGCTCCAAAGGCCATTTACAGTGTGTTCTGATGGAATGGACGTGCAGACTGACCCTGCTTTGTAGAAAGGCACCATAAAAAGTGCCCATTATCCCCCGTCTCTAGAAGCAATGAATGACTCACTGGCCTAGGGCTTCTGACAGAACAAAAGCCCCTCAGGGTTCTGCGGAGGAAGCCCTGAGGCCAGGCATGTGGGAGGGTGGCTGAGCAGAAGGCTGAAGGGCAGTGCCGCCAGCCTGAAGCTATCTTGGGTCTGTAGATCACAGGGCTTTGTCCTGATTCCACGCACACTTGCCTCTAGTTTGGAGCTGCAGAGGATCGAGGCCTGGACAGAGTTGACTCTAGCCAGCAGAACGTGACTGGTGACTGAGGTCTCACAGCAGCCACCGAAAGGAGCTGTTTACCAACACTTTGGAGCACAAAATGTTCACACTTTAGCATCCCTTGCACCTTCTGAGTCTCCACAGCAGTCTTGGGAGCTGGACTGTACAGTACACTCCCGCATCTGTGCCCATTTGTGTGTGAGTATGGGTGTGCTTTGCTTGTCCACCAGAACTTGCTTCAGAACTGGGACTCCCAGTTCTGTGACATGGGGACTGTGAGAGTACCCGCTTTTTCCTCTGAGCTAGTCCCATGAAGGAGATACCATGGCAAACCAGGACGCCAAACCATGTAGGCCTGGAGAGGCCCAGGAACCAGTCTACCCAGTCTCAGTCTGTAGAGTTTGCCACCCAAGTGTGACGACCTAAATTCAATCTGCAGAATCCACGTGGAAAAGCTGAGCAAGGCGGCTCACATGTGGTCGCAATGGTGGACTGGTAGACAGGTCCTTGAGGCTCACTGCCTTCCGTGAGTTCAAGGCCAGTAAGAGACGCTCAGAAACAAAAAAAGGGGGTGGGGGGCTGGTCAGCAAGATAGCTCAGTGAAAAAGGGCACCAGCACCTACTGCCAAACTGGCCACACTATGACCCATGTGGTAGAAAGAGAGAAGAGATCCTTTGTAGCTAGTCTCACATTTGCACTCTGCCCTTTCCCCAATCAAGCACACAGATTTAAAAAAAAAAATTAAAAGAAGGCCAATTGAGATTTAAACTAAAACCAAATTGTTTAAAAAACAAAGCAAACCAATGTGGGTAGCATCTGAGGAACAAAATGTTAGGTTAACCCAAGCATACATGCATACCACCACCGAAACACACTCTCTCTGTCTCTGTCTCTCTCTGTCTCTCTCTCTCTGTCTCTCTGTCTCTCTCTCTCTGTCTCTGTCTCTCTAAAAATCTCTCTCTCTCTCTCTCTCTCTCTCTCTCTCACACACACACACACACACAGAGAGAGAGAGAGAGAGAGAGAGAAAGAGAGAGAGAGAGAGAGAGAGAGAGAGAACAGGACAATTCCACAGCCCCCTCCCCCACCAGGTCTCCTGTCTCAGGCCCGTTTTGACCTCCTGTTACCATGGGAATTTCTCAGCTTGTATCATGTTTTCCCATGAACCAACCTCAAAGCCCATGTCCCATTTTCATTTTGGACTAATGTTGAAGGGGAAAAAAAAACCACAGCAATGTTTATCTCGAATGTAGGATCACAGACCCAGGCCTAGGCCCATCATGCCCTATGCATGCAGTCCGAAAGATTTGGAATGATCAAGAGATCGCAAACCTACGACTAAGCCATACTGTCCAACCAAAGCGTGGCTTCCCTACCGGTAGATCAAGTTCCATGACTCATCTACAAACCCATTTGTGCAAGGCTTATTCTGCCATGTGGCTTCTATTCTCAAACCCCCAATTTTCTGAGTTAAAGGAATCTTTGTCTCCTTTCTTTCCCCACTGGAAGAGGAGTTTTGAAAGCTGAGGCCCTTCCGCTAATTTATACGGCTATGGCGGACAGACCCGTGAAGTCAGGTCTTTGTGGCTGGGGAGGCGACTCTTTGGGGAAGGGTCCCCAGGGAGGCCCCAAGGCACTCCAGCGGGGCAGACACACATTATAAATACATCTGTAACTCCCACCACAGGTGTGAAAATATAATTAACTGCGAATCTGCCGAATGCAAATGGACTCTCGGTTTTCAGCTGGGGGAAGGCATGCGGCTTGATCTGCATTTTCCTTCTAAAGTGGTTTTTTTCTGGTTTTGTCTTGTTTTGTTTTGTTTTAAGCATCAAAGTTGAGACTCAAGCTCCTCAACAAATTCCCTCTGGTCCCAGCTAATTTAGCAAACAACGGTTTCGGGGGAAATGGGGTATTAATCATAGCAAACGGCCTTCGGGGTGATATTTAAAAGTGCCTCCTGCCTGTGCGCCTGGGAATAGGAATGACAGAGAGAGGGGACTGGGCCCCCTCTGGTGAACCATCCCTTGGCATCCTGTCCCCTGCACTACGTGAGCACACAGGAGGGTGTTCTCACTTCTAGGGAAGATGGGGACAATGAGAGAAAGGAAGTGCTTCCTCGCTGGGCAGTCCACAGCATAGGAGCGAAATACCCAGTGTGCACTCGGGCTCCTGATGCAACTCACCAAGGCAGTTTGACAAGAATAGGGGCATGGATGAGGGTGACAGGGGCAGAACAGGAAGAGGACCAGACTATGTGAACCAGAGATGGGAGTATGAATCTGAACTTGCTCTGCGGGGGGAAATGAGCTGAACACAAGTAGGTGAGGGGCTCCTGGTGAGCAAGGGTGGAGGATGTGCGGTTTTGAGGGTTTAGGTAAGGTGTGGGAACCCCGATTTTCACAAGGGGCTTTGCACAGAGGTGTTTAGGTAATGGGGAGCACTCTTAGACCCGAGAATTAGAGAGTAACATGGTACAAGTGGTGTTCTTGGGTTGTTCAGGCATGTGGAGCAAGGATCCCGAGTTAAAGAGCTGGACAGAGATAGGCCCAAGCTTGGCATCTTCGTTCTGACTCTAGACCCCTGCCTTTCCCACAAAGCTATCCACTCTGCGAGCTACATGCTCTGATTGCAAAGAGGAAGATAACCGTCCCCTAAACTTCTTTTTGAAGATGGAGCATAGTAGGAAAACATGGGATGTCCCCTCATGGTAGCTGTAGCTGTTGTCGTGTTATTTTTGGAGTCTGGTATGTGGGAAAAAAGAGATGCTAGCAGGATGAGGACCTCTGACGAGGTGCGGTGAGTCAAGCGCAAACTGAGATTGTATAGCACCCCAAGCTCCACTGGGTTAGGTCTGTGCATTACCGAAAAGGAGCAGGACAGGGGAGGCTCCCCAGAGGTGGTGGTGATGTGCGACCATAGGGACAATAGGGAACACACGGGCTGTCACAGTAAAAGCTTGCAATCGGAGGCAGGTACGTGGGTGGCATTCCAGATATTTTTAAATCTGGAGAAGAATGGGTTTGGTTGGAAAGGTGTGTCTACTTAATGGACTAGAGGAACTGAACTTGGTGTGTATGTGTGTGTTTGTTGGTGCATGCGTGTGTCACGGTGCATGTGTAAAACCCGGAGGCAGACTAGTAGGAGTTGGTCCTCTCGTTCTACCCTATGGATCCCGGGAACTGATCTGAGGCCATCAAGCTTGGCAGCAGGTACCTTTCCCCGGTGGGCCATTTTGCCAGCCCTACCTTGTTTTGTTGAGATAGGTTCTCTCACTGGCCTGGACAATGTCAGAGTAGAGAAATACGGCTCTAAAATAGGACTGCAGGCTTGGGCCAAGGATACTGTGAAGAGAAGGGAGGCCCCAAGTCGCTCTTATATATACAAACACAAGTAAGTATAGGTGTGCATGCTCATTCTTCTGGATCCAAAAGGCCTTGGCGCTTGTCATTGTATTCTAGAGTCTGCCCCTCCTGGCCTAAGGTTGAAGATCCAGGGCTTTGTCAATGCATGCAGCAGGAACTGCTGGGACTCTAGAAGACAGACAGACAGTGGTGCTCCAATACTGCCAGCGAGTCACTCGGTGCTTCTAGCGTGAGAGCCTCACACCTGGCAGCAGCCCCGTGGCCTTGACTGAGCAGCACCTCCGTTTATGGAGTGAGAAACAAGGGCTGGGAGAGAGCTGACTTCCTGAGACAGACAGCAATCATTAACCCTTCTTGTCTCCAGCCTTCTGGTCACCTCCACATCTTGCCCACTCCTCATGGAGCTTTGGGACTTCTCACAACCACTCACTCCAATGCATATCTTCTGAGCCTCCAAACTCACCATCTTATCCACAGTGAGGAGGCTGGAACACGGTCTACAATGGCTTCTCTTATTCCTTGTCCAAGCTTTTGGGAAACAGGGGTGCAGGGGACTTCATAGAGTGTCTAAGGCTGGATATGCTTAGGTGCCACTCGGCTGATAGAAGGAAGAGCCTCTCTATGGTCATGTAAGTGTGGAGACGAGCTGGAAGAAGCAGGCAGTAAAAGCCCATGGAAACTCCACTGAGAAAAAGCAGCCTGAATCACCAGGGCCTTGCCCATCTGGAATACAGAATTGCAGACATCAACAGGGATCCATGCTAAGGACAGCCTATGCCCTCAACACCCTGAAAGCCACAACCCATCCCTGGGTAACTGGTTTGGGTGTCTCAGGATGCTTGAAGTTTATGTATAAATGGCCAATTGCAGTGACTTTCCACACCAGAGGGTACCCCTTAGCCCGCAGAGCTTATGAACCATAAGACAGATGCGTGGGTCTAGGAAGCTAATTTCCAGCCTCTGCTGGGCGCTAGGCTCTGGAGAAGCTCACAGGCTAGACTGGGGAGATCTGTTGAAGTATATGCGCAGTGGAGACAGTGTGTGCCAGGGACAACCAGAGCAGTCTGAGTGGGCTTCTGGAGGCTTCTCCGTGTTGGAGAGGATTCTAAACTGAAATTCCACCGAGATAAGAGATGCAAGCCCCACGGCCTCTAGCTTGTCCAGGGACAAACAAGGAAACCACATGGTTCAGGAGAAGAGTCCTAGGAAGACCAGAGTATGTGTTGGAGTCTGGCTCCTGGAGGAAGAAGAAAAGGCCTGGGTTCTGTGGAAAAGTTTGGGTCCACAGGAACAGGATGTGGGAAGAGGGCCAACAACAGGGAGAATGGCCATTATATCAAGAGAACAAGAAATCCATGCAGGCTCTGGCCATGAGGATAGGCAAGAACCGTAAGAATAAAGATTCAGGAGCCCTTCTTCAGTAGGAAGTAAAAGTCTAGTACCAAGGCACCTCTCCCCTAGGATCTGCTACCTCACACTTCCAGTACACATCCACCCTTGCAGCACACTTGACTCTTCCCAGTTACCTAGCTCCCTGCTACCAGTCCAAGCCCTCCTCACTCCGCCTGCTGATCTGTTTTCTTTAGCGGTCCCCTCACTGCATCTCCAGCTCAGACATCCTCTTCTGCCCTCTGCACGCACTATAAAGTCAGGCATGGTGTTAATTTCTCATCTCCGTGAAGTCTGTTCTCTGCTTAAAGAGAGACATATCCACCTTCCTCAGAGCTCGTCTGGGAATGGGAGCCAGTCTGTGCTTGCTCCACAATGCCAATTCTGTGCCATGGCTGAAAATGCTCTCCCCTCCCTAGCTGGGCCAGGTGGCGAAGCAGCCTACACTTCCGGCTTTCTACTCGCTCTGGCCCCACAAGCTGAGGCAGGGGTGGGTAGGGGGCTGGAGCCACTGACATTGGCATTCTCCTTGCCTCACATCTTAATAATTTAATGGCTATTAGCAGGGCCACTGTTGTGGGGGAGGGGCGCTGAGGGAAGATTTATAGAGAGAATTCACTCCAGGTTGGGGTTTTGTCTTCCTCTGTTTTCCTGGCATTTATCATGCATGTTTTAATTTGGATCGGAGAGTTGCTACCATCTGGCCATTATCGCAAAGAAATATTCATTTTCGCTGAGTGACACAGGCTCCATTCATCACGGAGCATGCTGATTGCCCTGCGAGTGTGGGCTGCACTTTCTCCTTCACTGGAAATGAACCTTGAGCTGTGGACGAGGTCCAATGTGCCTGGAGCAGTACAGGGTGACAGCTACCACCGAACCTCCCAGCCACGCTGCCGCTGACAGAAAACAGTGGGGGGAGGGGCTCCTCCCTCGCTTGGCCTACTGGAGATCTTAGGGTCTCCTTCCGCCTCAGCCTCACCCTAGGCTCCTGACAATCGGTTCTCCCAGCAGCTCCTCTATCTAGGGTAGTCAGGTTCCAGAAGTGGCAAAGAACACCTCTCTGCTCTCTCCTTGGACATTGGCTTCTGATGCTGTCCTGCCTAGGAGAGTCTGCCTATGCAATTTTTCCTTATCAGAGCTCTACCTGAGAAATGCCAGTACACGCCAGGACCAGGCGTGAGGAAGCAGGAACTCTTCCTTCGCCTTTCGTCCTATGATGGTGGCATGGGATCAGACCTCGGGGAAGAGATGAGTGTGCCTCCCTCTATGGCATTTCCTTTATTCCAGGCGCCACTCAGCAGGGCACAGCAACAGGGCAGGCTGAGAGCCTCTGGAACGTGAACTCACAGACAGAAGGCCTGGACTTTGAAGGGAGTGGTACGGCATTCCACAGCTGGGCAGGGTCTCGCTCGAAATTCCTTTGGTAAGCAGTCCTTCAGGGCCACAGAACAGACACAGGAGGAAGACAGTCTCTTCAGCTACTGTAAGGCACAATCCAGGGCGCTCACAGCTGCTCAGGTCCCTCCAGGGTTTCCTGCCTTGACGGGAGTGGGGACGGGGGAGTGCAATAAATAAAGGTTAGCATGTCTCCTGTGAGGCCACTCATATGGATTCAGTGAAGACTGAAATTCCTAGGCATGAAAACATGGACAGAGTTGTGACCCCCTTCCCCCACCCCCCCCCCCCCAAGACATTTAGAAAAGGAAGGAGTTAGGGACGGAAATGACACCATGGAGTGAGAGCTGCCTCCACAGAGAGAGGCGAAATTTGGCAGGAGAGCTTCCACCTGAGGAAGTTAACCTCTCCTGGGTCTAGACTGATACTTGGTGGCTGATACGTATTTCCTGGAATTCTGTCCAGTAATTGTGACCAGACCCAGGCTGAGGTCCTGATACACCTGCCTCCACCCAGTCACAGGACTGAGGTTTGACCCCGAGGGCTGATCTGTGTACAAAGGCAACCCTGGGACAGCCCCCCTTGCCACCCCCCTGTCTTTCCCAGCAGGAGGCAAATCATAAGTGCAGGACTGCCCAGTTGTACAGAGATGGCAAATAAGATGCAGGATTCACTTCTGGGTCATCAGTAGATGACCTGCTCATGCAGAAAAAATGCCAAGTCCTCTGGTTCCCAGGCTACCTGACTCTAAGCAACATCCCTCTGAGACCCTAAGGAGTCAAGACAGCTGTGATCACTGGCCACCCTAAGTCAATTGGGAGTCTCCTTGCATTCTCGATGTGGCGATTTGCCCACCTGTCTCTCTAGACAGCTCTTTCGTCTAGCATTTGTTGAACTAAGTTGGCTGTCCCTTAAGGACTTTGTTCTGCCTTCCCCAGCGTAAGGGCTCGGTGGCCTGAGCTGTGGAAAATGGAGCTATTCCGTAGAGGGACAGAGGGGGTAGGGCTGAGCTCTCTCTACCAGCACGCAGCGCTCCCCTCCTCCCCTGGAACTCTTTCAGTGACGCCAACAGCTCTGAAACATCTGCTCCTCCATCCCGGGACCCGCAATTTGAATAAATTATCCCGACGTGGAGGCAGCCTGTTATTAATGGCTCGAGATTTATAAGATGCTTTAGTTTAATAACGCTGTGGCCCGGCGCTGCGCCACTCCTGGATATTTTTATATTTTGCCCTTCCCCTGCTCCGGTGTCGCGACACCCGCAGCCGCCTCCTGGGCTGAGTCCCGGAACACTTCCCTACATACTGGTCACCCACCACAGCGCCCAGTGTACAGTGGTGGCCGCCCAGTGCCACCAGCTCCTGCCTGCTCCCAGTCCTCTCTCCTGTGATAAACGCGTGCGCGGGTCTCCTTTACGGACCTCCTCGCACAGATGTCAGTTTGGGTGCCCTTGTCCCTGCTCTTGCTCAGTGAAAGACCAGGCGACTAGATGGGAAGGGTGAGGCCCTGAACAAAGAGTCCTGTGCCCCGCGCACAAGGTGCTCCTCTCCTTGCTGCCTGTATACTTTCCCTTTGAGGACATGGCTGAAACCTGGGGTTTCCCCAGTTGAAGGCTGCTGCTTATTTCTTCACTCAAAGTGTTTGGTTATTCCTTCTTTAGTTTGTCCTCCCGGTAACGACCCTCATCTCTCAGTCCTGAATCCCTCCCAAATTAAATGCAATGTTTATGTTTCTACAAACCCAGCTGCAGTCCACTGCCTCCCTTGTTAAGGGTCTCCCATGGTGCTCACCTATGGCTAGCCCTTCTGGAACCTCTCAAGTCTGGAGAACTGTAGGTGCTCCCCATGGATTTTCAGCATTAGCCTCCCCACAAGTGTGTGTGCCCATCTAAGTGGGTGAGGTCTTCTGCAAGAACAGGGAGGGCATGCTCCAAGGAGAAAGCAGGCTGAGGGCCTGCTAGCTGGAGATGGAGGTGGAAAATGTTGACTTTCGAATAAGTAGCCAATGTACCCAGCGTGTTCCAAAGTAACATAGACCAGAGATTGTGATGTGCACAGACATGCGCCTCGAAGGCGGGGCGCGAGCTCAGGGGCCCCTCCTCACTCCAGACACACATATCCCACAACAATTTAAAAGCCTGCTGCCGGAAGCACTCATGAAAGACCGTGTTTGAGAGTGAAAGAGAAAGGCATAGGACCAGCCTATATGCTTCACTCCCTCTGAGACTCAAAGTCACTGACGTGGCAGACCCCAGCAGGGTCTTGAAAGATCTTTTCTCTGCCAGGGTCAAGCTGAAGCATGTGGCTTATCGTTCCCAGGGGTCATGGCGTGGGATGTGGAAGGGAGTTCAGACTGTACCCAGCCTATCTTCCCACCACCCCCTCCTCATGTCCCTCCACTGGGTTCTGAAGGCTACTGGAAACCTAGCTTTTGCTGCTTCCCATTTGGGCTAATGTAACCAAGGGACTCTTGCCTTTTGCTAAGAGCCCCACCATTAGAACATAATTACTGCTTAAAATGACCTTTAAAATATGTTTTAAATTCAAAATGTCTTTAAACCCTCCACCGAACACCATTTTTCAATTTCAACAACTGTTTTCCTTTTGGGGAGAACTGAGGGGTGGGTAGTGGATGAAAGAGCCCTCCTTCTGTGGATTTCAACTATTAATCTCTCCCCACTGCAGGGGAAGCCTTACAGGAAGGAGGCCAGCGAGGGTCTGAGTAAAGGGGTTGATATCAGATCCAGATCTGTCCTTGCTCCCCGCTGGTTCAGCCTCCTCAGACAGCAGGCTCCACTCACACCCCCACTCCCCAGTACCTCTGTTTCCAGCCTCCAGCCTGACTTGTCCTCACCTGAATGCGCTCCTACCCATTCTCTATCCCACATAGTGCCTGGGAAGTCCTCTGCTTTGCTGAAGGCCCCAGAGAGTCTTGAAGGCCTTTCTTGCCGTGGCCATCCTTAATCCTGTGGCTTCTCATTCCTGGGAACATGTTCAGTTCCCTGTCTGCTCAACAACCTGCCAGGGCCCCAGCTCCTGCAGAACGGTACCTTCTTCAGGCTCTGTATGTTTTATACTTGGCTGCGGCACCTTGGCTCCATGAAGTGCAAGAACAAGAGAATTCATCACTTCCCATACCGTGCCATCGGCATTGTATTTATAACATCGATTGAAGGCAGTGGCTTAGACAGTCTATAACAGCGATACAGCCACTGGAGAAACCCTTAGCTGCCAGTGCCTTCTGGCTTAGAGTAGGGCCT
This sequence comes from Alexandromys fortis, assembly GCF_014885135.2. Classification (NCBI taxonomy): domain Eukaryota; kingdom Metazoa; phylum Chordata; class Mammalia; order Rodentia; family Cricetidae; genus Alexandromys; species Alexandromys fortis. The sequence continues at coordinate 9,724,903 of NW_026067904.1, forward strand.
GAAGGAGAAGGGCCTTCAAGCAGCCCCAGGGCTTGTGGGATAGGAGAAGGGCATCATAGGAGAGGTGAATCCCAGGGGAGGGTGGAGCTGAGCTGGGAGAAGACTTCTGGTCCAACCTCCTGCTTTGCACCACGCAGCCCATCAACATGGGCAGATAGAAAGAGAACAGGGCTTGACGAGAGTTGCGTGGCTACCCCTGGGAGTGCTAGCTGGGAGCTGGATGCAGTGAGTCCTGTCTCTTCCTTCTGGAATGGCATCTGCTGGAGGATTGGGCAAGAACAAGAAAGATCATGCATGGTCATAAGAGGCATTTGGGGATATGTCTAGTGATTGACCCTCCCTACAGCTTGAGTCACAGGAGGTTAACACTGGAGTCTTCCTGTTCTCTTCCTGGACTCTCCATTCCGTTATGACTCTAGCAAGGGCTTGGCAGTGGCATTCAGATGTGACATTATGTGGCCTGTTCCTGCTATCTCTCTGATGCCTTGATAACCTGCTTCCTCGCCTCCTGGGTGTCCCTTACACATCCTTGTTCCACCCTTTGTTCTAGCTTTTCCTCTGGTAGACATCGCTCCCACAGATGTCACTTCCACTCGCCTGTCTCAGCAACTGCATCCCTCTGGCCAAGGCCCACCCATCTGTCACGTGTTTATTGTATTCACACACCCATCTTTTCTTAATCTTTGTGCGTCTCTCCTCCACTGTGAGATAAGCTGTAGGTCGTGAGGGACTCTCTCTCTGTTCCCCTTCTGTCTCTTCACCTTGAACAAGGTTTAACCCGAAGCCAGGGCACAGGATGAATGGTTAAATTTCCCAGGACAGGGACTTACGTGCACTGGCAAGAAAGAGGGCTGGCATGGGGTCCAGGGAACTGCAAGCAGAGAGTATCAATAACAGCAGGTTTACAGAGCCGAGGTCCAGAGGCTTAGCTCTGTCTGGTGGGGTTAAGGATTTAAGGATGCTCTGAGCGGTTTCTTAGAGAAGGAATGCTGGCAACGGATCCAGAAAGTGAGAGGATTTGAGTCGTGAAGGCTGGTGGGTTCTGAGTATTAGGCCCGAGAACGAATTGCCTGACAGCCCTGTGAGCTAGGGGAGAGTGTGGGTCAGGCTGTTGGCCTCCGAAGTGGGAGGCAGAGATGGTAGCTACATCCCAGGACTGTGAATATGACTCAGAACCTGGCCAGTTTCCAGGAAACTCTATGCTAGCAGGCAGAGAAATGCATTTGAGAAAACAGAATTGTGAGAGTGACTCTGAGGCCCCCCAGTTGCCATGGCAACGTATCTGTAAATACTTAACTGCAAACATTAAGTGACACTGGAGGAGTGAAGCAGCAGTGGCAGAGGCGTGCACCGCTGCGAGAGTCCCCAGCCACCGCCTTCCATCACCTCCCTTCCCATTAACCCCTGCGTTCCTCATTCCTTGCCCTTGTTAGCCCCACACAGTGGGAGAGCGTCCAAAGGTTGGCTCTGTTCCTGTCTTGGTTTCTTGTCTGGTCCTTGGGACCTTGTCTCCTATGAGGTCCCCAGCTGCAGGTGCCAGGCTTTAGGGTCACAGGGAATGAAACCATGAAACAATGTAGAAATCAAACAAAGCTTTGCAGTCATGAGGTTGAGACTCCCCAGAAAATGTAAAGCCCCTCCAAGGCAAAACCAGATCGAACAGGTGGGTCCCTTCTTAGGAGAAAGCTTTGAGGGATGCAGTGGGGGTGGGGTTCAATGAAGTACTGGCAGGCTTGCATTGTCTCTCCCTCCGCTCCCCCCACTCCTCTCTCAAGCTGGCCTTGAACTCTCTACGCAGCTGAAGATGACCTCAAACTTATCATCTTCCTCCTGTCCCCACTTTCCAAATGCCAGGCTTCTGGTCATGTGCCACCACACCTGGTTTATCTGGTGCTGACTGTTAAACCCAGGACTTCCTAAATGCTAGGCAAGCACTCTACCAATTGGGCTGTATCTCCAGAGCTCCACTCCCAGGAAGCTTTTCAATCATCCATCTGATAGTTCCAAACACGGTAGGCAACACAGCCGCCTGCCAGGCCCTGTGCTAAGTGCCAAGGGCATGACCCTCTTCCTCTTCAGGCTTCGGAGACAGCAAGAAGAGCAAGCTCCAGGGAAGAGTACCCAGAGAAAGGAAATGACAGGAAGAGAGGTCATGACCGTCCTCCCTGGAGGAGGGGGCATTAGAAGATCTTTGGGCTGTTTTATGAACATTCTGGATGCTCCTCCATGGCAGGTTTCAGCTGTGGGCCCCCAAGATCCCATGGCCAGGTGTTCCTACCTGTTATCCACCAATTATACCTGCTAGAAGACTGAACTATGATTGATGTTTAGAAAAAAAAAAAAACAGAGGGGCTGACTTATGAGCTGCATTTTTACCAGCTTAGAGACTGGTCATCAGGATGGAGGTAAATGTTGTTTTTAAAATAATAATAATTAAGATCCAGACAAGGAAAAAAGACCAGATGTAGAATTTCTCCGGGACAGTACAAACTCTGAGCCATGGCCCTAGGAGAAGAAATCAAAGAGGCGTACAGTCATTTTAAGGTATCATGAGGCCCAGAAATGGACTAAGATCCAAGATTTCACAAGTAAAGAGGCTGAAGTCTCAAAACTGGAAGCCAGGAAATGCTGAAGAATAAATTAAAATTGTCAAGCTGGTGTTTTGAGAGCAACTGGGGACACGTGATGGGGACTTAGGAAAGACGGTGGTGAACCCACAGTGATTTACAGGTCGGAACTGGGTGTCTGTTCGGTGAGTGTCCCTTGGACACATGGAATAGGGCTAACCTGCATCTTGTCACCTAGTAGGGTGGCACAGATGCCTCAGTAACTCAGGATAGAAAAGGAGGTCCCTGCTGTCATGCGTGGTCATGATTTGTTTCTGGTACCCTATCAGAACACTTCATGGAGAGGACAGGGTAAGTTCCTGAGACCCCACACTGTCTCAGTGGTGGGATGCTGATAATATATTTGAGGTCCAAAGTCATCTCCCCATGAAGTTCTCATTCCTGATGATGAAGCAAGGGAGCTGCTGGCTTGTCCCCTACGATCTCCCTGCCCATCAGATTCTACAGCTCTCTTCTTAATGCCCAGCACTTCAGGGATGGAGAGAGTAGAAAGATTTGGGGACGTTTTGAACGACTGCAAATCCAGAAGGCATCTGTCAGTTAGTAAGCCTGTGTACTCTTCCCTTCTTGACGCCCATATTTCACACAGTAACCAGACAGTGCACTTTTGGGTCCTAGTCCCATCCAAAGCTGAGGGAAGTTATGATTCTTTCTCTAGGAAAAATATACATTCTCTAGAAGAATGGATGGTGGTGACCCTTGAGGGAGGCCCACAGAACCTCTCCAGCCAGTTCTATAACTTCTTGGGAAACACGTGCTTTCCGTAGCCAGCCCCTGCTAGGCAGGCCATCCCCTTCAGTTACTGGTAGCTCAGACTACTTCTTTGTTTGTGGTTGAGTGAGGGCAGTGTTCACCCAGGCTTTAGTGAATATAGTGTCCCCCAAATTCATGCCCACTCACAAACCATGAAAATGGCCTTACTTAGAATCTTTGCAGATGCAGTCAACGTAAGATGAAGCTGTAGGGGATTAGGGGATTTCTGCTAAGACTGGTGTCCTCGGGAGGAAAAGTGGCATCAACACAGAGGGGGGGGGCAGAGAAGATCATAAAACAGATAGGTATGTGGTGGCTACATTCTGAAAGAAGCCAAGAACTACCAGCAAAGACCAAAAGCAAGGCAAAGGCAGGGAAAGGGAAGGGCACAGCCCGAATGACCCCTTCTGTGAAGAAGCAGTGGCTGCAGCGGTGGCTCAGGAACAATCACAGAACCCAAAAGACCCTGGGGCAGAGGTGCAGGTACCCCAGGGGGTCCCACAAACCACGCAAATGTAGATGGATCTCAACTTTTCAGAATTCCTGTTGGTGTACACAGAAGCTACGCCACCAGGCAGCCCCTAGAGCTTTGCCAACGAGAAAGTTCCAGGCCAAGTGAAGAAAAGTTAAAACCCCAGCACATCCATCTTCATAAATTTTATTACAGCCTGCCAGTTTAGACTAATGACTAATTTACTGTATAAAATGCCAGAAGCAGTTTTTTTATTTTGTTAATTAATTATCTCAAACAAAGGTGGAATTTATAAAAGTGTCCAGAAACAGTGAGTATTGTGAAATTGCCTTCAGCGGGAGATGAAATTAGAGCTAACGCAGGATCAGGTTATTACTGTATTGACTTAGTTGCTTTATGACTTTGTAATGGATTTCTTCATTATTTTCTTGGGATTGTGGCATTCATGATTGCATTAAGTCTGTTAGTCTATGCAAATATCATTAGGCACCACTAATAACCTCAGCCCCTCCTCCTCCCCTAGGGAATGTGCTAACTACTTGCCTGGGTGGGTCACTTCCGGCATCAGGGAAGACCTAAGGCAGGAGATGCTCTTGGAAAGTCTTCTCCACACACAGACTAGCCAATGGGCAGGAACTTCAATGAGGCATTTTGAGGGATTCAGGGTGGTCTTTTACATTTTACATTTTTCCCCATCACAGAGTCTGATAATGTCACCATAAATCTGCATCCCTTTAGAGTAAGGCTTTGGAAGCACATACTAAATTTTTCTAGAAAGAAATATGTATTGACATGATATCTGTCATGGAAATGACAAGATGTTCAATGGGAGAATCTCAATCTGTTCCAGCAGCTCATCAACCTCAGGCATTTCTCTCGCAGTTCTGGAGGTGGGAAGTACAGGACCAGGGTTCCAGCAGATTTGGTGTCTGATGGCCCAGCTTCACAGGAACCCACAAGCTCTCTCTACCCACCCTGCCCCCATCAAGGTCTTTTGACCTTGAACAAACTTCATGAGGTAGTAGTATGCAGCCAGGAAAGACCTTAAACTGCTGAATGCTGGGTTACAGGCATGTGCCAGCCTCTGTTTTCTGAGATTCTGGAGACCAAACTCAGGGCCCTGTGCATCTTGGGCACACTAGACAAGGGCTCGACTCATTGAGCTGCACCCGCAGCCTTCAGGCTTTTATTCTAAAGGAATCAGTCACCATTCTCGAGGGCTCTTCCTTCATGACCTGCTCACCCAAGAGAGGTCCCTAAAAACATCACCTTTCATGTTAGGACTTCTCTGAATTTGGGGAAGACACAAACAGTTAAATCTTAGCAGGGAGCATTAGGCCTCACTATACTGAACACGGGGTAGTCAGACCTGTTTATGAGATGAGAACTAGACCTGTTTACGGGCACTGTCTGGGTGTAGCTGATCAGAATGGGATCTCTATTAGATATTTATAGACTCTGGAGACTCTGAGGGATGTCCAGAGTGTAGCAGGGTAGAAGAGCGCAGTGAGGGGAGGTGACCATGCTGTGAACAGCCACCAGGCAGATAAACAGATCCGAAGTAGTTGTGGCATCAGGCCAGCCCACTGCTGCAGTCCAACCCTTATTCCAGCCCAAGTCTCCTGCCCCTGATACAGAGCTCGTTACAGCTGATGACAAGTCCCTAGCCCCTAGCCACTGAGTCCAAGATGATGCCCAGTTCTCCTTCTTAGAAGGTGATCAGCCAAGCTGTGAGTTAGGACAGCACTGTGTGTGTTCGTGTGTGTGTCCTGGGAGCCTTGTGTGGGACTCAGTCCCTCCCTCTCCTAGTTCCATCATTTTGGCCTCATCAGAGGATGAGCTTGGGGTTCATGAACAGAGAAAGACAGAATCTTTGCCAGGTAACAGTGCGAGGCGGGCAGGACAAAAAGCAGTTTGCTAGCGTCAGGTCTAGGGTGGCCTTGCCCTGGTGCCCCTGCCGTTTGGATAAGGAGCTGCAGTCTTTCGGGTGAGCTGAAACCTCCTAAGATTTGTCTTGTTGCTGTGCTTGCTCCCCTTGGCGGCTTCCATCACCCTTCTTGATCAGCATTCCCAGACTTTTCAAGGTGAAGAAGCCAGTTTTAACATAAAAAATTCATCAGCTCCCCCCTTGACAGATGTTACACTTTGAGTATCCATTGTTCAAGAGAATACAAAATGACAAACAGCTACCTAGGATTCAATGGTGCTTTCAAATGGATTTGTATGTTTTTAATCACGGCAGCATCCACATGCATCTGAAGAATAGTCACATAACACCTATAAAGGGAACATTTCAGAAGCAGTTGGTAGACAAAACTTGAGATGCCTCAGACCTCGAGTTAAAGTGACAACAGCCACCCTAGTCTATCCAAGTGCTGTGCTTAAGGAACTGAGGAGGGTGAGAACACGCAGGGAGCACTATCTCTTGCTAAGAGTGGATCCAGAGAGCCTCGGGTTTGTTCTCTTGAGCTCCTCTTTCTCCATCAGCCTCTTCAGCTTCCTCTTCCTCACGCTAGCGTGGGCTTGAATAAAATAGCTCCAATCCTGCCAGCATGTACCACCGCTGTGAGCTCCAGCCTGCTGTTTCTTCTCTCCGAGCCCCAGTTAACTGTTTAATCAAATGGGACCGCGACCGTGCTGCACTGAAAACAGGGCACAAAATGGTATGGAAGATGCTTGGCTGCGTCAGAAGAGGGAGCTAGAGAGCCAGAGGTCTCACCCGCTTTCTTCACTCCTGGAGAACCTGCCTCGGAAGAAGTGGACTTCACAATAATTAACATGTTGGACCCCTTCCTTTGAGAACATCAGTGGGAAGGGTATACCTTGTTCTTCAAAACCCACTTTCCTAGCTCCTTGTAACTGAGAGGAGACTCGACTCTGCATTTCCTTCCCTCCTTTCTCCAGTGTTTCCTCCAGCTTCCCCCAGAAAGGAGAAGCAGGCCAGTTCTCAGGGTTATGGCCTACAGGCCTGAAGAGGCTGCGTCCTGACAAACTCTCCCTGCTCTGTCCTATCTCAGTTCCCTCTGTTGGCCCTTCTTCATCTTTCCTTAGCACTCCATCGTGGCCTGACCTCCTAGAGTTGGCCAATCGTGCTCTAATGTGGGAAAACATTTACTCAAGGGTCAGGTCTTGTATCTCTCAATAGTGCCTTGTACATAATTCATTGACTTAATGACTGTGTGACTGACTGCCAAATAATAAATGGGATCTGGGGCAGCTCAGGGCTGGCATGCAGGTTTTGAAACATGTAAGATTTCCTCTCTGTCTCTCTATCCTCTGAACTTCATAGCAACCAAATACTGCCAACCAGAAGTCTTCAGAAAAGCCCCTGAATGGCAAGAGCCGGCTGGGTGAATACTTCATTTTTTGGAGCCAGCCGAAATTGCCCCTCTGATTCTACTGGCCTTAGACACAGTGTTTGCTATGCAGTTCCCAGTCATGTGCTTTCCTAAGCCCATCAGAGCTGCCTAAGCCCACCCTATCAGGCAGGGTGCAGGTGTGTGTGTGCTGTTTTCTATATTATGAATGAGTGTGCAGGAGCCAGACTGCCTGAATTCAAATCCCAATTTTGCTGCTTCTTAGCCCTGGGACCCCTGAGGACCTGCCATACTCTTCTATATCTCACTTTATATCCGTAAAACGGGGTGACAGTGGCACCCACTTCCTAAAGCCAGAGTGCTTAGTGTGGAGCTTGGTCCATGGTGAGTGCCGAAGAAGAATTAGTTCTCACAGTTCCTTCTGAGGCCATGGTCTCTGACCATGACAATGAATGGCTGCATCTCTGCACACACCATATGGGCCACCACCTGCCATGTAATTACAGGACCGAATCAGGCCCATCACACTGCAAAAGTCAACCTGCTCCATGGGGTTGGGGTAGTGGCTTGGTCTTTGAGAACCGAACACATAGACTGAAGCTGTCCCTCTTCTCCAGGAAGGGAGGTCCTCACCAGTAGACTCAGGGAAACCATGTGACTTTTTGGGGTCTGTTAATAACCTCAATAGCCAACTCAATTGAAATCTGTGCTAAACACAGCCCATTGGGAAATACAGAGGTTTAGGGCCTGCAAGAAGAGGCAGGTTGGTTCCCTGCAGGTCTGGAGCCAACAAGAGCTCCTTCTTTTAGGAGTTCACATGGCAATACTTTAGAGACTGTGACAAGTTTTCTGACCTTTGTGCTCAGGCCCTTTATCTGAACTTCTAAGAAGCCTCCCAACCATCCATCTACCCACCCACATTTACCTATTGCTCTTCATGAGCCATCCATCATAAATCTACTTTGAGCAATCATTCTTCTCTCATCTGTGTATCTATCTATCATCTAACATTTAATCTGGAAATCTAGCCTTTATTAATCATGTCTACCATCCATCTATCTCTGTGTCTCTCCAGACTCCATTATCAGTTAGGAGTTAACACAATGTATACTTAAGCACAGGCCCTCTAGGTTCCCCGAGGGAGGGCACAGTGACTCGCAGTAGATCAAAGTTGGAGAGCAAAACAGGGCTAGATAGTGACAGAGGAGCTAAGACTTCTTCTCTTCAGAGCAGGGCAGGGCTGGTGGATAGAGGGAAACAGACAAAGAGAGAAGAAGGAAGAAGAGAGGGGACTTGAAAAGCCACTGGAAGGTTGTGGACATACAGCCTTCTCCTTTCTCTGTTTCCACAAACCCAACCAATAGCACCATTGGAGATGATCTTGTGAGGGACGGGAAGGGGCAGGGAGAATGCCTGGCCTCAGGTGTCAGGGCATAGGGAGTGTGGTCCTGCCATCGTTCACAGCATTGGCAGGGCCCAGAATCCTGCCTCCACCAATCAGCAGGCAGGTGAAAGCCAGAGATGTAGGACCCGGCCGGACGGAGACCCCTGCCAGGAGAGGCTTATTATAGCTCTTCCCAGCAATGGCTGCACCCTGACATTGTCTGGGTATCTTTCAAAAACCAAAAACAAAAATACTTATGCCTAGACACTAGACCAACCAATCCAACCCAGGCACCTATATTTTGAAAGTTTCCAAGTGATCTTCATAACAGCCACAGCTGAGAACCATCACCCTATAAGGCCTCTGATTCCTGCTACTTATCTCTGAAGGACAGTCATTCCCAGAAAGAGAGAGAAGGATGCAGGCTCTGAAAAGACCCAGAGAGGTGCCTAGATCCTCTGGGCTGAATCCTGGTCTTGCATGGAGGACAGATTAGTTCACTGCTGGGAGAGCTCAGGAGGCATTCCAGACACTAGGTCATTCTGGGAGATGTAGTGCCAAGTGGGCTCTGAAGACCCCACCCCGGTCAGGAAACCCCAGAGATCTTTGTGATGTCCAGAAGCGGGGAGTGGACTTGGGAGCCACAGCCTCATGGCCTCCCCTCTGATACTGTGTGCCCAGTACTCAGTGCCCAGGACTCAGGTGTTTATATCACCATACTTACTCCACTGAGCCAGGATGCAAGCTGCTACCTTCTCCATCACCCTCCGCAGTAAAAATAGGTGGAAAGTCAGCGCGCAAACATTTACTCTGCTCCATGGCAAGGCTCACTTTGTGCTTCGGGCAATGATGCCTCCCGGAGACACAGACGTTATCTACGAATGCCTGTTTTCTGAGTCTGCGGGAAGTCAGATCACAACTGGGAGGATCTGAGGCTCACATGAGGGTCAGCTTACAGCCAGGCCAGGTTATCTGCAGGCAGTGACAGCTGCCCTGGACTTTATTCCTGCCCAGCAGCGAGACTCAATGTCAGGCCCTGCTTGGCTGTTAGTACAGACAAACAGGTCTGAGGTTTTTTCCCCGGCTCTGCGGCTGGGTATGGCCCTGTCAGCAAGGTGTTTTACATTCTAGTCCTTGTTCTCTTATCCTCGGCCCGCCTCCTCTCCCGTGGACCACCCAACCACTGGCCATGCCCTGCAGAAACCCCTTTCCTGGCTGGAACGCAGTTCTGCTTTGTCTGTCTCCTTGAAAGCCGAGGACAAACTGGCCATAATTTATGCTCCAGCATGATATAAAGGGGGGAAAAGGCCCCATTATGCTATAAATTATCCCATGAAGGGTGAAATGCCGGCAACTGTGCCAGACGCCAGCGGAAACCCCATTAGACAACAGGGTTCGGCTGCTGAGAAGTCCCCACAGAACACCAGGCCGTCTGTCGTACGCTGAGCCTGGGAAGGATAATGTAGCCGATCAAATGTATAATCAGTTACCTGGAGAGATGACTGTGCACAGCCGCTTCAGCAAAAGGTGACTTCTAGACAGAGCCACCACATGTCCCATGCTCCTGCTGGGAGCAGCGATGCCTGAGTCACAGATGGAAGGTCAGGAAGAGGGGCAGCAATGGAAGTGGGTGTGGTCTCAGTCTCTCTCTGGACCCTACCCTGAACCTGCACAGAACTCAAGGGTTCAGATCTGGCCCAACTTGGAACCCTAAAGCAATGTCTCATCTCTGAGACCACGAGAATGAATGAAACATTTCTGCTTTGCTTCCCACCTCTAAAGGGTGATAGGAGACCCCAAATTTTAGGTCTGTCTCCCTAAATATGCTTCAAGCTCTGCTCCTCTGACCTGAACAGATGCCAACATGGGAGACACTAGAGGAAGGAGAGGGAGATTGCGGTCAGAGGATGGCTCTAGCATCTGCAGCCTGCAGCCTACACTTCCTGTGTGATTGGGAAAGAACAGCCTTCCGTCTCAGATCAAGTGGCCTGTGGACTCCAAAACAGAGAGTTACCTCTCGGGCATCAGGAGATTTTATAACAAGGCTTTTGGCAGAGAGGCAGACAAGACTCGTGATGGGAATTGGAGTCATCAGGCGACCTCCAGACAACCAAAATGATCATGAGGCCAATCCCTGGGAACTGAGCAGCAGGCTACGAATGTCTTGCCCACTCACCTACCCTCTGGGCTCTGAGCTGGAGTCCTGGTCCTCAAAAAACAGTATGTTTATTGGGCATTTGTGAGTTGTGGGGTGGAAAGGCAGAGTGAGAACTCTGGGCAGCCCCATCTTCCACCAGGAGCAGTGGCCGAAGCCAAAGAGCGACAGCTCCATTCAGGCCACGCGACCTGAGTCCTGCCTTCCCTAAAGTGTGGGTCAGAGTTCTTGGGAAAGATCCTTTATAGCAGGCTTTCTTGAATGGCCAGCCCCCAAATGTGACACAAAGACATTTCTAATTGTGAATGCTTAGCCTTAGTTTAGGCTTGTTTCTAGTTAGACTTTTAAATTTAAATGAATCCATTTCTAGTCATCTCTGTGATGCCCTGAGGCACTTTTCCTCATCTATGTGCTGTCTGCCCTGCTTTCCTGAATCCTCCGTGTCTGTATGGCTAGCCCCTGGCCAGCTGCCCCATTTTCTAAGCCCATCAGCCCTGCCTACCCCTCCTCTGCCTAACTATTGATCATTCGGCTTTTATTAGACCAATCAGGTGCCTTAGGCAGGCAAGGTAAAACAGCAGCACATCTTTTTACATAGTTAAACAAATGCAGCATAAACAAAAGCAACACACAACACGGATAAACAATTTATTCTGAAAACACAACCAAATGCAACACATCTTTACATAGTTAAACAAACACTCTATTCCGCAACAATCCTTACCTTCTATGTGGCTCAATTTCCTCATTTGTACACTGCGAATAATGTCTGCCAGGCCTGTAGAGTGCTTACTTCAGCATCTGGGTCCTGCCTGATTACTGTTGGATAAATGGAAAGGTGCCTAACCTAAATGATGCAGCAGGGTCGGAGTAGGCATGCCCAGGGCATTGGGAGAGGGCGGGCCTGCAAGCTTTGATCAGGTATGGACACTGGGACTGGGTAGGCTGGAGTCCAATGAATCACTAACAGCTGATGGTTCTGTGCATCCGGGAGCCATACAGAGTCTACTCAGGACATGGTGAGCGCAGGAAAGGGAAAGAAATGGGGTCTGAGGCCTAGCTCAGGCTTCCTAGTGCCAAAGGCGAGGTTCAGGGCTCAGTCCTTTGGAGAGGTGCTTGGATACCGGTTGTTGAAATGACAAGAAGGAGGAAGGGGTGTGTACAGTATGTGGTGGGGAGGCAGCGGAGAGAATGCACGTGCACGCAAACCCTGCCCCCATGAGTCCTACAGCATCCAGCTCTCACTGGCTGCTGCCCACTCATCTCCAGGGGACACTCATTTCTTACTTTCTGAGGCTTTCCTGAGGTCAGTCCTACATCCCCTGCACCTATCACATTCCATCTCCACCCCCAGTACTCACCGAGCAGGGAATTCATTTGCTGACATCAACAAATGTTCACTGAATATCTACTACACGCCAGGCCTGTTAGGCACTGGCTAGTGAGCAGCCATGGTCATTCATTCATGGAAAAACTGAGTGGAGCTGGTGTCAGTACAGTTCCTCGAGACAGAAGCTATTGTGGGATACAGGAAGGACGAGATCTATCTTAGGTGACAACCCACACTCTAGCCGCCGTGTGAAGAGTGGAGAGCAGGGTCTGGAGGTCATATCAGAGAGAGTAAGAAAGCTGTGGGTAGTGGTGGCTCCATCTAAAGACAGAAGAGGAGGGAGGAGAAATCTGGCTAAGGGAATGCAAGAAAAGGGGGAATGGATGCTTTCTCCAGCTTCTGCTTCCTCCCACACCAACATCAAACAGCTCAGTCCTGGAGGAAACCAGTCAGATCAAGGTCTGGCACTGCCTTGCCAGTGGGGGACAGAGGGGTGAGGGTCTTCATTTGCATCCCATTGCAGTCCCCATCCCAATAGCCTTTGATCTGGTTTGATGTCTCCTTCAACCTCTTCCCAGGCAGGAAGCCTTTCATCCTCAGGAGGCAGTTCCCAGCCCAGCTGCCTGTCACTGGCTCTGGTTCTGTCACAGAGCGGGGAAGCAGAGCAGGGAGGAAAAGAGGCATTATCCTCCTCTCACTTGGGTCAGTCACCTCGTGCAAGAGCTCTTCTGAGGCCTGGCAGCTGACCCCTGAGACCTAAGTGAAGAGGACAGCCAATCTGGCTGTCAGCTTCAGAAGGACCCAAAGGTGGGCTTGCTTTCCTGCTGGGTCCAGTGAAACGGAACTGGCTGCATCACCTAAGGAGCAGGCAGCTCTGACATCCATCCCTGTGCATGGCCTTCCTATGCAGAGGACAGGGCTGAGGCTGGGTGCTGGATGCTGTTTTTATAGGTAGTAAGGGGGTCACCATGGGAAACAGGGAAGAGACCACAGGGGCTTCTGGGCCCAGATTATACCATAGAGCATAGTCTGGGACCCTTGAAATCTGAACACACAGATCCAGGTTCAGATGAGTTGGTGTGGTCCCTACTTGTCGCTTTGGAGCCATAGAAGCTTGACTGATATGATCTTGGGGAACTAATGGAAATGCCGTGTGGAGATGCCCAGTGTAGCTGGGGCAGAACAGGCAGAGGTTTCCCTTGTTTTGGTTCCATCCAGTTAGTCATCCTAAAGGATGCTGGGGGCCTCTCAGTCCTGGAAACACTGCCAGGTGACCAGGAAGATTTAAGGAAAATCTGGCTTCTCAGGTTGTCTGGCCTGGCAAGACTGTCCAGTGCTCCACACCTTACCTACCACCCAGCAAACCCCTGTGGGTAAGCGGCAGCAAAAGCTTTGGTTTGTCATGGGATTGCAGCACTATGTACAACCTTACAACCTACTAAAAGAGAAAAACCCAGAAGGACACCCACACACCTAGGGTTCACTTGAGAGTCGTTTCCCCAGCACACAGTAAGTTCACCATAAACCCTGCTGGAGGGGATGGTTGAGTAGGGGAGCAGAAAGCAAGGGCTCTGGGATCTAGAAGCTGAGGTAGTTGAGGCCTTGGCTATAGTTCACTGCCTTCCAGAACAGAGGTGACTTTCTTGGAGAAATCAGGGCTGAATAATCCAAGGAGAAACGGCAACCCATTCCCTCTTCCTATGGTGATGTGGGAGTGTCATATATCAATCTGTTGATTTCATTGGTTAAGTTATAATAAACCAGCTGCTTGGCCTCATGGCTGGAACATAGATGGGAGGAGTAAACAGAATAGAATTCTGGGCGGAAGAGGAAGTGAGGTCAGACTCTGCTCTGCTCCGGGAGAGACCCGACAGCTCTGCTGGAGCAGAGACGCCATGCTCAGCTCTCCCAGGCAGCTGCAACCCACGATGGACTTAGGCTAGAATCTTCCCGGTAAGCGCACCTTGGGGTGCTTACACACACCATTAGAAATGGGCTAGTCCAGGTGCGAGAATTGGCCTGTAAGGGCTAGAGTTCATGGGCCAAGCAGTTCTTTAAATGAATACAGTTTGTGTGTTGTTATTTCGGGCATAAGCTAGCCAAGCGGCCGGGGTGTTGGGGACGCAGCCCCGCCGCCGCTCCTATTTCAACACTATGGCAGGAAGAATCCCAAATAATCTTGTATTACTGCTCACCAGGCACTGTCCTCACAGCAACTCCCAGAACCATAGGCAAAAGGGCTGCATTGTCCCCATTTTGTAGACGTAGAAAACTGAGGCTTGAAGTAGTCAGTTATATAGCTGAGAGGAAAGGAGCATGACATGCTAGGCCTGCCCAGGAGGTCCACTCCAGACTCGCAGTTCTTCCAGGCCTTTGATCTGAAACACAAGCCTTAGGACTAACTCTATGGTAACAAAATCCAAATGGAAAGGATAGGACCATGTGCATTGTATAGGTTCACCAGAAAGGAAGAAGTCTGGAGCCAGATCTGTTTTGCTGTCTTGTAGCTTTGGGGATAAGTGAGCTGGTTGCTGTTTCCCCGGCACCATCAAGACGGTCAGCAAAGGGGCAGTCTCGTAACCTACATGTTAAGAATGGTCTCCAGAGAGCTACATAGTAAAGGGGACTCAGGGGAGGGGAGTACAAATTAGGGGGAGAAACAACACTGGCAACGGGGAGGGGAGGAATAGAAGGGCACCGTGGATGAATTTTAATGCAATCAGAAAGCTGTCGCGATGATAATAAAGGAATACATTCAGACATCAGGAGAGTGAGGCAGGGAACTGAGTTCCAGCATTTAAATCAACATCATGGAGGAAACACCATGCGACTCCTTCTGAAGGGAAGGGAGGGATTTTTAAAGCAGGAGAGAGGGCCAGATATTAAGAAGCTTCAGGCTTTTAGTCTTAGTCTTTTAGAAGTCATGTCCACGAACTTGGAGCCTTTAATGGGTGCCTGGTTGGGGCAGAGGCGAGTTTCAGTTGTTGCACTGAAGTATTCCCCTTCCACTTCAGCTTTGTGGTGGCTGCTTCGCAAGGCAATCCTAAGGGCTGCCATCTTCCTCTCTCTAAGGGTTCTCCTTAAGTCTTCCTCTCTCTAAGGGCTCTATTCTTCCTTTCTCTCTCTTCTTTCTACTCATCTGGATTCTCCCTGGTTTTTGATTCCAATCCTTTCCCCTGCCATTTCCCCTCTCTTCTGCACTGCACCCTTCCACTCTCTCGTTTGTCTCGGCCTCTTGGTCTCTGATGTTCACCCCCACCCCAGAGCTTGCTGTTGGTGAGCCAGGGGCACTGTGACCCTAAAGATGAAGTAAGACTGGAACTCACAGGCCTGTCATGATCCAAACTAAGGCAGGCATAGAACTTTGACTGTCCAAATATGGTAGAGGGTCAGGCTACTGGTTCCTGACCCAGGAGTTGACCACACATCACCAGCGGTTTAGGTGAGCAGCCAAAAATTCATCCCCAGGTTGGTGGGGAAGGACCTGGGATGGCTTGGGAAGAGTGTTCCGTTCTGCAAGGGGCATGCTGCCTGCCACAGGTCCGGACCCTGTGCTGCAGAATATCTACTGTTTTTCTCCGGGGAGCAACTTGGAGATAGGATGGATGATGGGGAGGAAAGCAGACAGATAACAATCTCACAGGCAAAGCAGTAAGTGAGAGGAGGTACAAGGCGCATTGGCAAGAGACTGTCCTAGGAGAGGACTCTGCCTGGGACCTTCCATGCAGGGCAAACGGCACCAGCCAAGGTTTCAGGAAGACTACCCACTGCAATTCATTCCTGCGCTAGAGAAGATGGGGTTTAGAAGAAGGAAGGGACTACGAGGTAGCCCAGATGGCCCGTGTGCCAGAAGTCAGACCAGGGACCAGGCTTCTCAGAGTGCTGTCTTCTAGCAGAAGGAGGCAGAGGAAGGCGCTGCTATCCAGCTCCCGCTCCTTGCTGACGCTCTGCTCTGGACGCTCTGCTCCCCCGTCCCTGGCCAGCGCCCCTATCACCCCCCCCCAACACAAAACCTCGCTGCTTCCAGCCAAGCTCCTGTCTGCACCCTACCCACCTCTGGCCGCTGTGAGCTTCGTACCTTCCCGCCAAGATCTTCCCTCACCCTCCCTATTGCTTTTGCTCTGGCTGTGAGCTCCGCCCCCTCCCGCCAAGCTTCTCCCCTACCCCCGTTGCCCTCCTTCTGTGGCCGCGCCCTTTTGCCGGCGGCCCGCCCCCCGCAATGCTCCGCCCCTGGCCCGGGTAAGCATCTCCTAATTTTGTTCTAGAAGATAGAAAACTCTTCGTGGGCATGCTCAACAAGCAGCAATCCGAAGACGACGTGCGCCGCCTCTTCGAGGCCTTCGGGAACATTGAGGAGTGCACTATCCTGCGCGGGCCGGACGGCAACAGCAAGGGTGTGTGTGTGTGTGTGTGTGTGTGTGTGTGTGCGCGCGCGCGCGCGCGCGCGGCCGGGCGGGCACAAGCCTGAGAAGGATGCTAGCGCCCCCAGGTGGTCCTTGTAGAGACCAAGAGGGGAGGAGGCCATGGGTCCTATGCTCTGTGCCCTTTTCCATCACTGTCTTATTCCCTTCACATTTTATGCTCCTCGTGGGGAACATCTCTGCTCACCCTGTTTCTGTGCCACATCTCTCTCTGACTTTCTCTGTGTGTCTCTGTCTGTTTGTCCCTCTGTCTCTCTCTTTCTGGGTCCTCAAGGCCATGGCTCAATCTGTCCTATTCCCGCAGGGTGCGCCTTTGTGAAGTACTCCTCCCACGCTGAGGCACAAGCCGCCATCAATGCTCTACACGGCAGCCAGACCATGCCTGTGAGTGTAGCCCTCGGGGGTGCGCGCAGGGTGACCATGCCTGTGAGAGTGGCCCTCGGGGGTGCGTGGAGGGTGACCATGCCTGTGAGAGTGACCCTCCGGGGTATGTGCAGGGTTTCACCACCCTTCCCACGGTTTCTCAGATCAGGATAGATTGAGGTAACCCAGAAAAAAGTGGAATTGAGACTTGGTACTCCTGGATGACCCCCACAAAGAGTGCAGAGGAGAGGGTGGGGCGAGGCAGAGCAGGGACACTGTGGTGGAGGCTGGGGCATGCAGATCTCATGTGCCGCCCTGGCTGCAGGGAGCCTCCTCCAGCCTGGTGGTCAAGTTTGCAGACACTGACAAGGAGCGTACGATGCGACGGATGCAGCAGATGGCTGGCCAGATGGGCATGTTCAACCCCATGGCCATCCCCTTCGGGGCCTATGGGGCCTACGCTCAGGCAGTAAGTGGGGGCAAGGGTGGGCGGGGATTTGTTCTGGAGCTCAAACACCCCTCCCGGAGCCCCAGAATACAGGGGTGCCTACCCAAACATATTGCTCTGTCCCCAGAGTGAAGTGTCATGCATAAACCCAGAGAGAGTAGCTTCAGGGCTTAGGAGAACCCAGGTGGGGATAGCTTCAGGGCTTAGGAGAATCCAGGTGGGGATCATTGCCGGGAGGAGGTGGGCTGCTGTCCTGATGTTCAAGGAGGGGCTCCTGGAGAAGGCCAGATGGGTCACCCGCATCCCTTCCTCAACTCTGTGAAGACTGGGAAGCACCAGTGGGGTAATAGTCAGGCGTTTGGTTCTCATTATACAAACTCCACTCCCAGGGGTTTTCCTCAGGACTCTCTCACCCTGGGCTTGTGTGAAGTGACTGACCCAGAGCCTCGAGTACCCACGCTCCCTCTGCACTGTCCCTCCAGCTTATTTCTTCCAGAGTTGCATCCTCTCCAATAGTAGCACCCTCTCCTGCCTCCAGACTTGTAGCCACCGTCCCTGCATGCTGGCCCTGAGGTCCTCCAGGGTTGTAGGGTTGCAGGCTCTAACCATGCAAACACCACTCATGTCCTGAGCAGTCTAGCTCTGACTACTTATGCAACCACCTCAGCCCCCACTCACCTTTGCAATAACATTGGAAGGTAGTCATGATTCTCCTCTCTCTTCTATGTGACCAATTTGAGCAAGAATTTCCCCTGTTAACTGTATGCAGCTCATTCAAGAGTCTGGCTGCTATTCTCCACAATAGCATGCCTTACACAGACCTGCCAGCTAGCATTCACAGTTCCTTTCCCTACCCTGCACAGCTTAGGTTACCAAAGTTCTTACTGCTCCTTGTTTTAAGTAGTCAGTTCCCGGGGAAGTGGAGACTAAAGCAAGCAGGCCCTGGGGAGGCCTCAGGGCTTTCAAGGGGATAGTGACCAAAAGACTGTACCAGCTCCCCGAGGCTCAAAAGTTGGTCTCCAGGAGCTAAGCCCCTGGTGGGAGGGTTGCCCCCCTGGAAGCGCGTGATATTTTTTCCACTCCCTCTGCCCCAGCTGATGCAGCAGCAAGCGGCCCTCATGGCATCGGTTGCACAAGGAGGCTACCTGAATCCCATGGCTGCCTTTGCTGCCGCCCAGATGCAGCAGATGGCGGCCCTCAACATGAATGGCCTGGCAGCCGCACCTATGACCCCAACCTCAGGTGAGCCAGCAGGTCCCTGGCTTGGGGAGGGAGCATCAGGGCCCAGGCTGGGACATCATTACAATGACTAGTGGCTCATTCTACAGTAAGAACACACAGGCTCTAGGCCCAGGTAGTTTGTCTCAAAATTGTTCTAATCTGTAGGTGCCCAAGGGAAGAAGAGATGTGGGCCCCATGGAATCCACAGTAGGATTCCAGTGTGAGATAGTTTCTCTCAAGTTGTCAGTTCTTGCCTCATGTCAACCTATCTTTACCTGTATTAACAACCAGCGTCTGGGAAGAAAGTGACATGAAAACACCTCCATTCAAAGTCCAGCATAGCCTTCCTATTCAGTTGCCTTGGCCTCCCTCTTTATGCCAACCTAGACTAATGGGCATTTTCCAAGAAACTACACAACCAGCTAGAGAACCTGGAATCATCCACGGATGGGCACTGCAACCAACCATCTCACAAAACAATGTTTTTGTTGGCTCGTGACTCTTGTCCAGTACAATTGTGCCTCCCACCCCTAGGCTATCTGGCAATGCCCACATTTTTTTGCTTGTCATGGCTCAGAAGAAAGAGCACGACTATCATCTAGTGTGTAGAGGCCGGAAAGGTGTTACTACACATCTCACAGTACACAGGTCAGCAACTATCTGGCTCTAGGTGACGACAGTGTCCACGCTGAGAAGCCCTAGGCTCTAAATCCCAGCCCTAGGCTGGGTTGATATGGTGGGCTCTTTCTACCAAGCATTCTGGCTCTCTGTGTCAGACCACAGCAGCAATCTCCCCGAGGTCCAGCTGTTCCTTTCCCAGCTCAGAGCCTCATAGACTGAGATATCTCAACTAGAGCATCACCCTGTAATTTAGTCCTGTTTCCCCAGCGTCAGGGACACCCATGGGTCTGGGAAGTGGGGCAGCCTCCGCTACAATTGGAAGGCACTTTCCACCCTTTGGGGCCTCAGGACAATAACAGTCCGACTTGCTATTCACCACCTGGAATATGGAAAGTGCATGCAATTGTCATCTGGCCCTAACTTAACCATCACTACCACAACCACTGTTCTGCTGAATGAAGTCAAATGGGGCTGAGATTGGACTCTAAATTGTCCGTTCTCCCTCTGTGTAAGAATCTAGAATGTTCCTCCAGTTGAATAGCAAGACTTCTTGGAGAAGCAGATAGGCCTCCCATGGACCCTGAAAGGATCAGTCAGTCCTGACTTAGCTGAAGTGGGCAAGAGCCACTGAAAAAGAACCAAGGGCCAAATGTGGATAGAGTCAAGGACATGGGGAATAGTCTGTGTGCTGTAGATTCAAGGATACCCATCAGTGGTTAGAGAAATCTTCATGGCATGGGGGCTCTGCCTTGAACAATGAATAATCCGGGATAAATGAAGGTGCTACATTCAAGAAATTAAGCCAAGCATAGTTTACCAACAAAACAGGGTGGTTGTGTAAGGTCCAAGTCTGTCCCCAGGCCCTGAGAGCTAGCACGGTAGAACTCCATGGCTCAGCCTTTCTCACCTTTACTGTTCCTTGTCTTACCTCTTCCCCAATCCCTCTATTCCCCCCCCCCAAACTAGGTGGCAGCACCCCTCCAGGCATCACTGCACCAGCTGTGCCTAGCATCCCATCCCCCATTGGGGTGAATGGCTTCACGGGCCTCCCCCCACAGGCCAATGGGCAGCCTGCTGCGGAAGCTGTGTTTGCCAATGGCATCCACCCGTACCCAGGTAAGCATGTCTAGTGGCCCCCCCTTTCCCCTTCTCACTCACTGTCAGAAGAAGAGATGCACAACTCCAGCCCTCTGTGCTGTGGGAGCTCCTTCAGCCATCCCCTGGGGGGGGCCACCAATGTGATCAGAGCATCTGCTTCAGGGAACCTATAATGAGAGAGAAAGCACCAAAGTCCTAACATGGGGGAGTGCCTTCTGATCCATAAGAGAGAATTCCATCCCAGGGGCTGTATGCAGAAAGAAAAGCACTGAGAGCCATTGTACAACCCAAGTGGAGAAAAGGGGCCAACAACTGCAAACTGACTGGGAACTTGGGCTGCAATAACTAGAAGGGAAGAAGCTAAAAGAATAACCTCATTTCGTGACAAGTAACGAAGGAGTCATTGCAGAAAGAACTGCAGTTACTTTGACTGACAGTCTAGCCATGACATTCCGGTCTAGTCTTCTGACGCTCTCTCGCACACGCAGACACACACACACACACACACACACACACACACACTCACTCACTCTCGCGGGCGCGCGAACACACAGGTCAGCACTCTGGACAGCTCCTTAGGCCCGCTCCTGGGTTCAGGACATGGAACTAAAGATAAACAAGAAGGCCCATTGCTGGTTGCCAACTGACTTTGTTCCTGTCAAATCCAGTGATCCTCACATAACAAGAGCATGCAGCTGTCCTGAAGCACTTCTTCCTTCTCACAGGAAGGATGACAGAAATCAAGGCAGGGAAGCAGGGTCCAGAATCCTAGATTATCAAGTGGCCACATAAAAGAGATGCGCAAGGCACAGTCCTTTGTAGATGGAGGCTGCTTGGTCGCTTTCTGCTCACCCAGACCTGAAATAATAGCACACAGCACTCGGGAGGCAGAGGCAGGCGGATCTCTGTGAGTTCGAGGCCAGCCTGGTCTACAGAGCTAGTTCCAGGACAGGCTCCAAAGCCGCAGAGAAACCCTGTCTCGAGAAAAAAAAAATTAAAACACTGCTTGGCCAATAGCTTATGCATATTTTAGCTAACTCTTACATTTTAAATTAATCCATTTCTATTAATCTGTAAATTACCACAAGGCTGTGGTCTACTGGTAAGGTTCTGACTGGCAGCTGACATCTTTCTCTTTTGGTAGCTACATGACATCTCTCTGACTCCACCTTCTTTTCTCCTCTGTTTCGAATTTCCGCCTTGCTCTGTTCTGCCCTGCCATAGGTCCAAAGCAGCTTCTTTATTAACCAGTGGTAACAAAACATATTCACAGCATATAGAGGGGAATCCCACATCAGTCCTCCTTTCTGGCTATCAGAGGAAGGGGTCATAAAAGACCAGTCTTTGTTAGATGATAGGATTCCAGGACATTGGGTTGTCCCCTAGGAGGTCAAAGTTCAGTTGAGGGCACCATATCTCCTGTCCTACTCCATCTTTAAGCAGCACACCTAAACCAATCAAGAGGGAAACGTCCTCTGGTTCAAACAACCATCTGTGATGAGGTCTGGTGTCCTCTTCTGGCCTACAGACATATATGCAAACAGAATAGTGTATCCATAATAAATAAATAAATATTAAAAAAAAAGATGGCCAAAGACTCAAGTGAAGATTCCTACAGGCTAGAGAACCCCAGGAGCATTCCTGGTGAGCAAACCCATGCCAAACTTTAACAGTTTAGGTAAACAGAGAGCGCAGCTCTAGGGTGGGCTGTTTCGGAGACCCAGATGCAGGAAAGGCCTACTTGGAAGGAGCAGAATTGTTAAGAGGCAGGCCCATTAAGGACAAGAGCCCAGTCTGCAGCAGACCCACCTAGGTGGGGCAGATTCACGCTCATCAGAAACCACTATGGGTCCTGAGAAAACCTAGCAGCTTGGAGGTTCTGATTTCACAGTCTAGAAGGACACTGCAGTATACACAGGTTGTAGCAAGAGTAGAGTGTGATCTCCATGCTAGAGGAACATGGGAGAGAAGAACTGCCTAGTTCTGGACACAGAATTGTCCTTGATTCCAGTTCATGGCCTAGAATGCAGCCTTCAGGCCACAGGGGTCTGGAGAGGGACTTGTTAGAGCCCACCGGGTCTGGTGTGCTGTAAGCATGGTGATCCTGCCTGGCACAGGTGGGGCAGGGGCGTGCTGGAGGCAGAAGTGACTGTGCTAATCTCAGGCCTGGTGGCTGGGAGATGCCACCCCTGGCACATCTGGGCATCCCCCACTCTCCTCTGCCACTAAGCCCATCTGGATCCCCAATTCCTTCCCCACCCTCACCAGCATCTGTGAGCCATTTCTCTGATGGAGCTTGGAGATGTTTTCCACCCTATTTGTAACAATCTGCCATATCCCATAAACAATTCCCTGACAGAACCAGAGGAGGGATGCAGGGAATGGAAGAAGAAAAGTAGTACATTAAAAAAATTAATTTACCATCTTTAAATGCAGAGTTTGGAGCTGCCGTAATGAGCGAGATCCTTCAAAATGTTGGCTCTTTGGCAGTTACTAATGAGGTCGTTAGGCAGAAAAGCAGAGAGGGGTCTCTGCATGCTGCTCTCCAATCTTAGCCCCAGTAGCTCCTCTCTTCTCCCAACTTGCTCACGACCATGTTGGAAATTCTTAATGTGTGTGATCTTCTTTTTTTTTTTTTTTTTTTTTTTTTTTTTTTTTTTGGTTTTTGGTTTTTCAAGTCAGGGTTTCTCTGTGCTGGACCTCACTTTGTAGACCAGGCTGGCCTTGAACTCACAGAGATCCACCTGCCTCTGTCTCCATGAGCGCTGGGGTTAAAGGCCTGCACCAGCACCACCCAACAATGTGTGTGGTCCTAAAAGCCACGTATCACCTTCCAAGGACTGGCTCTGACAAGCACTGAGAACTATTTATACCTTCCTCCCAGTGTAGTGTTTGCTGAGCTCCCCCGCACTAGGCTGGGCACTGCCTCTAAACTTTACACGTTGTTTTGCACATTGGCTTCAAACTTCGCTCTGTTAGAAAGAGCACCATTTCTTACATGCATAAAGGTGCTGTATGGGTGAGCATCCAGAAAGACCAAGATAACAAACCAGATATGGCTGTCATCTAGAGAGCTCAGAAGAAAGCAAAGGAGACAGGAAAGAGGGAGCAGGAATTGGCTCTGTCGAGTATCAGTTTGGAGTTCTTGGTTCTAGTCTCCACCATGGAGAAAAGTAGGGATTGGGTACTGGGCTGGAACAGCCCCAGGCAGGAAATACCTTTTATGATCCCTCTTTAGCTCCCTCCTGCTAGGCAGAGCCCCACCTGTGGAGGGCTGTGCATGCCCCCAATTCCTAGTGCATATTGTATCTGTCACCTGCTTATCTATAGGGACTTTTGTCTCAGGCTTTTCTAGAGGCTCCTCTGAGCCCTAGGTGCTGTTTCCCATGTGGAATTTTACTTGAGTACAAGAGCTCAAAAGGAAGTGGGCATTGTCCCCATTAAAGGCATTGAAGCCTGACAGGCAGTTAGCTTGGCTGGTCTAGGTTAAAGGACATGTGAGCCCAGGGACTTTTCCCCTGCCATCTAGGGTTAATCAGTTTATTCCCAACACAGTGGGGTTGCATCCTCCCTGTGTATGGACATCTATCTCTGTGCATCTCCCTGGGCCAGCCCACTCCTCATGTCAATCATCAGGGGCCTCAGCAATCAAGGGCTGCACCCACCACTAGTCCATACTTAATTCTTCTACTGAGATCCCCTCAGCACCAACAAAGGCCAGAGGCAAAGCAAGTCTTTCCCCAGTCCAGTTTCCCCGAGGGTCTTGGTAAAGTTTCCATTCAAGATGCTTCTCTTGTTCTAGCTCCTTGACTTCTCTGGGAGGTATCTTTCTCCAAGCTCTATTGGTGATAATGACCATGGGATGGAAAGGGTTTATTTGCCTACGTATCATGGGCCGTAGTCTCTTGAGGAAAGCCAAAGTAAGAACCTAGGGCAGGAACTGAAGCAGAAGCCATGGACTAGTACTGCTTATTGGCTTCCTCCCCATGATTGGCTCAACCTGTGATACAACTCAGGACCACTTTCCCAAGGGTGACACTGCCAACTACGAGCTGGGCTCTCCTACACTGACCATTAGTCAAGAAAATTCCCTGCAAACTTGCCTAAAGGCCAGTCTGATAGAGGCATCTTCTCAGTTGAGGTTCTTCTTCCCAGATGACTCTATCTTGTGTCCCATGACAAAAACCCACCCAGCACAGGGACAGAGTCAGGGCCAATCCTCCCAGAGCTTTCATTCACTGCTCCTACCTTCTTCTGGGGATCTGTAAACAAAGGTCCCCAACCTAAGTGAGCACCGTTGGCTGCTCAGTCCCTCTCCAGGGCCAGGGCCCTCATGGTCTGGCACCTCTCCCCAGACTTCACAAGCTTCTGCATGAACTGGTCTCAGCCCCACCCCAGGCCAGCTTCACTATGCACGTCCCAGCTAGAATGGACAGTTCAGTACCTACTTAGGTTTTGGGTACAGATCAGAGAAGTCCAACAGGCGCCTGTCTCAGCTGTCCTGCCTTGGAGCCGGTCTGTGGTGACCAGGGTTGGGCAGCAAAGCCACACTTGGCATGGTGGGGGCAGGGACTAGCTCGGGTGGATGTCACTGACCTCTGGTGTCTTGGCTTCCTACAGCACAGAGCCCCACCGCAGCGGACCCCCTGCAGCAGGCCTACGCTGGAGTGCAGCCGTACGCAGGACGTTAGTATCCACGCAGCCTCTTGGCTCTTTCACCAGCTCTACCCATCTTTCTACACACTGTACCTTCCCTCTCCAGCCCTGCTCCCAGGCCTGCATGAGGCGGGGAGGGAGTAGTGGGGGCTCTAGATGGAAGGAGGGGAGGGCGGAGCTGGCACGGTTCTCATCACCACCTGGCTGTCTTCCACTTGGGATTCTCTACATGGCGCCCTCACATGGGGTGGAGAGAGGGCCATAACTCCTTGAGTTGGTGAGCCAGAGTAAAGTTTTGCCCTTGATGTGCAGTGACACATTTCCTTTCCTGTCCCGATGGCACTACCTGCCAGGGCCGATGTTGTTGAAATAAGAGCGGCGGGGCTGCGTCCCCAACACCCCGGCCGCTTGGCTAGCTCATGCCCGAAATAACAACACACAAACTGTATTCATTTAAGGACTGCTTGGCCCATGAACTCTAGCCCTTACAGGCTAATTCTCGCACCTGGACTAGCCCATTTCTAATGATGTGTGTAAGCACCCCAAGGTGCGCTTACCGGGAAGATTCTAGCCTATGTCCATTCTGGGTTGGAGTTGCCTGGGAGAGCTGAGCATGGCGTCTCTGCTCCAGAGAGCAGAGCTGTCGGGTCTCTCCGGGAGCGCTGAGTCTGACCTCACTTCCTCTTCTGCCCAGAATTCTAATCTGTTTACTCCTCCCACCAATGCTTTAACCTATGAGGCCAGCCAAGCAGTTTCTTTATTGCTCAATGACCTTCCTCCATCACGATGTGCCTGGTAGTCCCATGTTGCATAGCTATGTTGGTTGCTGCTCTGTGCAGTCCATGGTCTCTGACCCAGAAAGCAGAGGCCTGGATATGAGAGGAGGAGCAACTCTGGAGGGGAAGCAGCTTCTCCTATCCAGGCAAGTAAGATGGAGCCCAGAGGAGAGGCAGCAAAATGGACAGGCAGGCAGGAAGAGGTGGCCTGAGGCCAGTTGGCCAGGTGTCATAGAATCCAGCCACGCTGTCAGTCAAGCCTCTCCCTTTGCCCCTCCACTTGGCCACATACTCTTGTCATCCCTACCCAGCCTGTGTCCACTGCCTGGGCTGCCTAGGGCGCGTCTTCACTGACTTTGGAGATCTAGTGACGCCCCCCTGTGGGAGATGGGGCTACCCCAAAAGATGGGATCTCAGGGAAAGTTGCCCTTGCTTAGTTGGAGCCAAGAAGAGGCCCTGCTATTGGACCCTTCCCAGCTTCAACCTCAGGCTCTGCAGCCCTGGGAGCCAGGCTGGGCTGCTAGGAGAGAGAGCCCTTCTGCCCTCCCTCTGACCAAAGCTTTTCCAACCAATCACAGGGAACATCAGGCACACTCCTGGGGAACGCACAGCCACATTTCATCGGGCAGCTCCTTATACCCCACCAGGTATCATCTGAGCAGAAGTAGGTCAGCTATGATGGTCTACTGTTCCAGATTAGATCTGACTGTCCCTGGACACACGTACACATACACACATAGACACACACATACACACATAGATACATACACACACCCCGTCACATAAACACACACATACACATACACAGAGTCACATGCACAGACACATACACACACAGACACATACACAGAGACACATACACACACAGACACATGCACACACACACACACACAGAGGAATGTCTGATCTTCATACTGACATTTCCCCTCCATAGGTAACCCAAACAGGGCTGCTTTCTCTGAGCTGCTGTACAGCCTGTGGCTGGTGGCTCTTGCTGACACTGAAATCTCTCTCTTTATTCTGGCCTCCCACCCTGTCTATGTCTCTCTGCGCCCTGTTGCCATCTCTTGACTTTCTCTTCGGCTCTCCAGCAGCTGCCTACCCTGCTGCCTATGGTCAGATAAGCCAGGCCTTTCCCCAGCCACCGCCAATGATTCCCCAGCAACAGAGAGAAGGTGAGTCTCGGCCCTTGTTCCTCCCCACTCCCTGAAGAGGCTGCTTCCCTGGGCCTCTGGCCTCCCCAGGCCTCTGACAGGCCTTTGGTTAGCTGTGAACCCGGAGGTGGGTGGGAGAGCTGCTGGGCTAGAAGAGGTACTCTCCTATTCTTACCAGAGGTGTGCATCTTGTAAGAAGCCCTCAAGACAAAGTAGCCTGGCCCCAGGGCAGGTGACAGGATACCACGCCCCCGGAGCCAGCAAAGCCATGCCCAAAGCACCTTCTCTACTCCCTACTGTAATTTGTGGTTGGACACAGCTCACATGCATGTACATTGGTCTTTAAAAACCAATCCTTGAGAATGGGGAGATTGTTTTCCTGCTGCCACAAGCCCTACCAATCATTCTTCAAAACAAGACCTGGTAGAAGAAGTTAAGAATGTATTTGCTGGTGGAGGCCTTGTCCCTGCTCCAGAGAACACATAGGTCCGTCCCCTGTAGTGATCTTCTGAGGTCCATCGGCTGTGATCCCAAAGAGAGAAAACAGAGCTGGGAAGTGGGGCTCCAGCAACGGGGCAGCCTTTGCAACACTGGGCACTGAGGAGATGGTGGCTAGCCTCAGGTGGTCAGGGAAGTGAGGTGCTGCAGGAGGCACAGCCCACCTGCCTTCCCTGAGGGGTAGGACTTGGTCAGTGTGGAGGGTAGGCAGAGATAAATGCTCAAGACTAGAAGGAGCAGGCACAGGAGACTAGTTTATCCTATGCAGGATGCATGTCCCCTCCGGGTGATGGGGAGAGAAAGATGACATTCCCAGACAGGCTCCACAGGTAGGATGAGGTGTGTGACGGTAACAGTACAGCTCAGTGAAGAGGGATGCCCTAGATGGTCGTGTGTGGGCCGAAGTCAGAGTGTGGGTAGAGGACAAGCAAGACCAGAGCCTTGGCACAGAGTCATGACGCCACTCATCAGATTTCCTCCCAGCACCCTAAGCCGCAGAAGCAGCAAGATAGGAGACTATATAAATCGTCCCAGGGGCCCTGTCACAGAAAGCTGAGCTTGAGAATGAGGAGCACAACCAAACCTCATCTCCTTCACCTCCTAGTAAGGGTGTCCTGTAACGAGGCCACCAAGTCTGTTCCAGCAGTCCACATGGCAGGTTCCAGTGGTTTCTGAATGTCAGGAAGGCTTCTCCTGAAGCAGACACTGTCCGTGATCTGGAGTTTAGGTTACTCTCATATGACTTTGAGTACACACTGATCCAAATCCCTTTGGTGAGAGAGCCCCTAGCAGTGTGGACTTCGAACTACACCCCTCTGGGTCTGACTCCCAGACTGACCATGGCCTGTTTAGGTAACTCCACACAGAGTCCCTCGGCTCCATTGCTTACACAGTAAGAACAGAGGGCAGTTCCTTAGAGAGATGTGCGTATCACACTCACTTGGGTCTGCTCTCCCAGGCAGCAAATGTCCACACACAGCCCTTCTCCGCCCAGTTACCACCTCCCCATAAACCTCGAAAGGCATATTCCCATGCATCAGACAGCTCCTGAGGACCACATCATCACATTTTCCCATACCCAGCACCCCAGAGATCTGTGGGCCTACCTTCCTGCAGCCCAGACCTTCCTCAATTACATCAGAGCCACAGGGGTGGACCAGGAACCCCAGTATTGCTGATCTAGGCCTAGAGCCCAAAGGCCCCACACTGTCTGTTTCTTGCTTACCTCTCTCTCTCTCTCTGTCAGATTCCTTTATCTCTCTGTCTTAAAGGTCTATGAATCCCTAAACTCTGTTACATGCGTGTGAATCTGGAGGAGTTCTGGAGGAGTGTAACTTAGATTGGTCCTCAGTGGTGGCTTCTGCCCTGAAGAGTCCACCTCAAAGTCTAAGGGATACATGACAGATGCTTCTTAGGATGAGAGGATACAGACTTGGGAAGATTTTCATTTAAGTAGTTAAAATCAACCCGTCTGACCACTGCAAAAGAAACACATCTTTATCTGGAAATTAGCCAGGCAGGCTATGGTTCATGACAGATAGACAGAAAGCAGAGCTCACATTATGAAAGCTACAGGCTTGGTTCATAGCTTGGCTTCACCTCCTCCACCCCCAGCTATGTCTTTTGATTTGACCTCTTTGGAACACAGTTTCCTCAGCAGCAAAGTGGTGACAGTGTAGCTAGGTGAGGGGGTACTGCAAAGGTGAAGCGAGTCCCACACACAGCCCAAGGATGTCCCCTGGTGGGGCGGAAGTTTTCCAGCTGCTGTTCAGATGAGGCGGGCAGCTCAGGGGCCGTCAACTCTGGAGCCTCCCTCAAGCTGTTCCTGTGCCATGTGCTGGATCAGGAAGGGGAAATCTTGCTTTCTGCCATCAAGACTAGGAAGGTGGAGGGTACAGAGCAGGGCAGCGGGGCCTTAGAAAGAGATCTGTGTGAAGCCTGCGGGATCTATGTGCCTGTCTCTTGGGTTGGCTGGTCAGTCTGTGAGCTAAGGCTAAAAGGGAGAGAAAGGAAGTGTCAGCACAGGGAGGGCCATTTCCTCAGCCCCCCCAGAACAGGGACTGGGCAGGAGAGTACGCCCAAGCTCTGTGCTCCTTCCTCAGCACCTTATTTCCAGGGGCATAGCTGATCAGACCTTGGCATATTAAACCCCATTTTCTCGTTGACTCTGCCTGCCCTTCCAGCCCCAGAGCTGCTAGGGTACCCGTGATTGATCTTTTTGCTAAACGACCACTGAGGCACAGAAGGGTTCAGTGACGTGCCCAAGGCCCAGAAGAGATTGGAGCTCATATTAGGGGCTCCGTAAACTCTCTCCGTTTTGAGGAGTCGCTTCTGGACTTGGAAAGAGCCTCCACCTCCTAGCCCCGCCCTCCCTCCCTGCTGCCGGGCCTAACTCACCTTTCCTCTGTCTCTCTTTTCCCCACCCTGCCACCCCTCCTCCCTGCCCCGCCCCTCCCCTACCGCAGGGCCCGAGGGCTGTAACCTGCTCATCTACCATCTGCCCCAGGAGTTTGGGGACGCTGAGCTGATGCAGATGTTCCTCCCTTTCGGTAATGTCATCTCCTCGAAAGTGTTTGTGGATCGGGCGACTAACCAAAGTAAATGCTTTGGTGGGTAAAGATAACAAACCATTCAGCTTCACCTAGGATGGGGGCTGCTCCCACCGACTCCTCCTGCTCCTTCACACTGCCCCAGGTGCTCCTGGGCCCAGCTTCCATCTCTCAGTCCTTTTCTTCCGTTCTGCTCTTCCTCTGGCTTCTCGGCTTTCCCTATTCACACTCACGTGGCTCCCACCCCCCACCCCCGCCAAGAAATCCCTTGCTAGCCCCAAAGCCCAGCTGCAGCCAGCAAGACAGGGAAGGGGGCACTGTGGGTGGGGGTGGGAGTGTAGCATGCAGAGCCAGAGCTCATTCCTCTTTCCAGCAGCCTCCCGTGCTCAGAGAGTCTGGCTTGAGCCCTCTGGTGAAGGATCCAAGTGTCAGTCAGCCCGAGGAGGCTCTCTCTACCCTTACACCCTCTCTCCATCTTTCTGTTCCGCCACCTTTCCCATGCCTGCCCCATTCCTTGCTCCTCTCATGCCATGCAGTGACCCCACCCTTACACCCACTTCAAGCCACCAGAGCGGGCATTGTTGAGGAGCCAGGAGGAGATTGCCCTCAGGAAGTCTAAGTTCTGAGCACAATAGCTATGTAGCAGCAGTGAGCTAGGCTGAGTACCAAGCAGTGATCAATAAGGAAAGCAGGAGGCTGGAATGAGAAGAGGCAGGGGGCAGGAGATGAGGGTTCAGGAGATGAGAGGGCTCACAGTACAGGAGAGGGAGGACTGTGCTAGACTTCTGCCATTCTGTGGGGAGTCTTTGACGCCTGTTTTATAAATTCAGCACTCTTATCCAGATAGGTCCAGATCTCATGGGATCCTCTCTCATGCTCACACCTCTTCTTCCAGCTCCTTCTTGATCCATCCCCCTCCTTTTCATTTTCCATCACAACATCCTTTTAGGGCAGTATCTACTTGTGAGTCCCCAAGGGATAAGAGTATAAAAAGCCCATGGAGTGCCATACATGGAGCCAGAGCTGAGTCTGCCAAAACTTCACGTGACTCTCAGATTCTGTGTGTAGGAGGAGAGAGTGGGAGCCTGTGATGGCCAGGGAACGTAGGGATGTACACTATAGGGCAGGTAGCAGAGACTGGCCAAGCACCAGGAAGCATGAAGTATTGAGGGCTTTCCAGTATGCGATCACAAAAGACTTGGGGACTCAGGGTGTGTCTCCCAGGAGAGTCAAGATCTTGGCACCATTGTGCCCTCCCTCCCCTCTGGCAGCTATGACAAGAAACCCATTTTTCTCCAATCACACAGCATCTCATGTCTCCTTGGCCATGAAAAGCAAAGAGAAGAACACATAGCTGTGCCTCTCCCTACCGACTGGCACGTCTCTCTATGAATTAAGATGATGTATATAAAACCAAACTGGAAGCCAGTTTCATTCCTGCTCTACTCTCCAAATGTCATTTACGCCACAAACATCATGCAAAGACCACTGCTAGGAGCCTCTAGCCACATCACATGTGACTTATTGTCTGTCCCTATGGAAACAACCCGATTTTCAAAGTCATTTCTGCAGTGTCTACCTCCAAAATGACTGCTTCGTCCCTTAGACCACTTACACTCTCCAGGACCAAGGTTTCCTTTTCTTTTCCTTTGAGACCCTGACCATACACCTCTACTTGATTCCTTCTTCTCTCTCTCCTTAGGCTTCTGTCTTGCCCCTGCCCCCCTTAAGCCACTCGGGTCTCCTGACTGACTCCTACAGGACTGCCTGCTTCCCTTTATCAGAGACCTTTACTGCCAGACCTTCAGTGACCACTCACAGGCAAGCCATTGAGTGCTCCGAGCCTCAGTGCCCTGATTTATGAACTAGGGATGTGACAGTTGTCCCTGAGGGGTCCTGTAAGGGGTCTATGAGTTGGAAATACAGAGGCGTGGCTGAACAGACCTTCTGAAAGGGCCACAGTCTCTTTTCTTATAAAAAACCGTGTGGCTGTAATCACGGTCCCGTGCTAACGTGCACCCCTCAGAGACGGCATAAGCCTCCCAGAGCTTCATGAGGGAATGCATAGCACAAAGGCCCCTACTTTGGAAGGAAAACATCCTACCTCTGAGGCTTTTCAGTGTTTGGGAGGCAGGAACTTCCTGAAGGTGGGGTAGGAGGCTGTCTGGCAAAGGAAAGCAGTAAACAAGGGATGTAGTGTCCAGAGCCCCCCCCCCCCTTCTCACAGATGCCCTTGCTCTACTGGCTAGTTGCCTGGTGAAACTTGATGAGGGGGGCCTGTACCCCAAGCTCAGAAACACATGCGCCTTTCCAGGAAGCTGGGCTGCCGTTTCCTGCAAATTTCTACCCAATGGCCATCCCTCCTTTTGGCTTCACCCCAGACAGCTCTGAGGTCCTCCCTCTCCTCTCGGCTTTGCCCTTCTTTCCTCCAGAAAGACCCACAGAATCTGAGTGTCCCCCTAGAGTCGGTGCCAGAGGTGCACTGTGAGAGCGGAGAGTGGATGCAGTCAGGCAGGGCCAGGGCTTAGCTTTGCTCTCCTTCCGTTGTTAGTTTTGGGGGACAGCAGTAGAAACAGACTCCCGCTCCCACTCTGGAGTCATCAGACACACAGGTCAGTGGAGGGAGATGGCTGGAGGGGATGCGGGCCTGGAGGCTAGTGGCCACCTGCTTTGGTACATGTTGATGCTGGTTTTGTCACTCTGAGCCTGACTCTAATCACTTATGCATGCACACGTGCACAAGTGAGACACAGAACACCCTTTCCCTCATCGCTCATGATACATGACTGCATGAATAAACTGAGCAAAGCAGGAGGGGGACAAGAGGAAGAGAGGAGAGCCAGATGCAGATAGTGTCTGGGAGAGAGAGAAAAGGTCAGGAGAGAGCAAGGGTGTAGTTAACTCAGGATACAGTCAGGGCAGGCCCAAGATACACAGCAAATATTCAGGAACGCAGCTACTTTGCATGGCTTCTGGCCCCCATACTTTTTTTTGTTTCCTTTCTTCTTTTTTTTTTTTTTAACCTATCTCACAGCCATCTGTGGACAACCATGTTCTGTGTATAGCCTGGCCATCTCAGCCAAGCTGGGCTTCGTGTGTTTTATAGGGCCTAAGTCCATTTTTACAGAAAATACGCCTCTGAAACAGAATGAATTAAACAAAGCTCTGAAGGTTTATTTCCTGCAGTGTTTGTGGCAAGAGGGAGTGTTTTTACTTGACGCCCCTAATTCTGGTCCCTAGTAGCCTGGCCCAGTGGATCACAGAAACCCCTTTCTCAGGTGCCAATTAAGGAACTGAGGAAATGCATTCAGAGGCTACTCCCCAATCTAAGCCACAATCTGGGCTATCTGCTGCTATTGGTCACAAGTGAAGCACAGAGCATCACAGTAGTGGAAGGCGCTCCTCATCCCTAGGAAAGGCTGGTGGTGCAGGACAAGTCACCATTGTGTGTTTAGCCAGGGAGCTTCCCACAATGGCGCGGGCTGCGCACAGCCCCAGGGGTGAGGCGGGGTTGGGGGGGTGACCGGGCGGTGGAATGGCTTCCCCGACGTTCCTCCCTCCCGGCCCTCGCACTCCTCTCTCTCCCCAGGCCGGCACCCCGTGCCCTCCCGCTGCCAGGCCCCCTCCTGTCAGGGAGGACAGTGTGCAATAAGCTCCTCCGCCCGCAGGTGTGTCCGCCCTCTCCCGCGGGAGGAGAGGGCCGAGGTGGCGGGCCGGCCGGGGTGGGGGGTGGGTGGGCGCCGGCGTCACTGGGAGCCGAGGAGCAGCCGAGCCGGGGCCGGGGTGCCAGGCCGGGAGGGGCCTGCGGGCGTCGGGGCGGGGCTGAGGCCGGGCCGGGCCGGGGGCGGAGCCTCGAGTCCCGCCCCTCCCCTCCCCTCCCGCCCGCAGCGGCCCCGGGCGGCCCCGTGGAAACCCAGGCCCTGGTCCCTCGTGTCTCGCCAGGCTTCGTGAGCTTCGACAACCCGGCCAGCGCGCAGACCGCTATCCAGGCCATGAACGGCTTTCAGATAGGCATGAAGAGGCTCAAGGTGCAGCTGAAGCGGCCCAAAGACGCCAATCGCCCTTACTGAGCGCCGGCGGGAGCGTCCCCCGGGGGAGACCAGGACTCGCACAGGTAACCAGGGGCGGCGGGGCATAGGGCCGGGAGGTTTGGATGGACCCGTCGCCTACTCGGGCCTTCCTGCGCCCCGCCCTCACCTATGCCATGGACCCGATGCGCCCTGAACAACCTGCTCCTGGCTCAAGGCCTATAGGCATAGGACGAAGGTCATCCTGGCAGAACCAGGCTTGGCCATCCCCTCTGTTTCCCGAGCACGAAGTGTAGACACTAGGAACCTTCACCTCTGTGAAGGTGAGCAGAGCCTTGGGCCTGCGCCTTCAGGCTTCCATTGTGGTCCTGTTAGACAGGGACCCTGGTTGGGCAGATGGCAAGCTCAGGTTCTGCAGTGACAGAGACCCTCAGGTTGAGCCTTCTCCCAGACTCCCTGGCTTTTGTACGCCCAGGTTTGCTGGCAACTTGTTCCTGTAGCTGCTCTAGCTCAGCCAGGACAGGAGGGTCAGGGATTTTTCAAAGGAATTTTAGCAAGAAACACAGCAGGAGGACACTCAGCTAAGGAAGGGAGGGAACAATGTTGGGAGTGGGAACCCTGCCTGGTGACCAGAGGTAGTTAGTACCTCTTTTTTTGGGTTAAGTGTTCTCCTGGGCACAGCAGATTACTGGGAAAAGAACGGAGGGAATGCTAGTCTATCAAGTCCACCTCTGCCAGTTCCTGCGAAACCACCCTTATCACTGAGACCTCTCCTAGCTCAGGTAGCTCCACCCCACCCCTTCCTCCTTTTATTCATCAGTACTGTGCCTCAGGCACTGTGTTGTGTGTGAGGAAGTTGGAGATAGATTGCCTAGTATTGGCGGGTGTGTGAACTGAAGCTGGACTGAAGAAACACAGAATTGTCAGGCCAGCCCTAGCTGATCTTGGAGTGGACTACAGAAAGTGTTGGAGGGAGCCTCTGGGGACGAGTGTCCTTTCTTTGGGGCAAGGTCAGGGGCAGCATGTCTAAAGAGCAAACAGGGGGTTGTAGGTGTTGCAGGGAGGGCTGAGAAGTGGGAGAGACCCTGAAGGCCACGGTGTAGATTTGGGCGTCCCCTGAAGTTGGAGAGGTGTTCAGGGGACCTGGGGTAGCCTGCTGCTAGACTGCAAGGGCTGCTGCAGCTGAGACCTGCCGTTTTGACCTCAGTCCAGGGCAGGGCAGGCAGTGTGGATGCTGACATAATTTGAAGGTAGAGCCAAAGATGCTATTCCTGACACATTAGAAGGTGTGGAATGGGAGAGGACCCTGGGGAGACACCCACAGTTCGTCCCTAGTGATACAGAACAGAGAGTCTGTAAGAAAGATGAGGCATGTGAGAGTTAAGCCATTAGGTGGAGGTTCAGGATCAGGAGTGTGGGAGGGAGCCCTCAGATTCCCAGTCTCTCCTGTCATTTCATGCTTCCCTGCAGGGGTACAGGCACCAGCAGAAGAGCCTTCTGTACCAGCTGAAACGGGGGATCTTGTCTCTCTCTGTGAACTTTAGCTCACACTCTGTAAGCCTGAAAGAGCAAAGCTTGACTCTGACCTCGCTTCCAGCTCTGCCAGTTTCTGCCGTATAAGTACATGTAGGCATGTTGGTTCACAGAATCTGAGCACTATTTTGTGCTGGGTGTTGGGACTTAGGATACAGAGATGAGCGGGTTACATCCCAGAGTCCTGCACGCACAGGCACCAAGGTGCAGCCAGCAGATGGGTTTGCTCCCACAGAGGAAGTCACAAAGCTCTTCCTGGACATTGAACACAACTTCCTGGAATAGAGAGCGTACTCCAAGGTGCACGCCTAGGCTTCTGCTTCCTTGCTAATGAAACCACGATTTTGGAGCTAATCAGAGGGAGGATTTGGAGGTGCCTGAGGGCATTTTTGCTAGCAACTCTGGTCATACCCTTATTGCCTAAGCAAGGGTAGAACCTCTAAGTCAGAAATTCCTAGATGCAGAATGGAAAAAGGCAAGTGTGTTGTGTGGGACATGAAGTAAGTAAGAAGTGGACCAGAGGGTGGACAGATCCAGCTGGCACTCAGACTTGGGAGGAGTCCTTCCACCAGTAAATACAAAGGTTGTGAAGATGACCACCACAGAGTTTCATAGACCAGGCATTGCTCTGACAGGCAACAGTTGGTAACATGTAGCTACCAGCCATGATTCCCTATCTAGCGGGAAATACCAGAATTCTTCCCTCACAGGTGAGCACAGATGGGACTTGCCCATCAGCCAGTGAGCAATGGAGGAAGCCTAGCCCCCTCCAAATAGGGAGAATGGAAAACTATTGCCCTTATCACAGCCATCTGCCTGCCTCCTCCCTAGGACGCGCAGTCTTAAGCCGCTATCAAGATGCACTTGTAGTTTTCATGCAGAGGGTATTTAGTGCCACTGCCTTTGCAGCCCAAAAGGATGGAGGCTGTAGTAGAAGGGTTCTAAGAGAGCCAAGCTATTTTAGATGGTGTATCTGAACTGGTCTTGCCCGGTTCAGGCTAGTGGACCAGAACGTTTCAGACTTGATCTCAGCTTACTCATGCTGGTCAGGACTGTATTATTACCTCTAGGGCTGTGCTCTGTGAGGTAGCCCTCCTTGGGGGATGGATACGAATGGGACTGTACTGTGTCTGTGGCCCAGTGTAGGAGAGATGAAGGCTGTATGAGAGGCTTCCCTGGTAGGGCTTGGAGAAGAGGAGCTGTATACATTCAGGTCTGAGTCCACATGGCAAGGGCAGTGCCTGGCACCCTGGGGCAGCTGGACTGAAGCTTAAGGGGAAATGAATAGTGGACTCTGGTAGGGAGTTCAGATCTAGACCCAGTGTGTCATCTCACTGCAGTTTTCAGAGCTGACACCCGATGGCAATGTGCTCCTTAGTTCTTCTGCTTCTCTAACCAGGCAGCCTAGCAGGGAGGGCTTCTCTGAGGGGCTGGGAATGCAGTCAGGATGCATTGGGCACGTGAAAGCGAGGCCTGATGCTGGAAAAGCAAAGAATCCAGCGTGACCTGACAGGTAGGGTTGCTGGGGAGTGCCTCTGGGAAGGTTGAGCTGGAGGCCATGTGTGCGCCCAGTTGCCGGGCAAATGCAGTTTATTAGTTACAGTACCATTGTGAGAGTCCAGGCTTCCCTTCCACTCTTAAGGAAACCAAGACAGAGATTGGAAGTGTACTTCACAGGGGCTGGTGGGTTGAAGACTCCAGAGACAGAGAATGTGAAGGTCTTGGCACAGGCTTGAGTGTTATACAGAAACAGGGAACAGGGAGCCAGCTCTCAGATAACCTCAGGAGGGGAGTTGGGTCAGGGACCCTAGACACAGGGTATCCCAGAAGAGAACAACATGGTGATGCCTACAGAGCAAAGCAGTTCTTCTTAGCCCGAGGGGTCCAGTCAGGGAGGTGGGACAGCCTGGAAAGCTGCTGATGATAGGTGGGGGAGGCAAGGGGTAGAGGAAGAATGGAGGAGTGGTCCAGAGCCAAGGGAAGAGCAACAGAGGACAAGGCCAGCACCCTGCCTTCTGCAGCCCCACCCTGCAGCCCTCTGCAGGCCAGAGGCCCTCACAGCACAGAAGCAACTTTGGCTTGGGCAGCTGGTGAGCCAATCAGTATGAGGTGACCACAAAAGGAACGGGCAGCGCTCAGGCTCTTACAGGACGCCAGGGGTTTTGATATAATTTACTCTAAAGGAAAGGCATTGGTTTGCCAGAGTGAGGAAGTGTCAGTGTAGCGGTGGACCAAAATACCTTTTCCAAGGGTGGGGATCCATGGGTGGGGATCCAAGGGTGCTGCCCAGGTAGACTACACCGTGGTGGTGGCAGAGTGCCTCAGGAGACTCAGCTGGCCCACGTGCACAGCCCATCAGGGCACACTGGCTCCCCTGCAGGTCCTCAGGTGAGGAGAGCTCTACTTGTGGGGGAGAAGGAACCAAAAGTGTTAACAGAGCTTGCTCCCCGACACCTGCTTGCTGGCTATGGTGGTGTGAGGGGCTGATTTTTTTTCTGGCCCCCTCACCAAACTGCCTGTACCCCTTCCTCTTCCCAACGCATGATGGGTGCCCTTAGGGG
The DNA here is from genome assembly GCF_014885135.2 of Alexandromys fortis. Taxonomy (NCBI): domain Eukaryota; kingdom Metazoa; phylum Chordata; class Mammalia; order Rodentia; family Cricetidae; genus Alexandromys; species Alexandromys fortis. Next base: position 9,762,868 of record NW_026067904.1, read on the forward strand.
CCCCGTGTGAGGTTCTGCTCCTGTTCACGGTGTGCCATGTGTCTGCATAAATAGCTGTGTGTGTATATGTGTGTGTTGATGTGCTCACCTTGTCTGTCTGCTGGCTTCCTCCATCCTTTGAGTTCCCTTTGGTTCCCCTATGATTTGACTGCTGTTTTCTCATCCAAGCTTTTAGACTGATGCTGTGGTCTGGTGCTGTATAAATATTTTTCCTTTTAATTTTGTTTTAACTTCTTCCTTCCCCTTCTTTACCCTAAACCCTCTCCCTGTCTCTCCTCCCTCTCTAATCCCACTTGCCCTACCCCTTCCCTCTCCCCACACTCTCTTGTTCCCCTTTCTCTCTCTCTACATATATAAATATATATATATAAATCTTTTCTTCTTTTGTCATTCAACCAAATTCCAACAACCCAACCAGGGCCAGTCAAATCCACCACAGTCTCGCGCTGAGCTAGGAATAAAGTTCACGTAATCACATGAGAGTGGAGAAAAGTCCCCCATCCGTAAGTTCAAATCAACTCAAAGTTCACAGTGTGACATGATGGCGTCATGTAACAAGGCTAAGAATCGGTTGCATGACACTTGCCGTCAAGTTTCGTGGAGGTGCTGTGATTGGAGCGTTTTTTCTTGGATGTCGTACCCGTGGATGATTGGCCAGTCATGATCACACGTGCATTTTCTTAACCCTTGTGCTGCCACGGTCTCTTTTGCTGTGCTCATTTTCGTTTGTTCTTGGTGCTTGCAGTGGTTTTACTTTCTGTTGTTTGGTTTTTCTTGTTCAGCGTTTTTTTTTTTTTTTTTAAATGCTTCTCTAGATGTCACATAGAGAAAGAAAAAAAAAACCAAAACAAAAGAACAAAAAAAAAAATTAGTAAAACTAAAAGACAAATTCCTCAATTATCAAACATGGGATCATTTAACTGTATAAACCATTCTTTTTTTTTTCTTAAAAATAAGGAAAACATATTTAAATATTTCTGCGTGGTTGATTTACTTGCACTTGAAAATATTGTGATTTTATTTTTTTCTAGAAATTTGGGGGCCTTTTTCAATTGACACTTTTCTAGGCTTGGTCTTTTTCGAGCTAGTCTATTTTAAATCTCACCTTATGAAAACCAAAACCAAAATATCTGTAGAAACAAAATGATAAAGAAAAAAATTCTAAGCCAAAAAGCTAGAGTTCAAAGCCAGAGGTCTCTGAGAGAGAGCCTGGTAAAAATTGTAAGGTTTGTATTGTTAGCCACCTGTGCTAAATTGAATGTGGGGCGGGAAGGGTGGCTGGGGTCATGGGAGGGGATTTTTGGTTGGTCCGGAAGAAAGCAGTAGCAACAAAAGCAAAATGCATCTTTTTATTTACAACTGAAAAAGGGTCCTTGACAAGTGTTTTTTAATTTGATTATTATTTTCTTTGGTGTTGTAATTGTTTAGACTGCTGTGTACGGTTTGCTGTTTGTTGAACCAACAGTGTGAAAACCTGCCAGCATGGATTGATATACGCATGACGTTGTCCCCTCCAGTGGGGGCTTTGCAGTTATAGTTTTCTTGATGTAACCAGTCACCCCTGTATAAGTGGAAGCTGCTTGCTAGAATGGAGATGAGTCTCATTTGTTAATTCACAATGGCTAAGCATTCGCCTTCTGATTCTAGTCAGATCATGATTTTTTTCCCTTAAAAACAAAGCAAAACAAAAACCACCATTGGAAACAAAATCCAAGAACTGTTTCAATTAATTTATTTACGTTTGATAATTAAATCTATTTTGACCTTTTTTAGGTTCTCCCATCCAGTCCCTGGAAGTTCTGAATTTCCTCTAAATTCCCTGGCATGTATGAGAAAAGTATTGTGTATGTGCATATGTGTGTGCATAGATGCATCCACATACACACATATCCATGTATATACACATATGTGCAGGTGAATATGTTCTACACATATATCCAGATATACATATATATACACACAGCCTCGCAAATAGTTACTGACCTTGGGAAGAAGTGGTTGGTTAGAAACCGGGTAAGGATTTGGCAAAATCTGAGAAGCGGCTAGCTCTGTCTTTCTAGTTTTCCTTGGGCTGGGGAAGATTGGTCTGGCTTGCCACATTTTTGCTGTCTTGTTTGCTAGGCTTCTGTATACATATGGTATCTGGGCTAGGTCCCTTCGGACAAGTTTAATTACAAATTGATATCCCACAGTCCCAAATTCTTCTAAATCTAGCAGTCCCTTAATCCAGAACCCTTCTTAAGGAAGCCAAATCAAGAATTCTCTTCCAACATCTAAGCCCCAGCTTTAACCGTCACCACTAGACTGCCCAATGGTTTCTCAGTCTGAATAGAAGAACAAATTTCTTCTGGCCGTATCATGATCATGACTAATCCTCATACTGGTCTCTCTTCCTTCCCACCCACCATCCCTCAGAAACCCCATCTTCCCCAGAGGCAGGATCCTATTGGTGTTTGGATGTGTTCTGTGTTTTCACACTTGGCTTAATCAGACCCGATTTTCTTCATTTTAGGGCAGGATGCTGAACGGGCTACATTAAAAACAAACCTCTTTCTCTCTCTATTTATAAATGAGAACTGTTGGATGACACCTTTGACATATCAGCCAATACCAATCAAGCTGAAGACTCCAGACACTCTGTGTGACTGTCACATTTCTTCAAGGAAAGTATAGCGTCTATGGAGTGCAGAGGGCACGTGTTTGGGGAAAATACACATGATATAAGGATGACGACGACAAAGAAAAATGAGATAAACAAACAAACAAAATCCCGCAACTTTGAAACAAAATAATGCGAGCCCAGATGAGGAAGCTGAAGGGCTGGGCACTGGAAGAGCCACTGCTGCTGCCAACCGATCCTGGGGCTTTTCTAGCCCGTGGGCGCCCGAGGCAGGCAGAGGCAAGCGTGCAGCGGGGCCTGGTCCCCAGCAGGCGGCTGGGAGGCCGCCACTGAGCATCTCTGTCATTCCTTTAGCTATTTAGGGACCAAAGGACCAAACTTTTTATTGCAGATGTGTAGCTCTGTCAATTAGAGGTGGAATGGAGGCCAAACTCCTTCCTGCCTCCTGGCTGTTCTTGAAACAGCTTTAGAGCGATTCTATGAAAAATGTAATAAAAAAAATAAAAAATAATAAAAAAATTTAAAAATGAACAAAAAAACAGGAAAAAATAATGCTTCAACGCTTTTAAAACAGCAAGATACTAGTTCTTTGATACTTTGAGAGGCGCTTTGATTACCCCCATTGAAGTCTCTGAAACTTTCCTATGGTTTTCTGTATTATATGTCTGGATGGAGCTGTTAAGATAAACATACTGGTGGATATTTGGGGAAAGCAACAAAGATATTAAATCATAATCCGTGAAGAGTGAGAACACGTGGGGAACCAAGGGACTTCGAAGGCAAGGTAATTGTTGTGAAAAGTCTGTAAATGCTTCTAACTCTTCCCCCCTCTTAAAACCATAATAGTTGTACAGAATTTTAAAAGGAAAAGTTTAAAATACCTATATCATAGAAGAAAAAAATTAGAGGAAAGCAAAAAAATAAAAAAGAAAAAAAGAAAAAAAAACCTTATAGAAGTTAGCGTTATGCTAAAATCCCAGATGTTGTAGGACTGTACTTCTGTAGAGTTTAGACTGAGCATCGATCCCGTCTCCCCGCGAGTGCTGTCGGACTCGGTCCCCAGGGGCCAGGCCGGACTGTCCAGACCTGCGGGCTCCAGCCGGAAGCGCCCCTCCGCTAGGAAGCGCCTCTCCGGAAGCGTCCTGCCGCCTCTCGCTTCGCCCGCCAGCCCGCCCGGGAGCCGCGCGCGTGCGCGCTCTCCGCCCTCCTCACCTCTGCTTCACTCGCCTTCTGTGCTTGTTCCGGAGACTTTCCAGGTCAGGGAGAACTGGGAACTTTTCATCTTCAAACAACTAGACAACACACACACACACAAAACCTTAAACAAGAGAGAGAAAAACAAACAATCTTTGAAGAATTTCTGAAACTGTTTACAAGGAATTTTGAAAAACAGGGATGTTTAAATGATGCCGGCTCTGTTTTTCTGTAAATAAATTTGCATATTTTGTAGGACTTTTAATTGTAATGATAGAGAAAAAACAAGGAAACTATTTAATGAAAGCACGATATTTATCTTTGGTAAATGACTTTAGAGCAGTTAAAGACATTGCTTAAAAAACTCAGAATCAGAAAAAACACTGAATTATTTAAGAACACATATATTTTAAAGTATAACATATTTATTATAATTTATTTGCACCCTTGGGAAGACTTGCTTTGCATTCTGCCTCAAGAGCTTCTCATTGATGTTCATCTGGAGGCCAGAGGGCTCTCGGAACTACCATTTTTTTTCTTTAGAACGACAAAATTCTGGTTGCTCTCAGGCCTCCTCCCTTTTCTTTCTGTCTGTTCTGTTGTTTTACTTCATTTAGTTTTCTTTTTCTTTCTCTTGACTCCTCCTTTTAGGATGTCCAGATGTTGTAAAAAAAAAAAAATCAGCTGCAGTTCAGTCAACTGCTCTTTTCACACTGACTCCCGAAACTCCTTGTAACCTTCTGTAACTATTGGATGACGCTTTCTCCAGCTTAGCCCTAAATAAAGCACAGTTTAAAAAAAAAAAAAACACTCCAGTGTCTGATTGCTCTGTGCCTCTCAGGTTCTTTCCAGTTGTGCTTCGAAGTGTCTTTTCCTGGAATCTGCCATACGTACAGGTCCTCACTGACCCCAGCAGTCCAGCTGTGTGTGGGAACAATACAAGGCAAGCCTGTTCACCCTAAGAAAGCTTCAACTGTTACATTGAGCTAGTCTCCATTTTGGTTTGGGCTTCCTGGGGGAGAATTGGTCACAGAGCCTAGGCATAAAGATCAGGGTCCGCTTTCCTCTCTGACAAGTGGAAAACAAGGCTGTAGGACCTGAAGAGGAGCCTTGAGTAGGACAAGGTCTTCGGGGAAGAGTCAGTGGAGGGAGGGACACAATCCCAACTTTGCCATCTTGGAGCTTTTTGCTTATGACCCTACACCTGCAAGGAGAGTTTGCCTGGGTGGAGAAAAGGGGAAAGTGGATGCCCGTGGAGTCAATGTGCTGGAGAGAGTATAGGGAGAGGAACTGGAGTCCCACTCTGGGAAGTCTCTCTGGAGTGCTGTCTGCCCACACTTAGCCGTGACATAGACGCCCATGCTGCGAATGTCTTAGATGTCTTGGGAGCAGGTGAGTAATGTTCTAAAGGGGGGACTCCTGAGTGACAGTTTGGACAGAAGAAATCCAGCCACATGTTTTTCTCAGGTCCTCTGTGAAAGATGCTTGCTCAATACTCTCTCTCCTCCCTGCCCTTCTCAGCATTTAACCCTGAAATATCTGGTCTTGGGATGAACAGGATCCAGGAGTTCGTCACAATTCATAGTTAGGGGTAGGAGAGTTGTTAAGTTTAAGGTGTCTACAGAAGGGAAATTGAGCCTTGGGTAGCAGGAGGGCATCCATCATTTTTGGAGCATCGCTTCACTCTGGCTTGGCTGCTCCAAAGGGGTGGTGAGGGCAGTGATAACAAAAGCTGCAGAGCAATCCCTAATACCCATGGACCACACTCTCCCACTTCTACGGTGCCAAGCACTCATCCCTGAAGTGTCAGCTGGAGCAAAGAGCCCTCTGTGTATCAGCAAACATGGACAGGGCTCCAAAGCTGTGACTCCTCTGTAGAATGGTTCCGTGAAAGAGTAGACAATTGCATCTGAGTTAATTCCCACGCCCTGGTCTTCCCAACAGGATCTGAACTCAAGGGAAAGCCAGCTCTGCTCATCCCAGGGAGCCAGATTTCTTGAAAGAATTAACTTCCAGTAGCTGCATGTCTGAGGTTGTGATACTCCTGTGGGGTATCTTCTAAATCATTTTCTGGGCAATGAGAGAGGATTTATTGAACTATGTTAAACTATGGTTTCTGTAGGATATTAAGAGCTGAAATACATCATACCAGCTAGAGAAAGCCAGCTCTCAGTTACTGGTCATTCTCAGACCTAAGGGTCCTTACCACACCATCTGCTCCTTTGTATTTACCTCCCAATGTCACTCTTGTGTCAGGGTCAATAGCCTGCCACAGAGGTACTCTGGTTTAGGGCTGCGGGGACCCTTGGAGCTGCCCGCAGAGTAGGGCTGGCTGAGATGCCTGTCAGCCACTTCTGCTTCAACACATGACTGATGGAGAGATGCTGTCCCAGAGCATCATGAATGTGCCAGTTGTATAAAATAAACTTTGGATGGCAAGACTGCACACCAAGCAACTATTGTGTGTTTAACTACAACAACATTTGTGTGCATATTGAGCACAAAATGCAATCTATTAACCTCTGAGGCAAGGTACAGGGTCTTTGGAAGCTTGCTGAATGTTATGCTCCACAAGATTACACGGAGCTAAGGGCTCCATGGCTCACCCATTCTTCCTAACAAAGCACTTTTGGTATACAGAGTCAATATAGCCCAAGTCAAATCTATATCAATTTTTGTTGGTTTCTTTTTTTGTCCTCCCCCCCTCCACTACCGATATCCCCCATGCAGTGCAGGATGTCACTTTATAAAGCCCCTATTTGCAAGAGACGTTCTATTCATGACTATAACCCCAAAGAAAGGTAGCTGCATCAAGCACCTTGCGTGCCCACCCCCCAGTTGCCTCACCTACCAGTTTATGAGTCAGTTTGACACAGGTGTCAGGTACAAGGAACTTCATTGCTGCATCCTTCACTTCTCCCTTCACCAAGTTTTACACCGTGCTGGGGTCTAACAGCTGATGGGAAGCCGACCCATATGATCTCTGGCCATCCTGCAGGGTGGGTCTGCCTTCAGGGGTGACCCTGGGTCTATCTCCAGCACCTTGTGTCTTTCAGCTCTTCCTCTAGCCTTTAAAATCCTAACCTTTTCTGCATTCCCTTCTCAATGCTGCCGTTATGAAAATAACACTGAGACCTTTCGTTGACTTCTTTCCTGTCTCCTTCTGACTGTTCTAAAGAGCTGGCTTTTATCCTGTTCTTCCTTAGCCCTCCCGCATTTAGAGCACAGGTAAAATGGGACACAGACATGCCAGAGCCTTCCACTGGCCAGTGCTGCGCTGTTGCCATCTCCTAGCGAGTACTGTTAGTGTCTGGGGAACTCCTCTACGGATTCCTCTGGCATAGCGGTGGTAGGGCTGGTGTGTGAATCACACTGGATCTACTCTACCTGCCTGCATGCCTGGCACGGTGGATAAAGGGATATGTGGGCACTGAGCTCAGGGACCCCGCTCAGCTTAGCCCAGGGCAACAGCATCAGACTTGACCGTGAATGCCACTTGGCCATTTCCCAAAATAGAATCTCTTCTCACACACACATTATTAGGTGTCACTGATGTATCACCTTCAATAGACTATTAACTTCTGGCAGTTAGATTTGTCATCACTGTGGAGTCACTCTGCCTGCAAGGACAAATTATAGATCACTGGGGCTTGTTCCAAAGAGGTAGATGTTCTGAAATTGTCTCTTAAGTGGTGCTGGTGGCACGTGAGGAGTAAGTTGCATAGCCAAACCACCCCTCTCATCAAATTTCTGGGCTTCCGTTCTTTGCTATAAATTCCTGTTCATCACCATAAGCCACCTACTCTTCTCCCTTCAAATTCTTGTCACTCTGGCTCTTGCCTCTGGTCCCCAACACCCTCAGCTACCCCAGGCCTGGCTGGCTAGCTCCTGCTTCCCAGACCCCGGGCCCCTTCAACCCCGCATCCTTTCTCCTGGTAGTCTTTCTATGAATCTCTTCAAGTAATTCTGCGTGTCTTCACTTCTGCTGGTGGTGATGGCGGTCTAACCAGGAGTTACACCATTAAGAGAAGGTGGAGAGGCCAGTGTCTGAGAGTGGAGAGTGTGAAGGCTGGGGCTGTGACTCACCAGGACTCCATTCCCAGTTCCCTCCAGTGCCTTCTGTGCCACTTTGAAGAGTTAATGTTTGTGAGCCTCGCTTTCTTTAAATGGGGATAATACCACACCCAAACACACACACACACACACACACACACACACACACACACACACCCTCTAAAGGAGGAATCTTTGACTGAATACATGCCCAGAATGAATGTAGTTTGGGCTCCAGTCTTCTCCTCTTTCCTTCGTTATATTCCACTGAATGCTGGCATCCCAGCCAGAGCTTAAAACTGACACCATGCTATTTAGATGAGTTTTCATAAAGCTCAGGCAGCCCACACCACCCTAGGGTAATCCTTATCATGCTGGGTGCATATTCGTTTGGCTCCCATTGCTCTTATCCAGAGTCCCCAGTTAGCTGGTACCTGATGCATCTGCATCTCTGCTTGTCCCTTACTCCATGAGCATCCCGAAGCTGCTGTGATTGCTTCTGCCTGTTGCCACCTTCCTCCTGACTCAGATGGCCTCAAGCTGCAAGCTAATTTGATTGGAAAATGGCACAGTAAAGTCTTTAAGCCTGACACCTTCCCTTCACCGAGGAAGCCAGCATCACCAGTTTTTCCAGGTCCTATGGGTTTTTAGTTAGATGCCTAGTGTGCTGGTAACGGTACCACAGCTCACTCTTCTCCCCGCACAGTCTCACCAGGTAGTTCAGGCTGGCCTTGAACTTGTCTCAGTCTTGTGGGATTACAAACATATGCTGTCACACCATGTCTTGTTTCTAGAAGGGATAGACCGAACTGGGCAATGATTGGCTTTGGCAGTGGAACATACAGGGATTAGATTAGCAGTCAGTCACTCTTGCTGTGGATACTCCACTTTCTGAGGCATGAGCGTAACCCATTTATGGGGTGCTTGCTCTGTGCTAGATGTGGTGATAAGAGCTATTTAATCAGATTCTCATTTGTTCTCCACAATAATACTATGATAATAGTATCATTATGCCCAAGGGGAAAAATGTAGCTAAATGAGGTAAGTCCCTTGATAAGGTTGCCTGGAGCTGAAGGGCCGTGGTTGTACCCCTTGTCTCCCTCTGGCTGTCAATCTCTCTTAGCGTATCCTTGGCACCCCTACACCCTTGCCCCATGTCTCCCATCCCTCCCTTCTCAATACTAATTTCCTTCAGATCTCCATTTTGCTTAGAAACGACCACGTCTCTTTTGAGATGGTAACCGCTGTGCTTCTTCCTCATGATGGCTTCATGCAGCAGGGGAGAGAGGTGTGCCCCCACATGGCTAGTGTGTGCATATTGTGTGCATAGTTTTCTGTGGTAGCAACTGGTGGTGGCAGGGCCAGAGGGACAGTGTGGAAGGAAAGAGAAAAACATCCCAAAATCCAAGTTAATTTCCTCTTTTGTTATTAACAAAAGGAAAGTAAAATAACTGTTATATTTACTGTCATTTTCTGCAGCTCTTGGAAATGTGAAAGTCTTTTATGTTATGTCAGCTGTTTCCCAGGATGCCGAGCTTGGGGAAACCTTAAGAGGAGCCATAAGACTGAATGTAGACAGGTTCTCCATCACTAAGTACTCCTGAAGACCCTTGCTTCTCCAGCTAAGGCTTGAGGGGCCCCTTGTCTTTAGGGTCTTCATTGTGACTAATTTGTGTTGTGACTCCTCCCACCTCTTCCTGGGGCATGGGTTTTGTGATGACATGAGACCTATGGGACCCGGAACAGGCTGTCGCCTTAGTTTTCTTCTTCCTGCTTTCCTCTTGAAGGTCAGAGAAAGTCCTCCAGAATGAGGTCACTTTTACCAGTGTAGGCAGGTAACGTGAGGTTCCACCGGGCAGGTTCCACACTCTTGCCAAACCTCACACTACTCCAGCCCTGCTCAGGACTTCAGGTCCAATCATGAAGCCATTCTCTTTGGAATAGACTTTATCTCTGTAGCTTGACTTTCATGTGACAATTACAGGGGGACAGCATTTTTGCTTATGTGTTCAACCATTCAAAGTGCACATGGCACTGGGCTAAGGATTAGGGTGGAGAGGGCAGAGCAGTGGACAAACAGAACCTTCCAGTCCCTTACAAAGGTGCTAGTTTTCATCTGTAATCCTGGAGGTCCTTCTGGAAGGTGATGTCACTTTCCTTGATGGAAACAACCCGAAACATGAACAAGGTAGGTAACTTGCTCCAAATCATACTGCAAGGAAGCAGTGGAGCCTGGACTCAAATCAGCTACTCTTGTTCCCCCATTCCTAGACAATCAGAAGACAACTGTAGGGTCCAGGAAGATAGAGGAGGGAACGCACGTAGCCTAGACTGGAGAGAAGAAGGTACCACTGGCGGATGAGTGGGTGCTGAGTGGACCCATGGGTGGAAGGCATGGAAGAACAGAGGATGTCTGACCTGAAGAACTACAAAATACCCTGGGGAGGGGGGAGAAGGGGTAGGGAATGGGGCCTTGTTTAGACCAGTGCACTTCTCAGCCGTGATGACACCACCCTCGTTATTCCCAGCACCCCTAACCTCACAATACAGGTAAGTTTCAGCGGAGTGTGGAGGTCTCAGATTGCATAGCAGAACTGGCGCTGAGCTTAGGGCTTCCAGCAGCAGATCCCTCTTCGTGTTGCCAGCATGCGGGACAGGTTTCCCTGTTCAGAGTGCATGCATGACTCAAGGCTCAGGGTCTCTTGACTAGGTTATCAGATCTCAAAGGCACACATTCCAAAAGGCCAGAAGAATGGAACCAGGCTTCCCTAGAGAGGCGCAACTCTCTCCACAGCAGTTTCCTTCTCTGAAGAGCAAATGCGTCTCTTGGGTCTCAAGGTTTGTCCCAACTCCAGTGTATCTGAAACTCCCTGCCAAGTGCTAGGAGGGGCAGTGGGCAGGAGCAAGAGCAGAGGCGGAGCACAGCGTGAGGGCTCAGAGCCCATCGGTGCATCTGACATGCATTCCCAGAACGAGAAGCTCATACAGTATTCCTCCCATCCCTTTCTTCTTCCCTCAGCTCTGGGAGAAGCCAGTTTGCTGGGCTGGAGAGAGCCATCCATTAATGACTAACTACTTCAGCATTGATTGCAGGCCTGGCCCAGAGCAGCTACTCAGTAGCACTGACTGCCTGTGTAAGAAATGACAGGATTGGAGGAGTCCTTCCATGGTCTCGTGCCCTGCCCTGCACACTCTTTGATGCCTCCCTGCTCCCCTGCCTCCATTCTGAGTAGAGATCAGAAGTAGCTCCTGGGGTAATGGCTACTGTGCCAACATCCTACTGGGACCCTTCACGTTGATTTATGGATACAGGTCACCATGGTTTTCCAGATTCAAATTCTTCTTGTCCCTTAATGCAGAGTCTAGGGCCCATTTGCTTCAGAGGGCCTCCTATTCCCTGCAGAGGAGAATCCCTGGGCTGGGCCTGCCTGGCTTATACCCTGTTCTGCATTGCAGGGAGTTTGTAGCTCTCACCCCAGTGAGCACTGAGGACAAGAAACAATCTACTCTCAGTCTCCTGGCACCAGGCGGTGGAAGACAATAAAAACCAAGTGGGAGACAGGTTTTTATTGGGAGGTGAGGAAATTTTGCTGGGTTACGGAATCCATTGAGCAACAGCATGTATGTGGTCTCAAAAGACAGTGCTGAATGACAAAAGAGAAGTTATTTACAGTGCAGAAACCCGGTCAACATCACCTTACCCAGCTGATCCAGGCTCATCTCGTCAATTGTGATGAAGCTGTCTAGAGGCATCCTGAGGGCACGGCGCCACTTTTTCTTGCAAAAATGCATGATCTGAATCAACCCCCCAGGAAACATCAGATGAGCATATCAGATGAGTCCAAATTAGGGAACACACTATTAAGTAAATGGCTTATACTCCTCCACAGAAACATGACCACTAACCCCAATTCACGATTCTCGATTAGAACTTTGGCCAGCATGTGCCTGTGGGTTTGTTTTTCGTAAAGAATATTAGTGCAACAGCTGACCAGAGTCAAATGAGGTTCATGCATTATAATACATGATGGTACACGGTCTTCATTTCCTGAATTTGAGCACCATGGTTCTATAATAAGCTACCCTTGTGTTTTGGAAGTACACACAGAACTAACTACTTACAGGAGTCAGAGGGTGCTGGACCTTCAGCTTACCCTCAAGCATGTTTAATAATAAATGGCATGGTTGTAGGCATGTCTGTGAGAACCAGGGAGTGGCCAAACAATGAGCACCAGTGTGAACTGTGAAACCTGATGGTGAAAGATATGCAGGCGTACTTTGTATCACTTCTAAGACTTTTCTGTATTCTAAGCTTAACACAAAATAGCCCGGTAGCTCCTATTTAATCTTCAAATATTCAGCCCACATTGTACTGCATATAGATAACAGGCCATTAAAAGTAAAGAAAAATGTTGAAAACATAAAAGCCAACAATGACTGTGGCTAAAGTGAACAATATTCACTGCCCATTCCCCCTTTCTTTGCTCAAGCAGCCTGACAGATGTCTTAGTTAGCTTTTACTATTGCTGTGAGGAGACACCATGACCACGGCAACTCTTATAAAGACAATATTTAATTGAGGGGGCTTGCTTACAATTCAGAGGTTCAGTCCATCATGGCAGGGAGCATGCTGCACTCAGGAAGTCTTGGAGCCGGAGAATTAGCCAAGTGTCCTACATCTTCCAGGCAACAGGAAGCCGACTAACTGTCACACTGAGTGAAGCTTGAGAAAAAGACCTCAAAGCCTTTCAAAAGAAGGTGTGCCCTCCAGCCTCAAGGTCTGGATTTAAGGCCTGTGTCCAATGAGACCACACTTCCTCCAACAAGGCTACACCTCCTAATAATGCCATTCCCTATGAGCTTATGGGAGTCAGATACATTCAAACTACCACAACTACCCAGGCAGAAAGCAATATCACCACTGAATACATTGTGTGTGCTGTGCATGTGCACATGCTGCTGCAGGTATTCTGCAGGCACTGTTCACCTGTTAATGAGGTAGTTTCTCTCTCAATGGCCAGAAACTTGCCAAATAGGCTAATCTGAGTGGTTAGTAAACCCTTTGTTTCGGTCTCCCCAGCACTGGAATTACAAGTGTGCACCATAACACCTAGCTTTTTTGGTCATGGGCTTGGGGATTGAACTCTGGTCCTCATGGATATAAAGCAAGCAACATTAGTAAGCTACCTCCCCAGCTCTATTTATTCCATTCTGGATCGAGAGGACATCTGTGAAAAAGGGACAGTGCATATGTGTGTGTGTGTGTGTGTGTGTGTGTGTATGAGTGGGGGGGATAGTGCGAGAAAGGGGAGAAGGGAAAGACCTCGAGTCATTAACAGTACCCCAGTATATAAGCACCCACACTTATTTACCAGGCTAAGGTTGCCTGAGATGAAGGCCGTGAAAAACTGAATCACATCAGTTAGAGGGCCCACAGCAAAATTTAAGCTATGGCAATTTTATGGAGAGCAATAAGACTTTGTATACATTTATCAGAAACAGAATATACAGATTATAGTGGCAATTGCTAGGATCAATACAGTTGTAGTTGTCAGGATACAATGACAGTTGTAAATTTTACAGGGTATACAAGATAAATGTTGTAGCAGCAGGCTGCTTGGCCACTTCTTCATTTCCTGGCCACTCAGACCCCCCAAAATAATCACACAGAAACTGTATTAATTAAATAACTGCTTGGCCCATTAGCTCTAGCGTATTGGCTAATGCTTACATATTAATTTAACCCATTTCTATTAATTTGTGTATCCCCATGCTGTAGTGGCTTACTGGCAAAGTTTTGGCATGTCTGACTCTGGCTGCAGCTCTATGGCATCTGACTCTACCCTTCTTTCTCTCAGCATACAGTCTAGCTTTCCCTGCCTAGTTCTGTTCTTCCCTGCCATAGGCTCAAAGCAGTTCTTTATTCATTACCCAATAAAATCAACACACAGACAGAAGGAGCTCCCACACCATAATGTCTAAGACCAATTGTCCTGTCAAGCTTCCATGCTTCCTTGACTTCTGAGGGAAAATACAGAGAAACACAAAGTGGCCTGAAAACTTCTCTACCTGAGGGAACACGTAGGTCTTTCAGGAACTGGAAGACTCATTGTGCCCCAGGAGTCATGGACTCTAACCTGAAAACCTATGACATATGCCTCTCAAGGCAGCTAGGCCAGCCCAGCTCCATGATTCCCTGCACCAGCTCAGAATTCCCAGCCTTGAACTAGGTCTCAGCTTTGCCTGCTGCTGACATTCATCTAGGTTGAGGTCTGTAAAGCCAGGTGTAGCCCTGAGCAGATAATAAAGTCCCAGACTGAAGAGAAAAAACAGGGAAGCAGCGCTCTAAAACTGGGATGGTAGGTTACTCTGCTGGGGCCAGGAAGGAGCTGGAAGCTCTGCCTGAGGCAGGACATGCTGTGGGAATTGGTAGGTCAGTTCCTGCGGGCAGTCTCCATGCTTCAGAGAGGTCTGCTGCCACCTGCTAACCTCCAGATAAATTGTGACAATACCTGCTTTGCATCCCAGTAGGCACGGGGACAACCTTTCATTGGAGCCCTAATTTGAACAAGGCAAAGGCAAAGGCAGGTGTGAATATGGATGTTGTCTACACTGTGCGGGCTGATACACTCAGTTTGGGCTGGCGTAGGGACTTGGATGTCACACAGATAGGAATCGAGCCTAGGTGCTAGTTGAGCACTAGGGAAACAATACACTGCTCCAGAGGGTTGGAACCTCACAAGTCTTTTCCCACGGGCTTTGCTTAGCACACACGGTGCGCCTACGGAAGTCTGTAAGCTTGCTCCCAGTCTTAGTGTTTCTTCTGGTGCTGTGATAAAACTCTGATATAGAGAAGTCAGAAGCTTGCAGCAGCTGCGCAGTAGAGAGATGGGTGTGTACTGTTGCTCAGCTCCCTCTAGACACTTCAGGATCTGTGCCAGGGAATGGTGTGACCCATAGTGAGGGAGTCTTCCTGAGAAAGATAATAGCCCCCGCATGGAAGCCTCTCTCCCAGATGACTCATGATCCTCCCACGTTGATAGCACCAACACCACATTTGCCTTATCTCTGCAGTATCCACATCTTTAAACACACCACTCCTTTGGAGGTGAGGATAGAGGACAAGGGAGAATGTTCTAGAAAGATGGGTGTCCTAATGCTTTAGACAAGAAGATGTCTAAATAAAAAGAGATGTGGCTTTTATTTCTACCCCAGTTTCACTCTGATGTCTGTTGCTGGACATAACAAGATGTAAGGCCACTGGCATTCCTCATCCCATTTCTCTGCTCAGCGGACCTTCCCAAGCTCAGGCATGAATCTGTGGGGGTGAAATGCCAGGCAGAGCCACCCCAGGAAGCAGCCCAATGGGACCAGAGTTCTTTTTGCTTTCACTGCTCCAAGTGGGTCTTTCTCACACTCAGCATCTCTCAACTTTTGCCACCCCTGTCACAGTAAATCTCCTCCTGTTATGGATGTAGTAAGCTGTCATTCTGAGAAGAAACACATAATGGGATATTAAAGGACTCATGGATCTCCTCATTCATGCTCAGAAAAAATTATTACAATGTAACAACGTCTGAATAGCATGAATTTATTACTATGATTTAACATTTCTAGCACGTGAGTTAAAAACGCCCCCTCCATAAATAACCATCCATGGAAAACACAGAAAATTTACACAGTTTACCATTGTCCAATGCTACATAAATCCAACTAGCTAAAATCTCTCAGAGAAGAAGGTTTTGAAAAAGTGAGGGTTCACTTCATCCCGCATGGACTCCGTCATCTCAGCATCCTACTGGCCACCCCAAGACCTAAAGCTGGCAAGGGTAAAAAGAAGAAGAAGGAGGGGCAGCACCAGAAAAAGCAAAGAGGGGGCATCCAGGTGGAAGCCCAGTGTGAACAATTGTTTGGGTGGTGTGCCAGCCTGGGGCCAGCCAATCAGTTGATAGACTCCAGAGAAGGGGAGGAATCAGTTCTCAAATGGGGCTGGTCTGGGCAGCCACCGCTGGTGCTTCTCTAACACCAACACAGCTCCCTGCCTGCAGTCCTTTGGTTGCTCCATCTTCCAAAGAGATCAGTGCCCAACTCACGTTCTTGAGAACTTTGACCTCATTCTGACTTTTCCCCTGGTCTCCATCCTAGGGCTAGGTCAGCAGAACAGGCATAAAACATGTAGGTGGACTTCTCATCTTCATTTTTACATGGAATTTCATGAACTAATATGACTGAAGCTCAGAAGGTATCAATAACTCACCGAATATCTATTTCACAAATGGTGAGGCCAGCTTTTCCCAAATGGCACATGTTAGTTTGGAACTCTAATAAGAAAGCAGTATCCAGTAAGATGATGAGGTGGGCCATCACAACCTATTGATACTGCAACATGATGATACGACTTATTATCTACAGCGCTCATGTTTGAGAGCCGCACAATCAAGTTACACACAAAAGTGACAAAAAAGTCCAGCAAAACTCAAAACGTCTTAGGTAAGTTTATATTCTGCATTGGACCACATTCACAGCTATCCTTGACCACATGTGGCCTATGGGCTATGGTTTGGATGTGTCTGTAAGGCTTACTATAGCCAGGAGCACACAACGCCAGGAACATAAGGACGAGATCACAAAGTGGTGAGAGCTTAGATAGTTTCAAGTTATTCACCCAGAAGGACTTGGAAAGAGAAGCGCATCATTAGGGCGTGCCTGACAGTAGGAAGCTGCAGTGAGGAGTAGAGAGAAGATAATGCAGGTGGATGAGGCAGAAGAGGGGCATGGGACCAAAGACTGAGAGCCCTAATGTGCTTCTCTAGGGCTATGCTCCTTGTCCTGTAATACCTGGGAAGTTCTTTGCATTTTTAAGTACGGAAGTGATAAATCCTAAATTTGGAAGAAAATCATTCCTACTGTATATTCAGCCCTGGGGAGGGAACAATAGAGGTGTCCCGAAGCCCACCATCTCCAATCTCCAGTTCTATCCGCTGGCTCTCCTTCTCTGTTTTGTTGAGAGAGCTGCATGCAACCTGGAATGGTACCAAGGCTGCAAAGGACTTAGGCTCACTTCCTGTCCATCCTTTCCCTGTTCTTGTGTGCTTACCAACCCCTCTGATAGCAGTGATGGAGAGCTTACAATATGCCAGGAACCATGCTGCATTTGGAGGAATCAGTGATGAGTAAGAGTGGCCATCTTACTCTAGTCAGCTTAGTGTGTAGTCTAAAGGAGGAATCGGGAAAGGGAACAGGCATTGGAGCACAGATGGTTTATGAGAGACTGAAGTAGGGTGTACAGTTGGCAAAGGCTGTCACAGTGCCCTCGGGAACTCATGGTTCAGAGCGCCTGGAACAAGCGCAGAGGGAAAGACCTGCAGGAGCGGGAGTCTAGAGACTGCAGCGAGTCAAATCATAAAGTCTGAAGCTGTAGGCGAGCAGACACCGGAGAGCCACAGAAAACTTAACTTTCCACCAGGGTGTAACATGGTAAGAAGACCCTGGTAGCTTCAAGGATGGTAGCAGGGATGAGGTACATACTATGTGCTGGGCTGAGCACACTGCATCAGCTCACACAACCCTTATAATAACACTAAGAGGAGGTTCTAGCAGGATCACTGGTGAAGACAAGAGTGAGGCATCCTAAGGTGTATGCAGGCCCTCTGGGACTGACATCTCAGAGAAGTACTGGTAGACATGGGGAAGTTGGTGGGATTGGAAAGTAGAAAATAGTCTTGATAGTGTGGATATTTGACTCAAAACAGGAAAGAAAGGTAGAAAAGAACAGTGACCCCCCCCACACACTCACCTGAGTTTGAACCACTCCATACTATCTGATGACCTTGGTGAATTTTGTTAAACCTCATTTTTCATTATTGAGTGAAAAAAAAAACAGCTCAAATCTTTTGTGGGCATACATGTATATTTGTGTGCAGTTTCACCCCATAAAGTATTCAAGATGGGTTATGAGAAAAACCCTTATATTGAAATCAATTTTAAACTCTGAAAAGAACCCCGCCTTCTACATATCTGATGAGATACAGATAGCAAACTGTCTATAGCAAATACTTTGGGAGCAGCCAAGCTTTCCTGAACTCTACTTCACAAGGCCAATGCTTTATATTCTCCTCCCATTACAAAGTGGGTTTATATATTCTGTCCTGGGTAACTGTTACTCCAGATCATCTCCCCACAATGGCATAATTTTTGCCCTCTCAAGTTCTTCCTACCAACAATATTTTCTGTGTCCTTTGTTGGTACCCCTATATACTCCATTTGTGAAATTAGTTTGCTCATGTTTTATAATCATAATTTTTATTAAAAATACATTTTTTCATGCAGTATATTCTGGTCACAGTTTCCTCTCCTCAAGTCCTCCCCAATCCTTCCCATTACATTATTAACCCAAATCTACACTCTTTCTTTTTCTCATTAGAAAACAGTCAACAACAACAAAATTAAAACACAAACCCCAAACAAACCAGAACAACAAAAAAAAATAGGAGCTGAAGAAAAAGCAAAAAGAAACACACACACACACACACACACACACACACACAGAGAGACAGAGAGAGACAGAGACAGAGACACACACAGAGAGAAAACCCATGAACACAAAGTAGGAAATTATAATAAAAGCAAAAGACCTGTAAAATTCAAAAAAGAAAGCCCAGAGAAAATATTAGAAACTGTCCAAATATACCAGTTTTGAGATGGGTATAGGACCTTTCCTTAAGTGTGGTTTGGATATGCCCAATGAAACTCTGTTGGGGAAAACTGTTTTTCTCCTGCAAGAGGTTATCGATTGAAGATAGCTTCTGGGTTGGAGATGGGGGCTTGCATATACTTCTTTCAGCTCTAGGACCCATCTGGTTAAGACCTGTTCTGTGCATGCTGCTTCAGTGTCATGTGTGCACTGGTCTTGTTAATTTCGAGGGCTTTGTTTCCTTGGTGTCCTCCATCCCCTCTAGGTATTTCTGCCTCTTCTTCATGCTCTGAACCTGTGGGATTTGAGAAAGATGTCCTGGTTAGGACTTGTTGAAATAGGAGCGGCGGCGGGGCTGCGTCCCCAACACCCCGGCCACTTGGCTAGCTTATGCCCGAAATAACAACACACAAACTGTATTCATTTAAGAACTGCTTGGCCCATGAACTCTAACCCTTACAGGCTAATTCTCGCACCTGGACTAGCCCATTTCTAATGATGTGTGTAAGCACCCCAAGGTGCGCTTACCAGGAAGAGTCTAGCCTCCGTCCATCCTGGTGTCTCTGCTCCAGAGAGCAGCTGTTGGGTCTCCCCGGGAGCAGAGCAGAGTCTGACCTCACTTCCTCTTCCGCCCAGAATTCTATTCTGTTTACTCCTCCCACCAAGCTATGAGGCCAAGCAGTTGGTTTATTATAATTAACCAATGACCTTCCTCCATCAAGGACTGAGTGTTCTAAGGTCTCTCACACTCTGTACATTTTGCAGCTGTCAGTCTTTATTAGCTCCCATCTGCTGCAGGATGAAACTTCTTTAATGATGGCTGAGTAAGACACTGATCTATGAGTACAGCAAAATGTCATTAGGAGTCTTTTTATTGCTTTGTTCTTTTAGCAGACCAGTAGTATTTGGTTTTCCCCTAGGTCCATGGTCTTAGGTTATTGGTCACTTGAGCAGTGTCAGGTATGGATTCCATCTCATAAAGGCCTTAAATCTTACCAGATAGTGGTTGGTTACTCCCTAACTTTTGTGCCACCAGTGCATCAGCATGTCATATAGGCAGAACACCATTGTAGTTAAAAGGCCTTGAAGGTGAGTTGATATTTATTTTTCCCCTTTTGTATCATACAAAGTATGCTGCAATATTATGAACACTAGCCAATAGGGATAAAGAATCTAGGTAGCTTAACTTCTCTGTGTTTGGTGAGTTATGTAGGTGTTGTCTTTAGCAATATGGCCTTACCATCAGTTTGTGGGGAGCAGTCAATATGCTTGGCAATAGCCTGGTTTGTTTGGCAGTTTTCATGGTACCCATTTAGCCAACAACTCAATTAAATGTAATGTACTTCTGCCACTGGAGGTTTCATTTGGTGGTGAGAGAGACCAAGTTGGGGTTTCATCTCCTCCATTATTTGGTGATCCCATTTAGATTTTGTGTGTGTGTGTGTGTGTGTGTAAAGAACCTTCTACTGTAGGTTTCCATATGACCCCTCATATGTGGATTTTCAAATTAAGCACAGATGGAAGTGTGTTGGATGCACAGATATACCAATGAGAGAGTCCTTCCCTTTTCACACAACTAACCAAGGTTACCACAACTTGACACAGTGATTTCCAGTTCTGAGTGTAGAAGTGATGCTGTGGGAGGCCTGTGAAGCTTTCCACCTGCTGAAATGTGGGGTGCTCCTTTGGCTGCTTCCCAAATAAAAACAACTTGTTGATGGAGAGAGGGTCCTTTGTTTGTCCCAGCAGCCCGGCTAGCAAAAAACCCAAAATAACCACACAGAAACTGTATTAATTAAATTACTGCTTGGCCCATTAGCTCTAGCCTCTTATTGGCTAACTCTCACATTTTGGTTTAACCCGTTTCTATTAATCTGTATATCTCCATGAGGTTGTGGCTTACCAGGAAAGATTCAGCATGTCTGACCTGGTGGCTCCATTGTGACTCTCTCTCTCTCTCTGCTTTCTTCCTCCCAAAATTCAATTCTGTCTTCTCCGCTTACCTAAGGTCTGCCCTATCAGGCCAAGCAGTTTCTTTATTGATTAACCAATGAAAGCAACACATAAACAGAAGGACTTCCTACACCAACAACTGTTCGTGGATTACCTTCTGCCTATGTGGATTTCAATGTAATGGTATCATACCGTATGTAGTCTTTTATGACCACTTGTTTTCATTCAGCTTCATGTTTTCAAGTTGAATCTATTTGATAGTGTGTATTCCTTTCCTTTCATTACCAAGTAATATTTTGGCATATGGAGATACCATAATTTGTTTATTGGTTGATGGACAGTTGAGTTGTTTCTACATCTTTTCATTTCTCTTGGAAATATCCAGGTATAAACTTGCTGGGTCATTTTTTGAACTGTTTGACATTTTCAACCTGCCAGGCGGTTTTTCTCAAGTGAATGCACATTAATTTCCATTCCCATCAGCAATGTATGAGGACTAATGAATACATCTTTGCCTCAGAAGTCCTTTCCTTCACTGTCCTTGACACCAATGGGGCCTACCACCTTGCTCACTCTCCTTGACATCCTTCTATGAGAGAGCTGGCCAAAGCAATTTTTGACCTGACTCTACTTCTGATCTTTCTCTTGAAGGTCTTGTTATTCATCTGTCAGTGTTACTCCAGTTTCTTTTGGTATACATTCGTCTTCAGGAATTGAAGTCTTTCTATTTAGTCGCTAGCACGAGTCAGTTGTCCTGTGGATGAGTTGCCACAAGATCCAGACTTAGGAAGAATTATTAGGAAACGATGATAGTAGAATATCAAATACTCTCTCTCCAGACTTGTAATCCACTAGAGGGACAAGGTGGCAGTAATGAAGTTCTCTCTGTTGCCTGTGACAACATTGTGAAAACTGGTATCTCTGTATCATGTCTTACCTACTTTGGCAGACAAGAAGTCTCAACAGGACACAGAACTTGGATAGGGAATGGATAGCCTCAATCCCAATTTACCTAGGAGCAGCATGAATTACCGGCTGAGATGCAACCTCCAACATCTCCAAGCAGTTGCTGTGTGGGTTAAATGAGAATGCTCCCTACAGGCCTCACTCAATATTTAGCAGATACTGGATAGGTGTCATTTTACTTATCTTTCTAGATCTTGTCTCCTCTGAAAGAGAACACCACTAATGCTAGAGGAAAATTTAATAAGTAACCTCAAAGTATCTCAGGTTTTCCATTGAGTGAAGGTTAAAATCCATCGTCTTTGATATTTAGCGTGCCCTTATTTGGGCCACCATCTAATTCCACCTGAATGCTGGGATTACAGGCGTAATCCCTGGTTTTTCACTATAGATCTGTATCATGGTTTCATAGCTCATGCTGTTAACCACTTTCCCAGAGACGGCAATAGTGCCTAATGTGTAAAGTGAGTATTTCTCAAGTGTCCAAGAACACTGATGAAGATCTGAGCACCAGCGTTAGGATTGGCAGCTCAGAACAAAGGAGCTGTGCCCCTTGGCAATATAAGGGATGGATCATTCCTACTGATCTCCAAGGACCAACCCACTGGTTTTCTACCTTTACAACTCCTCATTTCCTTTTGGTCACTGTCCTTGAGAAAGAAGTCTTTACTAGGAATATTATTTAGAGAAGCCATTCTGGAAATGCATGTTTGTTTCCCCCTAGGCATGTCATTTTGGATAGTTTTAGATAGCGTCCCATGGCCTCCACTTCTGCAGGTGAGACGTCCATACAGTAGCATCAGTCCTTGAGGGCTACCAACTGACAACGACCCCAAGGAGGACATACATGGTTCACTCCTAAGAGACAGAAATGGAATGCTCAGTTATAGATGGAATACTTAAAAATGCTTTTCTTGGAAAAGCCAACAAAGGCAGATACTGTGCTGTAGAGAGGATATGAATCTGGTAGCCAGATCTGTCACTGCCAGGATGTGGGATCTCAGACAAGTTACTTAAAAACAAGCAAGCAAGCAAACAAACTAACAACACTTTCTTCTGTAAAGCAAAAGGATGGATTAAACAGGCTCCTGGGCCCATCCTGGTCACAGAGGATATAATAATCTAATGGACTTACGGTGGTACAGACAGGAGAGGCTGCAGACTAGTTTTGGACTACATGTTTTGTTTGCGTATGTCTACTTCAAAATTCAGGCATTGCTAATGTGACACTGTTAATGGGGGGGGGGTTGGGTGACAGACAACCTGGGCTCCTTCGTTGATGGTCATAAGGCCCTTATAAAAGGTTTGCGTCAGCATTAGGGTAATCTGCTAGTTAAGTCTTGAGCCATATAAGGATAAAGACACCTGCCCTCTGGATGATGCAGTATAGACAGACAGTACCTGCATCCTAGACCTAGCCTACAGAAATATAGAAACAAATTCCTGGCTTTTATAAATGACCAAGTTTCAGGCATTTTGTTGTAACAGCATTGATGGGTTAGGAGAAGGAGCTTATCCAGTTCTTAGTGTGTTTGTGGTAAGGATAACAGGGAAGGAAAATATTTACAAAGCTGAAGCCCCACCCCCCATCAAGTAGAGCAGAAATGTCAAGAAGCCACACAATGGGTCACTAATCTATGAAGCTGGTTCTCTAGCTGTCTGCTTATCTGTCCTCTCAGGATAAGGACCGTTTTACATATGCTTAGCTTTCTCCTCACACTCACAGGTATCTTTTTGACAATTGAGCAAACTGCTTACTTAATTTCATTTCTGGTGTGAGAGAGGGCTGATTGATGATTCTGCTCCTCTACCTGAGCCTCTGAGGGGCAGCTGCTCAGAGTTCTTGTTCAGTGGGGGTGACAGGCTGGTCTGAAGGAAGGGAGCAAGTCAGGGTCTTTGGCTGTTTTGGGGGAACACAAGGGTATGATTTGGAACTATGAATCTGTGCAAACCCTGGCTTGGATTCTTCAAGAACCTAACACCCACCAGGCAGGGCCACAAGTTCTATCTTTCTTGCTGAGACGCTAAGGAGATGGACTCAGAAGTGTGCTTAGATTGAATTGTCCATTCCAGCAGCTACAGAACTATTGAGTCCTGATGTCCTGGTGATGGGAACAGCATGGAGCTGCACTGGGAACACCAGCTGAGACATGGCACACTATTTCCATTTTTTTTTCAAATGGCCATGCACCCCTGTTGTCCCAACAAGTAACAAGGAGATAATAGTATTTAGATAATTTGGGGTTATGCTCTTGCTCTAAAGCTATGGTTATAGCTTTAGATAAGGTGCAAGGGCAGAATTCATTATCAAAACCACAAGAGGAAAATAGCCATATAGACTGTTTATCAACTTACCACAAACATTTGTCAATGTTAAAAATAATATACCTTTAGCCAACTGTAGTGACTTCTTTCAGGCCCTTTTCCTTCCCAGAAAACCTCTAAGATAACCCTCGTGCTGATGTAGAGCCAGTAAAAAGTGATTTGATGGGAGGGAGACAGTCAGGCCTTCTTTGGGACACCTAAAATGCTCTGGATGAGTCCCCACTGTGGGCCAGGTCTGAAGAGACACATGCGCCTCTTGGAAGGTGGAAGGGGGATGGGTACAAAAGGTATTCCTTGATTAATCTTGACTTTTTAAATCAAGCACTTGAACCTCACTTAGGGAGTCCAGTGGACACACTCCGATTCCATTTTACAACACTGATTAGTTTTCTCTCACAAGGTGGCAGGTATTGCAATACCTTAGCTGTGGCATTCACAGTGTGTGTACAGCCTTGCTTTGAGCAAACACCTAGGAGTTGGTCAAGCAAGTCCCAGCCAGTCACTGAAGGGAACTTTATCAGGAGAGGTCACATGGCTCCTATTTTCTTCCCATTCTTCCGTGGGACAAGCTGCAATTAGCTCATGCCCAAATACTTTGCAATAACATATACATCTCGAAGTAAATTTAATAGAGATTAAAATGTTAACATATATCATTCAATTAATAACAAAGGCACTAGGTTATATATATATATTCCCTTCCTACCACCCTCGTACCAATGCCAAGAAAAATAAAATAAAAGCTGGTAGGGAGTGTGAAGTATAAAAACTGTTAATTGATTTTTTTTCCTTTTACAAACTTCCCATGTTGTTAAGGCACAGAAGCAATTAAATTCCATTCAATGGTATAGCACCCCCCCCCCCCCACAAAACCTTTAACTTTCAGGCAAACAAGCTTCTTAAAGAGATCATATTCCATTTCTCATTCTTTTGGAGACACATACTTTGGAGTAGCATGAACACCAATGCCCAGAACAAGTGACTATGGTTATAGCAAGTCTAGGAAAATAGAATAGGTAAGTTGTCTGTGACACACAGGAAAGAGAGAAGATGGTTCTGGAAACCTAACTGCCATTTCTGCCACTCCGAAGACATATCCTAAAGGTATTTTGAAATAGAACAAGTTTATTTTAGTTACTCTCAGGGTGATTTTGCAAATTTGAATCTGCAGTGAACTGTCAACTTCCAGAGGGAATGACTACAGTAATTAGTCTTGCCCTTGTATTTGCCTCACATGAAGAGTATGGGAATTGAGAGTCTCGAAGGGAAAGGAAACTGGGTAGAATCAACAGGACTGAGCTCAGACTGGAGAGCAAAGATTTAGATCTAGGCCAATAAGGATGCTCAGCTGAGCTTTCCTAGACTTGGTGCACCCCGGGGGCAGTCATCCTTAGGGAGTGAAGCAGGGGCAGAGGAAAACTGCCAACTGCAGCCACTGGGTACCACTCTTTCTGTAGTGCCGTCTTCCTCTGACACACCTATGGAGGACGTACACAAGGATACCTAGAATTGGAGTCAACAAGAAACAGCCTCACGGGACACTGGAGATTTCCCCAGGCATCCATTCCCATATGAGGTTTAATACCACAGTCTGGTTGGAAACTTCCCTCTAACCATTGAGCTTTTTAGTGTAAGGGCAGCAACGGCCATGTTGATGACCACTATGACTCACACGTACTGGGTCCCAAGTAGTAGTGATACTAGGGTCACTAACTCCAATTTCAGAATGAACAGTCACTCTCAGTGAGGAGAGAAAGAATGAAGGAGAATCCTTCTGAAGTGGATACTTTCCTAATGTAAGGAAAGAGCCAACATTTTGTAGCAGTAAATTGAAAACCCTCTTAAAATGATACTAGATATCCACAGAGTCGGGTATGCAGAAAATATCCTAAATTTCTAATCTCTGTTTGCCATAGAAAAGATTCTATCCCTAAGCCCACCTCCTCTAACCTGTTTTTTGATTAGTTGGACAAAAACCACCCTGATTTGTTAGGATGATTTCTGTATTCAACACTTAAGAGGATGCCAGTAAGATAGGTCCCTGTGAAAAGAGAGACTTGGCTGCTTTGCAATTAAGTAATTTAACATCCTACATCAGCATGTAAAGGAACCCAAATATTTCCTATGGAAATTCTGCAGCATGTTCTTCAGAGTCATATGAAAAATATGTCTTCCAGAATCTGATTCTCCTCCAGGTCTTCAGGGCTCCTGCGCGTCCCCACTTTCTTCCAGATAGATTTCTGAGGGCTAGGTCGGAAAGCACTCCACACTCCTGCTGCTCTGGAGGGATGGGGATGAGATTTGGGAGCAGAATTTGGGCTCAGAGACTGAACCAAATCCAGCAGAGATGTCTCATACCTGTAAGACAGCCCAGACAAAACAGGAAAATTAGAACACGAGAAACCAACAGACCCTCAGAGGTACTCAGGGCAAGGGTTTGACCACAGATTTCACCATGGGGAAACTTAAGGGAAAAATTCCCAAGGAGGGTTTTGAGAACAAGGCCCCTGCTACTGTCTGTAAGGTTTACTCTTCTGCTGACCCCACCAGCCCTTTTTAACTTAGGAAGAGAGACTGTAGAAGAGGAAGAACAGTCTTGAGAACAGGGATGATATTGCTTATGCCAAACTAGGCTGCGGCAGGCAGGGGCTCTGTCACCACAGTGTGCAAGTTTTTCTGTTGCATGACAGAGAAGCTGAAGAATTCTACATGTTCTTCATGACTTGGAAGTGATAAAGTACTTCTTGTATGGGACAGATTTGATCGCTAAGAGAAGTACTCATAATGTTTATCCACTGAGCAAAGGGGTCTTTGACATATTTGTACTAATTTTCCTATTTATGGGTAAGAAAACTGAGATCCAGAAAGATGAGTCAAGTGATTTGAACCAAGACCTGGTATAGGAGGTCCTTCTGTCTTTGTGTTGCTTTCATTGGTTAATAAAGAAACTGCTTTGGGCCTGTTGATAGAGCAGAACTTAGGTAGGCAGGGAAGACAGAACTGAATGCTGGGAGAAAGAAGGGCAGAGTCAGAGAGATGCCATGGAACTGCTGCCAGAGTGAGACATGCTGAATCTTTCCCGGTAAGCCACTGTCATGTGGCGATATACGGATTAATAGAAATGTGTTAAATCAAGATGTGAGAGTTAGCCAATAAGAGGCTAGAGCTAATGGGCCAAGCAGTGATTTAATTAATACAATTTCTGTGTGGTTATTTTGGGGCTAAACTAGCTGGGCTTCTCCTTCTCCCTTCACTCTTACAATCCATCTTTAGTTTCAGGAATGCCATTGCTCTCTCAATCTTTTCCCACATTCTTTTTAAAAGAAAAGGGCACACATTGTATCTATGTACAGTGTAAGAAGAATAGTGTAAGACAAACAGTTGGATTTTAATTATGCTCCCATTCTTCTCTTAGATAACGACTATTCATCCTGCTAGAGATGAACTAAAACTTCAGAAAAGCCATCCTTAACTCCACAATCTAATATCAGACCACAAAGCTGATTTTTAGTTCATAATCCTCTGCTCTTTTCTTTCACAGCATTGGCCATAACTTATAGAATCTAATTTGTACGAGTCTGTCTGACATGTTTCCTCATCTGATTGGAAACGGTGAGGACAAGAACCAAATGGATTTGTCTTGCCATTATATCTTTAATGACAAGCACTCTGTAAACAATGTGTCAAATTACATTGTTCTATTTTCTTAAACATTTTAATTCTTCAAACAATTAAACGAGTCAGAACATGATGGTTTAGTCCTCTAATCCCAGCACTTGGGAGGCAGAGGCAAAAGTATTTGCCAGTCTATTCTCTATAGAGTGAGTCTCAAGTCACTCAGGGCTAGCTATCACATGGCTACATAGTGAGATTCTGTTTCAAAGGTAAAGAAAGGATATGTTTACATTTATAAAAATTATAAAAAGATAAACAGAAAAGGGTAGCAATGTGATGAGGATGTAGGGATCTCTTCTTCACAGTCAGAGGAACTGCAAACTGGGGTAGCCACTATGGATATCAGTGTAGTAAATTCTTAAAAAGCTAAAAAATAGATCTACCATATGATTCAACTATACGACTTCTTTGGCCCAAAGGACTACGTTCTACAACAGAGATACTAGCTTGGACACCCAGCCACTGTGGTCGTTTGTATAAGAATGGCTTCCATAGACTCATGTGCATGAATGTTTGGCCCATAGGGAATGGTACTATTAGTGGTGTGGCCTTGTTGGAGTGGGTGTGGTCTTGTTGGATGAAGTGTGTTACTGTAGAGGTGGGCTTTGAGGACTTAGAAGCTCAAGTCTGGCCAATGTGACAGTTTTTCTTTCTGCTGCTTGAGGATCAAGATGAAGGACTCAGCTTCTTCTCCAGTACCATGTCTGTCTGAATGCTGCCATGTCCTAACAGGATGATAATGAACTAAGCCTCTGAACTGTAAGCCAGCCCCAATGAAATATTTTCCTTTACAAGAGTTGTCATGGGGCTAGTGGTGGCACACGCCTTTAATCCCAGTACAGAGGCAGAGGCAGGTGGACATATGTGAGTTCAAGGCCAGCCTAGTCTACAGAGCAAGTTCCAGGACAGGCTTCAGAGCTACACAGAGAAATCCTGTCTCAAAAACCAAAACAAACAAACATACAAAAAACCCCAAACCTTGTCGTGTTCCTGATTTTAGTGGGATGGCTTTGAGTTTCTCTCCGTTTAGTTTGATGTTAGCTGTTGGTTTGCTGTAAATAGCTTTTATTATATTTAGGTATGACCCTTGTATCCCTAATCTCTCCAAGACTTTTATCATAAAGGAATGTTGAATTTTGTCAAAAGCTTTTTCAGCATCTAATGAAATGATCATATGGTTTTTTTCTTTCAGTTTATTTATATGGTGGATTACATTAATAGATTTTCGTATGTTGAACCAGCCCTGCATCTCTGGGATAAAGCCTACTTGATCATAATGGATAATTTTTCTAATGTGTTCTTGGATACTGTTTGCCAGTATTTTGTTGAGGATTTTTGCGTCGATGTTCATGAGTGAGATTGGCCTGTAATTCTCTTTCTTGGTTGAGTCTTTGTGTGGTTTTGGTATCAGAGTGACTGTAGCTTCATAAAAGGAATTTGGCAATGACTCTTCTGCTTCTATATTGTGAAATACCTTAAGGAGTATAGGTATTAGGTCTTCTTGGAAATTCTCAAATAATAATAGAAAAAGTATGTTTACATTACAAAAATTCAAATATATAAAATTATATAAAGAAAAGCCCCTTCAGTATCCAATTTCTCCATTCAAATGGCACTCCTATTCCCTGTATCAAAAGCCAGTGCTAACAGTCTAGTGCTTAAGATTCTATACACACACTGACAGTGCTTAGTGCAATGTCTGGCCTCTAGTTATTGCTCCATAGTACAGCTATTTCTTTATTTGCTATTATGTTGTTTAATTGTTTTTATGAAGAAGGAGAAATTCAAAGAAAGGATAGTTATAGGATCTGAAAAACAAAATGAAACACCCCACACAACTCCAGTTAATAGAGACATTAAAAGCTATTATAACAAATTACTTCATGAATAAACAGAGAGAAAGGACCAGAGACGAAACATAGGTATACCTATTCAAGATACTGACTGATCATTTGTATGGGAGAATTTTCTGAATAGAAAAATCCTGATAAATACCTAAGTAAAAAGAAAAACTGGGAAATGATGCAAGATATTACAAATAATTATTTATAATAATAGATATCAAAAAATGGACTACTTTCCTTCAAAGGAAAAAATACTTGCAAGGGAAAATGAAAAATATTAACAACTTGGTGCAAAAATGGGCAAAAGAGCCATTCTTTATAGAAAATAAAATTTCAAGTCTGGAGATGAAGCTCAGTTGGCAGAGTGCTTGTGTGGAATGCATGAAGCGCTGACTTGGATTGCTACTGCTACATAAAACCAGTTACAGAAGAACACATCTCTAATCCCAGCACTCTGGAAATGGAGACAGGAGGATCACAAGTTCAAGGTCATCACTGGCTATGTAAGAAGATGGAGGGCAGTTTAGGTTATAAAACCCTGTTTCTAACTGAAGAATGCATAAGTGAGTAAATAAAATAAATGATAATGATAATTACGAGATATTGTATTTGGTCACCTTTTTATTATTAAAACTCCATTCCAAAGAACTTACAAATGAAAAACATCATGCAATTAACCAGACTCAAAGTATTTTCATCTCAACCAACTTCTATATAGTTATAATAGCCATTCTAAAACCATGGAGCTTGTCATTAGATGTTACACTTTCACTGTCAAATATACTTTTATGCATTTATCCACCACCAAAAATGAAAACTCTATGACATAGTTAAAGCTAAAAATTCAGTTTCAAGTCCTTGTTCATGAATAAAGTATCTATTACCTGCTTTTTAAAGAAATGACAAAATAGACACATTCAAATATTTCAGGTGGACATACACTCACTCTTGAAACAATTTGGTAATGTCTTTGGAATCCAGTGAGATCATCTGCCCTATAATCCCATCTCTAGGACTACCTATGGATATCCTCTCATATACATAAGCAATATGAATAAGAATAATCAATGAGCATTTTATCTAATCACAAGAGTGAAAATAACCTAAGTATCCATTCACTGCTTGACTGTCCAGTTGCATCATGGTTGTTGACTATGCTAGAACATTATAGAGCAATTCAAACAAATGAGGCACGTCTACAGTTCATGCATCTATACACATTCCCTAAAGCACCCACGGAAAATTTCTGAAAGGTCACAGAGGAAGCTGGTGATAGCCACCCCGATTTGTGTCCAAAGCTGGCTGAGAGACTGGAGCTGAAGTAAACAAGCCTCTTAAATAAACATCCTTACACATTTGCTCATCTGATGACAATAACTAAGAACAGTTGAGTTTTCTTCTGTGAACTGTAAGCATTTACTGCATTGACACAAATGCCTTCACAGGCTCCTTCTGTAACCCCGACAGCCTATTGAAACTTCTCTACGAGAACACAAAGAAACAGGTAGAGGAAAGCAGAGATTTTTATGGGATTCTTGGACTGCGAATAGACACAATAAATAAAATGTCTAAGAGTGATTAAATTAGCTCTAATCTTCAGTTTTGAAATCTTAAAAGTACTGAGCACTCAATTTTTTTTCACTGTTCAGTAACAACATTGATACTTTACCCAAATCTGTGTCCACAAAATCTGACTCAGAGGGATATAAAACATGCATTTTAAGAATAATCTGAAATACATCTGGCTCCAAGAGTTTTGAGAGACTAACCCTGGAACACTATCATTCCTTTGAAAGACTTACATCTTTACTAGTTCACATCACACTAACAGAAAGAACCTTCTAAAAATAATGAAACCTTTGGCTAACTTCTACCAAGATTCACAAGATGCCCACTTGTGTATTTCTGAGTTCTTGTAAAAAAAAATCTCACTGTAAATTGGGGTATTGGGGTGCTGCTTAGTGGTACAGTGATTCTGTATCACAATTGAGAAGGGAGGAGGGAATAAATATAGATGAGAATGAATATAGAAGGGAAAAATAAAGTATCATGACTCCCTACACAAAGCACTTGATCTCAGATATCTGAGCAAGTCTAATAAGCTGTGGAACCATAAAAATTGAATTGATTCTTTTCGCTGTGTCACAGAAGGCACTGCACATGGATTTTTAAGGCACATTGTCTCTGTCGTTTATGACTACTTTAAAGCACTAGAGAATGTAATATATCTAGCTTTTTAGCATCTTAATTGCTTTGGGAACTTATAAAATGACCATTCAATATAAAATACTTCCATTTCTATAGAATTATAATTTCCTGCTAATCATGAATTAAGACACAATTTAGAACAGCTGGAAAAGATACAGAACAATTGAAATGTACAGGTATTTATTTCATTGTAGTGAAAGGTAAGTACTGCTGAAACTGAAACTTGAAACTGAAGAACATTATGTGCCAGACTTCCAAAGGCAGAGCAAACTACAGGAGAACACAGTGCAGAAACCAAATCAAGAGAAGAGACTCTTGCCTCATAAACCTTGCTAGATCAAAGTGGTAAGAGATTGTCCTGTTCATTAACATGCACTGTAGTACATTTAGGGCACACATAGATAAGCATTCAAGGACTCCAGGAAATGTGAGAGCAAATGGATAGAGTTAGAAAAAAAATCATCCTGAGTGAAGTAACCCAGACTGAGGGACAAAATGGTACATACTGTAGTAAGAAGGCAGGCAGTGTCCCACCGCCTAGCTACCTTACACCCGAAATAATTACACAGAAACTGTATTCATTTAAACACTGCCTGGCCCATTAGTTCTAGCCTCTTCTTGGCTAACTCTCACATCTTGAGTCAACCCATTTCTAATAATCTGTATGTCACCACGAGGTCGTGGTTTACGGGGAAAGATTCAGCATGTCTGACCTGGCAGCTTCATGGTGGGCAGCTCTCTGACTCTGCTCTTCTTCCCAGCATCCAGTTCTTTCTTCCCCACCTACTTAAGTTTCTGCCCTATCAAAAGGCCAAGACAGCTTCTTTATTTAACCAATGAAAGCAACACAAATACAGAAGGAACTCCTATGCTAACAAACTCACTTATAAGTGGATATTAGCTGTAAAACAAAGAATACCATGCTACAATCCATGGCCCCAGAAAACCAGATAACAGGAAGGACACTGTGGTGAGGGGGGACTATCAGGTCTTCCTGGGAAGGGGAAATAGAAGAGATTTGGTGAGTAGAGGGAGGGAGGATGGTCAATAGAACATGAACAATCAGGTTGTTGGGACACAGAGGGAGAGAGTACTGAAAGAGACTACTGGGAAGGGGGGATATTTCCGGGTCAGGTAAAAAAGCCTGGCACAAGGGACCCTCCCAGGAAGACCTCAGCTTACAATCGTTGCAATAGCAGATGTGTAATATGATCTGGCCATCTCCTGTGATCAGATTGGTGCCTAGCCCAACTGTCATCAGAGAGATACCACCCATCAACTGATGGAAACAGATGCAGACCCACAGTCAAACATTAGGTGAAGTTCAAGGAATCCTACAGGGGAAGGGGCAGGGGAAAAGGAGTGTTGGAGCCAGAGGGATCAAGGACATCACAAGAAAACTCACAGGATTAACCAACCTCAGCTCACAGGGGCTCACGAGACTGAACTGACAACCATGGAGCCTGCATGGGACTGATCTAGGCACTATGCATTTATGCTACAGTTGTGTAGCTTGGTCCTCTTGTGGGACACCTAACAGTGGGAGCCGGGGCTATCTCCAACTCTTTTACTGGCCTGTGGGACCCTACTCCTCATACTGGGTCACCCTGCCCAGCCTTAATACATGGGGAGGTACTTAGTCTTACTGCAACATATATGCCATGTTTTGCTGATACTCATGGGGACAGGACCTGCCCTTTCCTGATCAGAAACAGAGGAGAAAGAATGGATTGAGGTGGGAGAGTGGAAGAGGATGGGAGGAAACAACTTGGGGGAGAGGAGGAAGGGGAAACTGTGGCCAGAATGCAAAATAAATAAATAAATTTATTAAAAAACTTGTTTAGAGAAAAAAAAAGACTAGGCTGTCAGCAAGATTGTAGGGCATTTTCTTAATTAGTCATTGATTGTGGAAGGCCAAGACCATTGTAGAACCCCTCAAGGGCCTCTGCATCAGCTCCTGCCTTCAGGTTCCTGCCTTGTTTGAGTTCCTGTCCTGATTTACTTCAATGATGAATAGTGATGTGGA
Source organism: Alexandromys fortis (assembly GCF_014885135.2). Classification (NCBI taxonomy): domain Eukaryota; kingdom Metazoa; phylum Chordata; class Mammalia; order Rodentia; family Cricetidae; genus Alexandromys; species Alexandromys fortis. The sequence continues at coordinate 9,796,422 of NW_026067904.1, forward strand.
AGTATAGGTCAAATAAACCCTTCCCTTCCCAAGTTGCTTTGGTTATGGTGTTCCATCACAGCAATAGGAACCCTAGTAAGGCACAGGGTATATGCTGGAGGCAGCACCATGACTCCCATACTAAATGTAAGAGGGAGCATTATGGCAATGCATCTATGGAGGTATGGGTGCAGACCACTGGTCATGAGACAATACTCCCCTTGCAAATAAGCTTGACTCAGAACACCAGGAAAGATTTTCTTTGAGTTTACTGATAGTCCTCGCCATTCTAATTGACAGTTTGTTGCACTGACAATAGTATTTCAGTGTGCATGTGCCATAGGGAGGTTAAACACACACACATAGTTCCCTAGGTGAAGGAAGAAAGAAAAGAAGGGAAGGAAGAGGAGGAAAGGAGAAAGGGAGAAATGCAAAAGAAGGGGAGAAAAAAGAAAAATAGTGAAGAAAATGGCATCGGATTTACTGTTAATCTCCTACCATGAGGTTTTATTGAGTTAGGAAAACGAGAAGATGATGTGGGAGTGATTTCTTATTAATAAAGAAACTGCCTAAGCCCCTTGATAGGCCAACCCTTAGGTGGGTGGAGTAAACAGAAGAGGATGTTGGGAGAAAGAAGCTGAGTCGGAGAGTCACCATGGTTCTCCCACTCCAGACAGACGCAGGTTAAGATCCTCCCTGGTAAGCCACCTCGTGGGCTACACAGAATATTAGAAATGGGTTAGAACAATATGTAAGAGCTAACCAATAAGAGGCTGGAACTAATGGGTCAGGCAGTGTTTAAAAGAATACAGTTTCCGTGTAATTATTTATGGGCATAAGCTAGCCATGCGGGCGGCTGGGTGCCGGGGACGCAGGCCCTCCGCTCCTATCGCTACAGAGTGGCGCCCAGACGTGATGGACTAAATCCACTTAAAAACCTGAGAAGGCTTAAAAATAAGGGAGAGAGAGTTTAACACAGATTTTTGCTGTTTGTTGGTGGCATGCTGTAGAGAAATTTCCTGATTCAGCAACAGCAGCAGAAAAAAAGCTGCGTCATTTTTAAAGCGCGGCTTCCTGGGGGCTGTGCTGCCAGCGTGAACTCTGGCTTTAAAACATTTCAAGGCTTTTATGGGACTGGATGTTTGTGTTCCCGCTTGGGATCAGAGGAGAGTGCTCTGAGACCGTGCAGATAGCTCAGCGCTCCCCGCCTGCACCTGGGCAGAAGGCAGAATCAAGCTTAGGCAGGTGGAAGAGCATGGCGGATTCCTGCCGCCATACAGAGACGTGTTTTCAGACTGCGCAGTGCTCTGCATGTCAGATTTGGCTGTAACTTGGATGAAAAGAGTTTCTGTGCTGCACACTCAGTCTCAGAATTAAACTGCTGATTGCGGCTCCAATGTGGACTGCTGTGTGCCTGGAACTGTGAATGGTTCAGGGGCACCAAATGGATCTGAGGCAGGAGAGGTTGCTCCATGCTGAACTGTGCTGACCTCAGGCAGGAACTACTGTAATTGCCATAATAACAGCGCAGTTAAGGTTTAGACTGGGCAGGACACAGACAGTACTGTATTACCTATATATGGTGCAACTTAAGTTTTTAAGAAATGCTTTACATTTTAAGAAATGCTCCTGGATAGTGAAAAAATTACAGATTCACAGTAAAACAGATTCAAACATAAAAGACCTTTATGGATCACATTGTTGGATGAATGTACATAGGCTTGGGAAAGAGAAGAAAAAGAATATAAAGAATAAAGTTAATGTCTTAAAAAGAAAAAGGGTAAAGTCTTTAAAGAGACAGAATACAGAAGTACAGATAGTTATAGATTAAGAAAAATAAAGAAAAATAAGGCACATAAAAATGGAAAATTCACAGAGAGTCTGGATTATGTACATTGTGATTTCTTTAAAATTTTTGACTGTGAAGGAGCTAAGTACAGAGAGACATTTCATTACATGGGCTGCCAAGCTAAACCAGAATGGATATAAGGGTATTACAATTTCAAAATTTGGGTCTAAGGATATGATGCTTTGGAGAGGGTCTTCTTTTGTTTTTACAGAGGATGTGACCCTGTGGATTGCATCTATCCCAGTATGGTATGATAGACCACGTCCTCCTGAAAGGTTGCTGTGAACACCCTCAAAAAATTGCTTCACTCAATTGCCAACTGAGATGAAACTAGCACACAGGTTATATTATGAACGACCTAATTAACGACACCCCTATTCAGCAGGAAGCAGTTTGGAGAGAAAAAAACTACGCCCATGTTCCCAAATATTGTTTATAAATGTTCTTTTACATTTAAAGGGGGATATGATATAGATATGAATAATTTGCATTGATATGGATTTTACGGTCAATTTTGTTATATGTATATGTATTTTTGATCTTGATTAAGGTATTGTGATTGTGTAGTTCATTTAAAAATGTAATGTATAATTAGGAAATATAGGTTGTTAATGGATAATCATCGATGATAGTCAAGCTTGTAGTCATGTTAGTTAGATTTTCTAGATATATAGAGATATATTTCAGTTAGATAGGCATTATTCATATCTTTCAAAGACTGCAGAATATGGCATTTAAAATATTTTAATAACTTAGGACTTTTCATGACAAAGAGACAAGTCTGCTCCTGGCAGCACCAGCTACTTCGAGAGGAAGATGGGCATCGAAGAGGATCCTTATGGAGTTTGATAGCCATTTGGGCAAGAAACTGTTCTTGCCTGGACTGTTGCATAAACTGGACACAAAGAACCCGCAGAGAGAGGACTGCTGAACTTGCCTAAAGGTGAGATGAACTTTCGGGGTTCCTGCTTCATGAAAGAGTCTGTGAGACATTCTGCAGGACACAGCAGAAAATGACTGAACTGTCTTTGGAATTTCCTGCTTCATGGAAATGTCTGCTGGAAACTATGGGCCTGTAGGCTAAAGATGGATGCCCCAACGGTACAGAGGAACTTTGGGTGACTGTCGAGGCAGCGAGATGTCTCTGTCATTTCTAAAGCTTTGGATTTCTTGTTTGCTTAGGTAATATTGTATCTTTCTGGAATCTTTGAAGGAGTTGAAGAATAGTTAGTTATAGTTTTCCTTAGTTATAATATAGATTATTGTAATTTTTACTTGATAACTTTTGTTATATGTAATTTTGCTATGTTAAGTTAAAGCCTTCTTTTTTTTGTTTAAACAGAAAAAGGGGAAGTGATGTGGGAGTGATTTCTTATTAATAAAGAAACTGCCTAAGTCCCTTGATAGGCCAACCCTTAGGTGGGTGGCGTAAACAGAAGAGAATGCTGGGAGAAAGAAGCTTAGTGAGAGAGTCGCCATGGTTCTCCCACTCCAGACAGATGCAGGTTAAGATCCTCCCTGGTAAGCCACCTCGTGGGCTACACAGAATATTAGAAATGGGTTAGAACAATATGTAAGAGCTAACCAATAAGAGGCTGGAACTAATGGGTCAGGCAGTGTTTAAAAGAATACAGTTTCTGTGTAATTATTTATGGGCATAAGCTAGCCATGCGGGCGGCTGGGTGCCGGGGACGCAGGCCCTCCGCTCCTATCGCTATAAGAAGAACTTGGCAGAAAGGGATGAGAGGAAAGGGGAAAGTACCAACAGACTGCTTGACTGTTGTTAGCCAAGGACAAGCTAAAGCAATTCAGATAGGGGAGAAACCAGCTCTCTGGGCATTACTGTCAGACCTCAGGCCTGTGGGAACACTTTTTAGCAGTCTAAAAGAAAAACGAAAAAAAAAAGCAACCCCAAAAGATTCCCTACCTGTTAAAGGTTGAAAGCATTCGAAAAATTGAATGATAAGAAAAAGCCCAAAGAATCCATTATTGAAACCTAAGAGCTGTCAATAAGAAAAAAATTGACTCTGATGAAGACAGATGGAAGGCCGAGGACTTCTGGCTCATTAGTGCCAGGACTGGGTCAGCACAGTAACTGAACCGGACAACCCTTGTTTGTGTCAAAATCAGTGATAAAATGGGAGAAAAGACAATAATGAGTAAGTGGATGTACCATGGTGAAAATTCAACATTATTTTGATGTCTTTCGAGAGGCCTGGGGGAAGAGAAGCATGGAACAGTCAATCTTCCAATCCTACTTCAGCTTCTGCAAAAGGACAAAGCAGAACTGCATTGGCAACTGTGATGGGCACACAGGAAGCACCGTGGTGCACTACCTGCCAGGAGGAGTCTATTCTACACAATCACTTTGTCTTTCCTTTCCTTTGTTTAAATAGAGAAGTTCACTCTAAGGACTGTGGATGTAGCTCTGCTGGTAGAGTGCTTGTCTAGTATGAAAAAAGACTCGGTTCTATCTATGGTACCACACGAAGCTAGATGCAGTGTCGCAATCCTGAAATCCCATGTTTTGGGTGATGGAGGAAGGTCATTGGTTAAGTAATAAAGAAACTGCTTGGTCTCATAGGTTAAAACATAGGTGGGAGGAGTAAACAGAACAGAATGCTGGGAGGAAGAGGAAGTGAGCTCAGAGGCCATGCTCCCCTCTCCTGGGCAGATGCATGAAGCTCAGACCCAGGATGGATGTAGGCTAGAATCTTTCCCGGTAAGACTGATGCTACACAGATTATTAGAGATGGGTTGGTTGGGATATGAGAATTAACCTGTAAGGGCTAGAGTTAATGGGCCAAGCAGTGTTTAAAAGAATACAGCTAGCCGGTGGCGGGAGCTGGGTGGTGGAATGCAACCCGCAGCTCCCTCAACATTTGGGAGATAGGCAGTAGCAGCAGGAGATCAAGGTATTCTCACCTATATAGTGAACTCAAGACCAGTCTGGCCCACAAGAGGCCCTTTCTCAAAAACAAACAAGATGCTTCTAAAGGCTTGTAATAACTTTAATTCACAACTTTCTCATCTTAAACACAGAGTTAGAAGTCATTCTTATACCATACTATATATAATTGTATAAGTGATCTCAATTTCAGATTAAGCTTCTAATGCTTATAACTGGACACATCATGTTATTCCTTATGAGAGAAGAATATACTGGCTAACAACAACCTGCCCTATACCAATGCTTGGCTGTGTCTTCCTTATTCAGAGGGTAGAAAACTAGAACTCAACTAATCAAACAAACAAACCTATCTATCTAGGGCTGGCAGTACAGTTTAGTGGTAGCACATTTGTTTAGCATAAATAAGGCTGTGAGTTCAGTCACCAGCACAAAAAAGGAAACATGAGCATAGAGTGAGAAGATTCCCATCCACTCTTAGACTTTACTTTGCAGCTCAGTCTAGCCTCAAATTCATAGTAATGCTCCAGCCTGAGTCTCTTGAATGCTGATATCAGAAGCACAAACTGCAGTGCCTGGGGAAAGACTTTAGAGAAAACTTAAGTGCATAAAGCAAAAGCAAAAGCAGTCTATAATGAAGCATACTAAACATTAAACTATTTATTAACACATATAGTATAGATAGTGAGATTACGGTTATTGATAATTTATATGCTACTTCAAAACCCTACAATACTGTTCTAATTGCTCCAACTCAACACAAGCACTTACGGTGATTGCTGTCAAGCCACCTGTAAGAGCATGCTCATTTTATTTTAGAGTGAACCCTTCCTACTTCATGTTCATCTACAACTACCATGCGCGGCCTTGTGAGGAGGTGAATTCTGGTTCTTCATGTCATAGTACTCATTTTTTCTTAGTAGGTTAAGTCTGAAGATAGTCACAAGAAAGTCGATTTGAAGTTCATTACAGACTACAGAATGTTTTTAATTTCTGTAAAGGCTCGCTAAATATACTTATTAGTAGTGTTCAAAAGTTAGAGCTCTTGGTACAATTCTAATTCTGTGCTACCTTTGTTCTTAAACCTCTGGCAGGAAAAAACTTTATACACAGACAGTCTTTGTTAATGTTTCTACTGCTGTGAAGAGACACCATGATCATAGCAACTCTTATAAAGGAAAATATTTAATTGGGGAAGCTAGCTTACAATTCAGAGATTTAGTCCATTATCATCATGGGGGAATATTGTGGCAACATGATGGGACATGGAGGCATGCAGGCAGATATGGTGATGAAGAAGTAGCTGAGTGTCTTACATCTTACAGGCATCAGGAAGTGGTCTGAGACACTGGGTGGTGTCTTGAGCATATATGAGACCTCAGAGCCTGCCTCCATGGAGACACACTTCTTCCTAATAGTGCCACTCCCTTTGGGGGTTATTTTCTTTCAAACCATCACACAGGCTTTGTTTCATTTTTTTTAAAAAAATTCACTTAAACAAAATATCCAATATCAATAATGTCTGGCTTTTCTCTAACATGCCTGTTATAGAACTATCCAGACATTACTTACCTACACAGCTTTCTCTACTACATTTCTTTCTTTCTTCTTACAACTCTTACAGCTGCAAGAAGATAGATTAAAATTTTCTCTCACATCAGCATTGTTTAGGTAAAAAATTATCTTGGCCACAGTATGAGGTTTTTGATCTTCCAATACTTTAGGAGTCTATGTTTCCCTTAAGAGTTCATGACCACAGTGCAGAGACAGACAGCACTCACAATGGGAAGAGCTTCCTCCCTCTTGTGATCCTTAGAGCCTGACTCACCTAGATTACTTGAAAAGAATTATTTTTGTTCTCCAACAATTTCTCTTTTTAGATCTGAAGTTGTCTGGGTACTTCAAATGGATTACCTGTACTTTCTTTTAATCTAAAAGAAATGTGAACCCAGTATTTTCTCTGTATGTATAAACAGGAGCAGAGAGAACACATAAGTCCATGAAATCTGCAGGCTGTGAAATTAAAATGTTCATATTGATACAAACAATAGCACTAAATTAATGATGACATGTTACAATCCTGCCATAAAATCTTGCTTGAGTCAAAGTCAACACCTTGTAGCCTACAGTGTGCATCTCAGTTGCTGTTCACCGAGATACTTGTATACAAGTGGAGAAGGAATGGATGGGGTCTGCTGTGGTACACAGTGGAGAAGGAATGGATGGGGTCTTCTGTGGTACACAGTGGAGAAGGAATGGATGGGGTCTGCTGTGGTACACAGTGGAGAAGGAATGGATGGGGTCTGCTGTGGTACAGCACACAGTGGAGAAGGTCAGTTCTGGGAAAGCTCTCAAGAGGAGCAAGGAAGGAAAACTACAGCCCAGGCTATGAGGTTCATCTGAGCATTACAGCAATGCCAGTGTCCCCTATCTCTCCAATGAGGTTCAAGAGGATTCAGAGGAGAATGTTAGCATGTGGCCTAGAGACTGTCTTTGTGACATTTTGGCAAAGAATGAGTGTGCTTTTTGCCCTTGCTGGGGATGTGTACCTGAGGCTAAAGTGGAAAATTTAGAATTAATTCTGTTGGCAGAGAAAACCTCAAAAGAGGCCAGTATAGACTCCGTTGTGTGGTTGTGTTCACTCTTATGAAGATCTTATAATGAAAAATATCAAGTGGAGCTAGGAAAAATACAAAATGTACAGATTGAAGAGAAAAAGGACACCAACAAGTGGTATAGAGCTAAGTCCTGTCTTCAAGGGGATACTGAAGACAGAAAAATGTCAGTGGTGTCCCTGTATGGAGGCCTAGAGGCCACTGTGTGAAGCTGTGAAGGTGAAGCCTGGATTGCCTGTAGACAGCAAAATTTAGTTGACACCAGTCATGCATACCTGCCAAGGAAAGCTGCTTATGAGAGAGTGGAACCAGCCCAAGAGAAAGAAGTGTGTTGCAGCCAACAAGGGGTTGGAGAGCACTTTGACATCAGACATAGAGATGCAGACTCTGGACTTTATACAGCTGGTTTTCGGTCTTGCTTTGGTCCAGTATTTCCTCACTATTTTCCCTTTCCTTCATTTTGGAACAGTAATATAGATCCTGTTAATTAAATGCTGGAAGTAGATGACCTGATTTTTTAATTTTGATTTTATAGGTGATTAAAGTTAAAATTGCACGAATCTTAGAAGAGACCTTGAACTTTGGGCTTCTAAACAAGTTTGAAACTGTTACTGACTATGGGGACTTTTGAAGCTGGACTGAATGCATTTCTGCATTATTTTATGGCTATGAGCCTATGGGGGTTAGGGAGTGGAATGTGGTGGTTTGAATAGGAATGGCCCTCATAGAATCATGTGATTGAATGATTAGCCTATAGGGAGTGGCATTATTAGGTGTGGCCTTGTTGGAGGAAATGTGTCACCACGAAGGCGAGCTTTGAGGTTTTATATGCTCAAGCCAGGCCTAGTGTGGCAGTTTGCTTCTGCTGCCTGCAAATCAAGATGCAGAACTCTCAGCTCCTTCTCCAGCACCATGTCTGCCTGCATGCTGCCATGCTTCCTGCCATAATAATGCACTAAATCTCTGAACTGTAAGCCTGTACTAATTAAATGTTTTCCTTTATGAGAGTTGCCATGGTCATGGTGTCTCTTCACAGCTGTAGAAATCCAAACTAAGTCAGTATATCAAATGCAGTTAGTACTGAGGTTTATAGTGCTGGTCGTTGTGATCTACAATCTGTGAGCTCTAGAGAAGATATATCTTAGATCATTTAGAAAATACAGAGTTAATATTTGGGCTTATAGTGCTTATATCCATACCTTTTGTGGTGAGGAATGTGGGAGAAGATCTTCACTAGGTACTGTGGTTTAAATAAACTTGGTGTTGGCACCTTGACTGTTATCTATGGTTCTGAAGCTACACAGCTTGTTGGGATTATCTCAACAAGCTGTTTGGATTGATACTTGTGGCATTGTAGATTATAATCATATAGTTGAAGGACATGGATATATCCTTTCCCTGCTCTTGGATAGAGCTAGAGTGATACCAAAGCTTTTTGCACTAACATCTAGTTCCAAAGCCACCACAGAGGAAGGAATGCTGCCTTGATACTTCAGGGTAAGTATAGGTGTTGGCAGGGGTTGAGACCAGAGGCAGCTACATTTCTGGAGCTGTAGGACTCTTCTGGATGCTTCCAAATATAGGCGAGGGTGAAACAGATTTCACAAGAGTAGCTGGCCTCAAGATCATGCATTGAGGAAGAGACTTTCCCTAATTATTGCAGTGCAAACATGGGTGGATTCAGCATTGTCGCCATGGCAGTTGCTTGCCCTCATTGTAAGGATGCTGAGGGAATTGGCCTATGTCCACTGAGTCAATGCCCAATGACACTGGAGTTTCTAACAGGGCAAGTGTTCAGCTTTGCTAACTAACCCTTGGCTGGCCACTGAGGCAATGGGACACTTAGCAGTGACTACTGTAGTTGTTTAACTTCTTGGGGACTGGAGCAGTCCAAATGAGTTTCTTGGAATAAGGAATCACTTAATATAGCCAGTTTCTGGTTTTTGGGAACCTATTCCCCATGCTGGGATGCCTCATCCAGCCTTGATGTAGGGGGAGGAGCTTGGTCTTGTCTCAACTTGATATGCCATGCTTTGTTGACTTTCATGGGAGGCTTTACCCTTTCTGAAAAGTTGATGGGGGGATAGAAAGGAGGTGGGGGAGGGAACATGAGGAAAGGAGGGAGGAGAAACTGTGATTGGTATGTAAAATAAATAATTAAAAAATGAACAAAATCTTTTTCTTTATGTATGACATGTGCAAGTGCCATGGCACACATGTGGAGTCAGAACACAACTTTGGGTGTTTACACTAGCCTTCTACCTTGCTTGATATAGCTTATTGGCTGTAGGTGGGTTCTCATGTTCTCCTCCTTGTATGGGAAGTACTTTTACTAATGGTGACATCTCCCTATAATACCTGAAAAATCCTGCCAAGGCAGGTCATTCAAGATTGTCTTTAAACCATCTTTGCAGTGTTACTATTCATGGCATTTGATGGGAAGGCCAGTATCATTAACACACATTGTTCCTGAAAATTCTTGTTCCCCACAGCACAGAAGAAAGCTAAAATGGATTTTAGCATATTGGATGTGTCTAACATAGCTATCTTTATACTTCTGTTGCAAGGCCAAAATATAAACAAATCATATTTTGGGTATAGGCATTTGCCTGAAATCTGGCACTTGAGAAGTTAAGGCAAGAAGATCAGAAGTCCTAAGCCAATCTGGGATACACAGGAAGACCCTCTTAGGAAAACCAACCCAAAGCCAAAAGACAACAAAACAAAACAAGTCAAATGCTCACCTCAGAGTTGAGCCTGAACATATTCCTAATGTTGTGCTAGGTTAAATCTTGGAATCACATCATGTTCTCAGGCTTATGGGCCTTGGGAAGTTCTATAATGGTAGTTACTCCGTGTAGAGCATTTAGCATGGAACAGAATAGTGCGAAGTCCCTTATATATACTCTCTTGCTTAATCATCATGACATGCCTATAATGGAGCTGTTATTATTCCCATTTTATAGATTACATAAAATTATTTTTCAAAACTGCAACACTAGCATTGAAGCCTAGGCCTATAAACCCAGGTGTTACAGGGCTCTTAGGTGTCTTATAATTACCTCTTGGAGGTTTATGTTTTCATGATTCTGAGGATTACTTTGTGTAACATATATAAAGCGATTTTCTACAAAGGAATTAAAGTTTCTAGAACAGTTAGAGGTACTCAAAAGAAGTTTCTTAAATGTTGAAGTTAAGAGAATCTGGTGATCTCAAATAGATGAAGAATTCCAAACTGCATTTCTTTCATGAGATTAAAAACTGTGAAATGATAGCAAGGGCTGCAATATTGAAACGATGCCACTAATTACAGTTTTCAGAGTTGAGTCGACACACCACAGAAAGCACAACCCTCACCTGTTTCTGGATTAACAAAGAGATGGAATGCTTATGTCACATGGGCCAAGGTACCCTTAGTAACTCTGCAACCGCTTGGGATTACAGAGTGTAAAATTCTGAAGTGTGCTTATATCCTACAAATGTGTACCTTCTGCTTTCATTTTAAATATTTTTTTAAAGCTGTATGTGGAGATGCTCACTTGAAATCTAAGCACTTGAGAGGCTGATATAGGAGACTGCAAATCTGAGGCCAGCCTGTACCATGAAATGAAGGCATGGCAACAAATAAGTAAGGACACAAACAAAAATTTACAAAACACATTGGCAATGTATGATTGTTATGGAACATTTGGACAGCATAAAACTGTGAGGAAAAAAATACTTAAGATCTTGCCTTCACTGTGCAGTCTGGACTTTGTAGCATGTCCTGAAGCTGAGGCATGGATTCTAGGTCACTAGTAAATATAAGCTGGGACGATATAAGCTGGGCATTATTCCCATGATAGCAATGTCCTAGTGAGGTTCCTTTAGTATTGATAATCAGCCAATTAGCTTCATTTTATTACCTTATTCTATAAAGCAAGTATACAAAGAGCTATGGGTGATCACAAAATTTTATTTTTGAAATGGAGTTTGTGATGGCTAATTTCTCTTGTCAACTTTATTGCATAAAGAAACATCTAGGTAATCACTGAGGCACACCTCTGAGTATGTTTATAAGGGTATTTCTAGGGAAATGTAATTGAGGTAGAAGATCCTGAATATGTCTGTCAGCAACATGGGCTGGGTTGCCGAATGAATAAGAAGGGAAAACAAATTTAACTGAGCATATCTGTCTCCTGACTGCTGCAATGCACACAAGTAGCTTCATGTTCCAGCTGCAATGACACTGAGCAAAAATAACCCACTCCCCCCTCCTTAAGTTGATTCTTGTCAGGTATTTGCTCAAAATAATGAGAAAAGTAGCAACTTATTGTTCTTGCTATGTATCTCTATCTGGGCTCAAACTTAAAACCCTCTGAGTGCTCACATCCCATGTAGGCACCACGACACTGAGGTACTAATGGGATTTACAAGTGAGAATTATTGCATCAGCATACCATGATCCAATCAAAACAGGAGCTGTCCATTTGCTGATGACTGCATAATGAAAATCAGATACATTTACACAATAGCATTTTATTCAACTACTATGAAAAAATGAAATCTGAAGGTAAATGAATGGAGCTAGAGACAATTATCCTGAGGTAACCCAGACCTAATGATAAATGTCACATTTGCTTTTATATAAGGGTGGTAGCTTCTAAGTTTTTGATATGTGTACTTAATTTTGAATAATCATAGAAGTTAGGTATCTATAATAAGGGACAGTTAATTCCAAAGATTCAAGGAGAAAGACCACTGACCCAAATCATCATGGCCAAATTAACTAAAGCAAGCTTTTAAAAAATTTGTGTAGTATGTAGCTGTCTCCCTAAAGGCAGGGTTCAAGAGATTGGCAATGGACATGGGGAAGATTAGGGATTTTAAAGCTCAGGGCAAGGGGGTTTCAAAATGGGGGATTTGGTGGGAAAATAAGTAGTGTTACAGAAGCAGAATATAACAAGCTGATCATAACAAGGTAGTCATAACTGATGTGGGAGTGATTTCTTATTAATAAAGAAACTGCCTAGACCCCTTGATAGGCCCACCCTTAGGTGGGTGGAGAAAACAGAAGAGAATTCTGGGAGAAAGAAGCTTAGTGAGAGAGTCGCCATGTTCTCCCGCTCCAGACAGACGCAGGTTAAGATCCTCCCTGGTAAGCCAGCTCGTGGGCTACACAGAATATTAGAAATGGGTTAGAACAATATGTAAGAGCTAGACAATAAGAGGCTACAGATAATGGGCCAGACAGTGTTTGAAAGAATACAGTTTCCATGTAATTATTTCGGGGCATAAGCTAGCCATGCGGGCGGCTGGGTGCCGGGGACGCAGCCCTGCTGCTCCTAAATCAACACATAACAACCTTTTGAAACAAAGGTATGGTTGCCATTCCTGGAACAGGCAGTGCAGAACCATGTGTAGTTAAGGTTACAGGTGGGGCATGGCCCAATCCTTGAGAAACAGAGGGTCAACCATAAACAGGAATGAACCTAGTTTGTCTTTACTATAAGATGGCTTTTAAGCCTAATATGGAGGCAGGCTGGTTTATCATGACAAGGCGGATGAGAAAACCCAAGGAAGGGGACATAGAATATAGGGTTACAAAGAGACAAAGAGGAGCCCAGATTAGGAGGATGGGAGGGTAGGGAAAAAGAATGGGGTGGGACAACTAACACTAAAACAGTGGTTCTCAACCTTCCCAATGCTGTGATCCTTTAATACAGCTCCTGATGCTGTGGTGACCTCAACCATAAAATTCTTTTGTTGTTACTTCAAAACTGTAATTTTACTACTGTTATGAATTATAATGTAAGTATCTGATATGAAGGATATCTGATATGCGACCCTCAAGGGGGTTATAACCCACAAGTTGAGAACCACTTCAATAAAAATAAAGCCTTTTGAAAAGCTACATGGGACTGGTAGAACTTTCATTTTACATATATATGAGAGGAATTTAGATGGATTTACCATATAACATGGAGACAGCACCCTAACTAGACATCTGATGTCACCAAGTAAAACCCCTAGTGACAGGAAAGGGTTACATCTTATTGAGCCACTGGCCAAAAGAGTCCCACAGGAGCCCCCCCCCCCCCGACAAAAATAGTACAAGACTATTGGTTACTCCACGCAACTTGTTGGTAAGGCCCTTAAACTGATAATAACCCCAAACCGAGAGGCCAGCATAAGAACACAATTAACAATACCCAGGTCAATATGGCATGACCAGAGTCTAGTTATCCTACTACAGCAAGTCCTTGGCTAGTCCAACACAGTGGAGCACAAGAAAATGACCTTAAATCAAATCTTATGAAGATGCTAGAGGACCTTAAAGAGGAAATGACAAATCCCTTAAAGAAATCCAGAAAAACACAAACAGCTGAAGAAAATTAATAAAACCATTCAAAACTGGAAAATAGAAATAGAAGAAATTTAAAAAAAACCACACAAACTGAGAGATTCCTGGAGATGGAAAGTATAGGTAAGCAAACAGGAACTACAGACATTAGCATCACCAGCAGAATACAAGAGATGGAAGAGATAATCTCAGGCGTAGAAGATACAAGAAATTGATACAGCAGCCAAAGAAAATGTTAAATCTAAAAAGTTCCTGACACAAAACATCCAGGAAACTTGGGACATTATGAAAAGACCAACCTAAGAATAACAGGAAAAGAAGAAAGAACAGAGTCCCAGATCAAAGGCCCAGCAAATCCCCCACCACATAATAAAGCACTAAACATATAGGACCAAGAAAGAATATTAAAAGCTGCAAGAGAGCTAAACAGTGGTAGTGCACACCTTTTTTTTGGGGGGGGGGTGCGGTTACTGGTTTCTCTGTAGCTTTGGACAACAGAACGGCAGCTTACAGAATGGGCAAAGTTCTTCACTCACCCCATATCTGAAAGAGGGCTAATATCCAAAATATATAAAGAACTCAAACTAGACATCAAAAAACCACAAACAATCCAACTAAAAATGGGGGTACAGATCTAAACAGAGAATTCTCAACAGAAGAATCTCAAATGGCTGAGAAACACTTAAAGAAACATTCAACATCCTTAGCCATCATGGAAATACAAATCAAACAACTCTGAGATTTCATCTTATACCTGTCAGAATTGCTAAGATCAAAACCACGAGAGACAGCTCACATTGCACAGGATGTGGAACAAGGGGAATACTCCTTCATTACTGGTGGGAGTGATAACTTGTATCCATTAAGGAAATCAATAAGGCAGTTGCTCAGGAAATTGGGAATTGATCCACCTCAACACCCAGAAAAACCACTCTTCGGCATATACCCAAACGATGCTCAATCATACTACAAGGACACTTGCTCAACTATGTTCATAGCAGGATTATTCATAATAGCCAGAATCTGGAAACAACATATATGTCTGTCAACCAAAGAATGGGTAAAGGAAATGTGGTACATTTATACAATGGAGTATTACATTGTAAAAACAATGACATCATGAAATTTATAGTCAAGTTGATGAAAGAAAAAAATCATCCTGAGTGAGGCAACCCAGATCAAGAAAGACAAACATGGTATGTATTCACTCACAAGTGGGTATTAGCTGTAAAGTAGAGGATAACCAACCATGCTACAATCCACAGACCCAAAAGAGCTAGGTAACAAGGAGGGTCCAATGGGGGGGTGGAATGACACTTAGATTTCTCTGGGAAGGGGAAATAATAGATTTCTTGGATGGACTAACAGTGGGTGGGAATGGAAACATGAGGAATCATGTGGAGTGTATAGAGGGTAAGAGTACTGAAAGAGATGGCTGGAAAAGGGGGGCATTGCAGGATGAGGTAGAAACCTGGTACAAGGGAACCTGCCAGGAATCTACAAGGGTGACCCCAGTTAAGACTCCTAGAAATAGGGGACACATAGCCTGAACTGGTCATTTCCTGTGGCCAGACAAGACTTCTAGTGGAGGAATGAGACATCAACTCAGTCACACAGCCTTAGACCTACAGTCTGTACTGATTACGGGATATGCTGGGGTAAGAGTGGGGCAGAGATTTGTGGGTGTGGCCAACCAATGACTGGTCTAGCCTTAGACCCATGCCATGAGAGTGCCCACCTCTGATACCACCTGTCTCACCAAGACTAAGAGTCTGGATTGGTCAGAGACATAGGATAGAACCAAACATGACTGGCAAAAAAAGTCAATGTAATGATGCCTAATGATATTCTGCTATACTCATAGATGGATGCCTAGTCCAATAGTCAAGTCATCAGAGAGATTTCATCCAGCAACTGATGGAAACACATAAAAAGACAGTCAAACATGTGGAGCTTGGGGAATGTTGCTGAAGAGAGGGAAGAGGATTGTAGGATCTAGATGGATCAAGGACACCACAAGCAAACTCACAGAATCAACTAACCTGGGCTCATAGGGGCTCAGAGACTGAACTGACAACCAGGGAGCCTGCATGGGACTGACCTAGGCACTCTGCATATGTGTGACAGTTGTAGTTTAGTCTTCTTGTGGAACTGCTAACAGCAGGAGCAGGGGCTGTCTCTGACTCTTTGGCTGACTTTTGGGACCCTATTCCTCCTATTGGGTCGCCTTGCCCACCCTTAATACAAGGGGAGGTGTTTAGTCTTACTATAACTTGATATGCCATATTTTGCTGATATCCTTGGGAGATCTGCCATTTTCTAAATAGAAAAGGAGGAGGAGTGGATGGGAGAGCAAAAGGGAGGTGTTGGGGGTGGTAGGAGAAGAGGAGGGAGGGGAAACTGCAGTAAGAATGTAAAAATATTAATAAATAAAAACTCAAAATCTTCCTGAAAACAAATAAGTCAAAAGATATAAAGACAAACAGTACTTTTTAGAAACAGATAAACCTAACTCTATGTGTACAAATTTTCTTGCTGTGCATGATGTATAGGGATTGCTTTGCTCTCTTTGTATGTCACAAGAAAGCAGATATGCAAGAGCAAGTGCCCTGATATTTAATGAGTCACGGAGGAGCAGAGAAGAGGTTCAGTGATCTTGCACTTCAGAGACCATGGATTAATCCTGCAGCCATGGGTCTGGAGTTAGTCTCTGTTTATCATCAGTGTGTAGTCACAGAACTGAGAAATAGAAACTCCATCAGTATTTCAAAAAGTGACATTTCTGCTGCTCTGAAGGAGCACAGAAGGTACTTCCCTCATTTTAGTAGGAAATGCACCGTATGACATGAAAGGACATACAGCTGTATAACACCTTATTTCCTAGTATGGTTTAAGATAAAAGACTTGAAATCCAGAGCTACATTACTGCAAGTATCTGCTTAATGGAAGTATACTTTGTGATTAAATTGGCATACATCAAGTATAATCAGAAAGGTTATTTACAGTGAGGAAACACATAATTCTGCCCTTAATGGAGTGCACACAATTACAGCTGTTGGTTAAGAAATATAACTTCTTTGGCTTTTGTGCTTAGAAACTTATCTTTTCTTTTATTGTTGGCAGTGGACGTACCCAGTTTAGGAAGGTGCACAAGGACATATTTGTGGCATGTAAAAAGTAATATTTGTGTTCCTAATGATTTGTTTGAGAAGTAAAGGGTAAACTGCCCATCTCTGGCTTCATGATGGATAAAAGAGAATCAAATGATTCAGTTTCAGAGCAACAGAGAACATCCCCAGTTTTTCTACGGAGCTAAGGTGGCTCACATATCCACAAGAAGCTCACAATGAGAAGGAACAAAGTCCCTCCAGGTGGCCTGGTCTGTGCAGGATCACTTGCTCTTACTAAGCAGAAGTGAACAGTATCATTTTGTTTAAGACCACAGCCTCTTGGACCAAGATACCCACTGTCCTTGCCATCCCTGAGAGCTTAGGGGTATGCAACTAGCACTGGAGCCACATGTAAAACGAAGGGAGAGAAAGAAGCGCCATGGTTTTCAGCAGGGACGGCTATGATGCTTTCTGCTGGTGCTGTAAATTACATGTTTATTTTGTTAGCATGAGACAGATGAATATTTCTACATACAAACTTGCCCAGCTAAAATCAAGATAAGTGATATTAATGTCCTATGGTCAGTATTATTGAACCTCAAAAGCAATAAACTTTATGAGTTGATAAATATTACATCTGCAACATAGTTAACATTCTTTTACTGTCTCAAGCACTTATTACACATTGTAACCGCAAGTCTACAATACATTATTCATATCTGGGGTGTCACCAAGTGATGGATTGCTGTAGGAGAGGCTGTCCTTTAAATAAATCAACAAATAAAAATGCAAATGTTAACATTTTCAGCCACAAACTTTACCCATCTTAAATGGGGGAATGAAAATTTCACATTATATTGACAGCCAGCAGAGAACAATTAAAAACCTATACCATGAAGGGAAAGATGACTGCCATGACTGTTTTCTTTTCCTGTACATGAAATGATATGGATATTTTAGGTGTTTTCCAAGAACAAAGGAAAAACATCTCTCCCAGCACTGAAACATGCCATCATCTTTTGTAAGCCTTTCATAAACCTTAAACATTCTTGGAATTTAGGGTGTGTAAGGCTTAAAATGTATTCTCTTCAAAGGAAGAGTCAGAATTTGTATAACGAAAAAGTCTATAAAAATGATTAGTGTACACTTTGAAATGCGAATGATGCAAATACTCTAGATTCTAAGGATGGAGAAGCACAAACGTGCTGTCCTGATTTTCACAGGACTGAATCATCTTCAACTCTGCACTTTGTATAACACACTGATGAAATGTCATTGTGCACTCCTCTAAAGATAGGATCGGGCGTGCTACATATTCTATTAGTCAGCCAAGTGCTTATTATTTACAAAGCTCCTAAGAATCTCTATTTAGCTCATCAGCAGTATTAAGGACCAGTAGATGAATAATCCTTTTCTTAACATCTGTAAATATAAGAATTTGCAGCACTCTTAACCAGGGCTTGTAACGCTCTGCTATGCTGATATTCAGAAAATTTATGGTCGTTCAGAAAATTTATGCTGAGGATGTTTTACAAAAACCTTTACAGGGAAACATTCTATTCCTACTTTTCATGCTTCCCTCTAAATTGAAATTCAGCCTTTACAAATACATTAAGGTTGTGTTAGAGATCACATCTTAGTGCTGTGGTGTAGCTTAGGGGTGGATTGTTTGCCTACTGTGTCCACAGCCCCGAGTATGCGGCCTAGTTCCAACTAACCAACCAAAAATGCCATTTAAATACTAACAGTAAGAAAATTCAGAAAATTTAGAAAATCTAGACTATTAGCCATTTCTAACTCAGCTGGGCCAGTCCATGTGAGTTGGATGGAAAGCTTCTGAGTACAAGCTTCCAAGCTCAATGTGAAGTGGTACAGAACAAAGGGAGCTCTCTCCACTCTTCAGAATCTTAACTCATTTGTTACTTAGCAAATCCAGCACTAAAAGAAAGAGAGAGGGTCAGCGGGGAAAAATGGGCAAACTAACTAATCACTGTGATTATGTCACCCTTGAAGTGGGTGGGTGGGGGGACTGGTGATGTTGGCCATTACACTACTTAAGTTAATGGCTTTGGAGTCTGAAATGCTGGCCCTGTCTTTTATCAGCTAAGGGTCTGTGATTGAAAGAAAGTGGTCTCCAAAGGGAGCAGCGTTATTAGAAGGTGTGCCCATGTTGGAGGAAGAGTATCCCTTTAGGGGTGAGCTTTGAAGTCTCTTTTGCTCAAGCTTCCCTCAGGAGATGTTCAGCTGACTTCCTGTTCCCTACAAGATGTAGCACTCTCAGCTCCAGCATCACATCTGCATGCATGCCGCCATGCTCCCTGTCATTATGATAATGGACTGAACCTCTGAAACTATAAGTGAGCAACCCCAACTAAATGTTTTCTTTATAAGAGTTGTCATGGTCATGGTGTCTCTTTACAGCAATGAAAACCCAAAGGAAGGAAGGTCTTAGACACTCAATCTCTCTAACTCATGGTTTCCCAATCTTAAAATGGGGATAAGTGTAGTCCTATCTCTACAGGGTGTGAAAACTAAATTAGATGACAAGTCAAGGAGCTTGGCACAGTTCTGGGTACACAGTACTCAAGACAGCAGCCTAACTTACTATCCTCTGCAGCATTCACTTCCCTGTTTTTTTGTTTTTGGTGTTTATCTTTCTGCCTTCAGAATTCATTGCATGCCAGTAAGAGCCACACTAGAACAAATACTGCTTCTCAAGAATGTGTAGGTTTGTCTTCTGTGGCACTGTACTTATATGAGACTTGGATAAAAGATAGCTCTATAGAGAACAAAGAGTTAAAACTCTTTCCTTTCTAAAACCATAAACCAAAGAATATATTTTAGAGTATACCTTTGAAATCACCGGCCTTGATATTAACAATTTAGGCAATTAAACTACAAATTAAGTCTTAAAATATATATTCATGTGATAATATGAGGTATTTAAGTACCCCAAACTAACCTTATCCCCAAGGAAACATAAACAAAGTCCTTTTGAAATGGATGCACATGTGTGTATGTATAAAATACTTGTATAATATGTTAATATGTGAGTTGCTATATTGATGTAAGAAGTTTTAAATAATATATTTCTTTAACTACAGAAATGGCTGGCTAAATGAGTAGCTCTTCTAAAGTCTCTGGTATAAATGAATGTAAATATACCTTTAGCAAATCACAAATCCACTGTGATTTGCAGAATTTAATCACTTAAAGTTGTTGCTGTGGGAGAATGTGCTTGTACACTGCAAAGATTTGTCACTCGTATTGGTTTAATAAAATGCTGCTTGGCCAGTAGCCAGGCAAGAAGTACAGGCAGGGCAACCAGATTAGGAGAATTCTGGGAAGAAGAAAAGCAGAGTCAGTCACTAGCCAGCCACCAAGGAAACAAGGCATGTAGAAAATGAGGTAATGCCATGGCCATGTGGCAGTACATAGACTGATAGAAATAGTTGAATTTAAGATGTAAGAGATAGCTAGAAATATGCCTGAGCCATTAGCCAAACAGTGTTGTAATTAATAGTTTCTATGTGTTTATTTGAGTCTTGATGGCCGGGAAAGAAAAGCGCATTCTCCGTCTATAAGTTGCAGACCAAATACATTACCTTCCATGATCAGCTGAGAAGGACCTGCTGCTAAGTGGTTTCTGTGGACAGGATATTTTGGATTTCTATGAAAATCCTTGCCAACTGTCATATCATTTCAGAAAGTGCAAATATAGAGAAAAGAACTAGGCAATGAATTTGGCAAACCTATAGCTTTATAATAAGTACCTCAAGAGTAAGGGCACTAAAACTGTCAAATTTTCTTCAGTCTTATAAACACTCTCCCAAGGAAAACACCAGTCAAGGGTCTCCCAGGCTCACCGTGAGGTGGTGTGCTGGGATGATGATGAGGCTGGGGTCATGGGATCCTTAGGGCTTCTTGTTGCCATAGGAGATGTGGATGCATCTTTTCTAATGGCTGTCACTGTCTCTGTATAAACAATAAAGGAAATAATTTGAGTACTCAATAAAAGAAATAAAAAGTTCACTTCAAGTAACAAAGAAGACCATTTGGAGTACCCCAAAATCTCAACAGATAACTGTTTTTTCCTCCTGAAAAATAACAGTGACAGATGAAAAGTTCTTTGTGTTGTTTATTTTCATACATATCAGTGATTTACATTGCCTCACTTAAAAACAAACAAAACCCACTCATCTGTACAGTAACAGAGAAGTTATTTTGTTTTTTGACATATTTGCCTATCATATTTCTCATGATTTGGCTTTACTGTGGAGATGTCTAAGAAGGTAAACTGTTTTAATCTGTTCCCTTTAACATTATTAACAAAAACGTTTTTGCAAACAAAACAGAAAATCGTAGCACCTTGCATCTCTAGACCTTTCAAGCTCAAGGAGTCTCTTTAAAAGCATTTAAGATTAGACATAAATATCTCATTTCTTTTAAAGAAGTCTCATTTGGACTACAACAAGTATTATGTGAAAGACCTGAGTAACATATCTTCATTTAGGGTCCTAGAATATTCCTAAGCAATAATGTATCTTTCTACAGTATGGGCTGATCTGGCCTCCGTTCCCTTCTAAGAGGTGCTGATTCATTACTTTTCACTTCCTGATGTTAAATAAAATGATGATAGTACTGAAAGGAGGCATTTTTCATTTTGGTTCTACCTTTCTACCTACTCTATCTATCTATCTATCTATCTATCTATCTATCTATCTATCTATCCATCCATCAATCCATCATCTATCTATCTACCTATTTTATATTTTTGTTCTTAATATGTTCTGGCTGCAGTTTCCCCTCCCTTCATTCCTCCCATTTCTCCTCAACCCACCTCCCCTCTCTTCAGCAGATCCATTTCTCCTCCATTTCCCTTCATAAAAGAGCAGGCCTCCCAGGGATATCCAACAAACATGGTATAACAAGATCAGTTAAGACTAGGCACAAGCCCCCAGATCAAGGCTACATGAGACAACTCAGTAGGAGGAAAAGTGTCTCAAAAGCTCATGAAAGAGTCAGAGAAACCTCCATCCCACTGTTAGGGGGTCCCACAAAATATCAAGTTAAAAACTATAACATATATGCATAGGACCTAGCACAGATTCATGTAGATCCCATGATTGTCACTTCAGTCTCTGTGGGCCTCTATGAGCCCTACTTAAGTTTTTCTTTTTGGTTTTATTTTATATTTATTATCTTTCAACAACATGAAATATCTTTGTCTTTATTTTGGAGAACTGTGAGAATTCTGTCACATTTTCTGTTGGTTTCTGGGAAACTGCTGCTCAATATTCATTAAAAGTTTATTTGGGAAGATCTACTCTTTCTTGTAGGAAAGAATGATGAGGTGGTTTGAAAGAAAATGGCTCCCAAAGGAGGAGGCACTATTAGGAGGTGTGGCTTGTTAGTGTAAGTGTGTTACTGTGGGGGCGGGTTTTGAGGTCTCCTTTGCTCAAGCTTCCCACAGTGTGACAGTCAGTTGACTTCCTGCTGACTTCTGGTCAAGATGTAGCACTTTTAGCTCCAGCATTTCTGCCTGCATGTCGCCATGCTCCCTGTCATGATGATAATGGGATGAACCTCTGAACTGTAAGGGAGTCACCCTGATTAAATGCTTTCTTTATAAGAGTTGCTGTGGTCATGGTGTCTTATCACAGCAATAAATATTTATTAAAAATGACTAAACCTTAATAACTTTCTAATAAGTATTTAAGTTATTAGTTGTTTTAAGAGTCTCTGGTTCTTTTCTGTTCCCCATCTTATGGAACTGGAGGTGGAGATCAAGTGCATATCCAACACTGCACAGCTATTGAGGGTGACACTGGATTAAATGCGCTCAGGTCTGCTAGCTATCTAGTCACCCTGTTAGATAGTTTGAAAAGGAAAACTAGCACCAACAACACTGTGCCTAACTGTTCTGGAGAGATGAACCTGGTGGTAGACTCAAGGACAGAAATAATAAAAGCTAGAGAGTTTAATATTACAATTTAGGACAGACAGAATAGAGGCAGGGGATGAAGAGAGGTAACAAGTAGAGACAACAAGTAGAGACAAAAAGAAGGGGTTTGTGGGTGAGCAGGGAGGAAAGAAGACGTTTCTGGAAGAAAAAGATTACAATTATTCTTTAGTCACTATCTTGGAACACGACACTAGTCTTTTTTGTTTTGATACTCCTGTTAAAGTCAGTTCTGACAAGTGATATCTATTGAAACTGAAGGAAGGGACTTTCAGAGGATCTAGGTGGTGTCCCCACTTCTAGAATGTACATCAGGTATGTATGGATTCCTTGGAAAAGCAGGCATAACAACTTGCATACATGTGGGGAGAAGGACCACAGATTCCATCAAATTCTGAAGGGTATGGATCCCAAAAAGGTCAAGAATGTTGCCTCTCAGGTATAGGTCCAGTTTCTTCTTGTTTATCTTTTAATTCTCAAAGCGTTTTAAAAGTTAAGTTTTCAAAAGCCACATGTTAGTTTTTAACTATATTTGTTCCTTTAATAAATTCTGATTTAATATTAAGTCAGCAATGATATATCTTCATCTATCCACAGAAATATACAACCCTATACAATTACAAACACAAATACAAAGATGTTACATGTTATAAAAAAAATCTAAGTTCTAGGAAGAATGGTATCCAATAGGTTAATCAAATTTTTATATAAATGCCTATGTTAATTCATGTGTGAACATACCTATAATTTTTGCTTATAAAGATGAATGGGGCCATTTCCTCTTTATATGTAGCTGGGTTTTTCTGCCTACCCATTAGTCAACTGCTGTGGAATATTATTTTAACTAGGCAAAGATGTGTTGCATTTTTTATCGTGCAGGATATTACTTTAACTGTGTAAAGGTGTGTTATGTTTGTTTGTGCTGCATTTGTTTCATGATGTAAGAATGTGTGTTTAATTATGTAAACATGCGCTGCATCTGTTTCAGCTTGCCTGCCTAAGGCATCTGATTGTTCTAATAAAAAGCTGAATGGCCGATAGCTAGGCAGAGAGACTGAATAGGAGAAATCTATGCTTGTGAAGAAGAAGAGAGGAGAGGATGAAGGAAACGCCCAGGGCCAGAAGCCAGGCAGCCACAGAGACAGAAAGTAAGAGAAGGCAAAAAGCCCTGAGGCAAAGGGTAGATAAAGAGAAACAGGTTAATTAAAATTAAAAGAGCTAGCTAGAAATGTGCCTACCTTAGGCTGAGCATTCAAAACTAGTAAGTGTCTGTCGTGATGTGTGAGCGGGTTGGTGGCCCCAAAGAAAAAAAGCCTAGTATAGTCAACATTTCTGATAACTTTTCATGGTGCTCAAAGAGTAAGAACTTCTGCTTCTGGGCTCTTTGTTAAAAACAGCTGAATTGCATCATATGTTCAGTTTAGGTTGAGGAACCCATTACACACACACACACACACACACACACACACACACACACACACACACACACACAAATGCTAGCATAACCTTTCCCCAGATCCAGTGATAGCACTGGTGGTTAGGACAAGTCCTGTTTCTGTCCCCAGCCATGATGTCTTTGTTTCTCAGAGTCAAGCACTATTTTGATTATTGTTTCCTTTCTGTTCTCTACAGCTTTAATATGTATTTGGCTTAAAAATGTTAATTATATTCTGTCAATTATAAAAAAATGTTCTTTAGCATTGGTGTTCTTGATTCTTTAAAAACTAAATAAGTTCCTAAGGTTTATTTCTGTTGATTGTGTGTGTGCAGTTTGCTCACTTTGATGCGTCCTCTTCTGTGCCATGCACTATTGCTGTGGGTGGGTACTGGAGTGTTCTGGTTTGGAGTGATTATGAAAAATAGAACTATGACAGAAGATACCAGTTATTTGCTGAAATGCACTGTTTCTTTCTTCCCAGCAGTGAGTCATACGACATTCCTCAGTTTATGCTTCAGTATGGTAAGGTTAACAATACAGGATGTTACATGCACCAATCAGCCTGTCCTATAAAAATGTTCCACGTTTCTGTCCCACAGCCCATTTTACCTCTTCCTTATCTACTCTGTGGCGGGGTCAGCAAACATCTTAGCTTTTGTGGGCCAGGCTACTAGTCACTATGCTCAATTCCGCGATGGTAAAGAAAACCAGCCAAGGTAGTATGTAGACAAAAAGCACAGCTGCATTCCAACAAGGGTTAGAGTGCCCTGGAGTTCAGGTCCCTTGCCTTGTTTTCAAAATTGTGTGTGTGTGGGGGGGGGGGTCAATCTTACAGCTGAATATGATACTCTCTGTAGGTTTTACACATAAGTTCTTCTAATTGCTTAGGAAATCTCCCACAAAAAAAAAAATCTGTGTTAAATGTGTTTTCCCCATCAACTGAAATGACCATGTGGGTTTGCCTTCATCCTGCTAATGTGGTGCATTACATTGACTGATTTTTCTGAATTGAATCACCGTTGCATTCCTGAGCTAAATCCCACTTGGTCATGATTTATCATCTTCTTAATATGCTGCCACATCCAGCTTGCTACTGTTTTGTTTAGGCTATTTCCATGCATATTTACAATAGATATTGGGCTACAGTTTGCTTTGTGGTTGCCTGGTTTCAGTACTGGGGTCTCTTTAAGTTAAGATGTAAACTTCCTGTTCTATTTTATGGAAGGTTGTGAGTAGCATTTGCCTTACTTTTTTTTTTCTTTTTGAGGCAGGGTTTCTCTGTGTTACAGCCCTGGCTTTTCTGAAATTTGCTTTGTAGACCAGAATGTCCTCAAACTCACAGAGACCCACCTGCCTCTGCCTCCTGAGTGCTGGGATTAAAGGTGTGCCCACCACCGCCTGGCTTGCACAACCACCCAGCCATTTGCCTTGCTTTTGAAAGATTTGGTGAAATTCTCTTGTGAAGCTATATGGATCTGGCTTCTTCATGAAAGTTTTAAAAAACAATAATTGCTAGATTCTGGTAATTTATGTGTTCATCCAGGTCTTGTAGTTTCTTGGCCTTTACTGTGTATTTTTGTCTCAATATTACTTTCTTAACCTAGGAGGCAGCAGCATGTTCACTTGGCTTTCAAAGTTTTCACAGAATAACCTATGAAAGTTGAGCATTAGGAAGAATACAAAGCAGAACCTGTGTCTTGAGCCAAGTCAAAACAGACCTCTGGTATCTGACCCCAGGATTCTGCTTTCACAGAGATCAGGGTCTCATCTGTGCTTGGGTTGACATCTCAGGACTGATGCCATCCTAGGACAGGGTCATCAATGCTGAGAATCCACAAAGATCTCCTATTGTGTTTCTGCAAAGCTGCCCTTTCTTCAGAGTTCTGATGAACTGGATTCTTTTTTCTTTCTTTCTTTCTTTTTTTTTTTTTGGTTGTTTGAGATAGGGTTTCTCTGTAGCTCCAGGCCGGCCTCGAACTCACAGAGATCTGCCTGCCTCTGCCTCCCAAGTGCTGGTATTAAAGGTGTGCGCCACCACTGCCCAGCTTGAAGTGGATTCTTAATTGTGTAGCCTTCAGTGTTTCTGGGAGAGGGTGATTACCTAGGCTTATCTATACCACTGTTTTCATTGATATGTTATGATAAGCAAATCTGAACAATTATTACAACCACACAGACATTATATCTCAAATACCTCAGTTAGCAAATAATCAAATTGGTGAATGAAAAAAAAAACATGATTATTATGGTTTGGGTAGGAAATGTTCCCCCAAATGCTCATGCATTGAAAGGTTGGTCTCTAGTTAGTGATGCTACCTTTGGAGGTTCTAGAAACATTAGAAGGTGGGACCCAGCTGGAGAAAGAACATCATGGGGGTGGAAGAGATGCTTCCTATATCTCAAGGAATGTAGCAGTCTCCACAATGCTCCTCTCACCTTGATGTTCTACCCAAGGGTGGTAGCCTACTGGGCTCTCTGACACTGTGGGCCAGAATAAAATCCCCACTCTTTCAAACTGATTTTTTTTAGGTATTTGGTCATAGTGATGCAATAACTAAAACAATTTTATCTCAACTGATGCAGAAAAAATAGATTTGACAAAATCAAACACAAATTTATGAGAAAGATTCCCAACTATCTAGGAGGAACTTTTCCAACCTGATAAAAAACAATTACAAAAAGCACCAGTAAGATCATTCTTAGTCTGTGCATGACTGTCTTCTCTGAGACCTGGAACAGGTAAACAAACAAATTTTTAACATTTATTTATTGGAATGGAACCCCTATGTAGTCAACAACAACAAAAATAAAAGCCATAAATTATAGAAAGGAAGAAGTTGATTATGGACTAGCTATATTCAGGTCCTAATCCTCAGTACTCTTTAAAACTTATTGTACTTGGAGACAAGGCTTTCAAAGAGGTCATCAAGGGATAATGGAGTCACATGAGTGTTGGTATCTTTGGAAAGAGGAGAGATGCCTGGGAGGCGTAAATACAGAAAGGACCATGAGAAGTAACAATGAGAAGAGAGCCCTCATAAGCCCAGGGAAGGGCCTAGGGAGGTAACTGATTAGCCGAGAGTACAGGGTACTTTGGTAATTAGGGAAATGTACTACATATGAACTGGTGATTACATGAGTGTAAAAGAATTGTGAGACTTATCAAGCTACATTTAAGACTTGTGCAACTGTAGTATATATAATTAAACCTCAATTAGAATAAAAGGAAATGAAACAATGACCAAGGTTTTCTTGACTTCTCCAGGCACTGCTATTTTAAGGCCTCACTATAGTCTTTCTCTTTGACATTAGCAATCAATCATCATAAGGACTCTGAAGAGGTAAGCATATATTTTGCTTAAATCACTAAATCACTGCAGGCGCTGAGGTCAAAAGGTCTAACTGATTAGGTCCTTATTTTGAGAAAATGAAACCAGGGAAGAAAAAGAAAAATCAATATTTAGTGTTATGTTAATTCAGTTGACACATATATAATGAGAACCTACCATATGTTGAGCTATGCTCTAAAATATAGAGGTGTGCATGTTATTGTTTAGTGATAGGAGATCTGAAACATAATAAAGTAGATGATATTTTCAGGAATTCTTTCAATTACAGAGGATGGCAAATGTAGATGCTCTGGTTTAAGTGACAGTATTCCATATTTACAGCAAGATTAACTCTTAAAGATAGGTTCTAAACTTGAATTCCTTTTTAGGATGATTTACTCTTCTGTCTGGGTTTATTCACAGCACTCTAGTGTGTGTGTCTTTCTGTGCTGTTGATAAAGACATCAGTGTTTAGCATATCTTTTATTCACTTCTAGGAATCAGTTTATTTTCCTATGACTAAACATAAGCTACAGATGACAGTAATAATAAAGGGAACATAAGTAAATGATCCCTAGAGGCTAGATGGAAACCACTTCCGTACTTTGATTCTTCCAACATATTTATTATTTTGTGTGCTGTGCTTATCCACTATGGGGCATCAAGCATCTTGCATCCCTACAAGCACAGGTTCACTTATAGCACTGGAGGTTATTATTCACTTCAGTTAAGTAGAAAATAATCGTTTCCCAGAAAAAAATGTGTTTGAATCCTCTCAGAGAATTTAACTAGTCACCACTAGTTAACCTATGTAAGGTTAGCTTAAAACATCACGAAAGAAAAAATAACAGTGTGTGTCTAACAGTATCAACTAAGCTGAAATAACTCTGGACTGAAGTTCTGCCACAAATATAAAGGGATCCAGGGATCTGTGACAGAGGAATGAGCAAAAGGTATCCCCAAATACAGTAGGGACCTTTGGAATGATGTTCAGGCAGAGTTAAAAAGGAGAGTGCCAAGCTCCATGGTCTAATTCATTTTAATTCTGAAATTTGTGATTAGTGGATTCAGTCTTAGTTAGTTAGTTCATCAGTGTTGCAGGGAAAATGTTCTGAGTTGCAAGGGCTTTTGTGACAGAGGATCAGTCATTTTTCAGGTAGAAGCAGTTCTAGAATGTTTCCTCATGGGGAGAAGGAAGAGGCAGGAAGAGCATGTGTTCCCCCTGAGCATGCCTTCTAAAAGCACTTTACCCAAGCTTAGATTATCTAAAGTAGCATTTCCTCATTCTATATAACTCAATGAAAACCAACTAAAATATAACATTCTAAATGATGATGGAAGAGAAAACTTACGATGTAGGCTAATTTGATAATAATGTACCCATTTTTGTTATCATAAGGTTGCTCTTTGAGTCGACTCTGTTTCATTTATATGTTTAGCATCAACAAAGTTGGCCAAATGTTGAGGAGAACAGGAGAGGTGAAGGAGTGAGAGACTGGCAATAAAGATTTAATGGCCCTGCAGTAAATATCCTGTATAACACTTCAGGATCAAATGATAGCAACAAAAGAAACCACAGATAAAAAGAAGAAATGTATACCAAAAAATTCTGTCATGCTAACGAGAGGAAAGCAATTAAGGAGGTGCAACCAAGCAGTGTATCTTGGGCAGTTAGTGCTGGGTCACTGGCATTGTAGTAATCAGGGCATCCAGACCCATGGTGCACACCTAGGGAAGTTAATTCTCCTATTAGGCTGGATGCTGCAGCAAAGGCCAAGGCAATAACCCTGCCCTGTCTCTAGTCTTCATGCACCAGCTCTGCAGTGGCAGAGTGGCTCAAGGGGGCAACTTCATGTCTTCAGTGATCAGGCAGACCATAAAAGAAGAGAAGAATACAAGACAGTCTTTTCCATGAGTAGAAAAACTTCATGGTTCTTATATTTTAAAATGTTAAAACATCTCAAACTTTTAAACAGATGAGGGTTTTGATATTATTTTCACTAGCACACTACGTTCTCTTGCCCTTTAAAGAAAAAGGGAAAAGAGTGATGAGGGGAGCTGCTGGAAAATAAAAGGGTGAATGACAGCGCTCCTGAAATCTCTGCAGATGTGTAACAGCTGCCTTCGAGTTAGCTCGATTGTCTAGCAGCACTACTGGGACTCACTGTGCGCCACACAAAGTGCTGCAAGGTCAGCACCCAACACAGCACAAGTAATGGGTTCTGAACTGCTGGTAGTCAAAAATGGTTTTGTTTCAAATTAGAAATTGATTTCTTTGGTATAGCAGCCTTTCCCAGGCTTCTGTAGCTGGGAATTGGAGAGGTTTGTTCCCGCACAGCCAGGCTGTCCCACCAGTCTTCACGAGCTGCTCTCTAACATTGCAGCCGTCTCAATCAGCCGCACACGCTCTTTATCCCGCTGCTCTTCCGCTATACAGTTTGTCACGTTACCATTTTAGCGCTGGCACATGACATACATGTGTTGACACGGCAACACAAGATTACGGTTTTGCAGAGTAACCACTAGACCAGTTCTGACTGGAACCTCTCTCTGCAGCAATGGCGAGAATAAGGGGAACTAAAGGTTTTCACTGCTGAAAGATGACTGCCAGAGAAAGTCAGAGGCCAGCTTGGACAGTAAGTCTCCTCAGTTTCATCTTTGTCTTGTGAGCAACACCTAAAAGGAAGCTTCAATGTTGTATGTCCGCAGTGGCACTCTGTAGAATATTTATTTGCCTTATGCTAAAGAGAAATTGTGGTGCTTCTCTTTTGAAGTGTGGAAAAATTGTCATCTCTCAGTTGCCTGGAAGAGGATAAAGCAATTTATTTTAGATTGCTGGCAATTAACCCTCAGAAACAGCAAAGCTGGCAGCAGGTGGGGAAAGCAGAGAAGGGTGTGTGTGAAACTTTCTCCCGAAGCACACCCATTCTCAAATAAATAAAGCAAACATGAGAGTTGATGCAGAGATGATGAACAGTTGGCTGCTTAACATCGCAGGAGGGGAACTATGCTGGTAGACGGAGGAGCATGAAAAAAAAATCATGAGAAGGTGTGAGCAAAGGAGGCTGTTTCCCATACATCTCTCCACAAGGAGGTTCATTCCCTTTCAAGTTTGTCCTTAAGGCTGTTGGCATAGACTGCACCAGGAGTCACAATAGGAGCAGCTGGGAAGCAAATACCTCTTTCATTCATCATTTCAGAGTTCCTTGTAGTATTATTAGCACTTCAAAGAAGGCAAAGCAATATTTTCTCAGACTTGGGTGATCATGTTTAGTTCCAATGTAAAGTTGCTCATGACCTCCCCACATTACCAGTCAATTGAGGACTAACCATTATTATGAGACCTTACTTTTCCAGGAGAGATTTAGGTTCAACTCTTTATTCTGTTATTCATTTTGAAAACATCATTTAGAATCTATAACCTTACTGTTTAATTCAGATTTTAAAAAAGGGGTCAAACTGAACAGATTGTCTCCTATCAATACTCTCAGAGAAATAAATGCAGATGTGATCTGAGCATGCAGTAGCTGTGCCACCCACAGTTTTGCAGGCATATGTTTATCTGAAATGCTACCTCGAGCTCGGCATAGTGGAAATAACCTGCTGTCCACTGGCTTGCAGGCACCAGCCACCTTCCACCATCCTTCTCTTTCTGCTACTGCAGACACTACACTCACCTCTCTGGGGGCTGCACGTGTCTTTCTGTTGGCATATCCCCTGGACGTCATCCTCCGCGTGTGACTGAAACTCCACTGTCTTCTTCTCCCTCCTGTTTTGTCCACTGTTAGGAGAGTTTGAGCAGGCATTAATGGATGATGAGGTTCCACGCAGCCATCCATCACATTTTGACTTTAATAAACTGAAAGAGGAAGCATGAATGGATTGGGGGGGGCACAGGGGAAGACACAGATCACACGGACATATCTGAAATGGACAAGAGTTTCAATACAGTTCACGGCAGTGAGAATCTTTTCCTTATTTTAATTGATAGATAATTTGAATATTTTTCTAGATGTATATTTTGTGTATTGCTACAACTGTTTTGGAGAACAGTTTAATGATGTTAATCCTCAAAATTTACAGTTACAGAAATAAGACTCAAGTCCATTAAACTGCAATAAAGCCGAAGAGTATGAGTAAGAATCAGAATGTCTACAGAATGAAAAAAAGCAGATTAAAGCGAGATTGCATATCTAACACATTTCGTAAGTACTAAAGATGAACTTAAAATTAAATTAAAATGTCAGCATTTAATATCCAGGGATAGGGCAACAACTGGAGGCCAAAGGAGGTTAAGTAAGCTGGCAAGGAGGCATTTATGTTAACTTTATGGTCTGGGATAGCAGCAAAAAGAGAGTGAAGCGATGAGGAATCAAAGACTGGCAGGAAATAAAAAAGAAATGAAGTATTATTTATGTAAGATCAATCAAAAACAAAAGAAGATTAATGTGAAGATCTCTGGTGTGGTGAGGAATGTGAGGCAGAAGGCTGAAGAAAGACAAGCAGGAACTCAAAGGCAGGGCACTAAGGCAATGCATTTGGGATGGAACTACAATAGGTGACAAGCTTGGTATATGGTCATATGCCAGTCACTCTAGAAAAGTGGAGAAATGAAGAACAAAATCTCCTTGGCTACACCTGGGATGGACCAACCACGTGGCTATGAGAGGTTCACGAAAGGATCGTAGGGAGTGGAAACGGTGATTTTGATTGGCATGTCAATGTTTTACTGAGATAATGACAGAAAACAGTTGGAGGATGGAACATAGTGGCCACACTGAGATTCACATAGAGGCAGGTTTGTCAGAAAAATGCTGGCATGCTTGTCACTGTTCTTATCAAATGGTACAGGAGAAAAGGCCTCTGTCACAAGTAATGTTCTCAGATAAGATGCTGATTTTAGGCACTGGTTCATAGCCCGGTGGTGAGTTTAAATTATCTGGAAAGGTTTTAGTGAGTCTCACCCATTTAACTGAATGGACTGCCTAGGGACCAGCCCCGCCCCCTCCATGCCTGTTTCCCTCTTGCTTGCTCTTCTTTTCAAAGGCTCCCAAGGGGCTTCTACAATCATGGCTGTTCCTTGGGGAAGATGGCATCTCCTTTTGCCCAGTATTCTGAACTCTAAAGAAAAGCCATGCCTTCTTGATTAAGATGTTAACTACTATCCATCTAGTTTGATGTTAGCTGTTGGCTTGTTGTATCAGAATCAATGCAATCCCCATCAAAATCCCAGTACAACTCTTCACAGACCTTGAAATGCTGTGGGACAATGGTCTTGTACCCTGTAAAGATTTGTCACTTATGGGTTAAAGTAAGATAAAAGAATTAATTAATAGCCGGGCGGTGGTGGCACGCGCCTTTAATCCCAGTACTCGGGAGGCAGAGGCAGGAGGATCTCTGGGAGTTCGAGGCCAGCCTGGTCTACAGGAGCTAGTTCCGAGACAGGCACCAAAGCTACAGAGAGACCCTGTCTCGAAAAACCAAAAAAAAAAAAGAATTAATTAATAAGAAACCTGAGATAATAGGCCAACCAGTTTATAATCAATGTAGGCC
The DNA here is from genome assembly GCF_014885135.2 of Alexandromys fortis. Classification (NCBI taxonomy): domain Eukaryota; kingdom Metazoa; phylum Chordata; class Mammalia; order Rodentia; family Cricetidae; genus Alexandromys; species Alexandromys fortis. The sequence goes on from NW_026067904.1 coordinate 9,829,508, forward strand.
TCTGTGTGTTTCTTTGGGACTGAAGAGCTGTGGAATCTGGCAGGACAGAAACCTCTGTCAACATAGAAAAAACAATACTCAATTTCATATGGAAAATCAAAAAACCCAGGATAGCCAAAACAATCCTGTACAATAAAGAGAGTTCCAGAGAGATCACAATCCCTGACTTCAAATTCTACAACAGAGCTATAGTAATGAAAACAGCTTGGTACTGGCACAGAAACAGCTAGGTGGACCAATGGAATCGAATCAAAGACCCTTATATAAAGCCACATACCTCTGAACACCTGATTTTTTGACAAAGAAGCTAAAATTATACAATGAAAAAAAAAGCCTATTTAGCAAACGGTGCTGGCATAACTGGATGTCAACATGTAGAAAAGCAGCCAGGCAGGAACAGTTCTTTCCTCTTCCCAGAATTCTCCTATTCTGGCCACCCCACCTATACTTCCTGCATGGTTACTGGCCAATCAGTGTTTTATTAAAACAGTACAAGTGATAAATCTTTACAGGGTACAAGACCATTGTCCCACAGGGGCAGTAGAGGAGTGGGGAGAGAAGGGGATCAGGGGATTAGGGAGAAGAACATGAGGGACTGGGAAGGTTGAGTTGGGTGACGGACAGAGAGGGAAAGCAAGGAAAGAGATACCTTAAAAGAGGGAGCCATGATGGGGTTAGGGAGAAACCAGGCACTAGGGAAATTTCCAGGAATCTACAAGGATGAACCAAGCTAAGAATCTTAGCAATAGTGGAGAGGGTACCTAAAATACCCTTCCCCTGTGATCAGATTAATGACTACCTTAATTGTCATCATAGAACCTTAACCAGTAACTGATGGAAGCAGATGCAGAGATCCACAGCTAAGCACTGGACCAAACTCCTGGAGTCCAGTCATAGAGAGGGAAAAGTGGTATTACAAGCAAAGGTGACAGACCATGTAGGTAATACCTATAGAGACAGATGACCTGAGGCAGTGGGAGCTCAGGGACTCCTGACTGATGGCTAGGGAACCTGCATAAGACCAAACTAGGCCCTCTGAATGTGGGTGACAGTAGTGTTGTTTGGGAAGTTTGTGGGGCCTAGCAGTGGACCCAATATTAATTCTTAGTACATAACTCGCTTTTTGTAGCCTGTTCCATATGTAGGGATACCTTGCTCAACCTAGATACAGGGGAAAAGAGTCTTGGCCTTGCCTCAAGTGATTTGACAGACTTTGTTGACTGCCCATGGAGGTCTCACCTTCTCTGAGGAGTCGATGGGGGTGGGGTGAGAAAATGGGGGGGAAACGGGAGGATGGGAGGGAGAGGGAACTGGGATTGGTATATAAAATGAGATTGTTTAAAGAATAAAAAATAAAATATTTAAATAAAAAGGATGCTAACTGCTAAATAATCTTTTCTTCTCTATTCTCTTCTTCTCACCCCACCCCTCCCTTTGTCTTCTGTCCCCTCCTCTTAATTGTTTTTTTCCTTTAGAATAACAAACCCATGTCTATTGAGCTCCAAATTTCATCAGAATATATGATGGTCTTTCTTAGTCTCTTATCTATGTATCAAATAATACAAAACATATAAATTGATATGTGGCTTAACTTCCAGAGATAGCTGTTGAAAGAACCGCAGGAGGCCCAGATCCACTCTAGTGTGCATAACAGAAACATAGGAGAGAAGACATACACCCTGGATGAGTCTTCCTGTCTGCTGTATTCTTATCTACATGAAGCCCCTTTTATATAGTTGAGCTTTCTAAGGTAATTGTTATGGGGAAATGAGAGCTTCACTTTTTTTTTTAAACAGAGGTTTGGTTGTTGATGTGATTTCCTTTTCATTAACTCTCTTTGAATAATTTTTTAAAATGTCCATGATCGAAAGATCACAAGTCATGGCAGAGATTGGGGACAAAATTCTTGTGAAAAGTTTTTATTTTTCAAGGGGGAAAACTTTTAAAGTCCTGAAGGAAGAGATGGAATATAGAGAAGAATCCCTCTCCAAACATGATGAACTCCTGTGTGGAGGAGGATGAAGAGGAAAGAAAAGTAGGGAAGTGTTTTCATATCCCTTGCTGTTCTACAAAGAAAAGAGGATTTGTCCGTATTCTCTCTACTGAGGTGAATGAAAACTGACTACGGAAGATAACTTCAGACCTACAGAGGAGTCCATTATACACACACACACACACACACACACACACACATACATATTTACTTAGCTAATATTATATCTACCTATAGTCTTTGATGGAGTTGAAGAACAGATAGTTATTGTTATAGTTTTCCTTAGTTATGATAAAAAAATAAAGTATATATAAATGCTATAACTGTAATTCTTGGTTGATACCTGCCTTGTTATATGTAATTTTACTATGTTAAAGTTAAAACCTTCCCTTTTTATGTAAACAGAAAAGGGGAAATGGTGTGGGAGGTCCTTCTATATATGTGTTGCTTTTATTTGATAATGAATAAAGAAGTTGTTTTGGCCTGTGATAGGGCAGAATAGAGCTAGGTGATATGGTAGAATAGAGCTAGGTGGGGAAAACTAAACTGAATACTGGGAGAAAGAAGGTGGAGTTGCAAGAAGCCATGGAGTTGCCAGAGTGGAAAGATGTGAGCTGCCAGCTGGAACCTTGCCAGTAGGCCAAGAGCCTTATGGTAAAATATAAAATAATAGAAATGGGTTGATACTAGATGTAAAAGCTAGCTAGCAATATGCTTAAGTGATTGGCCAAGCAGTGATTTAAGTAATATAATTTCTGTGTGATTATTTTGGGAGTCTGGGTGGCCAGGAAATGAATAAGCAGCTTCCAACAACAATATATGTATATCCTCATGTCACTTCCAGTTTGCTTTCTCTGCTGCTTTCTTGTGATTGAATATTTCATATCTTGGCTTCCTGACCTGGTTCCAGTCATTATGGGCTCTCCCTAGGAACATTAAGCCAAAATAAACTAATCCATTTATAAAAAAATTATTTTTTAAAATAGTATATATGTATATAATAAAATAGGATCATATTTACTTTCTACTCCTTTCCCCTCCCTCCAGCTCCCTTTATATTCTTCTAATAAGCCTTCTCCCAAGTTATGTCAGTTTTTTGATATCCAGTTAGTGCCACCCAAATGTATATGGGTGTGTAGCCATCCATTGGAGCAAAGGAAACCTACCAATGGCTCTATCTTCAATAAAGGATGATTCTCTTTCTCCCAGGAACTATTCACTGCCAATAGATCCTCAGTTTGGAATGGCATCTGGGGATCATCTTCTCATCTATGCTGGGATTCTGGCTGACTTGATCTTGAGGTGACCAGGGATGCTTTGAGTTCATTATTGTGATTGTCATGTCATCTCCAGAAGACACTATTTTTTTTTAAACAGCACTCATCCCCATCTTCCAGCTCTTATATTCTTTCTTGCCTCTTATTTCAGAATATTCCCTGAGTGTTGGTGATGGTGGGGTTATTAATAAAGATGTCCTATTTATGGCTTAGCACTCATCCTTTTATTCTTAGCACTTTGACTAGCTGGATATCTCTTCATTGCACAAAGAAGCTTTTCTGACCAAAGCTGAGAGCAGCCCAGGTCTTTTGGTGGTAGAAGCAGAGCTGAACTAGATTTTTGACTTAAGCTAATTTCAATTTAAGGTTGGTTTATCAGGCAATCAAGGAGTAGTTATATGACGGACATAAAACAAAATCTTAATGAATGAGCAGACAAGCAGCTTCAGGAGAGATATTTAGACTGTAATTAAAACTAGATGGAAATTTTAGAACTGAAAATTACAGTAGTTGATATAAAAATTGGAAAATGAAGATGAAAACATAAATCTTAAGTGAATTTTATAACAGAAGCAACAGAAATGACCTAATTTAAAAAATAGAAAAAAACATTTGGAGAAAAATATGCAGGCTCTCTGGGACCTTAGGGGAAACCCAAAGCTATCCAAGAAGGTAAAACCGAAACTTTAAAGGAGAAATCACGAGACTGGGGCAGAAAATAATAAAGAAATGTGTCCTAAATGTAATGTAAGAATATTTTCTAGCCCTGATGAAAGCTAAGAGTCCAATGGAGTAAAAGCAGAGATAAAGAGGACCCTTCAACTTGAGAAATGTTAGTGACACACAGAAGAGAGGCAGGCATGACATATGATGCTTTACTAGCATTACAATAGGATGGCCAGAACGTAAGAGGGATAGCGCCACAATGCTGAAAGTAAACAGAAAAACCTGTCACCTCAGAATGTGATTTCTCATAAAAAAAATTCCCCAAAAAAGAAATGATATTTTTAAATTAAAAATGGAAATGTTGTTGCTAGAACACCTGCACTAAAAGAAATAACAGGAAGTTTTTCAAATCATAGGAAAATTACAGCATATGGAAATTTTGATCTATAAAGAGAAATGAGAAGCATTAGAATAGTACATGGTTAGATAAATATAAAAGGATGTTATATTAAAAAAATGATGTTATGTTATTATTATTATTTTTGAAAAGTACAGGAATCCTCAAAGCCAAAATGGTAACACTATGCTATCAGGCTTACATGTACCGAGATGTTATAAGTGTGTGTGTATATATACATACATATGATATAGACTTATATATCATATATACAAACATATGCATATGATAACAGTACCATAAGGATCAGGGAAATAAATGTACTGATACAACTGAAAAGATCCCACTGTCTACACAAAGCAGCACAGCATTGCTGCTACATAGTCATACTCTAAGTTAGGGAAGCATTCTGAGCTGGTTACAGAAACTACCAAAAGGAACACCTGGGGAGTTAACAGAAAAAGTATATATTTTTTCCTTTAAAGGCAAGATGAAAAAGAAAAAGAAGGGGCTTGTGGTCATGTCTGTAAAGCCAACACTTGGGGGGGGGGTAAGGAAGGAAGGCTGCCAAGAGTTCTAGTCCAGTCTGTGTCACAGAGTAAGACCATGTCTCCAAACACAAAAGGAATGAGCTGGCCCTTCCTAATCTATATAAGCCTAACTTTAAATGAATTATGTACATTAGTTAGCTTCTGTCATCTGTTGTGTAGAAAGCTGTTTGATTACAAGGCTGGAGACCAAACCCAGAACACTGCACAGGTAGGTGAGCTCTCCACTCCATTACAAACTGTAACCGTTTGCAAAAGAAAGGTTAATTTTTTCCAACAGAGTCTCACTTGGCTTACAAACCACACTTAAGGGCAGGCCCCATGTCCAGCAGTAGATAGCAACAGAAAATGAAGTTAATGATATTTTTGGAGGTATTTTTCTATCTCATAATGCTTTGTCTGGACATTTTCTTTTAACCTCATAGGTCTTCTGCTTAACATATTATGGTTTCCAATGTTATTTTTATGGGTTCTCTCTGTGTGTGAATGTATCTCTGTATCCATGTTTCTAGTGCTTTTGTTTTAGCTCTTTTTTCTACTCATTTTTCTATTTATATATCAGAATATATTGCATGAAAAATATTTTCAATTAAAAATAGAATCTAAACTAAAAAATGTCAGAAGACACAAAAATCATAGGACACATGCATGCATCTAAGACAATGCATCAAAACAGATGTAGCAAAGCCTGTTAAGACTGAAGAGTGTATCCTGAGTGAGATAATTCAGACAGAAAAGGACAAACATGTTATGTACTCACTCATAACTGGATATTGGCTGTAAAATAAAGGAGAACCATGCTACAATCCAGAGACCCAGAGAGCCTAGGTAACAAGGAGGGTTCAAGTGGGGGAATGCCAAGCTCTCCATAAAAGGGGAAATAGAAGAGATTTTGTGAGCAGAATGTGGGTGGATGGGGATGGGAACATGAGCAATAAGGTGTGTGTGGGAGATTGATGGGAAGAGTACGAAAAAAGACTACTGAAAAAGGGGAGTGGCATTTGGGGATCAGGTAGAAACATGGTACAATGGAACCTCCCAGGAATCTGCAAGGATGACCCCAGTTAAGACTAGCAAAAGAGGATACACAGCCTGAGTTGGCCATCTCCTGTGGCCAGGCAAGACTTCAAGTAGAGTGATTGGGATACCAACCCAGCCATATAACCTTCAACCTACAGTTTCTGCTGCCTATGGGATGTGCTAGGGTAAGGGTGGTTTAAAGATTGAGGGAATGGCCAATCAATGACTGATCTAGCCTAAAACTCTGCCCTATTAAAACATGAATATAATATAGTCACACATATTAGGAATTAGCAATTATATATCATTACAAAGTCTATAGACAGAAAAGAACATCAAAAGTGTATCACAAGCAACTTTAACACCAATATAGCAAAATAAAATTAAATGAAAAATGCTTATTTCTTGTTTGTTTTTACAAGAGAAACCCAAACAAGTTTATTAATGCATGCAGTACACATTGTACACGACAAACCTTGATGTGGGATGCCCTTCTGTATGCTGTGAATATGTCTTATTACCATTGGTTAATAAAGCAGCTGATTTGGCCAATATCCAGGCAGAATATAGCTAAGAGGGAAATTCAAGCAGAGAGACAGAGGAGAGAAGGCAAAGTTGGGGGAGATGCCAGCAGCTGCTGGAGAAGCAAGATGTGAGGTAGCAAGCCATAAACCCCATGGTAAAATATAAACTAGTAGAAATGGGTTAATTAAGACCTACTTCGTAATTAGCCTAAACTATCAGCCAAACTTTTATAGTTAATATAAGCCTCCGAGTGTTTATTTGGTAACTGGTAGGTGAGAGAGAAACCTCCATTTAAAAATAGTGCCAATGTGGTGCACGTACATCCATACAAAGCCTACAAAAGCTTAAAAAAAAAAGAGGGCTTCTAGACCCACAGAAACAGGTGTCAAGTGCGGCATCCTGGTAGCCACATTTCTCAGATAGGCTCTTTTTGCTGCAGTGAGCAGATGCGCAGCTCCTTTAAGAGACAGCTTCCTGGTTCGTGCTGGCAGCACAAACAGCTCTTGTAAGAGGTCCTACGATGGAGCACTTGAGTAGGGTTTGTGAGTAGTGTGCTATAAGCTGCTTCCCAGAGTTGGGGCTTACAATGCACTTCCCCATTACTTAGGTAATATTATATTCTTCTGGAGTATTTGATGAAGTTGAAGACTAAATAGTTATAATTACACTTTTCCTTAGTTATGATAAAGGATAAATTAAATATGAAACTTTAGACTCAAAAAGAAATGTTAGATGATAATCTATTTTCCTTAATTTTTAGTAATAAGCCTGAGCCATCAGCCATACTTTTATAATTAATATAAACTTCTGAATGTTTATTTGGTAACTGGTGGGTGGGAGAGAAACCGCCATTTACAAACCTAACTGAAATGAACTCCAAATAGCTGCTTAGAGCCCTGGTCTACACAGTATTTTCAACAGACAGCAATAGGATTTTAGAGATATGATAATACTGAGAGTAGGCTTGGCTTTTGGCATCCACCAATGGGGAATTATGGAAGTGAATTTATGGGAATAAACTAATGAAGCAAGGCTTGTCAATTCTTCCAGTGCCAGCAAGTCTGAACTGGTAAGAGATGTCTTTAGTGATTGACCTCCATCCTTTGTAGTTATGGGAGTGAAGATACCTTCATACTTTTAGTCCTTGCTTTTACGCAGATTATTAAGGGAGGACAGAGAGTTTTTCTGACTCTGCTTATGGTTAACTGTCTTCAAAGTGTTATGCTAAAAAGGCATATTTTATAATGATGCATTTTGGTTTTCTTCATACCATACAAAAACATCACAAAACACTAAAACACTACAGAGGAGCAAGACATAGGAATTCTTTTAGGATATATATACAATAACAAAGAACAGCAAACTATTTCACATACTATTTCTACATTATTATAAACTGCATTAGTAAGTTTCCTCACATTGGCAAGAAGCACTGAGAAAATTGTTGGTCCCCCATGTTCTCTTGAAACTTTGCTAGGCACTCAAGCAATTGGACACTTCCCATTCCTTCGCTTCATTTAGGTTCACATCAAACATAAATGGGCTCTCAGGATGCTTAGGGTCAATACTAGAGGATATAAACTACAATTTATTATCGTGAACTTTTCTAATAACTAGAGCATGGCAATCTTTTATGCAAGTTGGCTGACTTCTGCAGCTTTTCATTATCTATGTTAGCAGTGAAAATGGCTTCCTTTCTTCCTAGAAAATTCCTCTTTCAGATGCTGGCTATTGGACATCAGTACTTCCAGCCCAGCTTTTTGCCCTTTACTTCAGCAATTGTCTTTATCAGGGCTCTTTTCTTGAATGAGTGTATTTTCCTTACAGACCTGACTTTGATATTCTAGAACCATCTCAACCATCTGTTATTCTTCCTTTAATTTCAAAACCAACTTTTCTGAAAGTGCTGTACTGGAGTTCTTGTAGGAATCTCTTAGCCACAGCACCCGACTAGGATCATCACTGAAACTGTTTCTGAAATTCCCCTAAATTCATTTATGCTTTTCAGAAGACTGCCAGCTTGTCTTGGCCACGGTGTAAGCTGCTGGGTGGCCTGGTGCGGTTCCCATTTTGTCAGACATTTGTTCTATAGCCATGCTGACTTCCTGAAACATGCATACTTCTTGAAAAAAATCTTGATTGTCAAAAACTAAGAAGAAATAGAAAAACATAGTCTCAGGCCTAGAAAAACGGAACTCAAAAGTCAAAGATAATTTTACAAGAGAAACTGCCAAAATAGCTTCACTGGTAATTTTTATCATGTGTAAGAAATAAGCATTAGCAATCTTATACTAACCCTTTCAGAAACAAAAGAAAATATAGACTATTGTGTGATTATATCACAAACGAATTTCATGGAGTGTGATAAAAAGGGTATTACTAAGATATAACCCACATGAACATGGAACATAAGAATTCTCAACAAAATATTAGCAAACCAGATTCTAGAATACACACAGCATAGCCCATAATGACTAAGTGTGTTCTTCTGCAAAAACACAATGTTAGCTGGACATTTCTAAATAAATCCTGATGTTGACCACATGAAAGAATTAAGAGAACAATCACACGATTCTATGACTAAATACAACAGACTATTTGACAAAATGCTGATGGAAAATCAGCTAACATGGGCATGAGGTGAACATTCAATTTGCTAAAAGGCTTGTTGATGTTTGTTATCCAAGGTCTCTATGTCAGGACTGGTTTCTCCAGTTAGTGGTACTGAAAAAATTTCCTCCAACATAGTATTTTTATTAATTATCTTGGAGTTTCACATGATGCATCCTGATCACACTCACTTTCCAGCCCTCCCAGGTCTGCCGTCTTCTTGTGCCCCCTCCCCGAAAAACCCCACAAGTCTAATTTGTGTTGCCCATATACTCACCGGAGCATGGCACACTCCCACTGGCCAGCCCCTTAAAGAAAACTACCATGGAAATTTTTAAGAGGTGAGAAATGTTTAGTTTGAGATCCTCACAATGACTGAGTTTGTCCTTGGATGAATGACAGTGCCTCACTTCTTTGGCTTTCAGGTTTGCAGTGTGATTCTTTCCTCCTACAGGGAGGGACTCATATGCTATAGGCCTGGCCATTCTCAATGCTGTGTCGTGTGGACTTTTAGTCTGTAGATCTGTGAGCTTAAAAAAAAAATCTCCTTGTGCAGCATGTCTGGTTCAAGTACTTGTTACAGTAATGAAAAAATGGATTAAGAAAAGGCATCAATGAAAACCTATATTAATGGACTTAATAGTGACATATTGTCTTTTCCTAAATATTGGGAACAATGTAGGAATTTCTTCTCTAGCTACTTTTATTCCATAATGTATTGGAAGTTTAGACAAAAAAAATGAAGCAAGAACAAGCAACAAAACACATAAAGCTTGTAAAGGTATAAATAAACATTCAAACACAACATAATTGTGAACTTGAATATGTTAAGAAATCTACAAAACAAAAAAATTGGCAAGTTATATGCACCTTAAGCAAATTGTGGTACACAAGTCAGATATTTATAAGCTAGTATTTTTCCCTAAATTCTACCATTAAATTCAATCAAAAATATATGCAAGATCATTATAATGAAATTTACAAGGCATTACTGAATTAATTTGAAAAGATTTAAATAAATGTAGAAATAACATGATTTCACTATCAATATTTTGAGTATGTTAATTATCCCCAATGTTAATTATCAAAATCAAATTCAATTTTCTCAACAGAAATTGATAAACTAAGTGTAAGCAGTAAATAACTAGAATAGCCAAGAAAAATTTCAGTAAGAAAAAAAAAGGTAGATTTTTTTCTGCTCGATTTACTTATTTACTAAAAAGTTGAAATAATGAACACTCCATATTATTGATATTTGAATGGGCGTAACAATCAACATTGTCCTGTGTATATGCCTTTGGTATTCAGTTGACTTCTGACAATGTATTTCACAGTTTAATGAAGAAAAAAATTGAATAAATAATGCTTAAATAACTGGGTATGTGCATAAAGAAAGAATGAGAGCTGGGCCGTTGTGGTGCACACCTTTAATTCTAGCACTCAGAAGGCAGAGGCAGGTGGATCTCTGTGAGTGCTAGACCAGCTTGGTCTACAAAGCGAGTTACAGGACAGCCAGAGTCAAACAGTGAAACCCGGTCTTGAAAAACCAAGCCAAAGCAATCAAATCAGCCAACCAACCAAAAAAAAAAAAAAAAAAAAAGCATGAGTCTTGAGATTTATTTAGAAGTTATCTAAATATCTATCCATATAGGAAGTGAAAAATCAGTAGTAGTACAGACCTATACAGTGAATTGTTAGTATGAAATAAAAAGCAATAGATTATTGAAACATACAATAAAGTATATTACTCAAACCTTGTGGCTAATGAAAGATACCAGATATCTACACTTTATATGATTTTATTTATATGAATATTTAGACCATACAAAACAATCTGAAGTGATAACAGTCAGATGGCTGGCTGTTTGGGACAGGGACTATAAATATAATGAAAAATGAAACTAAGTGCTTTTGGGTGTGTGCATGCTTTATTAATTAAGGTGCCAGTTACACAATATATATGTTAGTATCTTCTGGACTTGAGAAGGCCATTACAAGCATCAATTCAAGTGTCGGCTGTCTGCTCAAGACCTGCACAAAATCAAGCCGGTCAAAATTCCAGCATGGATGAGGGATGAGTTCATGTAGCCCCACTCTTAACTAAGGAGCAATTAGCATTGCTAGTTGCTAGTGAAGGGAGAGTCAGTAGCTACTCATGCTCCAGGGGATGACTCTATATCCTTGCGCATGCTGAAAGCACTACTGAACTCAGTGGATTGAAAATAGAGGACATCAAGAAGGAGGGAGACACGGAGAGGAAGTGCTGCTAGGAGGTGGAGGGCAGCAGGGGGTGCATATTAAGAAAATACGTTAAATATATACATGGAATTCTCAAAGAATAAGTAAAAAGTACACTTGAAAAGAAATTAAGCAAAAGTACAGATAGAAAATATGTCACCAAAGGAGTCTGAGATGTATAAAAGTTCAAAACAACATATTGTTTCCCACAGACTAAACTGCATAAACAGGCACTGAACACATGCTCTGTACCATGAACCACAAAGTCAGCTAAGCAGTATTTCTTACTATTTTTACAGTCTGGATGAACCATGCACAGAATTCACTGAAGAGTTAGAGATGGGCTAGAACTATTAGGGACAGCAGTTATTATTTAGCATTGATTGGAGCTAGTCAACTGATGGGAAAATGGTCAAACAAGATAAAAGATTAAAGCCATGATATTTAGAATTACTATCTTAGTCTCCTTTAAGGTACTAAGATTTTACTAAGTTATTCCTCATGTTTTAATGTTATAAAATACTACTAAATGGGTAACTAAGAAACTATTTTGGAGTAGGCAGAGGTAAACCACTTTACTAAAGCATCCTGAAGTTTTCTTTCTCATTTGCCCATGTCTCATATCGCGATAGTCTGCTCTTGAATGGCAAATTTTAAATGTCATTCAGGACCAATTGAAAACCACTTGTATTTGCATTCCTTAAAAAGCAGAAAAACATTAACCTTTTGTTTTATTGAATTTAAATGCCAGGGAAATGCTGATGCAGTCTTGGGAGACTGAAATACTTTTATAAGGAAGAATAGCTGTCATTTATTAACACAAAGAACAATTACTTGATAGGATGCCTTCTGACAAAAAGCAGATTGGTATTCTCATCATAGAAAAGGCATTATAAAAAAATCTAGCCTAGACCTCTGAGACTTGAATAATTTAAAGCTGCATTTGGTGCAATTTGAATTTTTCTTTAGGGAGGCAAAGTTAAATACCTTTAATTTGTTCTAATTATTTCAAATTTGCAAGTTAATTATGGCTGATCATTAAATAACAAAAAGGACTATCGTCTCCATAGAGTTTTACCTCCTACCCTCTGCATTACTTAAGCTAGATTTTAGTATGCATGAATTAACTTTCTAAATAATCACACGGTTTGACTAAGTGGCTCAGTAAAATGAGCTCTGATCCTCAGAATAAGCATTAATGGACATTAGAAATGCTACTGGGACTCATGTTACTTACATTATAAGTATTTTTAATGGAGTCTTATTTACTAATCTTTATGTACTGCTCAAGTTAGAATGCCATATAGATACATTATTCCGCTTTACTGGAGGAAAAGTCCAATCTTGGAGACAAAAACAAATGTCCATTTAACACCAACTAAATTCATATTGAAATTTATGCAGGGATGTGATGATGGGATTTCACTTGTTCTTGCTGTTCATCACAATAAATCAATCTAGGCCAGACGGGTTGCTTATTCTATAAACAGAGTATTACTGATATATTATATGACACAAACAGCAAAGGGGGGTTTAGTAACAACTCCAAGTGGAACATTTAAATTCCATCCACTGTTTTCAAAGACTTGGTAATGTTTTCTGCTTTCAGCTTCTGGGCACCATTTCTAAGCATATTGGCAAAAACGAAAATGAAGCCAGATGTCATATAACCATACCTACTTAGAAATTTTTACTAAATATTCTAGATAAATTTTCACATCCTTAGAGACAGATTGAACAAAATATTTTGAGACCAAATAATCTTCAGAATAAGATTTAATAAATAAAATGTTCACCATACTCAAATTTTTTCCCATTTCAGAATCATCGATGTAAGTTTTATTTTCATATATCCAGTACATTGGACCAGAAGAGCCTACTATGTGTTGATTCTATATTTAGGCATGGAAGCACACAAAGGAATAACTGTATTTGAATACTTATGGGTTAACAAGGAGAAATACATGANTGTAATTATGAAAGTAAATGTATATACACACACATTATGGTGTGGTGTAACAATGGTAGCATAAGCAAAATATAGGGATGAGAAAACAATAGTAGGAAGCTTTAGAAAGGGGTAAAAGGGAAATGGAGACACGGAGGGAAGAGAAGTCATGAGTTGGAGTGGCACTTTACAATGCAAAGGCAATGGGATGGCCCCTGGCTCCATAATGGAGCACTTCTATAAACAATTTATGTCATGGGTTGGAGCAATAGCTCAGCTGTGAGCACTTCCTATTTGCTGCTCTTTCAGAGAATGTAGCTTGTTTCCCAGCATCCACATGGTAGATCAGTTCCAGGGTATCTGACATTCTCTTCTGATTTCTACAGGGGCCAGACACACATGTAGTATACAGTATAAAGACAAAACATCCATGCATATAAAAGTTATAAAAGAAAAGAATTTATTCCAGATCCCTTAGTTGTATTAGGTAGTCTGGACAATAGACTCTTTGGAAGTCTTATAGACATAACCGAAACATTCTTTGTGTAGTGTAGGAAAGAAAGGAGCAAGACTTTAGGAGCACTTAGGGGAGTCTAGTAGTTGAGAAGACTTGTTTTGGTGTCAGAGAAAACTGAGTAGATTTCAGCTATTTGTAAGTTCTGGCAGATGTGATTTCTTAACTTGTCCTCATAGGTATCTCAACTAAAAAAAAAGATTTTTATTATCAACTTCTGTCATCATTATTGTTATATTAGACAACATTTTAAAAGCTTAGAAAAATAGCTAGTTCATAGTAGATGCTCAATACATATTCACAGACTAGCAAAATAGATGAGTATTAATGATAATTGAGATTATAGAGGAAAGGTAAGTCATTTTTTCATGTACAGATTAAATGGATAAGTTATGGAGATGTTGAATTTGAGCGATCTGCAAATGACTCCTGAGAGACTATATTAGTATGCAGTTGTAAAGACAGGATTAGACTTCAGGAAGGAAAGAGATGGGACCCAAGACAGAGAGACTGTAGCATAATTGGGATATAAATATGACCTAAAGTCATGAGAATGAGCTGAGAAGATGGAAGAGGTTAGAAGTGTCAAAATAAGGACAGCAGGCAGAGGAAAAGGAAGGAAAAGCCAACAGGAAGATAATCTCCAATGAGTAGATAAGCAAAGAAGGAAAGAATACTGCCAAGGAAACACAGACATAAAGAAAGATATTTGGATACCAAATAAACCCATAATACTTGAAATTAATCCTGTTTGGCTATAGTACATAAACCATTCTATATTGCTGGGTTTGGTCAATTAAGATTCTATTAAGAATTTTATATCTATATTCACTAAACATAGAATTTTGTAGCTTATTGGTATATAAAATCAGGTAAGCTGTGTTGCTATTGGAAAGTCATGTAAGATTAAACAGTTGGTAAGTGCTTGCTTTGTAATCACAGAGACCTGGGTTCAACCTCCAAAATCAATGTAAAAGACAGGCATCATGGGACATATTTACAATGCCAGTATTGGGAGGTAGGGATGGATGGATCCCTGGAGATCACTTGGAACTTACTGCTTTCCTTAGTGAATCTTAAAAACCACAACAATAACAACAACAACAACAACAAACATAGACAGCACTTGAGGAACTGAGAGGTTAAGATCATCCTCTGGTCTCCACATTCAGATATGTGTTAGACACACATATGCATCATCACACACCAACATGAACATGCATACACACACATAGCAAAGTGACTTGGGAGTTGGGGGAATGGTTTCATTTGAATGATACAGCAGGCTGCAAATGAACGGAGGTGAAGTAGAGAAAAATGACCTGAGAGATGGTAGTAATGCAATACGAGATGAAATATGCCTCACTGTTGTTTTAAGAATACGGAGCTGCAACACATAAGAAACACAACAATTACCAGCATGGCAAGATACCCATAAAGGTGCAGTAAGTGGCATTAACAAGTTGGTGATGACCAACAGCTGTATAACTGGACTTAGGGCCCACTTAACAGGAGGGAAGTCATGCCTGGTACTGAGAACCTAGCCACCTTCCAGGGCTAGTAAAAAGAATCTACTACTGCGCTTTACAGTACCAGTGTAATTCCTTACAGCATTCTAAATTTTTAAGAAGCTTCTCATTACAGCAAATAGAGACAATCAAGGAAAAGCATAACTGGATGCAATACAGAGATCAACAAATTGTTGGGAATCCAGGGCCAACAGATACGTCTACATCACAGCTCCTGCGTCTAAAGCTCATGAAACATCACAGAAGGGGAGAAAAGATTATAAGAGCAAGGATTCTAGGAAGTCTACTATAAAACATTCTCTCTAAGAAGTGGCTGCATCAACCCAGACCCAGAAAGACAAATATAATATGTACTCACTCGTAAGTGGCTTTTAGACATAAAGCAAAGAAAAACCAGCCTACAATTCAGAATCCCACAGAATATAGACAAAAAAGAACACCCTAAGAGAGACATACATGGGTCTAGTCTACATGGGAAGCAGAAAAAGACAAGATCTCTTAAGTAAATTAGGAGCGTGGGGATCATGGGAGAGGGTAGAAAGAGGAGACAGGAAGGGAGGAGAACAGAAAAAATGTAAAGCTCAGTAAAAACAATTTAAAAAAAGAAGTGGCTGCATTGACAAGACTAGAACAAAAATGCTAATGTAGAAGGGGAACTCACCACTGGATTGGGGGCCCACCACTAAGAACTACAAGTAACTAGTGCCTGCTTAGATGAGCACCCTTTATTGGTTATGTAATGCAAAATGGTCAGCCTTAAAACCATATACACACAATACACACAAACAACAACAGATTAAGTGGGTTGTATTAACATACATACATACACACATACACATGTATGTGTATATAACAAATAAAGAAAAAGAGACTATTAATTGGAGAGTAGGAGGCATGAGATAGATTGGAGGGAAGGCACCTAGGAGGGTCTGGAGGGAGGAAAATGAAGGGGAAACATGATGGAATTCTATTTAATCAAAAATGTGTAAGAATAAACTTAAAAATTACCAAAAAGAATAAGCATTCTTGTACATGTTTGTATGTAGATAAGATTCAAAGTACAGAGGGAGAACTGAGAGGCTCTTGTAAGAAGCAGTGATATAGTGAGAGAGTTGGGAAAGAGGAACGGATGTGAATGAGTCACTATAGCAGACACCTTTGGATGTGAGACCTCTGAGATATTCAAGCAGAAATTCCCAATTCAACTTTAAAATGTTCATCCAAAGAGAGGCTAGTGACCTCACATGTTATTACGTATTAGGACAGGTCTCATTTTTAGAGGCATCTTTAGATTTAAACTGGTTTCATTAACGTGAAATTCATTAATACATTCTTATTTTAAGTCTGTGAAGAAGCAGCAGGAACTAAGTGAGAGGTTTTTGTTTTTTTGTTTTTTAAATGAATGATAATGATTATGTGCAAAATAAAACATGGCTCCAGCAACCACCAAACTGTTCATTCAGAGTTCTCCTGTTCTATTCCAGATTCCATAATTCTATTAGGTTGTCAAGAAACAAAATAGCTCTTAAGTTAATGAATGCATGATTTCGCAGAGAAGTGATCCTATGTAACTTTTAAAAACATTAAAAAAAAAGGTTAATAGATGTGAAGGTAACATACTTTTCACACAGGACTTGGAGGATTCAAGCTAGATCTGACCTGGATGTGTGTCCTCTCTGAGGACTACCTCTCATAATATCTGAAAGTTCTACACAAGCTGCTAAAGGAAAAAAGAAATTAAAAAAGACCAGTAGAGAGGCCACATTCATCAACAGAACTCCCAACCTACCTATAACTTCAGCAGAAGCTCCCTGTTCCCCCATAGGTAAAGCTTGCTGCCAAAACGCCTGAAGCCACATCAGTTGCCAGAACCCTAGGCCACAACTCATACTAAAGAACACTGCTCCATCAGAGAGCATGTCTACTGCCAAAAGTCTAGTACCCAACTCAGGTGGAAAGCCGCTACTCAATCACAGGCTACCCTTCCCAGATGACTAGAGAGGAAACAGAAACCAAGAAACGAAACACCCATCCAACAAAGACAAACTCAGAAATCAGCACCTAGACCTATAATCTCCCCAAATCTAAATGCGTAGATGATAGTGTAAGAACACAATCGACAACAGCAAAGGCAGTATGTCATCCCCAGAAGCCAGATATCCTACTACAGCATGCCCTGAATATTCCAACACAGTCAAAACACAAGAAAACAACCTTAAAACCAACTTTATGAAGATGACTGTGGTTCTTAAGGAGGAAAAGAATAAAACCTTTCAGGAAATGCAGGAAAATAAAAACAATTGGAGGAAATGAATAAATACCTTAAAGGAGTCAAGAAACACAATAAACAGTTGAAGGAAAAAATTAAACTAAACCTTCAGGATCTGAAAATGGAAATAGAAGCAATAAAGAAGAAGGAGAGAGAGCACAAGCAAGGAACTCAGGACCGCGAGGGGTGCACCCATACACTGAGACAAGGGGGATGTTCTATCGGGAACTCACCAAGGCCAGCTGGCCTGGGTCTGAAAAAGCCTGGGTTAAAACCGGTCTCGCTGAACATAGTGGACAATGAGGACTACTGAGACCTCAAGAACAATGGCAATGGGTTTTTGATCCTACTGTACCTATTGGTTTCGTGGGAGCCTAGGCAGTTTCGTGGATGCTCACCTTACTAGACCTGGATGGAGGTGGGTGGTCCTTGGACTTCCCACAGGGCAGGGAACCCTGATTGCTCTTTGGGCTGACGAGGGAGGGGGACTTGATTGGGGGAGGGGGAGGGAAAGGGGAGGCGGCGGTGGGGAAGAGACAGAATTCTTTAATAAATAAATAAATAAATAAATAAATAAATAAATAAAAAAAAAAACAAACTGACAGAATTCTGGAAATGGAAAAATCTAGATAAATGAACAGGAACTACAGAAAGAAGCATCACCAATACAATAGAAGAGATGGAAGAAAGACTCTTAGGCATTGAAGCTATAATAGAAGAAATAGATACACCAATTAAAGAAAAAGTTAAATCTAAAAAAAATACTGATACAAAGTATATAGGACACTCTGAAAAGACCAAACCTAAGAATAATAACACTGGGGTGGGGGCAGGGCAGCCCAGCTCAAAGATCCAGAAAATATTTCTTAACAACATCATAGAAGAAAATTTTACTAACTTAAAAAAAAGACAGGCTTATAAAGGTACAGAAGTTTACAGAACACCAAATAGATTGGATTAGAAAATACAACCCCTCACTACATAAAACACTAAACATATAAAACTAATAAAGAATACTAAAAGTTACAAGAGAAAGAGGCCAAATAACATATAAAGGCAAGACCTATTAGACTTATACATGACTTCTCAATGAAAACTCTAAAAGCCAAAAATGTCTGGAAAGATATCTTGCAGACTACAAGAGTTTACAGATGCCAGCCCAGATTATCACACCAAGCAAAATGTTCAATGACTATAGTTGGAGAAAACAAGATATTTCCAGACAGGGTTGAATTTAAACAATATCTACTCACAAATCCATCCCTATATAAGATACTAGAAGGAAAACTCCAACCCAAGGAAGGTAACTACACACAGGAAAACACAGGCAATAAATAATCTCACACCAGCAAAAGCAAGATAAGGGAAACACACACCACCACCACCACCACCACCAAAATAATAGGAATTAACAATCATTGATCATCAATATCTCTCAATATCAATGGACTCAATTCCCTAGTTAAAAAAAAGTCACCGACTAATAGAATGGAAGCAAAAACAGGATCCATCCTTCTGTTGCACAGAAGAAACACACCTCAAAGATAGGCATTACCTCAAACTAAAGGGAGAGAAAAAGATTTTCCAAGCAAATGGACCTAAGAAACAAACTGGTGCAGCTGTTCTAATATCTAATGAAAGACTTCAAATCAAAGTAAGTAAAAAGAAATGGGAAAGGACGCTTCATACGCATCAAATGAAAATTCATAAATTATCATCATCTATGCCCAAACACAAGGGCATCCATATTAGTAGAAGCTCAAGTCAATCTACCCTCACACATCGACAGTGGAAGACTTCAATACCCCACTTTCACCAATTAAAAGGTCATCCAGATAAAACTAAAAAGAGAAATACTGGAGCTAACAGATTTTATTAATCATATGAACCTAACAGACTTCTACAGAATATTTCACCCCAAAACAAAAGAATACACCTTCTCAGCACCTCATGGAACCTTCTCTAAAATTTACCATATACTTGGTCACAAAATAAGACTCAACAGATATAAGAAAACTGAAATAACCCTTGCATCCTATCAGACCACCACAGATTAAGGTTGCATATCATCAAAACAGAAATAACAGAAAGCCTACAGAGTCCTGGAAACCAGACAGCTCTCTACTATATCAAGAAAGACATAAAGGAAGAAATTAGTTATGTCTTAGGATCCAATGGAAATAAATGCACAACATACCCAAACTTATGGGACACGATGAAAGTGGTGGTAAGCGGAGACAGTTCATAGCACTAATTCCCTACATAAAGAAATTGAAAAGATCTAATACTAGCAACTTAATAACATACCTAAAAGCTCTAAAACAAAAAGAAGCAAGCAAGGAAATAATCAAATTGAGTGTTGAAATCAATAAAATAGAAACACAGTGGACAATACAAATAATCAATGAAATAAAGAGTTAGTGCTTTGAAAAAGTCAACAAGATAGATGAACCCTTATCCAAACTAACTAAAAGAGGGAGTGAGAGACAATTCAAATTAACAAAATCAGAAATGAAAATGGGGACATAACAAGATACACCAAGGAAATCTGGAAAATTATTAGGGCATACTTTAAAAACTTGTACTTCAGCACTCGGGAGGCAGAGGCAGGAGATCTGTGTGAGTTTGAGGCCAGCCTGGTCTACAAGAGCTAGTTACAGGACAGTAACCAAAGCTACACAGAAAAAAAAACCTGTCTCAAAACCAAACCAACCAACCAACCAACCAACCAACCACACACAAAAAAACCTCTGTACTTCACAAAATTGGAAAATTTAAAAGGATAAATTTCTTGATAGATACCACTATCAAACTTAAATCAAGATCAGATAAACAATTTAAATAAATACATAAAATAGATGTTTAACACCCAAGGAAATAGAAGCAGTCAGTAAAGTCTTTCAATCAAAAAAAAGCCCAGAGCCAAAGGGTTGCAGCACAGAATCCCATCACAGTTTCAAAGAAGAGCAAATGCCAAGAGTCCTTAAATTATTTCATAAGAAAGAAAAAGAAGGAACATTACCAAATTCATTTTATGAGAATGTAGTCACTCTGATACTCAAACCACACAAATGCTCAACTAAGAAAGAGAATTACATACCAATGTCTGTAATAAACACTGATGCCAAAATACTCAATAAAATACTCTTAAATCAAATTCAAGAACACATCCAAAAGATCGTCCACCATGATCAAGTAGGCTTCATTCAAGAGATTCAGGAATAGTTCAACAGATGAAAATCAGTCAATAAAATCCATCATATAAACAAACTTAAAGAAAAAACCCTACATGATCATCTCACTAGATGAAGAAAAAGTCTTTGAAAGTCCAAAACTCCTTCGTGATAAAAGTCTTTGAGAGATCAGTGATAAAAAGGGATAACCATAAACATACTAAAGGCAATACAGCAAGCTTATAGCCAACATCAAATTAAATTTCTGTGAGAGAAACTTAGAGCAATTCCACTAAAATCAGAAACAAGACCAGGCTATCCACTCTCTCTCTATTCAATATACTATTTGAAGTTCTAGTTAGAGCAATAAGATAACTGAAGAAGATAAAGGAGATTAAAATTGGAAAGGAAAAAGTCAAAATATTTCTATTTGCAGATGATATAATAGTATACATAAGCAACCACCCAAAATTCTAGCAGGGAACTCTTACAGCTTATATTCTCCTTTATCAAAGTGGCTGGATGCAAGATTTATTTTAAAAAAATCAGTAGTCCTCCTATATACAAAAGACAAATGAACTGAGAAATCAGGGAAATAATACTTTACAAAAGCCACAAATAATATAAAAAATATTGAGGTAACTCTAATCAATCAAGTGAAAGATCTGTATGATTAAAAACTTCAAGTCTTTGAAGAATGAAATTGAAGGAGATATCAGCACATGGAAAGATCTCTCATGCTCATGGATCGCTAGAATCAACATAGTAAAAATGGCCATCTTACCAAAAGCAATCTACAGATTCAATGCAATCCCCATTAAATCTCAACATAATTCTTTTCAGACCTTAAAAGCAATTTTCAAATTCATGTGGAAAAAGAAAACCCCACTCCAATAGCTAAAACAATACTGTATAATAAAAGAACTTCTGGAGCTATCACCATCCCTGATTGTAAGTTCTACTACAGAGCTATAGTAATAAAACAAGCACGGTACTGGCATAGAAATAGACAGTTTGATCAATGGAATTGAATAGAAAACATAGACATAAATCCACACACCTATTGACAACCTGATTTTATTTTCATAAAGAAGCCAGAAATACACAATGGGAAAAAGTATATTCAACAAATGGTGCTGGTCTAACTGGTTGTATGGATACAGAAAAACATATCTATTTCCCTGAACAAAACTCAATTCCAAGTGGATCAAAGACCTCAACATAAAACAAGATACAATGAGTCTAATTGGAGAAAAAAAATGGGGACTAGCCTTGAAAGAATTGGCACAGGAGACAACTGTGTTGTTGCCCTGAACTGAGACACTGATAACATAGGTGCTAAAATCAAAAATCAATATATAAGATCAATAGGACAAATTGGTAGCTTTTAGAAAAGATTTTCACCAACTTCACTTCTTACAGAAGGTTAATTTCCAAAATATATAAAGAACTCAAGAAACTAGACATCATCAAAACATAATCCAATCAAAAATGAGATGCAGATATAAACAGAGGAATGTCAAATGACTGAAGAACATTTAAAGAAATGTTCAACATCCTTAGTCATCAGGGAAATGCAAATCAATATGACTTTGAGATTTCATCTTACACCCGTCAAAATGGCTAAGATCAAAAACACAAGTAACAGCTCATGCTGGTGAGGATGGGGAGCAAAGGCAACACCCATCCATTGCTGGTGGGAGTCCAAACTTGTAGAGCTGCTTTGTAAATCAACATGGTGGTTCCTCAGGTAACTGGGAATTGATCTACCTCAAGACCAGCTATATCACTCTTGTCCATATACCTAAAGGACACTCCTCCCTACCACAAGGACATTTGCTCAACTATGTTCATAACAACTTTATTAATAATGGCCAGAAATGGGAACCAATCTAGATTTCCCTCAACTGAAGAACAGATAAAAAATGTGATGTATTTATACAATGGAATATTACTCAGCTATTAAAAACAATGACATCATGGAATTTTCAGGCAAATGGATGAAAAACATTATCCTGATTGAGGTGATCCAGACCCAGGGAGACAAACTTGGTATATACTCACTTATAACTGCACATTAGATGTTAAATAAAGGATTATCATGCTACAATTCACAGGCCCAGAAAGGTTAAGTAAAGGGATACATAGATTTCTCTGGGAAGGGGAAATAGAATAGATTATGTGAGTGGACTAGGGGATGGGTAGGGATAGGAACAGGAGGGATTAGGTGCAGGCTGGTGGTTGTGGATGGAGAGCGTACTGGGAGAGACAACTGGAACTGGGGGACATTTGGGGAATGATATGGAAACCCAGTATAGTGGAAACTCCCTGGAATCTTCAAGTGACCCTAGCAAAGAGTCTTAGTAATGAGAGCTAAAGAGTCTGAACAGGTAGTTTTCTATAACCAGGCAAGACCACCTGCCGAGGGACTGTGGCACCAACCCAGCCTCAAACTTCAATTTGCAATCTGTTCTACCTCCAAGATGTGCTGGTGTAAAGATGGTGCAAAACTTGAGGAGTGGCCAACCAATGACTGGTTCCACTTGAAGCCCATGCCACAAGAGGGAGCCCATGCCTGACAGTTCCTGGATATCAGAAACCAGAGGATGGAGAGTCCAGAGAACTACGATAGAACCAAACATGACTTGGAAAAGCAAATTCAATGAAACGATTGCTAGTGATAATCTGCTATACTCATAGATTTGTATCTAGCCCAATTGCTATCAGAGGAGCGTCATCCAGAAACTGATGGGAACAGATGCAGAAACCCACAGCCAAATACCAAGCAGAGTCAGAGGAGCCGAGGCCAACATGATAACACAACCCATAAAATCAACTAAGCATGTCTTATAAGGGATCACAGATTGAAGTGGCAATCACAGACCCTGTATAGGTCTGAGTTAGGTCCTCTGCATATACATTATGGTTGTGTATGGATGTTCTTGTGGGACTCTAACGTGTAAGTGGGGGCTGATGTCTCTGACATTTCCCTGCTTTTGGGACCCATTTCCTCTTACCGAGTTGCTTTATCCAGCCTTGATATGAGGGTTTATGACTAGTCTTACTGTAATTTGTTATACCATGTCTAGTTGACACCCATGGGAGGCCTGCTTTTCTTCTGAAGGAAAAGGGAAGACGCGTAGATCTGGGGGAGAGAGGAGGTTGAGAAGGGAGGATCAAGAAGAGTAGAGGGAAGGGAAATTATAGTCATGATGTAATGTATGAGAGAAGTTTAAAAGAAAAGAAAGTTTGTAAAGCCAATGAACCATAATAATGATTGGCCTTGTAAGATATTTCCAATGGTGTAATACTTGTATCTTTATTTTGGGGATAATAAATAGCTGTCTACTTGGATATAAGGTCCAGTTCAATAGGAAGGATCTGATACTGCAAAACTAGCCAACTACCCATGGCTAGAAAGATAACAGAACCTAGAGGAGAAATTACCACTACCATTTTCCTAAACCAATATAATTTATAGCTGTACTCTAAATACACAGCCTTATACTTCCAGGTGATTGTAGTTCTCATCCCTTATCTTTTCACAACAGATGGAGATTATTATAGAGATCTACAAATGGTCAAAATATGAAAAATAGAGACCATGGGAATGCCTAGCCCCAACTAATATATTCACAATATCACCTCATAAAAG
Source organism: Alexandromys fortis (assembly GCF_014885135.2). NCBI lineage: Eukaryota > Metazoa > Chordata > Mammalia > Rodentia > Cricetidae > Alexandromys > Alexandromys fortis. The sequence continues at coordinate 9,853,870 of NW_026067904.1, forward strand.
AGGTGGCAGAAAGATTGTAAGGGCCAGAGGAACATGATGCCTTCTGTTTGATAGCACCTTCTAGATAACACAGAGAAGTTGTACTGTAGCCATAAAATCTCAACAATATGCTTGTCTAAACAATTTCATAATGATGCACTAGTTGACAAGTCCATGTGGATGTGGGAAACTTCACAAGACTGAAGCCCCAAATGAAGAACTACAGGCAATCATTAACTGCTGTGTTTTCAGTTTTTTCCAGTGATGAGCTTCTTAACTGGCTGTCTAATCCCAAGTGGTCAGCCCTAAACACATGTATATATGAGCAACACTAAATAGACTCAGTAGGCTGGAGCATGCTTTCTCTCTCTCTCTCTCTCTCTCTCTCTCTCTCTCTCTCTCTCTCTCTCTATCTCTCTCTCATGACTAAGTCACGAATTTGAGAGGAAGTTGGGGCACACAGGAAAAGTTGGAGGGATAGAAATAATATAAATTTATTACTCATGAATGAAATTCTAAAAATATATTTAAATAGAAATTAATTCAGCAAAAAGGAAACATTATGTTTCCCTGCTACACACTGACTTTCTAAGGCCAGAGGTCACAGCCTACTCTGAATTCTGAGCCCTGCCTCCCAGATGGATGGACAGAGGAGAGGAATGCTGAGTATTTACTGGGTGAACAGATGTACTTCAGACGCCATGTGTGGGACTAGGATGACAGCACTCAGAGTCTATTGTCATTCTTACTGTGACATGGCTATTCACAGTCATCCTGAGACTCATAATCTACATTTTAAGCTGTCCAAGAATATACTTACAAAGCTTCAAAAATCTTTTTTTTTGGAACTTTCATATTTATTTATTTATTTATTTTTATTATTTAATTAAAATTTTCCACTTCCTCCCATCCTCCCATTTCCCTCCCGCTCCCCCATCCCCCTTGCCCTCCCTCTCCGGTCCAAAGAGCAGTCAGGGTTCCCTGCCCTGTGGGAAGTCCAAGGTCCTTCCCTCCCCCATCCAGGACTAGGAAGGTGAGCATCTAAACAGACTAGGCCCCCACAAAGTCATTACATGCAGTAGGATCAAAACCCAGTGCCATTGTCCTTGGCTTCTCAGTCAGCCCTCCTTGTCAGCCGTGCTCAGGGAGTCCGGTTTGATCACAAAAATCTTACACAAAACTGGGCTGTGGTGGGCACGCCTTTAATCCCAGCACTCAGGGAGGCAGAGGCAAGCAGACGTCTCTGAGTTCAAGGCCAGCCTGGTCTACAACGAGAGTTCCGGGACAGAGATACACAAAGAAACCTTGTCTCAAAAAACCAAAAGAAAAGGAATCTTACACAAGAAGAGAAGACACGCTGACAGTGCACAAAACAACACCACCCTTACAGACAGACCATGAATACAACACAAAATTCTAGAATCAAAGCAAACCCAATCAATAGTGCCAGAGGCTAGTAAATGTCAAGAAAGAAAGTCTTAATGGTATCAGGTGTGGGCTGTGACTGGCATCTCCTTAAAGAAGGCAAAGACGTACTGGGTGAATTAACACAGCCAGTCTCACTGATGATCATCAAGGTGAGGACAAGCTTGTGTTTCTACTATCTCTAAAGCAGCGAGTAGTTCCCAGGTGTGGCATGAGGATGTGAGACCACTATAAAAGTACTAAAGTGTCATTCTTCTTTTTTACTTTTATTCTCTCCCAAGTGTATCATGAAACTCTTCAAGGCACATGACTCGAGAGAACAACAAACTGAACACAGAAGCAGACAGAAAAAGTCAGATATTAGGGAAATTTGTAAAAAACAAACAGAAAGCACAATTTTCATAGATATGTATCACTTATGTTAACTTAAAAATGATTATTTTGTTTTAATTTCTATTATAGAAAATATTAATCGATATTACATCAAATAGTTATGACCTACTATCTTAATTTTCTATTGCTGTGTTAATACACTATAACCAAGAAAGCTCATAATTGTTTAATTTATGCTTACAAACACTATTCTTTTATTCTTGATTCCAAATTTTGTGAAAGCTTTGAAAGTAAATAAAAAGAAGCTGAGGTAAGAGATTAGTTGAGCCCAGGCATTTGAACAGTCTGGGCAACATGGTAAGATATTTTTTCAACTTTTGCTGTTTAGTAGGTCTTATTCATAGAAGCACCATTGAATGAAGGTTGTGAATGTAATAGAAATCTGGTTACAAAAAAAATGTAGCATTTTAGAGGGATTCAAAGAAACATGTAAAAGGCCCCATAATTGGAACAGTCAGCTTCCAGCTACAAAGTCACGGTTACTTGCTATTTGTATGGGTCATGCGCTGGCACTCATGATTCAGAGCCATTCAACAGTATGAAAAGCTCCAGATCTAAAAAAGGACACAGTGAAAGCTTTTAATTGCCGTAGTGTGAAGAACCTAAGAGAAACCAATCATGCTTTTAAAAAATGTTTATTAATGTAATTTTTTATTGATTCTTTGTGAATTTCACATCATGCACCCCAATTCCACTCATTTTCCAGTCCCTCTGTATTTGCCCTTCACTCTTGTATGGTCCCGTGCAAAGGGTAAGCTTCAAAGCCTCTGGCTTCTGATACACCAACAAGACTGGACCCTCACGGAAGTGCCTCTCTGATATCCTGCAGTTTCCCTGAGTCATGGAGATCCCTGTGGCTATGATTCTATAGAAACAGTTCCTTCACAGGCTCTAGCACGTCATAGACAGGGTAGATGTTGGGGATTGCCCACTCAAAGCCCTGGATGTGTGTCTTGGTGGTTGCTGGAGTGTTCTAATTGGGTCTCAGGGACCAGCTCCCTTAGGTAAGAGGTAGAGCCAGCTCTCCCATGCCCATGGTGAAGGGTGGGGCCAGTTTTCCCAAGTGTATAGGGGACTGGTGCTCTCTATTAGGGGCAGAGCCAGCTTTCCCATGCTGGAGTCATGTCTCTACTGAGAGGCGGGACCAGTTCAGCACAGCCCTCATACTTCAACACATGGTTCACATGGGCCCCTGTGGAACACTGACAATAGACATAACACAGACCCCAGCTGCAGCAGGCCCATGGACCCAGACATGACCAGCAGCAGCAACTTGGGCTCAGATGTCACAATGGCCCCAGGTAGCAGCGCAGGCCTCTCAAATTAGCATGGGCTGGGCAGCAGCATGGTCTCTGGACTTCAGCATGGCTCCAGATGGCAGCTCAGACCCTTGGCGGTTGCATGGCCTTCAATAATAACAAGAGCCAAGGATCTTAACACAGTCCATGGCTGCAGTAGGGTCACAAACCTAAATATGGCCCCTGGCCACAGCTTGAGCCAGATGTCAACATGCTGAAGTCATGTTGACCCAAGAGTAGCAGCATGACCCTTGGGCATCAAGAGGACCTTAGGTGTTAACCCAGACTCTGGGCATCTGTACTGCCTTGGGTGGTAACTAGAGGCATGTACACTGATACAGACTCTGCCCATGGTAGGGCCATGGACCCAGATATGGTCCTTGACAGCAGTTCAGGCCCAGATGACATCATGGCCACAGGTGGCAACACAAGACCACTCAGATTGGCATGGCCCCAGCAGCTGGCATGTCCCTTGGACCCAAACATGGCTACAAGTAGTGGCCAAGAAGCTGTGAATCCTGTGGCCTTTGGTGGCAACAGGTGGCCATGGACATCAACATAGGCCCTGGCTGCGGTAGGACCACAGACCTAAACATGGTCCTCAGCAGCATGCTGTCAATCATACTTATTTAATGTTAGCAGTGACATGTAATTTAAAGATAAAGTCATTAATATGTTTTTTATCACTTATTGTTTGTGATACTGGCTATACTGTACAGTTACCAAATGAACCACACTTTGAAACTTCTGGTATTTGAAATTGGGCTCTTAGATTGTGATCTTCCATAAAAGCCTTCTGTGTGCATGCAGCAAGTGTGATTCATCAAAGTTCTCACTGTTAGGTATAATGCTTCATTTATTACTTCAGAGAAGTGAATAATAGGGGCAGAGCTGCTAAATATAGAGATACAAATAATCAGTCATGGGAAACTATGACAGTGTATTTTGTGTACTCCTTCATGCACCAGAGATGTAAGTTCCTCTTACATTGTCCAAAGGTGCTGCAAACAAAATCTGAGGATCCTAGCCAGGTGGTGGTGGCGCATGCCTTTAATCCCAGCACTTGGGTGGCAGAGGTAGGTGGATCTCTGTGAGCTCGAGGCCAACCTGGTCTACAGAGTGAGTTCCAGGACAGGCTTCAAAGCTACACAGAGAAACCCTGTCTCTAAAAACTCTAAGAACAAAACAAACAAACAAGAAAACAAAACAAAACAGAGGATGTTAACTATGGCTCCTGAGGGTAGCTTCGTACATTTCTATCAGCCATATTTCCATGCTGGAAAGCATGCTAGAGTGACTTCAGAGCTACTTTAAATTTCTAATGAAATATGTTAAGGTTATTAGCTAAAAATACTGACCAAGAATTACAATGAAATGTTACTTGATATCAGTCACATTACAGCAGGACACTTGTCACAATAATTCACACAAGCACAACCAGTGTAGACAGGACCCTGGCTAGCGCTTCCCCTATGAGACAGGATCAGAATCAGCCAGGGTTGGTGAGAGACAATTGTCTATATTCTGTCAATTATGTTTTAAATAAATGCTGATTGGCCAATAGCCAGGAAGGAAGTATAGGCAGGACAAGCAGACAGGAAGTAAAGGCAGGTCTAGGAGAACAGGAGAATTCTGGGAAGGAGGAAGCCCATTCCTCCCCAGTCCTATCCAGACACGGAAGAAGGAAGATGTGATTGCCCCGCTGAAAAAGGTACCAAGCCATGTGGCTAACATAGATAAGAATAATGGGTTAATATAACTTATAAGAGTTAATAAGAAGCCTGAGCTAATGGGCCAATAAGTTTATCATTAATGTAGAAATCTGTGTGATTCCTTTGGGACCTAACGTTTGCGGGAACGGGGTGGGACACAGAAACCTCAGTCAACACAGGGTGCTATCTAAACACACATTCCTGGGCCTTGTCCCTCAACACTATGATTTAGTAGATGACTAAATGTCTTTGCAATCCCCTATAATTTGTTTTAAAACATAGATTTTACTTTTCATAGCTCATAATTAAAGGGATTAGATAACACAGACTAACTTGAAGATCTGATGTGATGACGAAATACTACTGAAATTATTCGGGTAGCTCAAACACTAAACTCTAAAAATACATATCACTATGAATCACTTAACAAAACCATAACTGGCTGTGATGAAGAAGGAGGCACGGAAAAGCAGGTGGATACATAGCCATCCTCAACCTTCCAAGCATTATCAAGATATCTATGAAAAATCAGCTTAATAATCTGTCATATTAGGGCATTCCAGGATGAAGCTTAAATGTATTATGAAAAGATACACATCTTTAGATATTATTAGAATTCTTGTTCAAATGCTTTTGTGAAATCAGCATCTTCTTCCTGCTATATTTTCTTTCAAGGTCAGAAAGCTTAAAGAAATGAACTAAGATTCTGTTAATAACTCTAATAAGTCTTTTTTTTTTTTTTTGGTTTTTCGAGACAGGGTTTCTCTGTGGTTTTGGAGCCTGTCCCGGAACTAGCTCTTGTAGACCAGGCTGGTCTCGAACTCACAGAGATCCGCCTGCCTCTGCCTCCCAAGTAAATAATATATGCATATGATTTAAATACTTTAATACTATGACACAGAGTAGAAACATATCAAATGATACAGATAAAATCAAGATTGACTTGAAAAAGAAATCAATACTTTCTCTAATTTATTTGCCTTTTTTCATCTTTACACATTTCATTTTCTTAAAAAAGGAAGATCATTTCAACAATATTTTGAGAAGGACTTCCTATTCTATGTATCCCAGGCCTTAAACTCACAGTCTTCCTTCCTCAGTGCATGGGTTGTGGGGGAAATTTATTCCCATGCCCTCCTAAGATTAAAGCTTTCACCTCAGAATAACTGTCAACATCTCATCATTTCCAAAGAAAATATAGGTAATTGCCATACCGCTTCAACCAGATGTCCCTAATGTAAACATCATATAAATCTACTGCACCAAGAAAGCAAAAAATTAAGAAAACAGATTGGTACATAAATACTGACTATACTCTATAGACAGCTGGACTGCATCAGTCATTGCATGTCTTCCTTTGTGGTCATCTAGTAGATACCATGTTTAGGTATTATATCTCTTTAGTTTCCTCTAGCCTGCTATAGATGGTCAACCTTCCTTCTTCATTCATGATTTATATAACCAGTCTGCAGAAGTGCTCACCAGACAACTAATGCCTCTCAATTTGTATACTTCTCTTGTTTTCTCACAGTTAGTGTTCTGAGCATTAAAAAATAAATTGAGAAGCAGACATGGTAGTGCATGTCTATAACCCAGCACTTGGAGGCTGAGGCAAACGGATCCTAAGTTTAAGTCCAGCCTAAGAGGTTTAAGGCCACCCTAGACTACATATCAAGATCCTGACACAACATAAAGCCCAGACCAAGAATATAGATGTGAAGTTCTTCCTCACACTAAAGCAGTTACATGATACCAACATGACTGAATTGCTGGTGAGAACAAGCAGAGCAGTTTGATTAGGTGAGCGTCTGCGAGATTTCCTGCTTTCCACACATCTTCCTGCTGTGAGAGTTGTTAACTGCCGCCTATGCTCAAGAGGATTCCCCTGGGGATAAGAACTTAAGGACATAAGTAAGAATTTCCAGTGAAAATACATATTTTCTCTTGTATTTATATATATTTTGAGTTTTAACTCGATGTCATACTAATAATTTTGCTCTTTAAGGTGATCAAACTTCCTTGCTCTCTGGTGTTACCTGTATCTTCATTTTATTTTGTCATCCTGAGCATTAACTTTATTGAAAAAAGAGTCTTTTATTAGAGATTTTAGGAACCAAGATTTGGATCCTAGAGAAATTTATTGCTACGGTATCACTGCTCCTAAGCAGCTTTTATAAATCTAGGCACACACACACACACACAAACATACACACGCACATGCATAGAGACTCACAGTTAAGTTTTGGTAAACAGCTACTGTGATATCATATACACATACTAATGACTGAATTGTTTCCCCTTATATGTATAATCTCACCCCCAATTCATATAAGGACACATCAAGAAAGTAAATGTGCATGCCAGTTAGAAAGTTCTATCTTCTAAACTTGAGAAAGTAATATATAATATTTATGTCAAGACTTGTAATTTGCTTTCCTCTTAGGACTGGAGGGGGTGAGGGAGGAATTGTGGGGAAGTGGGGGGGAAGCGGGAGGAGGGGAGGAAGTGGGAATTTTGATTGGTATTATTTATAAAGTAATAAAAAATAAAAAAGAATTTTGAATAATACTAAAAACGTAACATGTTTTAAAGATGTTTTAGTTGCTTAAAGTGAGTTCAGGTCAGTACAATAGTCATCACAACTTAATGTTACATTATTATACACACCCCAAAGAAACATGACATCCATGTGCAGCCATTTCACATTTTCCCTTCCCAAGTGGATCATCACTGACTTACAACTTTTATCTATGCAGCTGATTCCTCAGGAAATTTTGTTCAACAGTAACCATGCTTTAGGTGTGTGCATCCACAACTTGCTCCTCTCTACTGCCAAGTATTCCATAGTAGAAAAGGACATTTTATTTACCATTTACTGGCCATACATCTGCAGTGCCTCCACCATTCAGTGACTATAAGAAAACGGAGCTATGAGCATGCACAAGAAGTTTCCTATGTGTACGTTATTTAGTGGGATAGATGGACAATTCAAGTATTCAATGATTAACTGATGATTACACAGCTATCAAAAAGGTACAGAAAATTTGAAAATTGTAATGTAGGACTAGGAAAAAGTACTGCAGAGAAAACAACCTTTAAAATAGCTCAAAACAATTTGAGAGATGAGAACAGGTCTCCAGAGCACTGCCTCCAGCATCTGGTAACCATCATTCTATTCCTAAGTTCTACAAGATGAGCTTTTATGTCACACAGACGAATGGGGTCAACCAAGAAGACAGACAGACACCAAAGGAACAGAAGATTGTACCCACAAATAGCGCCACACATCTACAGATAATTGATTTTTGACAAAAATAAAATAGCATATTGGAGAAAAGACAATTTTATCAATAAACAGTTATGGGCAAATGGCACCCCAATCACTTACAAGCTCAGTCCTGAATGGATTGAAACCTACATATAGGACTCACAACAATGAAAATGCTATAGAAACATAGCCCTTAGGACAATGTTCTGTGTACTAATCTTTTGACACATTGTAAGAGTACATGAAATTAAAAAAAAAAAGATAGTCAGGCAGTGGTGGCACACATCTTTAATCCCAGCATTCGGGAAGCAGAAGCAGATCTCTTTGAGTTAGAGGCCAGCCTGGTCTATAAGAGCTAGTTCCAGGAGAGGCTCCAAAGCTACAGAGAAACCCTGTCTCAAAAAACAAAGAAAAAAAGAGATACCTAAAAACTGTATAGCAAAGGAAACAAACACTAGGTTGAAGAGTGAAAAACTATTTGTAAACTATATATCTGAAAAGTATTAATATACAGAATTATAAAAAACTAAAAAAAAATAACAGCAAAAAATCAAAAACACAAGTAGTCTGGTATTAAAAATGGGAATTAACCAAGCAGACATTTTCAAAATATATTACAAATGGCCAATAGGTAGATGGCAACTAAAAAAAATAAGGAAGGAAAAAAGAAGAGAGAAAGAGAAAAGAAAGATAGGAGGTGGGCTCAACGATCTCTGTCAACTTGTAACTTCTGACATAAACACCCCCTCCCTTTGTCCTTAGGATTCTCACATGTAGGTATTTCCTAAGGTTTCTCTCTCTCCTCTCTCTTTTTTTCCTCCTCCCCCCGAACCCTTTTTTCAGAGATAAACATCCGTACTTTTAGGTCTAACGCTAACACATGATTTCTAATTGAAATCCCTAACTTTGGTGTTTTTGAAGATATTTTGATCCATTTCCTAGTCATCTATTGGAGAGCTTAGCCTGAGAATCCTCCCTGCTGAACAGTCCAACTTCGAAGGTTGGGAAAACTTCCTTGTCAGTGTTCGGGGACACAGGGAGATTAGGGGGCACCACAGCATCTCTAAAGCTGCAGCTAATTAGTAAATGGCAAACCTAGCACCCGACTACACCGGTGATCTTCAAAATCAAATCAGCCAGCTCTTCACAAATCTCTTTTTCTGATGTCTTTCCCTCCATATCACTCAGGTTCCAAACTTGGAACCTGACACTTAAAACCTCTTAAATCTAACCTAATCTACCATTTGACTCTTCAGTAGACTTTTCCCTTAATCTTCTACTTGCAGTGAAACATTCCTGCCACTGTCTTCATACACAAGTGTCAACTTCTTACTTTCCCTAAGAGTCTCCCCACTTCCTTCCCACTGGCAGAAGAGGATGTCCCTACTTCTGGACTGTCAAATACTACCTTACCTTTCAAGACTCTGCTCAAATTGTATTTATAAATAGATACCTTTTATTTCCTATGCTTCTTAAAAACTTAGACATTTGCCTTCTCTTTTTTTGGAAAAAAAACATTTTATTACAAAACTTAATTACAACTAATAATTTAAAAAGTTCTTGTACTTTAAGAAACTATTTTATTAAAAAAATTATTATGAAAATCCTACAAATAAATAAAACTATTATTCACATACCCAAAAACAATGAGGCCCAGAGTCTGTACAACTCAATGCACTTACGTGCAGTAGGAACAGAAGCTGTGAAGCTTCACATTAAATCCTACACTTTCAGCTCCGACTATATTTTATCTACCACCCTCACCCCAAATGACAGAAATAGATCTAGAGAAAACGCTTAGCCTTTCTTGTCGTTCATGTCTGCACCACACTCAGTTCTTACTCTCCCTAGAACTCCTTAAGGTAATAGCTCCCCTACACTTTTGGCACACTCAGCAAAACTGACGTCTATTTATTTAGCTGCTGGGGATCCAACCCAGAATCTCAGCACACTAGACAAATGGTCTACTGTTGAGCCACATTCCCAGCCCCTACTTATTTTTAAAAGTAAGTATTTAATAAACTGTTTGGTTGAATAAATGGGTAAGGGTAATAAAGTGTGGTTAATAAAGTGTCTAGCATTATATGAAAGCACAAAAATGGTGAGAAGTTTAGAAGTCTGCTTAATTAGAAAAGTGGCTACTTTATAAAAGTCACCTTTGTTCAGTAAATAAGCAAACATCCAAGGAATTAAATAATAAAAAGGGTCTGTAAATAGTCAAAGATTCTGGTGAATTCAGTCAGTTCCATCTTTCTGTGATAATTACTTTCCAAGGGCTTGGCTCAGCTGTGCCCTATGATTTGATCATTTGTCATTAAGCCTTTGCATATTATTTATTTTCACTCTATAGCATTTATGCAGGAAGGCTGCAATGGAAGCTCCCTTGTCTGTGATTCTTCCCACAGATAATAGAAAATAAATTGCAATTAGATTTTGGTAATTGTATATAATTAACTCAAAATGAGCTGTTAATTATAAAAAAATATGTTTTTTAACTTTCTCATTATCTCATTTATTTTACTTCCAAATTCTTAATGCCTCACTTGAGTCAGTTTGATATTTTAAATACACAGAGTACTTTTAATACTCAGATAATTTAAATTTCCAAATAAACAAAATTTAGCTCACAATTAAATTTTATCTAGGGAGTTCTCCTATTAACATCAAAGAGCTTGGTGAGGTAGAAAGAAGGTCATTCTTCTAATGGTTTGTGATTAGTCTTCTAAAACAGCAGGCATTCTAGCTCCAACAATGCAGGCTATTCAAGGCAGTAGAGAACTCTTGACTGATCCACCTCTACCATTTCCGTTACCAACTTAGTCAGAATTACTGTCCTTTCCTTTTTAAATTTCATTTTATATTTAAAAAATTTAAGAGCTACTGGGTGAGAATTCTTGGCTTCCCACCAACTCTCACACTGTCAAAGCAATGACTGACACTGCTTCCATTTCTTAGATAACAATATTTCCAAAGTCCATGTTTTCATCATCATAGGCATACTAAAAAAGTTTTCTGGAAGCAGTGTATAATCTTATTATTCTCAAAGTTTGAGGTTTAGAGCATACACAGCATAATGCCTGGAAACCTTGTTAAAGCAGGCCCATCTCTTCACGGGAGCACCAATCTTCACAGCATTCTCTATACACACCTGACCACCAGCCAGGAAAGCTTTCTGAAATCCAAAACAGGAATCTGAACAGGTACAAACTTCCAGGAGTGAATCAGCATGGCTGAACCAGTTATCTATGGTATGACTGCAGTATCTGACGGAAACACCTTAAAGGACAAAGGTTTACTCTGCTCAGTCTCAGTTCAGTTCATGGATGCTGGAATGTGCGCAGGAGCTCATTCACATCAGAGCAGACGCTACAGGAAGCAGAGGGTGGGTATGTCTTTCAGAGAGCCCTTACTTCTGATATGTGGCCCCATTTCTAAAGCCTACCGAAATAGTGCTGGGAGAACCAGGGTTCAAAGCACAAGTCTCTGGGTGGGGGTTCATTTCAGATTTAAACTGTAACAATCTGTCAAGTATAATTTACCATAATAAATTACTCAAAGTATCTCATAAAAATAACTTCTGGCCCACCAACTTTATTTTGGAGTAGTCTATCTTTTAAAAACATACCAGAATACTGAATTTGGAGACTGCTTTGGTAAGATGGCATTTTTACTATATTAATCCTACTGATCCATCTTCTGATATATTCCTCAATTTCTTTCTTCGATGTCTTAAAGTTTCACATCACTCAAGTCTCCCACTTGCTTAGTTAGAGCTAACCCAAAGGTATTTTCTATATATTTGAGGTTATCGTGAAAGGTGTTGTTTCCCTGATTCCTTTCTCGGTCTGTTTGTCATTTGTATATAGGAAGGCTGTTGATTTTTGTGTGTTAATTTGTATACACCTACTTTGCTGAATGTGTTTATCAGATGTTGTAGTTTCCTGGTGGAATTTTAGGGTCATTTATGTATACTATTTTATCATCTGCAAATAAAAATATTTTGACTTCTTCCTTTCCTTTTTGTGTAACCAATATCTGATTTGATTTAATGCCCACTCCATGAGATGGATGATACCAGACACTGCTAGGGTAGTCAAGAACCTGAGACTGAGAGGTTAGAGACCTGTGGGAAATATAGATAGTACTGTTCTGTTAAAGCAATGTAGCAATCAAATGATTGCTAATGATACTCTGCTATACCCATAGATGTGTGTCTTGCTCAGCCATCATCAGAGAAACTTCCTCCTGCAGCAGATGGGAACAAATAGAGAGACCACAGACAGACAATTTGCAGTGAGTGAAACCTTGGACTACTCAACCCTGTTAGGGATATTTCCATCAACTCCCTCCCTTCAGAGCTCAGGGAACTCGTGGAAGAGGAGGCAGAAAGAGTTAAAAAGTCAGAAGGAATGGACATCAAGGTATCGAGGCCTTCTAGACACAAGAGAGCTGGCACACACATGAACTCTCAGAGGGTCTGCACTGGACCAGGTCCCTGGAGCTGGAAATATGGACACTTTATCCATTCTTAACTCAGATGCTATCCCCAATTGATAGCCACTTGCATATGAAAAATTATTTTTCTCCAAGGGCGTATCACTGGGAAAATAAACCATTCTTAAGGGTAGGCCTATGCCCAACAGTAGATGACCAACACAAAAGCAGCTTTAAAGGTTCTTTGTCTCATTATATTAACTGAGGTGTTGAAATAAGAGCGGCGGGGCTGCGTCCCCAACACCCCAGCCGCTTAGCTAGCTCATGCCCGAAATAACAGCACACAAACTGTATTCATTTAAGAACTGCTCGGCCCATGAACTCTAGCCCTTACAGGCTAATTCTCGCATCTGGACTAGCCCATTTCTAATGATGTGTGTAAGCACCCCAAAGTGCGCTTACCGGGAAGAGTCTAGCCTCCGTCCATCCTGATGTCTCTGCTCGGGAGAGCTGAGCATGGTCTCTCTCCGGGAGCAGAGCAGAGTCTGACCTCACTTCCTCTTCCGCCCAGAATTCTATTCTGTTTCCTCCTCCCATCTATCTTTTAACCTATCAGGGCCAAGGAGTTCCTTTATTGCTTAACCAATGAAATCAACAGATTGATATATGACACTCCCACATCACTTCCCCTTTTTCTGTTTAAACAAAAAAAAGGCTTTAACTTTAACATAGCAAAATTACATATAACAAAACAGTTATCAAGTAAAAATTACAATAATCTATATCATAACTAAGGAAAACTATAACTAACTATTCTTTAACTCCATCAAAGACTCCAGAAAGATATACTATTACCTAAGCAAACAAGAAATCAAAAACTCTATAAATGACAGAGACATCTCGCTGCCTGGACAGTCACCCAAAGTTTCTCTGTACCGTTGGGGCATCCATCTTCGGCCTACAGGCCCATAGTTTCCAGCAGACATTTCCACAAAGCAGGAAATTTCAAAGGCAGTCACTATCTGCTTGTCCTGAAGAATGTCTTGCAGACTCTTTCATGAATCAGGAACCCCAAAAGGTCATCTCATCTTTAGACAAGTTCAGCAGTCCTCTCTCTGCGGGTTCTCTGTGTCCAGTTTATGCAATAGTCCAGGCAAGAGCAGTTTCTTGCCCAAATGGCTATAAACTCCATAAGGATCCTCTTCAATGCCCATCTTCCTCTCGAAGTAGATTGGTGCTGCCAGGAGCAGAGTGTCTCATGGTCATAAAAAGTCCTAAGTTATTAAAACATTTAAAATGCCATATTCTATAATCTTTGAAAAAATATGAAGAATGCCTATCTAAAATATATCTATGCACATCTAGAAAATCTTAACTAACATGACTACAAACTTGACTATTATTAATGATTATCCATTAACAACCTATATACATTACATTTTTAAGTGAACTACACAATCACAATACCTTAATAAAGATCAGAAATACATATACATATAACAAAACTGACCTTAAATCTATCAATAAAGCAAAACCTATACTAATGCAAACTATTCATATCTATATCATATCCCCCTTTAAATGTAAAAGAACATTTATAAACAATATTTGGGAATATGGGCGCAGTTTTTTCTCTCCAAACTGCTTCCTGCTGAATGGGGGCTTCGTTACTTAGGTCTTTCATGGTATAACCTGTGTGCCAGGGTCATCTCAGTTGGCAGTTGAGCGAAGCAATTTTCTGAAGGTATTCACAGCAACCGTTCAGGATGGCATGGTCCATCATACCATATCGGAATAGAAGAAATGAACAGGGTCTCATCGTCTGTGAAACAAAATAGGAAACTCCTTTCGAAAGCATCATGTCCTTAGATCCAAATTTCAAAGTCAAGGCATCAAAATCTCTACGATGGATTAGTTCAGCAGCATTTATAAACAAATATCTTTTGGCAGCTGTTGCTCCTTCCTCAGCATTCAAACAATTCAAAGAGAGCATAATAGTATACAGTATCAAGATTCTCTGTGTATTTTCCATCTTTGTACGCTTTATTTTAACCTCTATTTCATTTATTTTTACTTTTATTTTATATTCTCTGTATCTCATTACAATAGATCTGAATGGAAGGGGAGTTGGGAAGGAACTGGGATGAGTAGAGGTAGGGTAAATGATAATCAGAATATATTGTATGAAAACAAATCTATTTGTTTTGTATGAGAAACAAATTACCTGAACACAAGAACATATGTTCCATCATGCTTACTTTATCATTGTGTGCAATACTAAAGAATATGGAATAACTTGAATACTTGGTGATAGAAACTTACTAGTTAAGCTACCCATATATACTATGGAATGTTATACACTTATAATAAATAATGAATTAGCATTTGTAGTAGTTTTCTATTTATTATTTAAGAACTTACCACAAATTAGTTGGATTAAATAAGATGAATTTTATAGTTTTGTGACTCAGAAGTCTGATGGGATCTCACTCACTTGGCTAGTTAGTATCAATCAGCAGGCTGTTCCTTTGTTCACTGAAGGTGCTACTGCCTTGCTGGTTATCAGATATCTGTTCTTATTCTTTTACCTGAATTTCTTAGCCTGTGTTCGCCTTCCTCCATCTTGAAAGCCAGCAAAGGATGGTGGAGTCACTTTCATATTTATAATCTCCATTTTCCTCCCCCCCCCATGTGTCTGGACCAGCACATAAAGATTTTCCACACTTAAGGGCTCCAGCATTTAGACTGGGCCCATTAAAAGAATCCAAAGTAAGTGCCCTATGTCAGTGTTTAATCATACCTGCAAAGTCTCTTTGCCATGTGAAGCAACAGATTCAGGCATTCCAATGATCTTGAGCATGAACCTCTTTGGGGGAGAAGTATTTCTTTATGTTTGTTTATGTGCTTATTTAATTAGAAAGAGTGTGCAGGCCACAGTGAGTACACAGAAGCTCAGGGATTGGTGATGTCCTTCCACCATGTAGATTCCCTGGGATAGAATTCAGTTAATCAATCTTGGTAGTGCACAGAGCTGTCTCACCAGCTCCCTATGTGGGAAGATTATTAGATTACTACAACTATCTATCTAAAAACTTGATAATCATTAAGTACTATGTGGAGTGGGAAGGCTGATGTGTTCAGATTAACCTGAAGTATACACACGTGCTGTGTCTATAAGCATAAAGAGAGGTTCAGGAACTTATATCAAGGTACCAACAATTAATTAAGTCAACCAAAATAGGATAGGGAATGAGATACAGAACAAAAGAAGACGGATATTTTTAGATATGCCTCATTTTATTTTTTACAAGTGACTATCTTATTATTTGTAAGATAAAAGGGTATTAATTTTTGAATTTTAATGAAGGTTAAACTATTTGAAGATTATGATTTGAACGTTTTCTAGATTATGAAATGAATATATTATTAAAAACATACTGATTTATCAGATGTAGAAATTACATATTACACCTATATGATGAGATTATAGGTGTATTTAATTTTCTTGCTTTGACTTGCTAGCATTTTTAACGTTTTTATGTCATATGTAAGTAATATATATATGTACACACATATATAAAATAGTATTAATAGGAAAATATTTTAAACTAAAAAGTAGCAAAAAGGCTGGCATGGTGGCTCACACCATTAACGTCATTTCTTAGGAGGCGTAAGCAGGGATACTTCTGTGTGTCCAGGTCAGCCACAGTCAGTGAGTTTCAGATCAGCCAAGTCTACACAGTGAGACCCTGTGCCTCCCTCCAAAAAAAAAAAAAAATTACATAGCAACTAAAAATGGTAATGCCCCCACAAAGAAAACTATCAGGGAATGAAAATTCTACAAAGAAGAAATACAAAGTGCTAACAGAAAGTTGCTAATTACATAGGATTCTTTTTATTAAATTTCCAAGTGTTGCTTAAATATTAAAATCAACATTAGAAAGCTAATTAACTCGATTGAAAACATAACTCTGTCCCTTCCTAAAGAACAGTAAAAGAATGAGAAGGATAGAAGCCCATAAATCTGTAGAAATGTGACTCCCCAGAAATCAGCTGGCTGAAAGTGGCCTGAGCCTGAACGCCAAGCTGCCCTTGGCTCTCTGTCTCCATCTAGTGGTGGAGACGGGAGCTGTGCCTTCAGAAAGGTGGGAAAGTGACTGCTGGTGGGAGATGGTTCAGTGATTGCTGGGTTTGATCTTTAGCACCCATGTAAAAAACAAAAAGCATAAACAAACAAAGAATCAAATAAAAGACAATACCCACATAGGTGTCAAACGCTTGTAATTTCAGCACTGGGGAAGTGGAGATAGGTGAGGCTCACTGACCACCCTATTTGTCAAGTTCCAGGCCAGAGAGATGCGGTCTCAAAAATCAAGGGAAATGGGAGATGGATCGGGAAGGCGTTAGGGGGAGAAGTGGAGGGTGAATATGATTAAAATGCATTGCATGGCATTCTCAAAGTGTTAATAAAAATATTATATTAACAAGGTAGATGACACCTGAGGAAGTCCTCTGGCCTTCGCATGTACTCCCACACATGAACACATGCACATGTATACATAAGAATGACCCTAGACTTGGGAGTCTGAAGCACAGTTAGGGCTAGAAAGACAAATAGTTTAAAGGGCCTCTTCTTCTTTCACAGAGCTCCTCGCATTGCCAGCTGGTATAATCCAGATCTTAAGTGTTCTGGGGGATTTACTGGTTGCTGGTGGTACATTTAGATGAGCCATGAGCACAACACTGTGGACACACTCTTTTTCTTTTCTTCTTAAATTTATTTATTTATTAAAACCCCCATCTTTTCTCATTCTACATACCAATCATGTTTCCCACTCCCTCCACCTCCCCGCCCCATCCCATGCTCAGTCAGAGTGGGTAACGCTGTTAGGAATATTTTTTAATATTAGCTCCCTGACGACACAAAAATTCCCAATCAAGCCAAATCAAAACGAGCCAAATTAAGAAATATCCAGGTTTAATGGGAGATCTGCGATTTCGGTGACCCTGAGGGGGAAACTGGGAAGCCACAGGAACACGACCCCCAGGAGGAAGAAAGGGAGACCAGGTGTTCTTTTGGGGGAATCACTTAAGTACCCTGGGGAGTGGTCCTGACCCCACTGGCCTGCTGGGATTTGAAGTCCAGACCAGGCCTGGGGGCTGGAATAGATGCAAGGGACTGGGACCTACCTCCCAACCTAACAAAGGCTTCCCAGTGGGGAGTCAAAAAGTCTAGCACTTCCCTTTGAGGCAGGACCAAGACCCTCCCCATTATATCTACGCTGAGCAAAGTATCCCTCCAAAGAGAATGGGTCCCAAAAAGCCAGTACAAGCAGTAAGGATAAATTCTGGTCTCATTGCCAGTGGCCCTACAGTCTGCAACTGTCATACAACTGGAGGACATACTCTTGAATGGGATAGGAATCCTGGCTCTTTTTCTCTGTTTCCTTGCTACCATGAGGTAAACAACGTTGTTCTTCCAAGTGTTCTCTACCATGATACTCTGCCTCACCACAGACTCAGAAACAATAGGCTAACTCATCACAGACTGAAATCTCTCAAATAAAAATGATCTTTTCATCTTTTGAGTTTTTTTTTAAATGCATTTGTTATAGCAATGAAAACCTGACTAAGAGCAGCCTAGCTCATAAAATGGTCACATCCAATTTTCCCAGCAAGTCATACAATTTATCCTTAGGAGAACTTACTACCTATGAGAAAAAAAAGACTTATGGGCAGAAACAGAAGTCCTCATGGCTCTAACCTAACCATAGGGAACCCAGGAGTTGACAAACTTTGCTGACACACACCAAAACTTTTCATAGTTCTTTACCTCTTTTGCTTAGAAATAGCAGTGGCTTACTAGACATCTGTGGACAAAACAAACTTGAACTTGTTAGAAAAAGAATAAAGTACCAGGAACAGAAGCAGCTTCAAATCCTACTACAAAACATCTCCAGAGTTATGAGAAATATGACACATATAGAACAAGAATGGGCGAATATTTTTTAAAGGCACATTTGAAGAACAGTGGTTCTTTGACATTAAAAATTACAGCAATAATAAAATTGAACACAAACACTGAAAGATAAAATTCAGCAAGATTCTTATGGGCTAGAGGGAAAGATAAAGACGAATAGTAAAAATAGGAGAGGAGGAAAAAGAAGCAAGGAAAGATGCTCTAAGAAATTCATCACCTGAATTTCAAGTTCCAGGAAGAGACCACACAAGAATAGACTCAATAGACTGCAAAAAGTACATTTCTTTGGACGGAAGCAAGTTTCCCAACTGTAGAAGCACACTGTTCACTTGGTACAAAAATAGGTGTTTAAAAAGCTAACTCATGTACAGTAGCACTAATGTTACAATAATTCACAGAAAGACAAGGTCAAGATACTTTTCATAGAGAATGAATAACAAAAAGATCAGTGTTCAAACTGCATCGATTTTAAAATGGCAGTAAATGTAGCACAGGTTAATACAGAAATATTGAAGCACACAGTAGCTACACAATAAATATTTGCTGACTAAACTAACACAGTTTTACACAGTATTAAATGATTTCAGAAAAGGGCCAGGAAATAAAATTCTGCATAAGCATAATCTTTATTACTCAATATAGAATACAATAATTAGGAATAAAATGGCTTAAAGATTGTTTCTGAGAAGTAGGATTGTGAATGATTTTTATTCTTTTAAAACTTTAAAAAATTTCACAATGAGAATGTATTTATGCAGTTTTATGTGATCAAAAATAGTAATAAAAACCAAGCAAGTAGCTCACAACCATGACCTGTATGTCTCAGTAGAGGTAGGAGGATCAAGGCCAATCTTGGTCAGATAATGAGTTCAAGACCAGCCTGAGCCAGTTGAGACTGTGCCTCAAAAATACCATAATTATCAACTGTTAAAAAAATATCTTAATTAAGGGAGCCATTTTAGGGTTGGCAAGAACCTTGACTCTAGAGGGATTCCCAGGGGTCCTGAGAAATGTCCCCAACTAGGTCCTTGGGAAGCTGAGGGGAGAGAACCTGAAATGGCCCGATCCTATAGCAATACTGATGAATATCTTGCATATCACCATAGAACCTTCATCTGGCGATGGATGGAGATAGAGACAGAGACCCACACTGGAGCACCGGACTGAGCTCCCAAGGTCCCAATGAGGAGCAGAAGGAGGGAAAATATGAGCAAAGAAGTCAAGACCTCGAGGGGTGCACCCACCCACGGAGACGGTAGGGCTGAGCTCACCAAGGCCAGCTGGACTGGGACTGAAAAAGCATGGGATAAAACTGGACTCTCTGAACATGGCGGACAATGAGGGCTGCTGAGAAGCCAAGGACAATGGCACTGAGTTTTGATCCTACTGCACGTACCTGCTTTGTGGGAACCTAGGCTGTTTGGATGCTCACCTTACTAGACCTGGATGGAGGGGGGAGGATCTTGGACTTTCCACAGGGCAGGGAACTATCACTGCTCTTTGGACTGGAGAGGGAGGGGGAAGGGAGTGGGGCATGGGGAGTGGGGAGAGGGGGAGGGAAAAGGGAGGCGGGGAGGAGGCGGAAATTTTTAATAATAAAAAAAAAAACCAGCGTACTTAAGGACTGAGGAGATGGCTCAGTGAATAAAAGTACTTGCTGAGTGTGAATGAAAAAAAAAGAAAAGAAAAAGAAAACAAGCTAATGATCAAGATAAAAGTAAAAACAATTTTCGGATTATCAAACACATTCTAAATATGTATATCCTTAGTATTTTCAACATCCCCCACCCTCAGGTTTACCTTGGTCCAGAGTCACTACCATTCAGATCGAGATCAAGTTCTTGGGGTTTAGTAAACTCTTTCTCAGCAACCAGTTCTCGAGACTTAAATAGAGCTTGAGTCCTTAACCTGTAAAAATAAATTTAAGAATGTCTAACCCCAAAGCACCTGACAGACTCAACACACACACACACACACACACCCTAAATACACATTAAGTAGGCCCATCACTTTACAAGACTTAGATTTTCCATATAGAAGCATGTGGGAAGACTGAGCTGGTGAGAACATGATTTTAAAACTCAAGACTGTAAATGAGTGTTTTGCCCATTGTGTTAGTTACTTTGCTCTTAGTTACTTTTCCAGTCGCTGTGATAAAATGTTAGACCAAAAAATCTAAGGGAGAAAAAGTTTATTTGGTTCCCAGTTTGATGATGTAGTCCATCACAATGGGGAGGACCTGAAAGTAAGAGGTTGAGGCAGCTGGTCACACTGCATTTGTGGTTAGGAGGCAGGAGATAAATGCTAGACTTCAGCTAGACTTCCCCTTTTCATGTAATCTAGGATCTGAGCTCAAACAACCACATATACCCACAGTTAGAGTGAGGTCTTCCTACCTTAACCAACCTAACCAGGATAGGCCTTTACAGGCAAGCCTGGAGGCTTGTTTTATGTGATTCTCAATCCTGTCAACTTAAAAATCAACATTACTACCACAATTTTCATTACTGTTACAAAATACACAAGTAAATAAATTAATGGGGGAAAGATTTATTGGACTCATGGTTTGTATTTCTGTTTCTATTTCTGTGGGTCTGCGGTGAGGCAGAAGAGCATAGCAGAAGAAAGCTGCTCACCTCTTGTCAGCCTGGAAGCAGAGAGGGACGGGAAATACCCATCAAAGACACACATTGGACAGGCCTGTCTTGTAGATTTTACCAAGTCATAATAATGCCGGAAATTGTGAATTATCAATAGCTTTAACAGAAAAGATCAACTCATTGATGGGTTAATGGATTATTTCATTGGCTCAATTATTTGATTAGACCAGAGCCCTTATGAGCTAATCATATCCCTTAAGCTCCATCTCTGAACACTGGACTTTATGACTGAGCCTACACCATGTGGGCCTTTTGAGGAAACACTTTAAATAGAAGCCATTTAAGTCATCATGGTCTAAATAAAGACTTTTGTAATTCTCAAGTATTATTGATCTGTAAAACATAAACTTAGGAGGTACCCAACTTCTCGTGGTGACACTTCAAAGAGCTGGGAGATCAGTGACAATATATTTTCTTTAGGACACAGACAAAAATAGAACTAGGTGTCCTGGTTAATTTCATTTGTCAACTTGACATAAGCTAGAGTCATTTGTGAAAAGGGAACCTCTACTGAGAATGGCCCCAACTAGATTGGCCTGTGGGCACTTTCTTGATTAATGATTGATATGAAAAGGTTCAGTTCCCTTCAGTGCTGATGGTCCTTGGTGCTGTAAGAAGGCTGAGCAAACCACAGGGAGAAAATGAGTTCCTCCATAGCTTCTGCCTTGGTTCCTTCCTTAATTCTTATCCTGACTTCCCTCAGTGATGGACTATTACCTGGAAATAAACCCTTTCCTCTCCAACTCGCTTTTTTTTCCACAGTGTTTTTATCACAATAGAAAACCTAAGACAGAATGCATGGCATCTACTGAGATTAAGACCATACTCACATGTACTGAGAAGGGAAGGCTGTTGAAAATATCTGTACGAACCCTTTCTAGAATTTAAAGATCAATCACTGATAACAAACATGTGGTGCTTAATATGCATCCCTTCAGCTTTTTGGAAAATGAGTTCTGATTACATGTACAAGTATATTCTTTAACTATGAAAAAAAATCGAGGAGGAGGTAGTGCACACCTTTAGTACCAGCATGTGTTAGGCATAGGCAAGTGTTCGAGGCCAGCCTGATCTACAAGACAAATTCCATGACAGCCATAACTGTTACACAGAGAAATCCTATATTGAAAAAACCAAAGCAACCAAACAAACAGAACAAGAAAACAAACAAAAGCTATTAAATAAAACTATGAAATGTTTTGTAAAAGAACCATGAACATGGTATTTTCACCATCACAAGACATTCTTTCAGTTGTACTATACATGGTGATAAACAAAGAATTTACAGTATTATTATTTTGTAGTGATACGCAAATGAACACAAGTGTCAAATGCTAAAATCAGGTAATTATGAGAAAAGAGTAAGAAAAACTGTAATAATAGCAGTCAGTAGCAATCACTTATGGAATATTACATACATATATTGATCCTCATGAATACCCCAGAGGCAATAACTTTATTATATGTATTTACAGAGGAAAGAGGGGCAGGTCTAGGCACAAAATTTACCCAAGGTGGAACGCTTTTAAGTGGTAAAGGTGGTACAGTTCTCCTAGCTAGTTATACAGTATATACAGTATAAAAGAGAAAGACAAAGACAATATTTATGAATAGCTTTGAGTTTATTCACTACAAATGCATTCTTACTCCCAAAGGAGTTTATGGTGGTTCTGGGCACTGCCATCAATTGTATTCTGGATAAATCTTGAACTAGTTTAGAAAGGACTCACAAAGGAAGGCTTTCTGAAAGCACTGACTATGTATGTAATCTCAAGGTGGCAGAACCAATTATAAATCAGAATTAAGTAAGTGTTAACTGAAGGGACAAAACCAACTCTATTTTGAACTAGGCCCCAAGGTGGCTGTCAGCAGAATGCGAAGTTCTCTAGTCGGGAGTCCAGCTGCTGAAGGTGCTGTCAGCAGAGCGGGAAGTTCCCTAGACTGGAGCCCAGCTGCTCAAGATTGATATCAGCAGAGTGGAAAATCCCCTGGACTGGAGCCAATCAGAGAGTCACCAGTACCCCTTATGCCCAAAACAATAGATTTGTGGGGGTTTTTTCCCCTTATAAACCCTGCCTAGGAAGAGTGGCGTGTGGGATACCTCCTCTGGCTCCCACTGCATTGGTGTGCAAGAAGAGGTCCAAATCACGATTTGCATAATTAAATTGCTTTTGCATTTTGATGAGTCTGTCTCTATTGGTCTTTTTGGGGTCCCAGCGACTTGGGTACTACATTAATGTTTTCCCAAATTCACTTAAATGGGAAAGTCTCATCTCTGAGACTTTAAAGTAGTTCTCTGAACTACTTTAACTACTTTAATTATATGCTACTCATTTAGTATTCAATTATAGATTGTATTTCTATACATTTCCTAAATATCCTAAGCACCATAAATAATGCCATGTACATAGCCAGTATTAATTTATTGCTAATTGAAGTGAGTTACCTGACCACTTAAATTACAAATTCAGTAAAGATATATAATTGTTCATATTATATATAAATTAGTATATGAGACTGCATAACACACTGAAAGAGGCCAGGTTTTAGTCATCTAGGTATACCTTCCACATAGTTTTGGGCAGAAATAACAAAAACTTTGCTAAAACAATGAAAATCGAGCTGAGTTATAGACTACAGTAGATAAAATATATTATGATTCTCCTTTGTATATATCCTAAAACCTAAAGAGCTAGGGACAAAGAAACTAGACCTAAAATTAGGTAAGGCATAGATAATTGGAAAAGGAAAGCAAACATTTAAACCAGAGGAGAAAGCATAGCTTGAGAAAGAGCTATGAGTGGTGTATGGAAAGAGGTGCACTAAGACAAATTTTCAAAAAAAGCATTTCTTGGGAAACTGAGCAAATGGGTAGACAGGTGTTGAAATAGGAGCGGCGACGGGGCTGCGTCCCCAACACCCCGGCCGCTTGGCTAGCTCATGCCCGAAATAACAACACACAAACTGTATTCATTTAAGAACTGCTTGGCCCATGAACTCTAGCCCTTACAGGCCAATTCTCGCACCTGGACTAGCCCATTTCTAATGATGTGTGTAAGCACCCCAAGGTGCGCTTACCGGGAAGATTCTAGCCTATGTCCATCCTGGTGTCTCTGCTCCAGAGCAGAGCTGTCGAGTCTCTGGGAGCAGAGCAGAGTCTGACCTCACTTCCTCTTCCGCCCAGCATCCTATTCTGTTTTCTCCTCCCATCTATGCTTTAATCTATGAGGGCCAGCCAAGCAGTTTCTTTATTGCTCAGCCAATGAAATCAACAGATTGATATGACACTCCCACATCAACTGCAAGTCATAGCAAGTTTTGCAAACTAGAAGGATTGGCAGCATCTAATCTGAAACTAATTTTTTAACCAGGTTTTAAAATACAGAGTGGTAAAATAAAGGCACTGTTAGGAGGGTTCATTTGCCACAGAAATTTTTGGTTTACATCACTATTGGGCAGACTTTCAGATAACTCCTAAGTGATAAAATTGCCTGACTCTAAAATGCAGGACAGAGAGTAGGCCAACTTTCAGTTTAGAAATGAGAATTGTGACAATGACTAAACCCAAGCCCAGCTGACCATGATAGATCGGATGATTTCCATGGCAGAAGAGCAGGAGGAGAGAACCTCCTCTAGTTAAAAGTGTCTGCAGGCAGGTGTGATGAAAACTAATCTTAGCACTTGGGAGGAGGCAGGAGAAAACACATGTTTGGTTAGCTTGGGCCACAGAGGCAGAATCTGTCTCAGAAAGCTTCTATTTCAGTATCTTAAGTTTATCTGGGAACCTCATTAGAAGCTTCTAACTTCTTGACCTGGGGGAATTTTATTTTATGATCAGAGCTACAAACAACACATGAAATGGCAGAATTGTGATGGCCAAGACTCACAGAACCACAAAGACCTTTAAGAGATGCCTAAGGCACCAGAAACCAGCATGATCAGGTCTGAAGATGGACAGTACTGTGACTGGGCACTGTTTCATGATTTGTACATATTTACAAGTCCTGATCAACAAGACTGAAAACACCCTAGTGTAAAACACTGAGGACTTTCAAAGACTGCAATTAGCAACTACACAGAGTAATACTCATCCATGCAAGGGAACTGACTAAATCACATGATAATTTGAGGACAATAATTCTGAATACAGGAAATAAAGTCAGTGAAGAGTTCAGGAATAGAATATAGAAATAAAGGCCCCCATCCAGGAAAATGGAAATATAAAATTGTAAGCCCAAACACATTTTGGAAGAAAAAAATATATAAAGGTGGCAGCTGCTGTTAGCCTTTAGAAAAAACACTTTCTGCCTTAACAGCAGACATCCTGGCATCCACTGTGTACAGAGGAAAACTTTTAACAATTGTCTCCTGCCTCCCAGCTCCCTAGCTAGGCAGGTACTGCAGACAAAGCTTAGCTTCTAACTATTGCCTCTATGGGATCCTCTGCTTGTATTTCCTTAATTTTTAACTGTCCCCTATGTGACTCTACTCTCTGCCTTACATTCTTTCAGGGACAGTGAAAAGCAGCTGTGTCAGCCACAGGCTTTTGCAAACATCATAAGTTAACATCCTATTGTCCTATAACCAAAAGTTGTAAAACTTAAAATGTTGTGACTTTAAGCTTGACCTCAAGGTTGCAAAAGTTCTTTGACCCACACCTGGTGCTTGATTTTACTATAAGAGAAGCTCCAAAACGAATACTCACTGCCAAAATTTCAGAAGCTGATCTCTGGCTGTTGTCACAGCTATAGCTGATAAGCTTTGTGTGCCCCATAGTGTTTTTTTTTCTTCTTTTTCTGTAATAAAGCTTGATTCTGGTTTAATAGACTTTGGTGGTCTATCTCCCCATCACTGCATAAACCTTGGACCCAATAGTTAGGTTAAAAAGAAAATTAGGATAGAGAGAATGAGAGGAAGTGCAAACTATTTCTGTAGAATTTTCCAGAAGACAGAAATTTTTAGAGTTTAAGAAATGAAAGGTGAGAAGCCATCTTTTGAGTTGTTAATCAGGGCTGTCTAAAAGACTCCAAAAACAGAGTCCACTGCTGTTGCCCTTGATTGACCCCTAGAGGCACAAGTTAAGTTCCTAATAGGGCCCAGAGGCCCTTCAGCTGGCGTTGACCTGAATGCCCCTTCCCTGATAAATTTCCAGCAAGCTTCAAAAGCGAAGAGACAACCAACAGTACCGTTCAGTTATGAAGCCTATGAGCCTCCCTGGCTGACTTTAAAGCAAACAATGACAGAAAGGTGGGCAATTAGTAGGCTGGGTCCCAAGGAAGGATGCACTTTTCAATGACTTTGGTTTTGTCTGTACACGTAGAATACTGGTGGCCTAGAAACTTCAAAAGCATGGAAGGGGGTCAGCTATATAGTCAAAGAAGTAGAAAGCTTTTAAACAGTAAACCTACTCTATTGTTCTACTCTAATCAACCCCAGTGGCACATGGGTGGCCTCACTTGCCCTGTTCCTACCAGCAAAGGCTGAGTAGAAGCCAGACTTTCATTTTCTCTGGGCTTTCATGAGGCAGTCAAGCCCTCTGCCTCACCAATGTTAGAGAAGGGATACTACAGAAGAATATCTAAGCAACACCCAGTGACTAAGGCTACAAACTAAATACCCAGAACAAAGCTGAAAACCAGTCATCACATCAAGAATAAAAAAAAATGGTAGAAATACTTAATGATTTTGTGGGTGCCTAGTCTGTTTGGATGCTCACCTTGCTAGTCCTGAATGGGGGGGGGGCGACCTTGGACTTCCCACAGAACGGGGAATCCTGACTGCTCTTTGGACTGGAGAGGGAGGGCAAGGGGGAGGGGGAGGGGGGCAGTGGGAGGGAAATGGGAGGAGGGGAGGAGGTGGAAATTTTTAATTAAATAATAAAGATAAAGAAAGAAATAAAAAAGAAATACTTAATGAGAATAAAGAGAAAGCATTACAAAAATGCCTCAAAGAATACTTCTGAATATCCTTGAAGAAAACTGAAAGACAGAAAATCTATAAAAAGAAACAGAAGACATAAGTAAAAACCAAACAGAAACTGTACTTTGGAAACATGCTCACCTGAGATAAGTAAAAGAATATCATCAGTACAATGGAAAGAAAACAAACCTCACTAGATTAATGTCGATGATCAACTAAGAGGGCAGAGAGGAGAGCCGGACACTCGACCGCAGCACAAGAGAAACAACACAGTGCAAACAGAAGCAGCAGTAGCTCCCAGGATCAGATCCCAGGGACCTTAGCAACAACAACAACAACAATCTAGATTTATGTCTATGAAATCTGAGAGAAGAACATGGGTGGGCTCAAAATGTGCTATCAGAAAATGCTTATCAATTCTGTAAATGCAGCAATCTTTTTTTTTTTTTTGGTTTTTCGAGACAGAGTTTCTCTGTAGCTTTGGAGCCTGTCCTGGAACTAGCTCTTGTAGACCAGGCTGGTCTCGAACTCACAAAGATCCACTTGCCTCTGCCTCCCATGTGCTGGGATTAAAGGCATGCGCCACCACTGCCCGGCTTGCAGCAATCTTTGTAGTGACAAACAGCTCTGTCTTTTTATTGTGGTGGTGATATCAATAAAATGGCAGCAGATAATCATATATACTGTACTGATGATAACTCACCAGTTTAGTTATGTAACATGTAGTCATTGGAGAAGCTCATATGGAATATCTCTGTAATATTTTTAAAATGACTCATGAACCTATAATTGCTTCAAAATAAAGTAACTATGAATATGTGTAAAAATATCATTAAAAATATACACACAAATTTTCCTCAAAAGTCCTATTTCTTCGGTCTTTTTGTAAGCTAGAATTATAAAAAGATGAGTGCATCTAATAAGAATCTATAGATGGAGATGGCAACAAGGCAGGAGACAGAAGCTTTTTCCTTGGAAAATCTGTAATTCATTGGTTTTCAAAGAATATAAATGACACATTTTAGGATTTTAAATAAACACTCTGATTTACTATAGTAAATAAATAATGTTCTTAAATTAAACAATAAACTTTATGAATCTGAGTAAAAAAAACCACACTGAATAGTAGGTAACATCAAAATAGCAATCCAGCTTTTGAAACCATATTCTAAGGAGATAATTATTAAGGGAAGAAAATGGGGGTGAGTATATATCTCAATGGTAGAACACTAGCATAGCATGAACAAGGTCCTGGGATTGAGCCCCAGCTCCAATAAAAATAAATAATAAAAAGGAAGATACAGAGCAAATATGACCAACACATATACACTTGTATAAATGTCCTTACCACATTACCACACGCTATAAAACATTTTCTATGATGGCAGAAAGACATGATGACAACAAATCACACTGCTTTACAACCTGATTGTACACTCTGAAATAATAGGACTTAACTTAGAGATTAACTTTCTATAGTGACAAAGCAGATAGCTTTGAAGTCTGAGAAAAGTCACCACTGAAACTTCAGAGATAGTTCAGTGGGTAAAGAACTTGCTGTACAAGGAAGAGGACTTGAGTTCACATCCCTAGAGAGGCATCATTGTGTATGCTTGTAACCCTAGCACTGGGGGTGGTTAGGCAGGTGGAGCCCAGAATTCAGTGGCTATCCAGCCTAGCAGAAATGGTGAGCTTCTGATTGAGTAGAGACTCTGTCTAAAGGAAGTAAAGTAGAGATGAAGACACCTGAAGTCCTCGTCTGGCCTCCACATGTGTCCTTAAAGGCACAAGCACCATGTACATACTTGTATGCATACAGTCTGTATAAAACAGCAATTTACTTGTAGTCATAGTTGGTGTGCACTCCAACAAGCCAAGATACTGAAGAACTTCTGTGAACTGAGGTTCATAAAAACCAAGTGTTTGAAACTATTCTCCAACCTACATACAGTGCAGAAAGAAGAGGTAGGACTCACCAATTGTAATCTAGTCGGGACTGGTGCAGCTGTTGCTGTTTGAGGAGAAGCTTTGTCTCTTGTTGAGCCAGAAGATGCTGAAGGCGTTCCTTTTCAATTTCTAGTTCCATTTTCTGAAGCATCAACTGTTGCCTTCGGTCTTCTGAGAGTTGCTTTTTTACATCAGCTTCACTGGGTTGCAATGTCACTCTACCATGCATGAGAGATGCCCAGGAAAGCCCACAATGACATGATTCCATATGTGTCTTACAATACTGAGGGGCCATGTTTGCAGGCTGATAGTTCTCATGAACATAGTCTTCACTTTCAGAGCATTTATGACCACAGTACTGACTTAATGGAGTACGTGAAAGGTGTGGATATTCCTTTATCTTCAAGTCTTCTGAAGGTAGGACTTTCTCTATTGGGGCTGCATCTACTTGTTTCCTCCCTAGAGATTCAAAATTACCTGTTCTGGTTTCTGATGACACCCTCTCTAAACCCTCTTTGTGATGATGAAGTGTTACTGGTTTAAACGGATTATTCCTCAGTGCTGCAAGGGATTCGGAAACTGAGTCCTGGTTTGCTGTCTTAGGCCTTGCCTTGCTCTGACAGTAGGTTTGTGGTTTGGCTACACTCAGGTAGGAACCATCCAGGTCCATCAGTGAAGACTGTTGAGCACTTTTCTTGTTGGTTATCTAAAAAGAAACATGGAAAAAACAACTTCTGGTTTTTCTTTTTCAGTGATATATGTTCACTAAAAAAAAACTTGTAGTTCTTTTTCTTAAATATTACAGTATCTACATTGCTAATATTCCACAAAGATATATCAATTTCAAACAACCTTTATTTCAGCAAATCTATAGGAGGAAAAGAAAGATCCAGCATTATTCCATGTTGCTTTTGCATCTTTGGTGGTTTTAGGAGTTGCAAGTACTTAAGGTTACATAAAATCAACTTTAAGATGTCAACACATTAAACATTAATATCTAAAAATGTCTATTTTTGAATATTGAGCCAAGAAATCCATGCAGTAACCTTAAATATTCTTTGATTAGCCATTATACAGAACAAGATTTGGTGTAAAACATTTCACATTATTCTGAATAGCTACTGTTAGATGAATTTTTATAAATATCTTTAGAGAATACAGATAAAACCAATTAATTTCAACATACATAATTCTAATAAAAAGCAATTATTTAAATATTTTTCATTTCAGCTACAAACATAAGTGATTTTTCAATTAAACCATTCAAGTGATTACAGTCTAACAGAACTCAGGCAGAGAGGGAGCAGTTGTAAATTTAAGCTGCCAGGTGAAGAGCAAGATTTCCCAACATTTTAGCTGTAAACCTGTTCTAGTGGGAGAGTGAAACTTCATCTATATCAATTACTCTCAAACTTGAGTGGGCATGAGAACTGAAGGGCTTGTTTCAGCCACAGAGTTTCTGACTCTGTCCAGAGCAGTCAGCTCCCCTGCATCTTTAGGAGGGTTTCAGGTGATGCTGAGCGAGCACTAGTTAAGCTCTTAACATCTTTGATTTACTATAAGTAAGTGGGTTTTCCTCTCAGTGCCTTTTAGAAACATGGTATATCCAATTTCTAGCCTGCCCAGATTAAAATAGTTTAGGTTCAAGCAAATGCTGAGTGTAGCAAAGATAAGCCGCTTGTTTGTAAAGTTGGATACTTGGGATCAACAAAACATTAATAAAATTAATGCAGAAGAATCTTAATAAATGAAATTGATAGGGAAGAGTATAATTCTGAAAATGAATCCAACAAAGTCTAGATTCTTGCAAGGACAGATAATCTTCTATAGACAAAACTTAGATATTAGGTATAACATAAGAGAGTCACCAAGTCCCAATTACTTAAGTACAAAGATGGGTTCTTCAAATGGTATCATTCCTAGCTGTGTAGATTCCTTTTGGGAAGCTAGAGTATAAGTTTTAGCACAAAGGCTGAAAGGCACAGATCATCTACCTCTGGAGAAAACACAGTCGCCAACACAGACTCCAATGAAAGATGAGCCAAGAAAAGGCTAAGCAAATGAGAAAGAGGTTTGAAATATTCTTTATGGCATCCACTCACACCTTCCTCTTCCCTTTGGCTTTCACTTACAAAATCTTTCATTTACATAAACTCCTCTACTTCCTTGCCATTTCCTATCTGGATTCAAGAAAGTCCAGAAATCCATTAATAGTACTAAATAGTACTATTAAACAAACAAGCAAAAGAATCTTAAATCATGTTGTCTAGATTTTATTGTGTCTTGAGCAGCTGCTTTGTTACAAGTTACTCAAGGCTGGCTACAAATACTGAGACAGAATAACTTGGCATCTTGTTCATAAATAATCGTCATCTGTCTTAACATCATAAAGCATAGGCTTATTCATGCTTATTAAAAAATACCACCTTTAAGCTTATTGGACAGACCAAATCAATGAAAGCAACAGCCTCAAATCTGAACATAGGAGAACCACCTGAGCCCACACCATGGCGCACCAACTTGGCACGTGTCGTTGGCCACTGCTTAGAAGATTGCCAGATGACACACTTCCAACTGTGCCTTGACTTGGTTTAGCCTGATCCCTACCGTCACTGACATCACCAACTTCAAAGTTGTCAAGTTCCCTCAGCCGAGCACCTACCTACCTGAAATGGCTCTCTGATTGGTTACCAATGCTGCATTTACTACCTGTTAGCTTCTATATACTCATTTTTAACTTTGGCACTTATATGTAATTGATTGAAGTGTGATGTATCATTCTAGTGCCAGATATTATCAGAATGGAATGGAATATTGCCATAGTTATGACTTCAGAGGAATGTATAAGTACTTGGTGAAGGTGACTCTATTAACACTCAATATATTCTGACATTGTAGAAGGGCACAAAGGTATCCATATGTTAATGACACAGATAGCTAATAACATACCCACTAAAGTATTTTTTTTTTACTTTTCCTGGACAATTATCTGCACACTGAGCTTATTTGCTCAAGGTTGTTGAGAGAAATATCCCTCTCACAATAAACTAATATATCACAATTACTACATTCATTTCTTATTGTCACTATAGTGAATTACTACAAATGTGGCAGTGTACAACAACACAAATGTCTTCTCCAAAGATTGTGGAGGTCAGAAATTAAAAATCTATCTCATGGGGCTCAGATCCAGATTTTGGCAGGTTTCCTTTGGGAAACCCTGAAGACAGAATCTATTTCCCTTTTGTTTCTTTAAAGCATCTAGTGACCATATACATATATTCCTTGGTTTGCCGTCTCTCCTCCATCTTCAAAGTGCATCACTCCAGCTTCAGCTTCCAACACCAGAGTGTCCTGTGCTCTGACTTCTTTCTTACTCCTTTTGGTCTATAGGGGATACCTATCCAGGTAATCCGGGATGATTTCTTCACCTTCAAAGCCTTAGTTTAATCACATATGCAAAGTCCTTTTGTTCATAAAGACCGCTTAACCATATAAGTTGATATTTATGGTTTGCAGGATTTAGGGCATTGGTGTGTGTGTGTGTGTGTGTGTGTGTGTGTGTGTGTGTGTGTGTGGTATGCATATCTTTTTAAATGACCTAATTCATGAACAGTTTAGATAGTTATCTAGACAGAATGAATGAATTCTGAGATCTTTGGCAGCAGAAATAAACATCTCCCCAATTTACAAGAGGTGAAAAATGATGGATATTCAACAACTTCTGACAGAAAGGGCTATGTATATATCTGTGTATGGAACATTTGTGCTTACACATACTATATTCTCAATAAGCATGCTTTGACTGCATGCTTTGTTATTGGAAAATTCAAGTCGAGTTATGGGCTAGCTATGAAAAAAAAATAGAATCCTAGGACTTGATGGGAAAAGAAGAACCACAAAGCCAGCCAGGGCTCTGTAGCAGGTTCCAGCCCAACCTGGCCTCCAGAGACTCCTCAAATCATATGTTACCAAGAGAAAGTGAGAAAAGACACAGAAAACAAACTTCCTAAATACAAACTTTCTAAATATAAAATTCAGCTACTTTATTAGCAGAGTTGAAGATATCTATTGCCTTGGGGACCCATGCAAATAACAATAGACCTGAATGAAACAGATGTGTTTTTCTTTCTAGAGCTGCTCCATCAACAAACACACATAACACTTAACAAAGGCTTAAACTAACAAAAAGTTCTGAATTGTTTCTGTATTACATATTTCAGTGCATGTACATGCATGCACACAGTTGTGCACCAGCACAAAGCTACCATGATGCTCACAGAGAGATCAGAGGACAACTTGTGGGAGTTTGTCCTTTCCTTCAACCACCCAGGTCCTGAGGATCAAACCAAGGTTGTCAGGCTCAGTGCCAGCACCTTACCCTATGGATCATCTCTCTAGCCTGCATAAGGGTTTAATAGGAAATTTTCACATTAACATATAACACAAACTTAGAAATATTATTTTTTAAATAGAGGCAAAATTTCTAGTAAAATGCATAGCTTAAGGGTATGGTTTAATAAAATTTCACAATTGTTTACATGGGTGTAACTATCTTCCTGGTCAAGTTACAGAACATCTCTATCACCCAGAAGCTTCCTTGTATGCTTTCTGGTCAACACCATTGCTCTATGCTCATCAGTTATACCTTTATTGATCTACACGTACAGTAAATGAACATTCATTTTTTCATCGCTACATGGTATTTTGTTGTATTACTAAAGCACAAGTTATTTTTCTCTTGTCAATGGGGGGACAGCCATTCAGAACTTTTATAGAGCTGCTATTGTTCATACATAAGTGTTTTAAAAATATTTTTATTTTTCTGAAATTTAAATATAATTACATCATTTCTTTCTCATTCCTTCCCATTTCTTTCTTCACACACAAACCTGCCTAGCTCATTTAATGTTATCTATATGTATGTGATTTTAGGCTGACCACTTGGCATTGAATAACCATTTAGGGGCTCTTCCCTGAGGAAGAATGTTTTTCCCACTCTCAGCATTTCGTAGTATTTTATCTAGCGCTTGGGGACCCATCTTATTTTTTTTTCCTTCCATGTTAACATGTCTTTTGGTAACATCTTTGTTCAAGATTTGTTTAGAGCCAAGTTGGTGAGATTCCTCTGACATTTCTAGGAGACGGAATCTCACAGAAAACTTCTGTTCTCTGGCTCTTGGAAATAAGTGTTGTATTGTAGATGTATCCATGTGTTTTCTGTGTTTTGATAGGTTGTGGTTTTCTTTTTTTTGTTTTTTGTTTTTTAGAGACATGGTTTCTCTGTGGTTTTGGAGCCTGTCCTGGAACTGGCTCTGTAGACCAGGCTGGTCTCGAACTCACAGAGATCCACCTGCCTCTGCCTCCCGAGTGCTGGGATTAAAGGCGTGTGCCACCATCGCCCGGCTAGGTTGTGGTTTTCTTTAATAGTTTCTGTCTGTAATTTTTTTCTGTAATTGAATAGTAGTCCACAGTATATATTTACCACATGAAGGACACCGGGTTATTCCCATTTCCTGGTTACTGTGAGCGTGTGGTGTATTCCCAAGAAGCAGACTAGCCGGGTCATATGGTAGATTTATTCTCAGCTTTATAAGGGCTCTCCACAGAGAATCCAGATTGACACAGCAGTTTCCTCACGACCCCTTCAGTGTTTGTCTTCAGTCATTTAGCTGATCTTTGCCATTTGGACTGGGGTAAGATGAAATCGTCGTTTTTTTTTTTTTTTTGAGGTGTTTCTTTGTCATTATTTCTTCTTTTGATAGCAATCTTTTCAGGTTCCTGGGATATGTTTTGAATTGGTTGGGGCTTTTGTTTTGTTTTTAATCTCTGTTTTTGGAGTTCTTTATATATTCTGAATATTAATTCTCTGTCAGACATATAGTTGGCAAAGATTTTCTCCCATCCTATGAACTCCTTCTTTAAGTGATATTTTAGCTGTGCAGAACTTTTTAGTTTTATGGGGTCTTCTCAAGTATTGGCCAATGGGGTCCTATTCAGCAAACCCTTTCTTACATCTGTGTCATTAAGATACCACCTATATCTTCCCTAGCAGTTTCAGTGTCTACAGTTTCGCATTTAGGTCTTTGATCCATTTGGAGTTAGTATCGTGCAAGGTGATAGATACCGGTCTAATTTCACTCTTCTGCATATGGACATTTGGTTTTCCCAGCACTGTAGGAAAACGTTTTCTTTTCTGTGGCTTACAATTTTGTCATCATTGTTAAATATTAGATGGCTGTAGTAATTCATACTCATGTTAGGATCTTCACTGTTGTTTCACTGGTCTACATCTGTCTTTTTGAGATTATGAATGATAATCCCACCAGCATCCCCCCTCAGGACTCTTTTGGCCATTTAGAATATTTTTTGATTCCATATGAACTTGGATTTTTTCCAATTTCTTTTTTTATATTTATTTATTTATTTATTTATTTATTTATTTATTTATTATGTATACAATATTCTGTCTGTGTGTATGCCTGAAGGCCAGAAGAGGGCATTAGACCCCATTACAGATGGTTGTGAGCCACCATGTGGTTGCTGGGAATTGAACTCAGGACCTTTGGAAGAGCAGGCAATGCTCTTAACCTCTGAGCCATTTCTCCAGCCCGATTTTTTCCAATTTCTATGAAGAAAAACGTGAGGAATTTGATGGACTTGCACTGAATCTGTTAAAGACTTTTGGTAGAACGGTTATTTCCACAATATCAATGTCACCAATCCACAAGCATGGGGTGGTTTTCCACTTTTCTAGTCTTTTATCTCTTTCTTTAGAAACTTAAAGTTTTCATTGCAGAGATCTTTCATCCCTTTAGTGAGGCTTAGTCCTAGGTATTTTATTTTCTCTATTAATATCTCTATGGTGGTGTAGGAGGGCCTTCTTTCTATGTGTTGCTTTCATTGGTCAAATAAAGAAACTGCCTAGGCCTTTTGGTAGGGCAGAACTTAGGCGGGGGAGACAGGACTGGATGCTTGGAGGAAGAAGGCAGTGTGGCAGACACCATGGCTCTCCTCTTTGAGACAGACACTGGTTAGACTCATGCCGGTAAGCCACAGTCAAGTGGCGATACACATTAATGGAGATGGGTTAAAAGAATATGTAAGAGTTAGCCAATAAGAGGCTAGAACTAATGGGCCAGGCAGCAATTTAATTAATACAGATTTCCGTGTGGTTTATTTTGGGTGTACACTAGCCAGGTGGGACGGAACAAGGAGCCCATACCTCAATACAACACTATGGGTTATTGTGAATGTCCATGATATCTTTTTCTTCAAGCTCATTGTTGGTGCATAAAAAGTTATTGATTTGTTCAGAGTTGATTCTGTATCCTGCCACATTGCTGAAATTGCAGGTAATTTCTAGGTTTTTTGTAAAACTTTTGGGATTTCTTATGTTTGACCTCTTTCCTACTTGTAGCCCTTTAACTTCCTTTCTTTGCCTTATTGCTCTGGTTAGTGCTTTGAGCACCGTATTGAAAATGAAGAGTGATATTGGGACAGCCCAACTTACTCCTGACTTCAATGGGATTGCTTCATCTATTTCTCCATATGAGGTTACACTGGCTTCCACATGCAGGTTTCTCACAAATAGTTTTTATTATGTTGAGATACATTTCTTTTAATTGTAGTCTAAGTTTTTTTTTTTTAATTTTGAGCTTTGGAGCCTGTCCTGGGACTAGTTCTTGTAGACCAGGATGGCCTTGAACTCACAGAGATTCACCTGTCTCTGCCTCCCGAGTGCTGGGATTAAAGGTATGTGCCACCATTGTACAGCGTATTCTAAGACTTTTATCATGAAAATACATTGGATTTTGTCAAAGGCTTTTACTGTATCACTTGAGATAATCATGTGATATCTGTATTTAAGTTCACTTTTATTTATTTATTAAAGATTACTGCCTCCTCCCCGCCACCGCCTCCCATTTCCCACCCCCACCCACAATCAAGTCCCCCACCCACCACAACCCAAAGAGCAATCAGGGTTCCCTGCCCTGTGGGAAGTCCAAGGACCACCCACCTCCATCCAGGTCTAGTAAGGTGAGCATCCAAACTGCCTAGGCTCCCACAAAGCCAGTACGTGCAGTAGGATCAAAAACCCATTGCCATTGTTCTTGAGTTCTCAGTAATTCTCATTATCCACTATGTTCAGCGAGTCCGGTTTTATCCCATGCTTTTTCAGACCCAGGCCAGCTGTTCCCTATAGAACATCCCCATTGTCTCAGTGTGTGGGTGCACCTCTTGCGGTCCTGAGTTCCTTGCTCGTGCTCTCTCTCCTTCTGCTCCTGATTTGGACCTTGAGATTTCAGTCCAGTGCTCCAATGTGGGTCTCTGTCTCTGTCTCCTTTATAGCCTGATGAAGGTTAATATTCAGGAGGATGCCTATGTTTTTCTTTGGGTTCACCTTCTTATTTAGCTTCTCTAGGATCATGAATTATAGGCTCAATGCTTTTGTGGTTTATTACATTGATTTCCAGATGTTGAAGCATCCCTGTATTTGAGGAAAGTTTTCTTCTACTGTGGCTCTCAGTACTCTGTCCTGTATACTTATTGTTTTAACTACAATATACCATGGGGCTATTCTTTTTGAGTCTTGTCTATTTGATGTTCTGTGTGCTGCTTATATTTTTAAGAGTGTGTCCTTCTTAGTCTGGGGAAGTTTTGTTCTATGACTTGCTGAATATCTGGTCTATACCGCTGACCTGGGATTCTTTTCTTTCATCTATTCCTTTAATTCAAAGGTTTGACATGTTTCATGGTATTTCACATTTCTTACACCTTTTTCCTGTATTTTCTTTAATTTTTCATATTCTTTGCTTATTTCATCTAGATCCTCCACTTTATCTTTGGATAATCCGTTGATATTCACTGATAACCCATTCTGTTTTATTCATGCTACTTGTCAAGCTTTTGAGTTTTTTCACTAGGTTATTGGTTTTTTTTTTTTTTAAAATTACATCTCCATTTCAGCTTGAGTCCTCTTCAATGCTTCTATTTCCGCATTGAATTCCATTTTCAAAGCCTGGTCTTTCTTCACCATTCCCATCAGCCTTACATTTATGCTTTATTGAATATTATTCAGATGCTTACTCTCTTTATAGTCTCATTAAGTTCACTGAGATATTTGTGTGTGCTATCTTTAAACCTCCTTGAATTCTTTTAAACAAGTTTACAATTGTTCTTTTAAATGTCCTAGAATTCATCTCAGTAATTGTCACTGGAGAACATGTCTACAGAACTGGTGGGTTTGGAGTGGGGTGAGGAATATTGTCTTGATCTCTCATATTCTTTGTATTGTTACAACAAGATTGCAGCATTTGGACCTCCTTTGTTGGTCCTGTGTCTGATATGGAGACAGCAGGTTAGGGCTCATGTGAAGGCTGGGTCAGGCCTGAAGACAGGGCATGCTTTAGAAGGAATCAAGTCAGGTGCAGGGAAGGGGTTTGCCTGGCCTTCAGTATGAAGGTTCTGACCCAAAACTGTTGTTTTGGGGGAGATCTGAGGATGGGAAGGTTTGTGGAGGAGAGGTTTGGAAGAACTTCCCTGATGAAGAATGTGCATGACCTTTATTAGAAACTAACACGGTCATTTTATTTTATATCCCATCACAAAGTACAAAATCCTCAGTTGTTCCACATTCTCACTAATACTTGGTCATATACTTTTTCTAGTCATTCTATCATGTAGAAAAGTCTCACCATATTTTAAATTTTATGTTTCTATCATGTGAAATGGCACTAAACAAGTTTTTATTATCAGCTGACCCATCTAGATAATTCTTACAGGCATGCATGCACAGAGACAAACCCAAACTAGATAGTCCTTCATAGGCAGGTCAGGCGGCTTGTCTCCCAGCTGACTCCAGATCCTGTTAAGTTGATGACCAATATAGTAACTTCCTTCCTCTTTTATTTTTGTTTTTTTTTTTTTCAAGACAGGGTTTGTTTGATCCGCCTGTCTTTGCCTTCCAAGTGCTGGAATTAAAAATGTGCGCCACCACCACCTGGCAATGATAATTATTTCTAATGAGAAAACTTGGCTGTAAGTGATCATGTTCAGTGACCACTGAATAGTCACATACTCCCCAAACATCTGTCACTTAGGGTGTTATGAAACTTTTTTTGGTGTGTGTGTGTGTGTGTGTGTGTGTGTGTGCATGTACACACTGATGCACATGCATGCAACTGGTTTCTGAACCAGTAGTGGTAGGCAAACACACTGCTAACGATCTATATCCTTAACCCCCCCCCCCACATAATTCTTAACTCAGAACCTAGAATATACTATGTTAGCTGTCTTATATACATAACTCTTAATATTATCTTAGTGTCAGCCCTACAGCTCTACAAGACAGCTGTTTACTTTTGGAGACAGGGTTTCTCTATGTAGTAATAGCTGTCCTGGAGATTGTTATGTAGACCAGGCTGGCCTCAAACTCACAGAAATCCTGTCTCTGCCTCCCAAGTGCTGGGAAAGCTATTTTAATTAGCACTTTATGGATAAGAAAATGAGGTTTGATTAAACAATGTAATTTATCAAGTTCACGTCAACATTTCATATGAGACATGCCCTAGCTACCACACACTTTTGTTTTTACAACAGATATTTTAAGATTAATTTTCTTTTATTTATATGGATATTTTGCCTGTAT